>NW_027513126.1:0-702254 GCF_048772815.1 Callospermophilus lateralis
TGTCAGGAGGATAGAAAGACCATAATGACTTTTTGTTGATCCCTTTTTATTTCAATCTGTCTGGGTTTTGTTTGGCATCATCTTGTTGGGTTGTATTATAGTAGAAATACGGGATCAGAAATTAGTAAAAAACAAACTGAAAGACTGTTAAGTAAATTGTTAGAGGAAGGAGGCATCTCATTAAAGTCAAGAACAGTCAGGGCATACGTTGATAAAATACAAAAATGTAGCCCATGGCTTTTTAAGGAGGAGTTGTTAAATATACCATAATGGAACCATCAT
The DNA here is from genome assembly GCF_048772815.1 of Callospermophilus lateralis. Classification (NCBI taxonomy): domain Eukaryota; kingdom Metazoa; phylum Chordata; class Mammalia; order Rodentia; family Sciuridae; genus Callospermophilus; species Callospermophilus lateralis. Next base: position 283 of record NW_027513126.1, read on the forward strand.
GGTGAAGATTAAAAAGAGGAAAAAAGAACAGCCCAGGGACTCTGCCAGTTGACACATTGCCATTGAGGACGTTCATATCTGGTTTGCTTAGTCCAAAGATTTTAGTTAAGACAAAGATAGAGGAACAAAGCTTAGGGCAGAAAATGCCATCAGGGGAAAAGTTACAAAAGGAGACTGCTACTAACAACTTTCTATCACCAGAGGGCATAAGTTTCCAATCAACAGTGCCACCTCTACAGGAGACTGTTACTAACACATTTCTATCACCAGAGTATGTAAATGTCCAAATAACAAGGCCACCTCCATATGCTGGGAGGCACCTAAACCCCGCAGTTGATAGTTTGGATCCTGAGAAAGGATCTCAAGTATTAACATGCCCTGTATTTGAGGTAGGAGGGCAGCGAATTCACCATGCTTTAAATTTCAAAATAGTGAAGCACCTAAAAGAGGTTGTAACAACCTATGGTCCTCAAGCACCCTTCATTGTAAGCTTGGAGGAATCCATTAACAACTTGAATATGACACCAGTAGATTGGGCTAATATGTGTAAAGCTGTGCTAAATGGAGGTCAATACCTGTTATGGAAGGTTGCCAATGAGGAATTTTGCAAGGAGACGGCTAGGCGAAATGCAGAAGCTCTTTATCCTCAGAGAAATCTAGATATGTTGTTAGGAAATGGACCTTATGAGGATCAGCAGCAACAAATTGCATATGATCCTGGTGTATACGCACAAATTGCTGCAGAGGTGGTGAGGGCATGGAAGACTTTACAAGGACATTGAGGTTTACAAGGTCAATTATCTAAGGTAATAAAAGGAGCTAATGAATCTTACGCTGAATTTGTAGATAGGCTTATTCAAACTGCTACCAGAGTTTTTTGGGAATACAGAACTAGCAATGCCATTAATAAAACAACTGGCTTATGACCAAGCAAATCGTTGGTGTAGAGATATCATTAGACCATGGAAACATGAAGATTTAAACACATATATTAAATTATGTAGAGACATTAATGAATAAGAGCAAGTCGTGGCAGCTGCAGTAAAACAGGCTTTAGATGCCAGAGACATCAATGAACAAGGGCAATTTGTGGCAGTTGCAGTAGAACAGGCTTTAGATGCAATGCCAGGATCATGCTACAATTGTGAACAAACAGGATATTTTAAGAGGAATTGCTCCATAGGAGAAGAGTTTAACAAAATTAGGTACCAAAGGAGCAGAATAATGGGTATTTGCCCACGATGCCATAGAGGGAGACACTGGGCTAATGAATGCCATTCTCAAACCCCAATAGAGAATACCTCATTATCAAAAAACGAACAAGGACCAGCTGTTTATCCACGATATCATGGAGAAAGGCACTGGGCTCAATTGCCAAAAAATGGACAGGGGGGCTCAATGCTCTGGGGCCCAAAACCACAAATATACGAAGCACTGGAGGAACACAGCAACCCCATCAGGGTAGTGCCGAGGACACATTGTCCATCATATGCCTCATCAGACAAATCAGAGAGAGCACAGGGTTGGACATCTGCGCCTCCGCCAGATCAGTACTAACTGCAAAGATGGGGGTTCAAATCATTCACACAGGGGTGAAAGGACCTCTTCCCAAAAAAAAAAAAAACAGTAGGCTTATTATTGGGACGCAGCTCTTCTACTCTAAAAGGACTTATGATAAGTCCTTGGGTAATTGATCCCTTCATTATGAAGGTGAAATAAAATTTATAGCCAGTTCTCCAAAGGATATATCAGTAATTGCCCCAGGAGATAGAATAACACAGTTACTAATAATACCCAGTCTACATGATAAATTTTCCAGTCATGCTGTAGAAAGATGTTCCAAGGGATTAGGCTCCACAGGTGTAGATTGTGTTATGCTTTCTTTAAATTTAGATTCTCGCACCATGCTAAAACCAAATATTCAAGGACATGAATTTAATGTGCTACTGGATACAGGTGCAGTCCTTAGCATCATCTCTCATAAAGAATGGCCAAAACATTGGCCATTACAACAAGCCACTCAAACGCTTTGAGACCTAGGAGTGGCGACTAATCCCCATATAAGTGCAATGGTATTAGATTGGAAAGATTCTGAAGGATGTGAAGGAACTATACAGCCATATGTATTGGATCATCTTCCCGTAAATTGATGGGGACGAGATGTCCTAGATCAATTAGGTTTGACGTTAACAAATAACATCAATCAAAATGCACCCACTATTATGGCTAGAGAAGGTTTTAGGAAAGGAAAAAGATTAGAAAAACTAGAACAAGGTATAGCAGCACCAATTCAAATAGACCAAGCAACAGACAGACATGGGTTGGATTTTCAGAAAGGGCCACTGAGACAATAAAAATTTCTTGGAAATCAGAAAGACCAGTATGGGTTCTTCAGTGGACCCTGGCTAATGAAAAGATACAATCACCCCAGGACCTGGTCAAATAACAATTAGCAGAAGAACATATACAACCTTCTGTATCTACCCATTATACTCCCATTTTTGTCATCAAAAAGAAATCTGGTAAATGGAGATTATTGCAAGACTTAAGAGCCATTAATAATGAGATGGTTATTTTTGGACCTGCTCAGTCGGGGATCCCTTAATTTTCTGCTTTGCCAAAAACTTGGTATGTTTTAGTTATACATATTAAAGATTTTTTTTTTCAATTCCAATTCTTCCTGAGGATAGTCCACGTTTTGCATTTACTATCCCTGCACTGAATCATGAAGGTCCTGATCAGAGGTATGAGTGGAAAGTACTCACTCAAGGGATGGCTAACAGCCCAACTATGTGTCAAATTTATGTTAACAAAGTAATCCAGCCACTTAGAAATCAAAATTCTGAAATACAAATATTTCACTATATGGATGATGTATTATTAGCACACAAAGGTAAAAACGCATTGCTAGAATGTTATGCAACACTTACAAACTTATTAAAAATTATAATCTAGAGATACCAATTGATAAAGTACAATTAAATTTTCCAATTAATTATTTAGGAGTTCTGTTATCCTCAACCATGGTCAGTCCACCAAAAATTCAAATACGAGTAGATCAACTCCAATCAATTAATGACTTTCAAAGGTTATTAGGAGACATAAATTGGATAAGGCCTTATCTAGGTATACAAAGAGGAGAGTTGGGACCTTTATTTGATATCCTAAAAGGTCCATCAGATCCAAATTCACCCAGAATGTTAACGTCTGAAGCAAGAAAGGCATTAAAATTTATTGAAACATATATGAGAAATATGCATTTGGATAGATTTGATAAAATTTTGCCTTTATTATTTATTATACTACCAACAAAAAATATTCCTACAGGAGTATGTTGGCAAGAAGCTCCATTATAATGGATTCATTTTTCTTATTCTTCTAACACTATAATTAATAGGTATCCTAAGGTTGAGGGACAATTAATACTCATAGGAATAAAAGCAGCAAAGTGAGTGTTTGGAATTTCTCCCAATAAAAGTATTACTCCATACACTATGAATCAAATTGATTAATTAGCTAATGAGTTAAATACTTGGGAAATAATCATGTGTAAATCTAATGTTTCATTTGATACCCACTTACCATCTAATCTTTTATTGTCTTTTTGGTCATCGCATCCTGTAATTTTTTCCAAAAATGACAAGAAAACACCTATCATGAATGCTCCAAAAATATTCATTGATGGGTCAAATAATGGTACAGCAGCAATTGTTACACCTGATCAAACTGTTACATTTTTAGTACCCCAACAATCAGCTGAAAAGGTAGAGCTTAATGCAGTATTATAAGCTTTTGTGATGTTTAAAGATTCTGTGTTTAATTTATTTTCCAATAGTCAGTATATAGTTAATGCTATAGTATCCCTTGAAGATGCTGGTAGGATTTCCCCTTCCTCTACTGTTTTCTCTTTCCTTTCCACTATACAAAGTCTAATCTGGGACAAAGAAGATCCATTCTTAATAGGACATATCAGGGCACATCCAGGATTGCCTGGAGCCCTTAGTTTGGGCAATGATTTAGCAGATGAAACTACATATGACATACATACATATTTTCTCTACACTAGAAGAAGCTATAAATTTTCATGAAAAGTTGCATATCAATGCTAATACTTTACAAAAGCATTTTAAAATAACTAAGTAACAAGCTAGACAAATAATAAAACAATGTCAAAATTGTGTGACCATTTTACCACAAGTTAATCTTGGAGTCAATCCTAGAAGATTGATACCTAACCATATTTGGCAGATGGACGTCACACAGTTGCCAGAATTTGGAAAATTAAAATATTTGCATGTTACAGTTGATACTTCTTCTGGATTTTTGATGAGCTCCCTTCATGCTGGAAAAAAACTAAAGATGTTGTAGCTCATTGCTTACAAAATTTTGCCACTTGGTCATTCCAAAAGAGTTAAAATAGATAATTTCCCCTGGTTATACGTCTAACTCTTTTAAACAATTTTGCTCATCATTTGGCATTACTCATATAACAGGAATCCCATGCAATCAACAGGGACAAGGCAGAGTTGAAAGAGCACATCAAACTATTAAAATGTACTTATTAAAGTAAGAAGACGGAATTGGGAAGAGATATAAATTCCCCAAAGATGAACTTAAAACAACCCTTTTTAACTCTAAACTTTTTAAATTTGGATTTTCAGGACTTAGTGCTGCAGAAAGGCATATTTGTCCAAAAAATGTGTATAAGCCCAATGTACTTTGGAAGGATATTCTAACAGGACAATGGAAAGGTCCTGACCCATTAATTTTCTGGAATTGGGTGTCTGTGGGTTTCCACAGGAAGAATAGCAGCCGATTTGGATTCCACAGAGATTAACTAAGGTTCTGACCCAGTGATTTCCTAAAGTCGGGGGTCTGTTTATGTGTTTCCACAGGGAGAACAGCAGCTGATTTGGATTCCAGAGAGATTAACTAAAGTGATTTCTATAGACCAAAATAAGATGATTTGGCTCAAATCCATAACAGCTGATGTGCAAAACTCCAGTTTGGCTATCCTTACATCAGCGACAGAACAGGGATGCTTTTTTCAATATCTATTTTATTATTGCCCTTTACCACATCATGAAGTTCTCTTTTGTTTTTTTGAGCTCATACAGACCTAGGTTAATGTTTTGCTGATCAGTTCTATTTTTTGTCTATGGAGTTTTTAAACATTGCAATGATGATTTCACCTGTAAAAAGTTACAAGGCCTTTACTATTATATTATGTGTTGTATGTATTTATTATGTGTGCACACTTGTGTTTTGTGTTATATGTTTGAATGTGTGTATATCCATATATCATATATGATGAGTGCTCATGAAAAAATGGATCCAATTTTTTTTAATTCACGTGAATTAAATGGTTTAATTTAAATGGGGTAAACAACTGTTCAGGATTGTTTTAATATGTGAAAAAATAGGAGGTTAACAGACCTGTTTTTTTTTTACTTTTACCTTTCCTTTTCATTATATTTAATAATTCTTTTCAAGATAATGTAAATTGTTAAGAAAATTGTTTTCTTTTAGTGCCTTCTGGAATGTTACATAATTTTTTCTTTAGCCATTATTGCCAGAATTCCTATCTTTATCCCAGTGCCAGTGAAGAAAAAGATAAAACCAATATACAGCTTCTGCAATACCCATCACTGAACTGCTTGCAGAACTTGCTTGGAATATGTATCACTTGTATGCATTGTGAACTCACTTGTATGCATTGTGAACTATCTGCTGGTGCAGCGAATTGTGGTAGTGTTGGGATACTTATGCTGATTCTGTCATCCGTGGTACAATTTTTCCAAAAGAAGCCCTCAATTGGCTTGGTGTATCTTCCCTATTCTCGCTTGATAGAGGTCAGGAAACTTACAGAGGAAGGCGAAAGACTTCATCCACAATGACTGCTCTTTTGGCCATTTTTGTTTTGGAAGCACACATGGGATCTTTCTTTAGATCTATCAGGTTCTGAGATTCAAAGCCACAACCTCACACAGGGCCAAGAGGCTGATTCAGACACATTCCTTTCCAAAGCAATTAAGCAAAGAGCCATAGGTGATGCCCATTCCTTTCCATTTGAATACTGTTTTCTTCAGGCTTCACAAAGGGGTAGCCTGAGGCAATGACCTTCCTAACATTCAGGGCAAGGGAACCATAGGTAAGCAAATTGCCCAAAGCAGGGTTTCTCCACTGAGACGTTTCTGTTTACAATGATATCTGAGTTTTCTGAAATCTTCCCTTCCCTTCAGCTATCCAGTACATGGCCATGTCATAGAGTTTGGAGGTGGTACATATCGTGAACACAAAACAATGAGGCTATTCTGGAGAGAGGCCAGAATTCAGGAATAATACAGGAACTTAGGAAGATAGTAGGTGTTGCCTGTCCATAAGACAAGCAACAGTCCATTCATAAAAAGGGCAGAATGAATGCCTGGAAGCTTCCTACTAGACAGGACACCTCCATTGATGCATTCTCTTTTCTAAAGACTACAACAACGGACACAGTGGATATACAGACATAGAAAAACTCGCCTTGTCAAATGACTTACTAGAAACAGTCGACTCCAAACCAAACAAACCACCTTTCCTACCTCTTCTCAGAACATGAGACAAAACCATGAACTCACACCCACACCCACAAAGGCACCTCGTTCCCACAAGTAGGTCTGTGACTATCTGTAGTGTCCTCTGACTGGTAGACCATACTATGTTCTTCCAAAATGGCCTGTCTTGTATCAGATCAGGCCTTCTTTGCCGACTCTGTTAAGTTGTCAGAAGCCAGCAGCTTTCTCAGGAAAGGCCCCTCTTCAGAGTTCTCCTGGCATTTGGCTATCCTCACATCAGGAGGTAACAAGAAAGACTGACTCTGTCCTTGGTAAATTCAAACAAGTGTGCCCACTGGGACTGGGACTGGGACTGGCTCTGGGTGCCTGGCTTCCTGGATCCCAAGTTCAGAGAGTTCCATCACCAAGGAAGTGAGGTAGGTCATTTCCTTGAGGAATTGAATGAGGTCAATACCTTGGCAACCACTTTGTCCTAACAGTTGTTTACAAGGGTCCCATGAGATGGAGGCTGCCCCTACTTCCTCTTACACATTCATTAGTTAGAATGGTATATCAACCATAGGCACCAGGGAACAGCTCTCCACACAGGCCTGGTTTGGTCCATCTTTTCTACATTAAGAAGAGAGTGGCTGATTCAGATAGAATACTTCATACTGACCGGGTTTTTTGTCATGGAAGAAGATTTTGCTCTTTCAGGTCCTTCAGAGCTGCCTAAATCTTCTCCAGGGAACATTTCTGCATGAACCTTTGAGATTCTCAGCAGGTGGAAGATCCCCTACATTCCTGGATTGTAAGAACAACTCTGTCCCTGCTCTATTGTAAAGTTAGATTGAGGGAACAGTGTATGCTTAGGGTTAATAACAGGTTCGATTTGGGTTAGGAATCATTCTGAGGGATGCATAATGGTATTGCGAACCTGCGATATTTACAAGAATATAAGGTGAAATATAAGTATGAAAACAGAAATCTAGATATGATTTGAAGCCCAGAAGTGCATTGGGCCCTTGATTGGGATACTTAGCTTTGAATTATATTCTGCAAAGATGTCTTAGATAAATCGATATACAATAGTAAGTGATAAGATCAGACATTTTCAACAGGCTTTAGGTTGAATATATAATATTAGGAAGAAACAAATATTTAGTCACCAATAGGATTGACATTTGATAGCAGTAGGCAACCTGGACATTGATGTTTTTTAGTAATCCATACTCACTTTCCATTTAGACTTCGGTACAAACATTAGTGTGACATTTGCATTTTGTGAAAGAAGTCACATGAAAAGACCAGTGAAGAAACCTCGTGGAAAACATGTATTCTGAATTAGGAAGTGATGGAATGTAAAACAAAATGCCTATTAATTTCTTAACTTGTTGATGAAATATATACCCTATCATGTGTATTAACTGAAGAAATAGAAATCTACCAGTTTGAATAAAAATGAATGACAAAATACACATCATGTCCCATAGAAATCTACTTGCATTGATATTAAAATGGGTCAGTTACTGCAGAAATATTAGGATTTGTATGCACCATTTACTGAAGTTAGTTTTCAGTACTGGGAATCAAATATGTAGTTCAGGTGGATGAATATTTCTCAGAATAATTTTGTGAAAAGTTGATTATTAATCCACATGCATGAAAATGAATGAATTTACGGAGTGTATAGTAAGACAGAGATATTTCATATTTTGAAAAATCTAGAGTGTGTGCGTATATACATAAACACACACACACACACACACACACAGACATTAAAAAGTACCAATATATGCCAATTGAAATTCACCATGAAATATATGTCATCCACAGATCCAAATAAATTCGTTTTACTGAACATGGATTCATGTATAATGTTGTTGTACTAGGAAGATCAACAATAGTTTGAATTTTCAGTTCCAACAGCATTTAGTAGGAGTGATCTCTTCTCACAATTTGTATCTGCCAAGTCAGCCACCTCACAAGAATGTACATGTGGTACCAGGTAGGATTCTATATGTGCATATTAAAATACATGTACTGAATAGGCTACAGAAAAAGGGAGACAGGAATTCACATATTCGTTAACTTTGAAAACACATGGAGAACCATTTCAACAAAAAATTGACTAGATTTATAACTCCTACCCTATATAATGCAAAAGGCAATTCCAATGATAAACCATTCGTCCTCTGAACTTCTTGTATTTCTATTCTTTTTGGGTTAATTTTCCCCATCATATTAGGATTAGTAGTCAGAGTCTAGTTGGGCATGCGTTAGTGTCAGGGATTCAGTATTTCAAATGGAAATTTGGAAAATGATTCCAATGTTTATGCAAATATGTGCTACAAAAATATCTTCCACTCTCATCCAGAACAATGCCTTGAATTTACATTCATTCCAAGTAAAACACAATTAGAGTGGAAGAGTTAGAAAATCTGTGAATACTTATGTGGAATCGAATATGCTCAGGAGTTCACAAACTTGGAGGTGGTAGAGAAGATTCCAAAAGCAAGGGAAAGGGAAAAAACTCCACAAACATGAAGCTCTGCTGGACTAAAATCTTCTTGAGTAACTGTCTCTGAGGTTGGGCACTTGAAATATATGTTGTAGTCAGGAGATTTAGCTTCCTTTGTAGTGAGACCCTGAAATCTGGGTATGATTCTATGTGACCTGGAATACATGATTTCTTATTTTCCAAAAAACATTAGGAAGCAGTCCTTAATTCTCTCTTTGTAAGTAAACTGTAGCCACTGGGGGCTAATTGTCTACCCTTTTGAACTCTTAAGCCATTTGGTCATCCTCCAGTTTTCCTGGTGTTTCTTTCTGCTGCACTGGGAATTTGGTATTTGCTTCACGAAATACAAGGAATTCAACTGGGACACAGTGCTGGAGGGAGGTCTGTCACGTGTGGTGGGTCAGGGTCTGCAGGAGAATGCACCAACCAGGCTTCTATCCCACATAGCTTGCCTCCTTAACCATAGCAACCTGATTCTAAACATTGGCCTGAAACCTCTCCATATAACAAGATGCCTTTACATAGAAGCGTCTGCTGGCTGCACCATGTCAGTCACAAGCCAATTGGAAGCCAATGGCAGATCCACATGGCCCCACCACAGATGTTTTTTTTTTTTTTTTTTTTTTTTTTTTATCACACACCTGCCCATCACTGCACTAGGCCCACTACTCAGCAGGGTCCAACTTCCTGGAATCTCTGTTCTACACCATTTTCATGAAACGCAGTCAATCATGTCACTGTCCTGCATATTCATGATCAGCAACAGAACATCCAAAGTTTCTCCAGTGCCATCTGGTCATGGGAATTTCAAAAATTTCATGGTATATATCTAGCAAATTTTCAAGGATGAATTTGGCAGCTTGTGGGTTTCAATTCATTCAGGGACCATTAAGTGTTGTGGAAGTTCATTTCAAAGAAAGTTCTGGAGAACTCTCACAGGCAAGGTTTCCCAAAGATTGGCCAAAAGGTCACATAAATCCAGGCCCATTGAGGTCTACAATGTGAGGTCCATGGGTGTTATGACTCTCAACTAAGCCTGCCAAGTCTTTCAGAATAAAATCATGTGATATCCAGCCTGAGATTCCCAGTGATCTCTGGAAAGCCACCCTGGGCCTAGATGTCAGTTTCCAAGGGTGACTCTCATACTTGGCCTCCTAAAATCCCAACACAATTCATGACAATACTTCTCTAAGTTCTGTTCCTGTACTCAGTCTCTAAGGGGAATCACACCACAGTTCAAACCCAGGTGGACTCAGTCATCCATTCCAACTGCCACAAAAATAACCACAATTAAAACCAAAACACTCCCACATGGCCCTCATCTTCTTCCATATAGACACTCATCATAACCTCTGACTGGAGATTTCCATGAGGAATGCAGCCCAAGACAGTGTCCAAAATACGCTTTCTTGCCCCTCATTTACCTAAATTCTGAGTGACTTGTGCTCTCTCAGGTCCTTCAGAGGTGCCTACATCTTCTCCAGGGATTATGTCTGCATGGACCTTTGAGGTTCTCAGCAGGTGGAAGATCCCCTACATTACTGTATTATTAGACCAACTCTGTCCCTGCTCTTCTGTAAAGTTAGATTGAGGTAAGAGTGTATGTTTAGGGTTAATAACATGTTTGATTTGGGTTAGGAATCATTCTGCTGAATGAATAATGGTATTGGGAACCTGCAATATGTATAAAAATATATAGGTAAAATATATGTATAAAAACAGAAAACTAACTAACATTTGAAGCCCAGAAGGGCACTGAGGCCTTGATTGGAATATTTAGCTTTGAATAAATCCATATACAATGGCATAGGACCTTGTACCTTGGAAAATAGAATGTAGAAGAGAACATGCAGTCAAAAAGGATAGTCGGTAGTGAAAGGTTAATAAAATGGTACTTGTCACTCCTGTTTTTTCTTATGCTTAACAAAACACTGTTGAAATCTTGAGAACTGTTTGCTTATCTTGTTCCCAGAATGTGCTGTTCCTAACTGCCAAAGTGTAGAATGTACTCCCTCACCCAGTTGCACGCCAACCGACCACTTGCCAAGACACATCAGTAAACTTCCCTCCCTGCCCTCTCCAAGGAAATTGTATATGTTCTTCTTAAACTGCTCTCAGGGCTCTCTGCTCAATTCAAGTGAGCTCTGAGCCCCAGCATGCTGGACCCCCAATAAACCCTTTGCTGTTGGATGAGACAGTCTCTTGGTGGTCTCTTCCTTCGATGCTCGCCCGACCTTTACATATGGAGATTCCACCGAGTTCTGGCAGCGGCAGACAAGAGACCTTAACGGGCTCCTCTTGGGTTAAGTAAGGCGCCTATTTCTGGTTTCAGTGTTAATCTTAGGGCTTGGAAAAATGGCTGTCAATGAAGAGCGTGAGCTCTCTCCGATGGTGGCTGACAGACATGTCACAGAGCCACAGGCCACGTCCCTGGGGGACTCCCCAAAGGACTCGGAAAATCGAGGAACAATAGTCTCCTCAACTCAGTGATATTTTGTATCGGATTCGGTATTGCCAGCCCATTGGGTTTTGCTGGCTACTCAGTCCTGGTCTCAGTTTTGGATGTCCATTGAATGTCTTTATTGTCTTGTTTTGTCTGTGTCGTGTGTCCTTGCATTCACTCTTTGTGTATCTTTCATTATGGGACACAGTACTTCAATACCCATGTCCCTGACCCTTGATCACTGGACCAAATTTCACTTAAGGGCTCATAATCTTTCTTTTTCAGTAAAACGCTGGACCTGCCAGACTCTCTGTGCCTCAGAATGGCCCACCTTTGTACTCGGATGGCCTCTAGAAGGATCTTTCTGCTTCCCACTAATTTAATAAGCCAGAGATATTGTCTTTCAACTGGGCACACATAGCCATCCGGATGAACAGCCATATATCTTAACTTGTCAGGACCTCTGCAAATCTCCTCCTCCATGGGTGAAGCATTTCCTTGGCCCTGCCCCCACTCCTACTCCTTCCCCCACGATCTCTCAAACCCTCTTCTCCTCCTCCTCCTCCACCCTCTGTTCTCCCTGAGTCACAAGATTTGACTCTACTGGACTCTCCTCCCCTCCTTATTCCCTGCCCTTGCCCCCAACCACCAACACCCTCTAAGTGATTCCCCTGCAGCTGACTCAGCCTCTCCACCGTTGGATGAAGCTAAGCTGGCCCAGCGCCCTCCAGATAACTCCTCCGCGGCACACACAGCCCCTCCTCCCCAGGAGGAAGCTGGCCTGGCTAAGGGAACTCGCTGGCGGTGAATGTTTGAAAACCCTGGAACTCCTGTGATGATCCCCCTATGTCCCTACGGGCCAATGAATGACAAAGGCAATGGGGGGGAAATGCAAGCCTACCAATATTGGCCTTTCTCCTCTTCAGACCTATATAACTGGAAAAATAACAATCCCCTTTTTTTCCGAGGATTCTACCCGGCTCACATGTCTGGTTGAGTCATTGATGTTTTCAGAGCCGCCTTCTTGGGATGACTTTCAAAAACTCCTAGGGACTCTCTTTATGACAGAGGAACAAAAGAGAATCCTCCTGGAAGCTAGAAAAAAAATCCTAAGACCAGATGGGAGACTGACACATCTTCCCAACATAATCAAAGCCGGCTTTCCCTAGAACCAACACAACTGGTTCCCCAAAACTTTGAAGGTAGAAAGCATCTGTCCACTTATTACCGGGTTCTAATAGTGGGCATCTGAGCGGCCGCTAGGTCACCAACTAATTTGGCCAAGGTAATAGAGATTATTCACAGGCCTGATAAATCTCCCTCTATGTTTCTAGAGAGAATTATGGAGGCATAGGATATATACTCCTTTCAATACTCATGCAGAGGATCAAAAGGCATCTGTCACAATGGCCTTTATTGGGCATGCTGCCATGGATATTTAAAGAAAGTTACAATGCTTAGATGGATTACAAGATATGACTTTGAGAGATTTAGTCAGAGAAGCCGAGAAAGTATACTATAAGAGAGAAACTGAGGAAGAGAAGGGAGCAAAGGGAGGATAAAAGAAACAAAAGACAGACTAATGAGTTGACTAAGGTCCCGGTCACAACAACCAAAGGGCCAGAAAATAAGAAACGGTGAGACAGGAAGGGATACCTGGTCCCACGCCAGAGGCCACCCCTGACCTCAGATCAATGTGCCTACTGTAAAGAAAGAGGACACTGGGTTCAAGAGTGCCCTAGAAAGAGACAGCCATGGCAGGCAGCCATTCTGACTCTTGAGGATGACTACGAAAGTTGGGGCTCAGATCCCCTCCCCAATCTCAGCATAACGATTGAAGTGGAGGGGACCCCAGTAAACTTTGAAGTGGATACAGGGGCAATAAACTCAGCCCTTAAGGCCCCATTGGGCCCTCTATCAAATAAAACGTCTCTAGGTCAAGGGGCTAATGGCTGTAAATGTCGGGCTTGGACAACTAAGAGGACCATGGACCTGGGGAAAGGAAAAATCCATCACTCCTTTTTAGAAATCCATGAATGCCTGGCCCCATTGATGGGCAGAGATCTGCTCACCAGACTCCGGACCAAAATAAGTTTTAACCCTGAAGGCCCCCAAGTGGAATTTCTAAATCCTGCAGTAAAAACTCCTATAGTCATAGCTCTAACTATGTCAGTAGAAAATGCACATCAACTCACTCACCTTGGTTCAAAGAAACTGCAGGTATTTCTGAAGTATCAAGAACAGAGTTTTCCACAAACAGACTCACAGCAAAAGGAAATAACTGAATGAATATAAAAAGCCTGTCGGGTCCATCAATTGGTTAATGCTTACCCTTTCAAGCTTCCTGCAGGAAAGCACCTGCGAGGAACCAGACCACGACAATTCTGGGAAGTGGACTTTACTGAAATTAAGCCAGCAAGATATGGACATAAATATCTCCTAGTCTTTGTAGATACATTTTCAGGATGAATTGAAGCCCTCCTCACAAAAAGAAAAAAAAAAAAGAAAAGAAACAGCGCAAATGATGCTCAAGAAGATAGTGGAAGATATTTTTCCAAGATACGTCCTGCCTAAGGTAACAGGGTCTGATAATGCACAGGGGTTCATGGCCCAGGTAAGTCAGGGGTGAGCCAGGAACCTGGGGGTTAATTGGAAGTTATATTGTGCTTATAGACCCCAGAGTTCAGGACAGGGTGAAAGAATGAATAGAACCATTAAAGAGACCTTAACGAAATTCAGCTTAGTGACCACCATAAAAGATTGGACTATGTTCCTGCCTTATGCAATGTTTCATGCAAGAAATACTCCCTCTGTTTCTTGAGTAACCTCACCCCCTGTGAAATTCTCTATGGGGCCCCTCCACCAGTAAGGGACCTAACCCCAACTCTAAGACCTAACGATCCCTTCCACACCCCCTTTCTTGACAGACTTAAAGCTCTTGAAAGAACTCAGCGATACCTGTAAAAACAGCTGGCCACTGCCTACCAAACTGGGGATGAGGGGAATCCACATCGATATGAATTAAGAGACTTCATCTATGTAAGACACCATCAGGTGTCTTCTCTGGAACCCCGCTGGAAAGGACCATACCAGGTGCTACTTATAACACCTACAGTGGTAAAGGTAGACGGAATCACTTCCTGAATCCATGCCTCTCATCTCAACCCTGCGCCCTGTCCAGAATCTTTCTGCAAACTGTAAAAGACTAGTAACACTTTCAAATTGCGTATTCGGCATGTGGATAAGGCTATAGACTGACCCCTTGGACACAAATACTCCTAACCCTCATCAGCCCGTTCAGCAGCGATGGCTGATCATAAATCCTACTGGAAAAAAGTATAATCTATCTTGCATACAGCCACCTTAGGGACCTGGTGGCCATCTCTCCACCCAGACATTTGTCAGCTGGCTATAGGTCTTTCCTATTGGGATATCCCACTAAAATACCATTAAATCCCCTCCGTACCATAGGTAATGGAAACATAGGTAATGGAAACATAGGGGTAATGGATGTGGGGACACGCGAGCCAGATGCAGGTTGGCTAGCCTAGATTACTATGTTTGCCTGGCAGACTATCAAAGCCACAAATAATCACGGCTGTGTGGGGGAAAAGCCGACTTTTTCTGTAAGTCATGGGGATGTGAGCATACAGGGGCTGCCTGATGGAACCCAAACTCCTCATCTAATTCAGTACAGAGCATTGGCCATACTACCAATTAGATAACCAAAACCGATGGCCCCCAGAGGGGTCTCTAGATCCTCAAATTCTGTGTGACCTTTTTTTTTTTTTAAGAGAGAGTGAGAGAGAGAGACAGAGAGAATTTTTAATATTTATTTTTTAGTTTTTGGCGGACACGACATCTTTGTATGTGATTCTAAAGATCGAACCCGGGCCACACGCATGCCAGGTGAGCACGCTACTGGTTGAGCCACGTCCCCAGCCCCGCGTGACCTTTTTAACTTCTGCAAGTGCTCAAAAGGGTGAAAGGAGGTTTCCCTATGGGCAGGACTTTTCAATCCTTCGCTCACATCATGAACTATGCTTATCCAATAGATCCTCACCTTCAGCCTTCTGCTCCAGAGTCTCTGCTGTCACTCCCACCTCAGCAACCAGATTTCTCCCCTCCAATTATTAGATCAAAAACCCAAACCTCCGCTGGTTTTCAGACCATTGCCCCTTTGCTGAAGTAGAAGGTACTGAGGTACTCCTCCACCCACTCACTCCTCTCTTCTCCTGTCAGTGCCCACACCGGATCCCACCAGGTAGTCTTAACAGCTAACCCAAAGCTCAAACCACCTGAGGAGAGCCCTCAGACCCCTATCCAAGATGTAATAAAAATGGCCTTTAATGTTGCTTTGTCATCACTGAAAAGGGTTTACTAAGAATTTAAAGTCCCTCACATGCGTTTTGGGATACTCACTCTTGTCTTCCCCTCTGCTCTACCTGTTCTACTGCTCAAGTTTTTGTTGCTAGGAAAATCCCAAACCCCTTTCCCATTATTCTTTTACATCTCTCCTTCCTCATTCTCAGATCCTCGGAGCTGCTGTCAGCCCCACCTTTCCTGTCTTCCCCTTCTGTACCAGGCCCACACAAAAGTCTTAATTGACTTTCTAAAGAAGTCTTTACCATGGCTGACTTTAGGACTTTCAGCGAAAGAGTTCCTATAAAAGAGTTCAATGTAGGTAAATTTCCTCTTTTATTGTTGCCTTGTTCTACTTGGCCACTGGCTAAAAAAATCAGCACTCCTATGCTAGACACCCCCTTACTTGTTTTCCACAAAATATGTGAAAAAGACCTCTGCCCGTGAGCTGGGGCTTTACTGAGATGGCTACATTTCTAAGATAAAGAAGTTACCAACTGGGCTCCGTGGTAACACCTGGCAGGGGGGAAAATAAGAAAGGTAAGAAAAAGCTCTCCCCCTTCCACGTGTCCTTGAAAAGTTAACTTGCCCAGAACAGAGGAAAAAACAGAAACAAAAACTGGTTTTTTGAACATCTGCAGACTGAACTTCTGAGCCCCTTCCCTTCCATGTTGGGTACAAAATTCTGAAATTACCTAAACTTGAGTTTCAGGGGATTAATTGATTACAACAGAAGCAATGCCCTCTAAATCTGGTTGCAAGCAAATAGGACGGTTTCCCTGTCTTCGGTGCTATCTTAGGAGCCTTGCCTACAACAGCCTAATTCTATATAATTAAACATTGTTTATGTTTAAAAGAAATGGACAACAGATGTGATTAATTGTGTATTGGTGCAGATGTTTCCCAGAGTGCTCTAACATGTTGCAGATTCATTTGAAGATCAAATAGGGGGGCATACAACCCGTTTCCACTGGGAACATATATCCCTCACTTTAGCCATCCTATTAGGAATAGGAGTTGCTGCAGGGGTGGGCACAGGAACCACTGCACTGGTCCATGGGACACAACAAATGACCCAATCTGAAGCAGCAATAGACCAAAACAAAGATATTAGATACCTCCCTCAGAGCTTTGCATGAATCTTTAACCTCTCTCTCAGAAGTTGTTTTACAGAACAGGCGAGTGACACAAAACACACACACACAGAAAAAAAATAGCAATATATATGTCAATCAAAATTCATCATAAAATATATATCATCCACAGATCCAAAAATAGTCATTTTACTGAACATGGATTTATGTATAATGTTGTTCAACTAGGAAGCTCACCCATAGGTTGAATATTCAGTTCCAACATGGTTTAGTAGGAGTGATCTCTTCTCACAATTTGTACCTGCCAAGTCATCCACCTCACAAGAATGTATTTGTGGTACCAGGTAGGATTCTTTATATGCATATAAAAATACATGTGCTAAATAGGCTACAGAGAAAGGGAGACAGGAATTCACATATTTGTTAATTTTAAAAACACATGGAGAACTATTTCAATAAAAAAAATGACTAGATTTAACTCCTACTCTGTATCATGCATAGGCAAGTCCAAATATACACCATGCCTCCTCTGAACTGCTTGTATTTCTATTCGGTTTGGGTTGTATTTCTCCATCCTATTAGGATTAGTAGTCAGAGTCTGGTCGGATATGTATCAGTGTCAGGGATTCAGTATTTCGAATGGAAAAAAGGAAATTGAATCCAATGTGTATGCAAATATATGCTACACAAAAATCTTCCCACTCTCATCGAGACCAATGCTTTAATATTACCTTCGCCTCAAGTGAGACACAATTAGAGGAGAAGAGTTAGAAAATCTGTGAATACCTATCTGGAATGGAAAATGCTCCAGAGCTCACAACGTTGATGGAGGTTGAGGAGTTTCTAAAAGTAAGGCACAGGGTAAACACTCCACAAACATGGAGCTCGGCTGGCCTAAAATTTTTTTGAGAATCTGCCTCTGAGGTTGGGCACTTGAAATATAGGTTGTTGTCAGGAGCTTTAGCTTCTTTTGTAGTGAGACCATCAAAGCTGGGTCTCCATCTCTTTTACCTGAAGGACCTGGTTTCTTATTTTCCAATGAACATGAGGCAGCAGGCCTGAATCATCTCTTTGTAGGGAAACTGTGACCACTGGTGACTTAGTTTCTCTCTGAGTGAACTGTGAAGCCATTTGGTCCTCCTCCACTTTTTGTGGTGTTGTTCCTGCTGCACTGGGAGTTTGGTATTCGCTTCATGAAATACAAAGTGTCCAACTGGGACACAGTGCTGGAGGGAGTTCTGTCACATGTGGTGGGTCAGGGTCTGCAGGAGATTGCACCAACCAGGCTTCTATCCCTCATAGCTTGCCCCATTGCCCCCTTGTCCATATCAACCTGATTCTGAACATTGCCCTGGAACCTCTCCATATAACAAGATGACATTACATATAAGGATCTGCTGGCTGCACCATGTCAGTCACAAGCCATTTGGAATCCAATGGCAGATCCTCATGGCCCTACCACTGATGTTTTAACACACACCTGCCCACCACTGTTCTAGGCCCACTACTCAGCAGACTCCAACGTACTAGCATCTCTGTTCTACACTATTTTCATGAAACCCAGTCAATCAGGCACTGTCTTGTATACTCATGATCAGCAACAGGACTTTCAAAGGTTCTCCAGTGACACCTGGTCATGGGAATTTCAATAATTACATGGTGTTCTTCTAGTCATTTTTTAAGGATGAAGTTGGAGGCACTGTGGGTTTCACTTCATTCAAGAACCATTAAATGTTGAGGAAGCTCATTTCAATGAAAGTTCTGGAGAACTCTCACAGGCAAGGCTTACCAAAGAGAGGGCAAAAGGTCGCATGAAGCCAGGCCAATTGAGGTCTACAATGTTAGGTCTATGTGTGTTTTGACTCTCAACTATGGCTGACAAGTCTTTCACAATAAAAT
The DNA here is from genome assembly GCF_048772815.1 of Callospermophilus lateralis. Taxonomy (NCBI): domain Eukaryota; kingdom Metazoa; phylum Chordata; class Mammalia; order Rodentia; family Sciuridae; genus Callospermophilus; species Callospermophilus lateralis. The sequence continues at coordinate 19,138 of NW_027513126.1, forward strand.
TATATGATATCTTGGCTGAGATTCCCAGTGCTCTGTGGAAAGCCACCCTGGGCCTAGGTCTCAGTTTCCAAGGGCGAATCTCATGTGTGGCCTCCTGAAGTCCCAACACAATTCATGGAAATACTTCTCTGAGGTCAGTTCCACAACACAGTCACTAAGGGGAATCATACCAGAGTTCAAGCCCAGGTGGACCCAGACCTTTCTTCCAACCGCCACACAAATGACCACAATTAAAACCAAAACACTCCCACATGGCCCTTATCTTCTTCCATATAGTCACTCTGGTAACCTCTGGCTGGAGGATTCCATGAGGTCTCAGCCAAAGACAGTGTCCAAAATAGGCTCCCTTGCCAATATTTTTCCTACAGTCAGGGTGGCCTGGACACCCTTTCCATGAACCAGGAGTGATCAATTAAGCCTCCCATTAATACTGCTCTGTTTCTCCAATTTGAGGCCTAATGACTTTCAGGTATAGATTCTTTATGTGATTTGAAGTCATGCGAAAACCCAAGCACCTCTGCAGGGCTTTGAAGAACTCAATTGACCCAAAGAATACCTAGTCTCACTTGATGGAGGTCAGGAACCTAACAGAGGAAGGCGAGAGACTTCATCCACAATGACTGATCTTTTTCAATTATGATTTTGGATGCAGACATGGGATCATTCTTTAGATCCATCAGGTGCTGAGAATCAAAGTCACAGCCACATACAAGGCCAAGAGGCTAATTCAGACATATCCCTTTCCAAAGCAATTAAGCAAAGAGCCACAGGTGATGCCCATTCATTTCCATTTGAAAACTGTATTCTTCAGGCTTCACAAAGGGGTGGCCTGAGTCAAAGTCCTTCCTGACATTCTGGGCAACAGAACAATAGGTAAGCAAAATGCCCAAAGCAGGGTATATCCACTGAGACTTTCCTGGTCACACTGATATCTGAGTTTTTTGAGATGCTGGCCATTCCCTTCAGCTATCCTGTACATGGCCATGTCAAAGACCTTGGAGGTGGTACATATCTTGGACACAAAACCATGAGCCAATTCTGGAGAGTGGCCAGAATTCAGGAAGAAAAGAGGGACTTAGGAAGGTAGTAGGTATTGCCTATCCATAAGGCAAGCCGCACTCCATTCATAAATTGGGCACGATGAATAGTGGGAAGCTTTATACTAGACAGGACACATCCATTATTGCATTCTCTTTTCTCATGTCTACAACCACGGACACAGTGGGATACACAGACATAGAAACACTCATCTTGTCAAACGACTTACTAGAAACAGTTCACTTCAAACCAAACAAACCACCTTTCCTACCTATTATCAGAACATGAGACAAAACCACAAACCCACACTCACAAAGGCACCTCCTTCGCTCAAGTATGTGTGTGACTCTCCGGACTTTACTCTGAGTGGTAGACCATACAATGTTCCCCCGAAATGGCCTGTCCTCTCTCAGATCTGGTTTCCTTGGCCAACTCTGTGAAGTTTTCAGGAAAAAGTGATGAGCCACTACCTACTTTCTCAGGAAAAGTCCCTCTTCAGAGCTCCTCTGGCATTTGGCCATACTCAACTCGTAGGTACCGAGAAAGACTGACTCTGTCCTTGGAAAATCCAAACAAGTGAGCCCACTGGGACTGGGACTGCGATTGCCTCTCAGTGTCTGGCTTCTTGGATAGCATGTTCAGAGAGTTCCATCACCAAGTAAATGAGGTATGTCACTTTCTTTGGAACTGAATGAGGTCACTGCCTTGGCAACCCCTTTGTCCTAACAGTTGCTTCCAAGGGTCCCATGAGATGGAGACTGCCCCTACTTCCTGTGACACTTTCACAAGTTAGAAAGGTATATCATCCATAGGCACCAGGGAACAGTTCTCCACACAGGCCTGGTTTGGTCCATCTTCTTTACAATTAGGAGAGAGAGGCTGATTCAGACACATCCCTTCATCCTGACCAGGTTGTTTGCCATGGAAGATGACTTTTGCTCTCTCAGGTCCTTCATACCTCCCTACAACTTCTCCAGGTATCATTTCTGCATGGACCTTTGAGGTTTTCAGCAGGGGGAAGATCCCCTACTTTCCTGTATTTTAAGAACAACTCTGTCCCTGCTCTTCTGTAAAGTGAGATCGATGGAACAGTGTATGTTTAGGATTAATAACAGGTTCGATTTGCGTTAGGAATCATTCTGTGTGATGAATAATGGTATTGGGAACCTGCGATATTTACAAGAACATAGAGGTGAAATATAAGTATGGAAACAGAAATCTAGGTATGATTTTAAGCCCAGAATGGCATTGAGCTCTTGATTGGGATACTTAGCTTTGAATTATGTTCTGTAACCATGTCTCAGATAATTAGATATACAATGTCACAGGACCTTGTACCTGGGTAGATTGAATGTAGAAGAGAATATCTAGTCAAAAAGGGATAGTAGGTAGGATTAGGAAGATAGTCGGTAGGTTTAGGAAGAAGAGTGAGTACAGGATTTGGACCAAAAGTTCTTTAGCAATAGGGTTTCGGTTAGAGAGTGAATGAAAATGTCAGCATATGTGAAGAGTCAGTCACAATGATGAACTGGGAAAAATATGTAGGAAATCAGGCATCAATAGAGACAATATGAAATCAGGCAAAGTATAAAGTGAGTGATAGGATTAGACATTTTCAAGAGGGTTGAGTTTGAATATATAATCATTGGAAGAAACAAATATGATGTCACCAATAGGATTGACATTTGAGAGCATTAGGCAACCTGGACATGGATTTTTTAAGTTATCCATGTTCACTTTTCTTTTAGGCTTTGGTACAATCATAAGTGTGACCTTTACATTTTTTGTTCAGAATTTTACTGTGATAAAATGTATATGTGGATCAGGTGACATGAGTATTTCTTCCACCATTTCTGGGAGCAATATTTTGAAGACATATACAGTAGTGTTAGGGGTACAAAAGGTGTACCCTGTGTCTATGAATATAGAGATAATGCATGAGTAGACCATCCTGTGAATAAATAATATAACTGGTTCCACTTTAAATAATGGAATTGACATCTGAAACTATACAGGAAATCATATGTTGATATACAATCTTTCATTCCAACCAGTTATACATCTAATGGTAATATTAGGATTATGGTTTATCATGAAGGTTGTTTGAGTTTTGCTTCATAAGTGATTATAAAAAATGAAAATATTGTGTTTGGAAAAAATTCTTATGAAAAGACCAGTCAAGAATCATGGAGGAATACATGTGTTCTGAAGCAGGAAGTGATTGATCATGAAAAAAATGCCTATAAGTTTTCTAACTTGTGGATGAAATATATATCCTATGATGTGCATAAACTGAAGAAATAGTAATGTACCAGTGTTGAATAAAAATGAACCGCAAAATACACATCATGTCCCCTAAGAATCTACTTGCATGGATGTTAACTGGGACAGTAACTGTAGAAATATTAGAGTTTGTATGCACCATTCACTGAAGTTAGTTTCAGTACTAGGAAACAAATATGTATTTCAGGTGGATGATTATTTCTGAGAATGATCTTGTGGAAAGTTTGTTATAAATCCACATATATGAATATGAATGAATTTAGGGAGTGTATAATAAGACACATATATTTCATATATACACACTCACACGCACAGACATTAAAAAGTAGCAATATAGGAGATCCAACATGGCAGCAGGCATGGAGAAATCAAGTCTCTGACCTCTTAAGCTGCGCGGGCATAGGGAGTCGTAAACTGTCTAAATGCTGTTTGCTCAGAATCACTAGAAAATTCTGACCTGACGTCGATCTGGGGCGAACAGTCCTGGCCCTTCAGAACACACACAGAACCTGGATCGGCTGCATACAAGCTCAGATTTGCCTGCTTCTCGTGACTCAGAACTAACGTTCCTGCTGAAATAACTGGTCGGCCCTTCTGAATTTACAGAGGTAAAAGCAAACTGAGCCTTCATAGGCAGTGGCCACTGGATTGAAATGGGGCTTGGGAGAGACAGTTAGGACCAACCTTTGCATTGATCACCTGGCAAAAGGAATGAACGGTCACCATTTGCATGGGATAACACCATGGCAGAGAACTGACGTCATGGGCAGAGGAGATAACTTTATTGAAACCAGCACGACAGGTGTGTAATCCCCTATCAATCTCTCTCCACACAGCTGGGAAACCTTAAGGGCGCTCCCAGCTCTGCCTTAAGGGACCCTCGCAGCTCTTCCATGAGCAAGATAGCAAGACCAAGGGAATCAGGTGTGGCGCGAGACTCGTGGCATGGAATTCCCAGCTACCGCTCCCACCAGTACTGACAACCAGCACCAGTTAATGGGGGCATGGCTACCGGAGGGTAAGCAAATTTGCTGGGGGCTGTCAGCCCAAAGCTCTACAAACTTAGGGTCTGAGGAGGGCAAATAGGGAGAGTGTGCCAGGCGTTCATGAAAACAGGGCTACCAGGAGCAGAGACCTGACATGTAGCCAGTATTGTGGTGAGCATCACAGTTGAGTGGAGCCTGGCTTGAGGAAACACAAGAGAAGGCCCTAGGCACTCAGGATTAGAGACCCACCCAGTCTGGGAGGAATAGCCGCTGCACAGTGATTGGTTCCCACCTATTGAGAGGAGAAGCTTAGCCCAATGAGTACAGCTCCACCTACTGAAAGAGAAGTTAATTGAACTCTATGACTTCACGTATTTTTATTATTTTTTTATTTTTAGTTTTTTTCTTTTTCTTTCATTTTCATTTTTTTGTTGTTGTTCTTTAACTTATTTTAATGTTTTATTTTTTTAAATTTTATTATTATTATTATTATTTTAAATTTTAATTTTCATTTTTAAATTATCATTATTATTTTAAAATTTTATTTTTTCTTTATTTTCTATTTTTTTCTTTTGTCTTTTCATTTCTTTTCAATTTTCTTATTCCCTCTTCCTTGAATTCTACCTACCTATTCTCATTCTCTTTAGTGACTTCTTCCCATCCCTTCTGATATCTTTCCTCCCAAGCTTCAAATAAATTTATAAGAGTAAGCAGTAACTCAGCACTCAAACAGAACAAGAAGTAACATGAGCAGCATAAAAAGGCAAGAAAGAAAAGGAGTACAAACAATGAGGGACAACCTAAATTTTCAGGAGGACCTAGAATCATCAGAAAAATGGTCATATAAAGAACTCAAGGAATACCTTAGACAGATGGAATGGAACTTTAAAGAGGATATGAGACAGCAAATCCATACAGTGAAAGAACACATTGAAAATGAATTACATAAACAGATAAAAGAAGAAGTTAAACATCTTTATCAGGGATAGAGATTATAAAAAAAATCAAACAATAATTCCAGAAATGAAGGAAACAATAAACCAAATTAAAAACTAAATTGAGAGTATCACTAACAGAGTGGAGCAAGTAGAACACAGAATGTCACATAATGAAGACAAAATATATCATCTTGAAAAGAGTCTAGCCAACACAGAAAGGCTGGTAAAAAATCACGAGAAAAACATCCAAGAGATATGGGATAACATAAAAAAACCAACTGATGAGTCATCTGGATAGAGGAAGGTACAGAGATTCAAACCAAGGGAATGAGTAACCTCCTGAATGAAATAATTACAGAAAACTTTCCAGAAATTAAAAGGAAATGGATATACAAATTGTAGATGCTTACAGGACACAGAGCACACAAAATTACAGTAGACCAAAGCCAAGACACATTGTTATGAAGATATCCAATATACAGAACAAAAAGAAGATATTAAAAGCTTAAAGAGAAAGGAGGCAGATTACATTCAGGGGTAAACCAAAAATGTTAACAACGGATTTTTCATCAAAGACACTGAAAGTGAGAAGATCCTGGAACAATGTATTTCAAACACTGAAAGACAATGGATGCCAACCAAGAATTCTGTATCCAGCAAAACTAAGCTTCAGGTACGACAACAAAATAGAAATCTTTCATGATAAACAAAAGCTAAAAGAATTTTCAGTCAGAAAACCAGCATTGCTAAGTGTCTTGAGCAAAACACTACACGAGGAAAAAATAAAAAACAAAAACAAAAACCATCAGTGGGAAGTGCCTCAGTAATGACAGAGGGTGGGGGAAAAGCTAATCATGGAGAAACAAACTAAATTAAAAAAAAAGATAAATATTCAAACATGGCTGGCAGTACAAACCATATATCAATAGTAACTTTAAACATTAATCGCTTAAACTCTCCAATAAAGCAACATAGGCTTGTAGCTTGGATTCAAAAAACAAATCCAAAAATATGTTGCCTCCAGCAGACACATCTGAATGGAAAAGACATACAAAGCCTGAAGGTGAAAGGTTGGGAAAAAATATACCATGCACACGGTTCTCATAAGCAAGCAGGGGTGGCCATCCTCATATCGAATAAAAACGACTTCAAGACTAATTTAATCAAAAGAGATAAGGAAGGACATTATATACTGTTAAAAGGAACCATTCACCAACAAGACATAAAAATTATCAATATTTACGCACCATTTAATGGTGCTGCAACGTTCATAAAACAAATTCTCCTCAAGTTCAAGAATCCAATAGACCACAACACAATGATTATGGGTGACTTCAACACACCTCTCTCATCATTGGACAGATCCTCCAAACAAAAGTTGAATAAAGAAACTATAGAACTCAATATCACAATCAATAACCTAGACTTAACTGAAATATATAGAATATATCAACCATCATCAAGTGGATATACTTTTTTCTCAGCAGCACATGGATCCTTCTCAAAAATAGACTATATATTATGCCATAGGGCAACCCTCAGTAAATATAAAGGGGTGGACTTAATACCATGAATTTTATCTGATCATAATGGAATGAAACTAGAAATCAATGAAAAAGAAGGATGGAAAAATCCTACATCACATGGAAAATAAACAATATGTTACTGAATGATCAATGGGTTACAGAAGACAGAAATGAGGAAATCAAAAAATTCTTAGAGATAAATGAAAATACAGACACAACGTATTGAAATCTATGGGACACAATGAAAGCAGTTTTAACAGGGAAATTCATCACATGGACGTCATTCCTGAAAAAAAGGAAAGAACAACAAATAGATGAGCTAACACTTCATCTCAAAGCCCTAGAAAAGGAAGAGCAAAACAACAGCAAATGTAGCAGAAGGCAAGAAATAATTAAAATCAGAGCGGAAAACAACGAAATTGAAACAAAAGAAACTATTGAAAAAATTAACAAAAGTAAAGCTTGATTCTTCGAAAAATAAATAAGATCGATAGACCCTTAGCATCCCTTTATGTTCAAAACATTAGAAAAACTAGGGATAACAGGAATTTACCTCGACATTGTAAAAGTTATCTATGTTAAGCCTCAGGCTAGCATCATTCTGAATGGAGAAAAATTGAAGCATTCCCTCTAATATCTGGAACAAGACAGGGATGTCCTCTACCACCACTTCTATTCAATATAGTTCTCAAAACACTGGCCAGAGCAATTAGACAGATGAAAGAAATTAAAGGCATAAAAATAGGAAAAGAATAACTTAAATTATCACTATTTGCAGCTGACATGATTCTATATATAGAAGACCCAAAAGGGTCTACAAGAAAATTACTAGAACTAATAAATGATTTCAGCAATGTGGCAGGATATAAAATCAACATGCATAAATCAAAGGCATTTCTGTATATCAGCGACAAAACTTCTGAAACAGAATGAGAAAAAAAAAACACTCCATTCACAATATCCTCAAAAAATAAAAATAAAATCTTTGTGAATCAACCTAACAAAAGAAGTGAAAGATTTATACAATGCTTACTAGAGAACCCTATAAAGAGAAGTAGAATAAGATCTTAGAAGATGGAAAAATATAGACTGTTCATGGATAGGGAGAACTAACATCATCAAAATGGTGATATTACCAAAAGCTCTCTATAGGTTTAACGCAATGCCAATCAAAATCCCAACGGCATTTCTTGTAGAAATAGAGAAAGCAACCATGAAATTCATATGGAAAAATAAAAGACCCAGAAAAGCAAAAGCAATTCTAACCAGGAAGTGTGAATAAGGCGGTATAGCGATACCAGATTTCAAACTAAATTTCAGTGCAATAGTAACAAAGACAGCATGGTACTGGTACCAAAAAAGGCGGGTGGACCAATGGTACAGAATTTAGGACACAGAGATTAATCCACAATGCTAGAACAATCTTATATTTGATAAAGGAGTTAAAAGCATTCTATGGAGGAAGGATAGCATCTTCAACCAATGGTGCTGGGAAAACTGGAAATCCATATGTAACAAAATGAAACTGAATCCCTTTCTCTCGCATGCACAAAAGTTAACTCAAAATGGATCAAGGACCTTGATATCAAATCAGAGACATGACATCTGATAGAATTAAAAGTTGGCTACGATCTACATACTGTGGGGTTGGGCTCCAAATTCCTCAATAGGACACCCATAGCACAAGAGTTAATAACTTGTATCAACACATGGGACTTACTCAAAGTAAAAAGTTTTTTTCTCAGCAAAAGAAACAATAAGAGAGGTAAATATGAAGCCTACATCCTGGGAACAAATCTTACTCCTCACACTTCAGATAGAGCCCTAATATTCAGAGTATACAAAGAACTCAAAAAATTAAACAATAAGATAACAAATAACCCAATCAACAAATGGGCCAAGGACCTCAACAGACACTTCTCAGAGGAGGACATACAATCAATCAACAAATACATGAAAAAATGCTCACCATGTCCAGCAGTCAGAGAAAGGTGAATCAAAACCACCCTAAGATACCATCTCACTCCAGGAAGATTGGCAGCAATTATGAAGTCAAACAACAAGTGCTGGTGAGGATGTGGGGAAACAGATACACTTGTACATTGCTGGAGGGACTACAAATTGCTGCAGCCAATTTGGAAAGCAGTATGGAGATTCCTTGGAAAGCAGGGAATGGAACCACCATTTAACACAGCTATTCCCTTTCTCGGTCAATTCCCTAAAGACCTAAAAATAGCATGCTACAGGGACACTGCTACATCAATGTTCATAGCAGCACAATTCACAATAGCAAGACTGTGGAACCAACCTAGATGAACTTCAATAGATGAATGGATAAAAAAAATGTGGCATTTATACACAATGGAGTATTACTCTGCATTAAAAAATGACAAAATCATGGAATTTGCAAGGAAATGGATGGCACTAGAGCAGATTATGTTAAGTGAAGCTAGCCAATCCCTAAAAAACAAATGCCAAATGTCTTCTTTGATATAAGGAGAGTAACTAAGAACAGAGAAGGGATGAAGAGGATGAGAAGACGATTAACATTAAAACAAGGATGAGAGGTGGGAAGGAAAGGGAGAGAGAAGGGAAATTGCTTGGAAATGGAAGGAGACCCTCGGGGTTATACAAAATTACATACAAGAGGAAGTGAGAAGAAAGGGAAAAATAATACAAGGGAGAGAAATTTATTACAGTAGAGAGTGTAGAGAGATAAGAGGGGAGGAGAGGGGAGGGGAGGGGGATAGTAGAGGATAGGAAAGGCAGCAGAATACAACAGACACTAGTATGGCAATATGTGAATCAATGGATGTGTAAGTGATGTGATTCTGCCATCTGTATACGGGGTAAAAATGGGAGTTCATAACGCACTTGAATCAAAGTGAGAAATATGATATATCAAGAACTATGTAATGTTTTGAAAAAGCATAAATAAAAGTTTTAAAAAAAGGAAACTAACTTCGGTGAATGATGCACACGAATCCTAATATTTCTACAGTAACTGACCCAGTTTAATATCAATGCAAGTAGATTCCTATGGTACATGATGTGTATTTTGACGTTTATTTTTATTCAACACTGGTACATTACAATTTCATCAGTTTATGCACATTATAGGATATATATTTCATCCACAATTTAGCAAATTTATAGGCATTTGTTTCATTTTCAATCACTTCCTGCTTCAAAACACATGTCTTCCTCCATATTTCTTCACTGGTAATTTTATGAGACTTCTTTCCAAACACATTATTTTCAATTTCCATAATCACTTTTGAAGCAAAACTCACACACACTTCATGATAAAAAATAACCCTAAGATGACAATTATATAACTGGTTGGAATGAATGATTGTATGTCAATATATGATTTCTTATATATATTCAGTTATCAATTCAATCCATTATTTAAAGTGGAACCAGTTATATTATTTATTCACAGTATGTTCTATTCATGCATTATCTCTATATTCATAGACACAGGGTACACCACTTTGTACCCCCAATACTAATTTATATGTCTTCAAATATTGCTCACAGAAATGGTGAAAGAAATTCTCATGTCACATGATTTACATATATATTTTATCACAATAATTTTCTGGGCACAAAATGCAAAGGTCACACTTATGATTGTACCAAATCCTAAATGAAAATTGAACATGGATTACTAAAAACATCCATGTCCATGTAGCCTAATGCTTTCAAAGGTCATTTCTATTGGTGACTACATATTTGTTTCTTCCTAAGATTATGTATTCAATCACAATCCTGTTGAAAATGTCTAAACCTATCACTCACTTTATAATTGCCTGATTTTGTAATGTCTCTATTGATATCTTCTTTTCTATATTTTCCCCAGTTCATCATTGTGACTGACTCTTCGCATATGCTGACATTTATATTCACTCTATAAATGAAACCCTATTGCTAAAGAACATTTCATCCAAATTTTATACTCACTCTTTTTCCTAAACCTACAACTGTCTTCCTAATCCTCCCGACTATCTCAATTTGAGTGGATGTTCTCTTCTACAATCAATCATCCAAGGTACAAGGTCCTATGCCTTTGATTATCAATTTATCTGAGACAAACGTGCAGAACACAATTAAAAGCTAAGAATCCCAATCAAGGGCCTAATGCCCTTCTGGGCTACTAATCTTACCTAGATTTCTGTTTTCATACTTATATTTCACCTCTAAAGTCTTATAAATGTCGCAGGTTCCCAATACCATTATTCATCAAGCAGAATGATTCCTAACCCAAATCGAACGTGTTATTAACCCTAACCATACACTGTTCTCTCAATCTAACTTTACAGAAGAGCATGGACAGAGTTCGTCTTGCAATTCAGCAATGTAGGGGATCTTCCACCTTCTGAGAACCTCAAAGGTCCTTGCAGATTTGATCCTTGGAGAAGATGTAGGCAGCTATGAAGGACCTGAGAGACCAAAAGTCATCTTCTATGGCAAACAACCTGGTCAGGATGAAGGGGTGTGTCTGAGTAAGCCTCTCTCTTCTTAATGTCGAGAAGATGGACCAAACCAGGCCTATGTGGAGAGCTGTTCCTGCAAAATGGTGCAGCCAATTTGGAAAGCAGTATGGAGATTCTTGGGAAAGCTGCGAATGGAACCACAATTTGACCCAGCTATTGCCCTTTTCGGACTATTACCTGAAGACATTAAAAGAGTGAACCTCAGGGATACTGCCACATCGATGTTCATAGCAGTACAATTCACAATTGCTATACTGTGGCCCCAACCCCGATGCCCTCTAATAGATGAATGGATAACAAAAATGTGGCATTTATACACCATGGAGTATTGTGCAGCACTAAAATATGACAAAATCATGGAATTTTCAGGGAAATTGATGGTACTAGAGCAGATAATGCTTAGTGAAGCTAGCCAATCCCTAAAAAACAAATACCAAATGTCTTCTTGGATATAATGAGAGCAACTAAGAACAGAACAGGGAGGAAGAGCAGGAAGAAAAGATTAACATTAAACAGAGACATGAGGTGGGAGGGAAACGAAGAGAAAAGGGAAATTGCATGGTAATGGAGGGAGACCCTCATTGTTACACAAAATTACATATAAGAGGTTGTGAGGGGGATGGGAAAATAAAAAAAATGAGAAAAGAATTACAGTATATGGGGTAGAGAGAGAAGATGGGAGGGGAAGGGAGGGGGGATAGTAGAGTATAGGAAAGGTAGCAGAATTCAACAGTAACTAATAGGGCATTATGTAAAAATGTGAATGTGTAACCAATGTGATTCTGCAATCTATAATTGGCGTAAAAATGGGAGTTCATAACCCACTTGAATCCAATGTATGAAATATGATATGTCAAGAGCTTTGTAATGTTTTGAGCAACCAAAAAAAGAAAAAAAAGTAGCAATATATATTCCAATCGAAATTCATCATGAAATATATAAAATCCACAGATGCAAAAATATTCATTTTACTGAACATGGATTCATGTATAATGTTATTCAACTAGGAAGCTCACCCATAGGTTGAATTTTCAGTTCCAACAGCGTTTAGGAGGAGTGATCTCTTCTCACAATTTTTATCTGCCAATTCAGCTACCTCACAAGTATGTACCTGTGAAACCCGGTAGGACTCTCTATGTGCATATAAAAATACATGTGCTGAATAGGCTACAGAGAAAGGGAGACAGGATTCCCATATTTGTTAACTTTAAAAACACATGTTTAATTATTTCAACAAAAAATTGACTAGATTTATAACTCCTATACTATGTAATGCAAAAGGCAATTCCAACTACACACCATGCCTCCTCTGAATGGCTTGTATTTCTATTCTGTTTCGGTTATTTTTTACCATCATATTAGGACTATTAGTCAGAGTCTAGTAGGGTATGGGTTAGTGTCAGGAATTCAGTATTTCAAATGGAAAATTGGAAAATGAATTCAATGTGTATGTAAATATGTGCTACACAGAAATCTTCCCACTCACATCCAGAACAATGCCTTGACATTACCTTCGCCCCAAGTAAGACACAATTAGAGTAGAAAAGTGTGAAAATCTGTGAATACATATCTGGAATGGAAAATGCTCGGGAGTTCACGTACTTGGAGGTGGTAGAGGAGTTTCCAAAAGTAAGGGACAGTGTAAACACTCCACAAACATGGAGCTCTGAGAGCCTAAAAACTATTTGAAAAACTGCCTCTGAGTTTGGGCACTTGAAATATATGTTGTTGTCAGGAGATTTGGCTTCCTTTGTAGTGAGACCATCAAAGCTGGGTCTGCATCTATGTGACCTGAAGGACATGGTTTCTTATTTTCCAATGAACATGAGGCAGCAGTGCTGAATCCTCTCTTTGTAGTTAAACTGTGGTCACTGTGGGCTAAGTGTCTCCCCGTGTGGACTGTTAAGCCATTTGGTCATCCTCCACTTTTTGTGGTATTTTTGCTGCTGCACTGGTAATTTGGTATTTGCTTCACAAAATGCAAGGAGCTAACTGGGACACAGTGCTGGAGGGAGTTCTGTCACGTGTGGTGGGTGAGGGTCTGCAGGAGAATACACCAACCATGCTTCTATCCCACATAAATTACACCAATAACCATAGCAACCTGATTCTGAACATTGCCCAGAAAGCTTTGCATATAACAAGATGCCTTTACATATAAGGGTCTGCGGGCTGCACCATGTCAGTCACAAGCCATTTGGAAGCCAATGGCATATCCACATGGCCCCACCATGATGTTTTATCACACACCTGCCCACCCCTGCTCTAGGCCCACTACTCGGCATGCCCCAAATTACTGGCATCTCTGTTCTACACCATTTTCATGAAACCCAGTCAAACAAGGCACTTTCAGGTATACTCATGATCAGCAACAGGACATCCAAAGTTTCTCCAGTGCCACCTGGTCATGGGAATTTCCAAAATTTCATTGTATTTATCTAGCCATTTTTCAAGGTTGAAGTTGGATGCACTGTGGGTTTCAATTCATTCAGGAACCATTAAGTTTTGAGAAAGCTCATTTCAATGAAAGCTCTGGAGAACTCCCACAGGCAAGGCTTCCCAAAGAGTGGCCAAAATGCCACATGAAGCCAGGCCAATTGAGATCTACAATGTGAGGTCCATGTGTGTTTTAACTCTCAACTATGGCTGCCAAGTCTTTCAAAATAAAATCATATGATATGCTAGCTGAGATTCCCAGTGGTCTGTGGAAAGCCACCCTGGGCCTAGATCTCAGTTTCCAAGGGCGACTCTCATGAATGACCTTTTAAAATCCCAACACATTTCATTGAAATACTTCTCTGAGTTCAGTTTCAGAACTCAGTCTCTAAGGAGAATCACACCGGAGTTTGTTCCCAGGTGAACCCAGTCATCCATTCCAACTGCCACAAAAATAACCACAATTAAATCCAAAACACTCCCACATGGCCCTCATCTTCTTCCATATAGACACTCATCATTATGTCTGGCTGAAGGTTACTATGAGGGTCACAGCCCAAGAAAGTGTCCAAAATAAGCTCAATTGCCCCTCATTTGCTTAAAATCAGGGTGGCCTGGGCACTTTTCCTGTGAATCAGGAGTGATGAAATATTCCTGCTGTTAAAGTGTTCCACTTCTCCAATTTGAGTCCTACTGGCTGTCAGGTATATATTCTTTTTTCTGATTTGGAGTCATGAGAAAACCGAAGCACCTATGGGCTAGCCTCTTCAGGGATTTGAAGAACTCATTTGACCCAAATGATTCCTATTCTCACTTGATGAATGTTAGGAACCTAACACAAGAAGGCAAAAAATTTCATCCACAATGACTGCTCTTTTGGCCATTTTGGTTTTGGAAAAACATGGGATCTTTCTTTAGATCCATCAGGTGCTGAGAATCTAAGCCACAACCTCACACAAGGACAAGAGGCTGATTCAGACACATCCTATTCCAAAGCAATTAAGCAAAGAGCTACAGGTGATGCTCATTCTTTTCCATATGAAAACAGTTTTCATCAGGCTTCACAAATGTGTGGCCTGAGGCAAAGACCTTCCTGAAACTTAGGTTAATAGAAACATAAGTAAGCAAATGGCCCAAAGCAGGGTTTCTCCACTGAGAATTTACTGCTCACACTGATATCTGAGTTTTCTGAGATGCTCTCATTCCTTCAGCTATCCAGTACATGGCCATGTCACAGAGCCTTCTGGTGATACATGAGCCTATTCTGGAGAGTGGCCAGAATTCATGAAGAAAACAGGAACTTAGGGAGATAGTAGGTTTTGCCCATCCATAAGGCAAGCTGCAGTCCATTCATCAAATGGGCAAGATGAATGCTGGGAAGCTTTCTACTAGAGACAACACATCCATTGATGCATTCTCTTTTCTAATGTCTGCAATCACGGATACAGTGGGATACACAGATATAGAAACACTCACCATGTCAAAAGACTTTCTAGAAACAGTCCACTCCAAACCAAAAAAACCGCCTTTCCTACCTATTCTCAGAACATGAGAAAACACCACAAACTCACACCCACAACAGCAAAGGCACCTCCTTCCCCCAAGTAGGTCTGTGATGATCCGGAGTGTCTTCTAACTGGTGAACCATATAATATTCCCCGAAATGGCCTGTCCTGTCTCAGATTTGGTCTCCTTGGCAAACTCTGTGAAGTTGTCAGGTGCCAGCAGTGAGCCACTACCTGCTTTCTCAGGATAGGCCTCTCTTCAGAGCTCTGCTGGCATTTGTCCATCCTCACATCAGTAGGTACCAAGAAAGACTGACTCTGTCCTTGGGAAAAGCAAACAAGTTAGCCCACTGGCACTTGGACTGGGACTGGCTCTGGGTGCTTGGCTTCCTGGATCCCAAGTTCAGAGAATTCTTTCACCAAGGAAGTAAGGTAAGGTCACTTTCTTCAGGAACTGAATGAGGTCACTGCTTTGGTAACCACTTTGTCCTAACAGTTGCGTTCAAGGTTCCCATGAGATGGCGGCTGCCCCTACATACTGTAACATATTCAGAAGTTAGAATTCTATATCAACCATAGGAACTCGGGAACTGCTATGCACACAGGCCTGGTCTGGTCTATCTTTACAATAAAAAGAGAGAGGCTGATTCAGACATATCAATTCATCCTGACCAGGTTGTTTGCCGTGGAAGATGACTATTGCTCCCTCAGGTCCTACATAGCTGCCTACATCTTCTCCAAGGATCATTTCTCCATGGATCTTTGAGGTTCTCATCAGGTGGAAGGTCACCTATATTCCTATATTGTAAGACCAACTCTCTCCCAGCTCTTCGCTATGTTATATTAAGGGAAGAGTTTATGGTTATGTGTAATAACAGCTTTGATTTGGGTTAGGAATCATTCTGCAGGATGAATAATGTTATTGGCAACCTGCGATATTTACAAGAGTATATAGGTGACATCTAAGTATGAAATCAAAAATTTAGGTAAGATTTGAAACCCAGAAAGGCATTGGGCCCTTTAGTGGGATACTTAGCTTTGAATTATGTGCTGCACATTTGTCTCAGATAAATCAATATACAATGGCATAGGACCTTGTACGTTGGATGATTGAATGTTGAAGAGAACATCCAGTCAAAAAGAGATAGTCGGTAGGATTAGGAACGTAGTCGGTAGGCTTAGAAAAAAGAGTGAGTATAGGATTTGGAACAAAAGTTCTTTAGCAATAGGGTTTTGGGTAGAGAGTGAATGTAAATGTGAGCACATGTGAAGAGTCAGTCAAAATGACGAACTGGGAATTACATGTAGGAAAGCAGATATCAATAGAGACATTAGGAAATCAGGCAATATATAAAGTTTGTGATAGAATTAGACAATTTCAACAGGGTTGAGGTTGAATATATAATATTAGGAAGAATGAAATATGTAGTCACCAATAGGATTGACTTATGAGAACATTAGGCAAACTGGACATGGATGTATTTAGTAATCCATGTTCACTTTCCATTTAGGCTTTGGTACAATCATAAGTGTGACCTTTGCTTTTTGTGTCCAGAATATTCTGTGATATAATGTATATGTGGAACAGGTGTCATGAGTATTTCTTCCACCATTTCTAGGAGCAATATTTTGAAGACCTATAAATTAGTATGGGGGTACAAATAGGTGTACCCTGTATTTATGAATATAGAGTTAATGCATGAATAGACCATACTGTGAATAAATAGTATAACTGGATCCACTTTAAATAATTGATTGAATTGATATCTTAAAATACATAAGAAATGATATATTGATATACTATCATTCATTCCAACCAGTTATATATCTAATGGTCATCTTAGGGTTATGGTTTATCATGAAGGGTGTTTGAGTTTTGTTTCAAAAGTGATTATGGAAATCAAAAGTAATGTGTTTGGAAAGATGTCTCATGAAAAAATCAGTCAAGAAACATAGAGAAATACATGAGTTCTGGAGAAGGAAGTGATTGAAAGTGAAACAAAGGCCTATAAATTTGCTAAATAGTGGATGAAATATATATCCTATGATGTGCATATACTGAAGAAATAGTAATGTACCAGTGTTGAATAAAAATGAACGTCAAAATACACATTATGTCCCATAGGAATCTACTTGCATTGATGTTAAACTAGGTCAGTTACTGTAGAAATATTAGAATTTGTATGCACCTTTCACTGAAGTTAGTTTTCAGTACTAGGAAACAAATATGTATTTCAGGTTTATGAATATTTCTGAGAAAAATCTTGTGAAAAGTTGATTATTAATCCACATACATGAACATGAATGAATTTTGGGAGTGTATATAAGACTCATAAATTTCATATTTTGAAAAATCTGGAGAGTGTGTGTATATATATATATATATATATATATATATATAATATATACAAACAAAGACAGACATTAAAAAGTAGCAATACATATGTCAATCGAAATTCACCATGAAATTTATATCATTCACAGATCCAAAAACATTCATTTTACTGAACATGGATTTATGTATAATGTTGTTCAACTAGGAAGCTCACCCATAGCTTGAATTTTCAGTTCCAAAAGCGTTTAGGAGGAGTGATCTCTTCTCACCATTTGTATCTGCCAAGTCAGGCACCTCACAAAAATATACGTGTGTTATCAGGTAGGATTCTATATGTGCATATAAAAATACATGTGCTGAATAGGCTACAGAGAAAGCTAGACAGGAATTCACCTATTTATTAACTTTAAAAACACATGGAGAAGTATTTCAATTAAAAGTTGACTAGATTTATAACACCTACCCATTATCTTGCAAATGGCAAGTCCAATATACACCATGCCTCCTCTGAACTGCTTGTATTTCAATTCTGTTTGGGTTATTTTTCTCCATCGTATTAGTATTAGTAGTTAGAGTCTAGTAGGGTATGGGTTATTGTCAGGGATAAAGTATTTTGAATGGAAAATTGGAAAATGAATCCAATGTGTATGCAAATATGGGGTATTAAATAATCTTGCCACTCTCATCCAGAACAATGCCTTGACATTACCTTTGCCCCAAGGAAGACACAATTAGAGGAAAGAGTTAGAAATTCTGTGAATACATATCTATAATGGAAAATGCTCAGGAGTTCACAACCTTGGAGGTGGTAGAGGATTTTCCAAAAGTAAGGAACATTGGTGATCACCCAAACTGATCTTTCGTTAATATTGGGAGCCATCTTGCCACAAAGCCATGGAATGATAATTTTTGCTTTACTATAAATTACTGCAAATTCTGAACCTGTTTGGAATGCCTGCGCATTCCTTGAACTCACCCATGCCTGGAGTTCTGATCATATTGCAGCCCTCTCTGAAACTTTAGTGACACCTCATAAATATTGGCCTTCCCTGGCCAGACAATGACCCTCACTGAGGCTCTAATGGTCTTCATAATTTCTGATGCTGGGGCAGCAAAAAAATAATGTAAACTACAATTAGTGTGATGCTTGTCAAAGTTCTGTTTTCTGAAACTTCCTTTTTGTGTAACTTTTTGGGCTATAAAGCTGGGGTGTAGGAAAGGTGGGGATGCTGTCTTTTTTCCACCGTTTTGAGAAGGAGAGTCAGTCCGGCTGGTTGAACTAATAAGCTTGCCTTAATTTGATTTTAATTGGGGTCAGTGGTTTTTTCTTGCGTCCTGGTCTAACATTTTGGAGTTTCCCAGCGAGATGACCCAACCAGATCACAAGACCAGACTGCTGGAAATTCTGAAGCTGGCCTTTCTTCCAGGGCTCAGATCTGGAGAGCCAAGTTCCAAGGCCTTGGAGTGAGCCTTTGGTCCGGGAAGCACTGCACTGAACCATCACACTAAAACTATTAGCAAGCACCTGGTGGAGGAAGCCTCCATAGGTAAGTGGTGCCATTATAACATCTGATATCCGGTTAAGTGAGATGTCTTCTGATGACAGAGAGGTGGCCTGGGGAGGCTCACATATACTCCTGTCCTGGACAGTAACAAGAATTATCCTGTCCTCTGTTCTGTTCTGTAGGGAATTTCTCTGAAAGAGTAGAAAGGTGCAGCCGGGCACGCAGGAGCTCCTACCCTGGAGCTTCAGCAAGACGTTGCATTGCTCCTCTGTTTTTCTGTATCTTTGCCAGGTTTGTGTTTCTTTGTGTTTTGTTCTGTGTTTTATATGTTTTTGTTTGTTTGTTTTTGTGCATCTTGTTGTGTGATTTCTGTGGTTAAAAACTTAAGGATATTGGATGTAAAAATGGATAATAAAGCAAGTAAGCCTGACACCCCTTTGGACTGTGTTCTAAGGAACTGTGATGAAGTTTACACCCCTTTGTTAAGCAGGATAAGAGAAGCCCCTAGCTGGCTGCCTGGAGCACACCCACTGCACAGGGCAATGCCTGCTGGTGACCTAAAAACAGAGTATCTCACGGGTTAACAATGGAAACTTTTTTAAAACCCCTTGTCGCTCCAGATCAAGAGAGTCACAACTTTGGGCAGAGTTACCTATGTTTCTGCTTTGTTAGCAAAGCAGTAAACCTCCCTTTTTATTTTTCTCAAACCCTGTCCTCATTATTAAATAGGTATTAATTCACTTCAAGGTCAGGAACCGAACTTTAAGTTACAAATTTTGATAAACCCCCCCCCACGCCCAGGAACTTTTTGAAAGCTGACTACTGAAATGTTAGGAGATGGAGCGTGCTTGGGGTGGAACCAAACCAGAGGAGCTAATCCTGTAAGTAAAAGGAGGGACTGAGGGACTCCCAGCAGCTGCCAAAGCCCTGTTGCTTCAGGGAATTCCCTCTTTACTTCCCTGCACTGTAAGGATTATGTCACCCTGTCTTCTTAAAAAACAGAAAAAGAAAAAGGGACACTAAATGCAGTAAAGTTACCATGGAGACCCTTGATATTACATTTCAGGTTGCCACTCTGTGAAAACATCTGATCCTCTTGTGGGGACATCTATCGTGCCACTGGTGTAGGAGATTTTTCTCTTATCTGCTTTGTTTTTAAGGCTTCTGTCTGTCAGCCATAGTCTGGAGCTTCTTTCTGTCTGTCTTGTGTCTTTGTTTCTGGCCCTTTAAGACATGTGGAATAATGTGCTGATATTATAAATTGTTTCTTGAGAATGATCTTAGCTCAATGTGTGTTTAAATGATGATGTTTTATTGTAACAATCTGGTATCTGAATGGGTTTTTGAAGCATTGCTCAATCTTGCAGTTAAAAGTCGGGTTTAGGTAATTGTATAGTTTATGATTTCAGATAATTCATGCCAGATAACTTAAATTCTTAGGATGGAAAGCTAAAGAACTCTACTTCCAAGTTGGCAAGTAACTTCCCAAACATTCAGTTTTGTTTTTCACTAATTTTGAATTGGGTAGACTGGGAAAATGTCACAGTGTGTACCAGTGCATTAATTAGGACAAGGATAGTAAATCATAGTAAGGTATCTGTTGACAAAACAAGATGTAAAGATATAAAATTTTGTGAATTTTATCTTAAAATTGTATCAAATTTTCAACATCCGAATCTGAAAATTATGGTTAAAATGCCTTAGGCCTGAGGTGTCTGCTCAGAATAGCAGTTTTTTCCTTGTCCTTCCAGACCTCAGCCAGGACTTATGTTGAAATGCAAATGAAAGAAGCCTGCAAGCTCAGTAGGAGACTGATCTGAGGCCTAAGGGGGGAAAAAAAGTTGAATTGTATGGTATTTAATAATTACTGGCCAGTCATTTTTTCCAGGACTCTAATTTTTTTTCTTAGATTCTGCATTTTTTTTTTGAGCTCATGATTTTGATAATACAGACCTAGGTTAATGTTTTTCTGATCATTTCTATCTTTGACCAACAGTGGAGTTTTTGAAACACTTCAATGGAGATTTCACCTGCCAAAAGCTACAAGGCCTTTACTATTATTATGTGTGCACACATTTGTTATGTGTTGTATGTCTCTATATACATATATCCGTATATCATATTGATGATATACAAATTAACATATATAAGGAGCACTCATAAAAAAAGCACTCATAAAAACAAATTTTAAAAAGTAGATTCAAAGATCTTTAATTCACCTGATTTAATTGGTTCAATTTAAATTGGATAAACAGATAAAAATAAATGTCTTTAAATTTAAGCTTACAAGTTTTTCTAGGTGTTCAAAAATCTAATAAAATATTAATGACGACAAAGGTCTAATATGCCTTGGTTCTAGGACTTTTCCTTCAACAAAAAAAATGGCTTACACTGTTCAATACATTTGTCTAATATTTTGAAGAATAAGTAATGTAAATTTTATATGGGATTAGTCATTCACGAGTACTTTTGTTAGATATCTGGTTGATTTACTAAGGTCTGTATAAGTTTGTCCTACAGTCTGGATAAGATTGTAAAAATCAGTCATGTGTTAAAGAGACAAAAATTTCTTAAACATAAGTTTACCCATAACATTGTGTTTATTAAGTTTTATTTTTTCTAGAGCTAGGAACCATAAAAATTAAACAACTGATTAAATAAGAACTGTTATTTTAAGGCACTGTACTGCCATTTCTTTAAAAGCTAAACTTGGTTAATGCAGAAACATCAATGCAATTGTGATGCTATTAAAGTGCTTATATCTTCCAGGTATACAAGTCTGTAAGGTTGAAACTTTAAAACAGCATTACATCAAGCTGGTGTTCTGAAGTTGTATGGTAAAAAAATATATTGGGGATTTATTTACCTGTTACCAATAAGATATGTAAACTTTTATGTTACTTTTTACATTGGGGAACAATTTATATGTATTTTTAAGTTAATGAGAGGCTAATATATGTAAAGGTTAAAAAGTTTCAGCCTTTCTTTAATTAATGTTTTAAATGTTATATCATATGGTGTTTACTAATGTTCATGTGACCTCAAAAAAATTATGTAAACTTTGTAAAATGATATTTTAAAAACAAAGATTAGCTTTAGAACTAAAACACTTAAGATTTATAAAGAGCACTGCCTTACCTGAGATAAGGCTCTGTGTCCCATCTTACTATATGTCAGAATGACTACGAAAGCAGTAGGTCAGATGTTATTTCATTTAAAGTTATGTTCAAAAGTTGTTTTTTTTTGTTGTTGTTGTTGTTTTTTTTTTGTTTTTTTTTTTTTTTTTTTTTCGGTCAAGATTACTAGCATCTCAAACAGGGGATGTAATGTATAACTCAGCCAAAAAATTCAGGGTAGCTATTACAAGAACTGAGTATGTTTACTCTTGTTAATTTTATTTTGTAATTTCCTTATAGGTGACATAAAGATTCCCTGTTAGTGTTTTACAGAAGTGTTGCCTTAAGAACACAGCATGGGTTAATTTAAGATAATAAGCCATCACCTACAAGACAGACAGAATAATACAGATCCCAATTAATTAAAAGATAAATAATTTTAAATTATAGACATTAAATCCCAGTACTCTTAATATAAGGCTGTTAAAATTTATTTGATGGATGTTTAAGATTAGGTTTTAAAATTAAAGTTAAATGAATAGGGACAAGAAAACCAATATTTGGCTCTTGCCCTCTGAGTCAGTCTGTATCCAGAGAACAGCGGACTTCTCTAAAGAGCTTTGCAACTCTGAACCACATAACCTCCTGATCAGGGAGATTAATAAGACCACTGGAGAACAGAAAGCCAGTCAGTGCATTGCTACAAAGAGGAGAGTCATCAGAGAAGGGAGACATCCCTGATGCTTCCAAGGGAAGCCACATGGTCAAGGAAGACCTGGACCCACCTAGCGCAAATGGCACTAGCAGAACTGAGAAGCTGCTCTCAAGTTTCCCCAGGAATGACTCCCATTAAATCTCAGCTGACTGTTCACAATATATGGAAACAAAATTCAGTTTGACTGCTTCATCTTAAACACTTAGAAAAGACAGTTAAAAACAAAATACAGCCATTCCTGGGCATTTTATATAATAATAGTAATAATAATATATTAAGGTATTCACTTCATGTTAGCCTCCCAAAATAAGTAAGACTGGAGGCTACAAAGAAGGATTCTCAGACAGGAATGCCTGATAACTATAAAACGAGACTATCAAAAGGATCTGCCAGAGGCAGAAGTTTTTAGTTTAAGGCCTACAGATATTCTTAACCTAAACACATAGGCTTGGTATTTGTTAGTATGATTATCCAGCCCTGAATAAGAGAATTAAAGGTTTCTCTATTAGACACAGAGGTCATACTAAAAGGATTTTGCAAGATTAGATGACATTAAATTATTAAACTGTATCTTATGGGGAGGGACAACTGTAACACTAAATGTTAAATATTAAGTTGACAGTCCTGATAACTGGGGATATTAAAGACTTGTGTGGGAACTTCTATACAGTGACATGTTCCAGTTGGTGCAACATTTATTCAGTACTCATGTTTTTTTTGTTTCTCTCATAGAAGAACCCATCCCCAGAAGACTTTACAACCTGTTCTTCCACAACCAGACTTCAAACCGAACTGACTTCTAAAAGGCGACTCATGTCCCTCAGGCCATGCTCCCTCACGTCACCCTCTCTCAGCTAAGAAGAAGCCAAAGTGAGTGACGCCTTTCTTCTTACAACAATGGAGACAAAAATAAATAGAATATAAATATAAGTAATTAATTAAGTCAGGTAAATAAACAGGGATACCTTTTTTTGCTTGAGTTCAAAAAAAAGGGAGACTGTTACCTGAGGGATTAAAATTCCCAAAGTGCCCTTCCCTTACCCTATCAAAGATTTGAAAGGCACACATTAGAAAAGGGGGGAATCATAGACCCAACCTGATCTTTTATTAAAATTGGAGCCATCTTGCCACAAAGCCATGAAAAGATAATTTTGACTTAACTATAAATTACAGCAAATTCTGAACCTGCTTGGAATGCCTGCCCGTGCCTTGAACTCACCCTTGCCTGGCTCTGTGACCAGATAGCAGCCCTCTCTGAAACTTTATTGACACCTCATAAATATTGGCCTTCCTTGGCCAGACAACACTCTCTGAGGCTCTAATGGTTCTCATAAATTCTGATGTGGGGGCCAGCAAAAAAAAAATGTAAACTACCATTAGTGTGATGCTTGACAGAGTTCTGTTATCTGTAACTCCCCTTTTGTGTAACTTTCTGGGCTATAAAGCTGGGCTTCAGGAAAGTTGGTGTTGCTCTCTTTTTCCCGCCATTTTTGGAGGGAGAGGCAGCTGGGGTGGTGGAAATAATAAGCTTGCTTTAATCTGATTTTAATTGAAGTCAGTGGTCTTTTCTTGCGACGTGGTCTAAAAGGTAAACACTCCACAAACATGGAGCTCTGCCGGACTAAAGACTTCTTGAGAAACTGCCTCTGAGGATGGGAACTTGACATATATGTTGTTGTCAGGAGCTTTAGCTTTCATTCTAATGAGACCATCAAAGCTGGGTCTGCATCTATGTG
Source organism: Callospermophilus lateralis (assembly GCF_048772815.1). NCBI lineage: Eukaryota > Metazoa > Chordata > Mammalia > Rodentia > Sciuridae > Callospermophilus > Callospermophilus lateralis. The sequence continues at coordinate 43,756 of NW_027513126.1, forward strand.
TCCTGGAGGACATTGTTTCTATTTTTCCAAAGAACATGAGGCAGCAGTGCTGACATCTCTCTGTAGGTAAACTGTGGCCACTGAAAGCTAAGTGTCTCCGCAAGTGGACTGTGAAGCCATTTGGTCATCCTCCGCTTTTCATGGTGTTTTTTTCTACTGCACTGGGAGTTTGGTATTTGCTTCATGAAATACAAGGAGCTTACCTGGGACACAGTGCTGGAGGGAGTCCTGTCACTTGTGGTGGGTCAGGGTCTGCAGGAGAATGCACCAACCAGGCTTCTATCCCACATAGCTAACCCCCTTGAACATAGCAACCGGATTCTGAACATTGCCCTGAAACATCTCCATATAACAAGAAGCCTTTAATGGAGTGGTTTCAGACATATTAGTGATTCCTGTCTGCACCATGTCAGCCACAAGTCATTTGGAAGTCAATGGCAGATACACATGTCCTGACCACAGATGTTTCATCACAAACCTGCACACAACAGCTCTGGACCCACTACTCAGCAGGCCCCAACATACTGGCATCTCTGTTCTACACCATTTTCATGAAACCCAGTCAATCAAGGCACTCTCTGGTATACTCATGATCAGCAACAGGACATCCAAATATTCTCCAGTTGCAGGTGGTCATGGGAATTTCAAAAATTTCAGAGTATTTATCTAGCCATTTCCTAAGATGAAGTTGGAGAAACTGTGGGTTTCAATTCATTAAGGAACCATTAAATTTTGAGGAAGCACATTTCAAGGAATACTCTGGAGAACTCTCACAGGCAAGGCTTCCCAAAGAGTGGCCAAAAGGTAACATGAAGCCAGGCCCATTGAGGTCTACAATGTGAGGTCCAAGTGTGTTTTGACTCTCAACTATGGCTGCCAAGTTTTTCAGAATAAAATCATGTGATATCCTGCTGAGATTTCCAGTGCTGTGTGGAAAGCCACTCTGGGCTTAGATCTAAGTTTCCAAGGGCGACTCTCATGCGTGGCCTCCTTAAATCCCAGCACAATTCATGGCAATAATTCTCTGATGTCAGTTCCATAACGCAGTCTCTAAGAGGAATCACACCAGAGTTCAACCCCAGGTGGATTCAGGCATCTCTTACAACCACCACACAAATGACCACAATTAAAACTAAATCATCTTCTTCCACATAGACACTCATCATGAACTCTGGCTGGAGGTTTCCATGAAGGGCACAGTCAAATACACTGTTCAAGATAAGCAGCCTTGCCCCTCATTTGCCTAAAGTCAGGATGGCCTGGACACCCTTCCTGTGAACCAAGAGTGATCAAATAGGCCTGCTCTATAACTTCTCTGCTTCTCCAATTTGAGGCCTAATGACTGTCTGGTATAGATTCTTTATGTGAATTGGTTTCATGAGAAAACCCAAGCACCTATCGGCTAGCCTCTGCAGGGCTGTGAAGAACTGACTTGACCCAAAGATCCCTATTCTCACTTGATTTAGCTCAGGAAGCTTACAGAGGAAAGCGAGAGACTTCATCCACAATGACTGCTCTTTTGGCCATTTTGGTTTTGGATGCACACTTGGAAACTTTCTTTAGATCCATCAGATGCTGAGAATCTAAGCCACTGCTGTCACACCGGGCCACGTGGCTGATTCAGACACATCCCTTTCCAAAGCAATTCAGCAAAGAGGCACAGGTGATGCCCATTCATTTCCATTTGAAACCTGTTTTCTTCAGGCTTCACAAAGAAGTGGCCTGAAGCAAAGACCTTCCTGCCATTCAGGGTAATAGAAACATAAGTAAGCAAAAGGCCCAAAGCAGGGTTTCTCCACTGAGACTTTACTGGTCACACTGATATCTGAGTTTTCTGAGATGCTCCCATTCCCTTCAGCTATCCAGTACATGGCCAAGTCACAGAGCTTGGAGGTGGTACATATCTTGGACACCAAACCATAAGGCTATTCTGGAGAGTGGCAGGTATTCAGGAGGAAAAGAGGAACTTAGGAAGATAGTAGGTGTTCCCCATCCATAAGGCAAGCCGCTCTACATTCTTAAATTGGGCAGGATGAATGCTGGGAAGCTTTATACTAGACAGGACACAACCATTGATGCATTTGCTTTTCAAATGTCTACAACACGGATACAGTGGGATACACAGACATAGAAACACTCGTGTTGTCAAACGACTTTCTAGAAACTTTCCAGTCCAAACCCACAAACTGCCTTTCCTACCTATTCTCAGAACATGAGATAAAACCACAAACTTACACCGACACCCACAACGGCACCTCCTTCCCCCAAGTATGTCTGTGACTATCCTGAGTGTCCTCTGACTGGTGGGCCATACTATGTTTCCCTGAAATGGCCTGTCTTGTCTCAGATCTGGTCTTCTTTTCCAACTCATTGAAGTTGTCAGGAGCCATGGTTGAGCCACTACCTGCTTTCTCAGAAAAGTCCCTCTTCAGAGCTCTCCTGGAATTTGGCCATCATCACATAAGTAGGTACCAAGAAAGACTGACTCTGTCCTTGGTAAATCCAAACGATTGAGACCACTGGGACTAGGACTGGAACTTGCTCTTGGTGGCTGGCTTCCTGGTCCCAAGTTCAGAGAGTTCCATCACCAAGGATGTGTGGTAGGTCACTTCCTTCAGCAACTGAATGAGGTCACTGCCTTGGAAAACCACTTTGTCCTAACAGTTGCTTCCAATGGTCCCATGAGATGGAGGCTGCCCCTACTTCCTGTGACACTTTCACAAATTAGAATGGTATATCAACCATAGGCACCCAGGAAAAGCTCTGTACACAGGCCTGGTTTGGTCCATTTCATCTACATTAAGAAGAGAGAGGCTGATTCAGACACGTTCCTTCTTTCTGACCAGGTTGTTTGACATGGAAGTTGACATGGAGTTGACTTTTGCTCTCTCAGGTCATTCATAGGTGAAATGGTCGGTCAAAAGTCAGAGGAAAAGACCATCAAGAGACTGTCTCATGTCACAGCAAAGGGTTTATTGGGAGTCCAGCATGCTGGGGCTCAGAGCTAACTTCAGAGGAGCAAAGAACAAAGAGCCCCAAGAACAACTTGAGCAGAGTTTATATACATTCTTTAGAGAGGGCAGGGACTTTACATACATCATAGCCTCCTTTTGGAAATCAACATATACCACGGGAAAATCAAATAACAACTCTAAAACATGATTAGCACATTCATTGGCGGGAAGAGGTCGGGTAGGGGGTGATTGGTTAGCCCTGAGAAGGGGTATACGTTTAAACTGATTGGTTGAAGCCCTGAGATGTATACGTGGTGAACTGCATGGTTTCTGGGAAGGGGTTGTTAAGTAACCAGGTGGTCAGGGAAGATTTCAACACACATATAATTGGCAGTTCCGGGAATTGTCTTAACTGCCACAGGAATTTCAGGTTCTGAGTGCAGCTTGGAAACTTTACAAAACCTGGTTCTATATATTTCAATTTCAATTTCTTTTATTCTTTCATTTCCCACTTCTTTTTCTTACTACTTTTAATCTTAAAAGTAATATATCATAATTATTGCGGGGTCTCACATTCTATTTCTGCCAGTGGAGCGTATTTCTGTCTGATTACAATGAGTTTTTCCTGCCCAATTTGTGCCTGGAGAAAGGAAACTATGCGGTTAAGCAAACAAGGTCCTACAGTTAGCAACACCATAAGGATGATCAGGGGTCCAGCTAAGTCTGATAGGAGTGTAGTTAACCAGGGGGACTGGGTAAACCATAACTCAAACCACCCTAGGTGAATCTCCCTATTTCTCTGGTGCTCTTCAAGGCATTTTCTCAATTTACTCATGGATTCTTTTACAACTCCAGTATGGTCAGCATAAAAACAACATTTTTCTCTCAGTGCAGCACAGAGGCCCCCCTCACTCATGAAGAGGAGGTCTTATCCTTGCCTGTTCTTTAAAACAACTTCAGAAAGAGAAGTTAAGGATTCCTGCAGCGCTGTGATGGCTGTCTCTAACGTCTTCAAGTCTTTATCTATTGCTGTTTCTAATGGGGCCATTTGTTGTGACCCACGTATCATAGCAGCTGTTCCCGTACCCACTCCTGCAGCCGCTCCTATCCCCAATAGGATGGCAGGAGTAAGGGACACTGGCTCCCCGCAAAATCGGGTTGTTTCTCCCCCTAGTAGACCTTCAAATGATTCTACATCATAATAGAGCACCCTGGGGAGTATCTGCAACATTACACAATAATTTACAGAGCTGTCGAATACCTGGGCTGAAATGCAAGGAGTTCTGACTCTGTGGAGTTCAGTACAATAAAGGTTCCTTTAATTAGTTCCCAGGGCAGGAGTCAGCTGTACTCTGGACTGGGGAAGTAGGCAAAGACGGAAACCGGGAAGTATGAGATGGTAGAGGGGTTCTGGTAGATCTAGGCATGGGAGGTTTAGGAGGCTTAATTCCTGGGTTGAGGGGATTGGGCTCTATTGCTGTGATATTTTCTTCCTTTTTAAGCTGGATGGTGAACCAGTGACCAAAGTCATAACGAGGGCCATAAATATAGAATCACATTCCCCACGTATTTCCCATAGGCCATGTTGTTTCGAGGCAGCCCCTTCCTTTGGAATTGAAAGTTAAAATGAGAAGGTAACATAGTCTATTCTTTCCACAGTGAGTTTTTGACACCACTTGGCTAGCAGCACATTTCTTGGGATCAATCAAGGTGTCATTTCTTTCTTCCTGAATCGTACTGTCGGGGGAGTTTGGGTTCCACCATGCAGCTCCCGTTTGTTCACAACCCCAAGATCTACAATAAAAGTCACTGGGTCCTCTACAGGTTTGGGCCTGTTTGCGACTTTGGAAATCATCTGGGAAAACACAATAATCAAGATTGGCTAGTTTACACCTGAGCTGGGGGAGATGATATCCATAATTCATGGGGTAAGGTGGTCTATGTTGCCCTGGTTTGGGGTTGAGTGGGATCTCTGTGGGGGTCCTCTATGTCAGGGAGATCCCAGTCAGAGAGGCCTATGGCAAGCTGACAAATGTCCGGGTGGAGAGATGGCCACCAAGTCCATATGGTGGCTGTATGTGAAATAGACCACACTACTTGCCCAGTAGGATTTATTACTTGCCATTGTTGCTGAACAGGCTGATGGGTATTAGGACTGCTGGTGGTCAGGGGAAGAATTCATAGCCCTACTCACATGACAGACACACAACTTGAGACGGTTACCAGTCTGTTCCAGTTTCCAGCCGGAGTCTGGACAGGGCGCAGGCTTGAGATGGGAGGCATGGATCCAGGAAGTGATCCCATCCACTTTCACCACTGTGGGTGTTATAAGCAGCACCTGGTATGGTCCTTTCCAGTGGGGTTCCAGGGATGACACCTAATGCCATCTCATGTAGACGAAGTCTCCCACTTGATATCGATGTGGGGTTGCCACATCTCCAGGCTGATAAGCAGTGGCCAACTGTTTCCACAGGTATCGCTGGGTGCTGGGTTTGTTCAAGGGCTTTAAGTCTGTCAAGAAAGAGTGTGTGAAAGGAATCATTAAGTCTCAGAGTTGGGGTTAGGCCCCTTACTGGAGGAGGGGCACCATAGAGAATTTCATAAGGGGTGAGTTTACACAAAGAGGCAGAGGGCATTTTTCTTGCACGAAACAGTGGTTAAGGTAGGAGCATAGTTCAATTTTTTATGCCGGTCTCCAAGCTTTATTTCGTTAAGATCTCTTTGATGGTTCTATTCATCCTTTCTACCTGTCCTGAGCTCTGGGGTCTATAAGCACAATTTAACTTCCAATTAATCCCCAGGGTCCTGGCGAATGCCTGACTTACCTAGGCCACGAATGCCAGTCCATTATCAGACCTTATTACCTTAGGCAGGCTGAACCTTGGAAAAATGTCTTATAGAATCTTTTTGACCACCCTCTGAGCCTTTCTTTCTTCATGGGGAAGGCTTCAACCCATATTGAAAAAGTATCTACAAAGACTAGGAGATATTTAAGTCCATACCTTGCTGGCTTAATTTCAGTAAAGTCCACTTCCCAGAATTGTCCTGTTCTGGTTCCTCGTAAGCGCTTCCCTGCAGGAAGCTTGGATGGGTAAGCATTAACTAATTGGCAGACTTGACAAGCTCTATTCACCTGCTCAGCTATTTCTTTCCTCTGTGAGTCAGTCAATAATAAGTCCTTTCTCCGGTCCTTTAAGAGTGCCTATAACTTTTTTGAGCCTAAGTGGGTGAGTTGGTGTACGTCTTTGACATAAAGGTGGGCTTTTTGAAATCGTAAACTAGGCTCTGTAGGGTCCCAGAGTCCTGTATCTGTCTCCTCAGATGATAAGTTGCCTGAATGTTCCAGTGCGGCCAAATCTCCTGATTGTTGTTCCCCCCGGTGTGGAAAAAGTTACCAGAGTCACTCCGTTTAGGGCTGCCAATTAAGCTTCCTCATCTGCCCTTCTGTTTCCAACCACCATGGGGTCGTTTCCCTTCTGGTGCCCTGGACAGTGCACTATACATAGTTCCTTAGTGCCCTGCACTGCTGAGAGAAGGTGAAGGATCTCAGCTTTGTTCTTTATTTCTTTCCCAGCAGAGGTTAATAGCCCCCTTTGCTGGTAAATAGCCCTGTGCACATTAGCATTGGCAAATGGATAGCGGCTATCAGTGTATATGGTGGCCCTTTTGCCTGTTGCTAGTTCCAATGCTTTCGGAAGGGCAATCAGTTCTGCCTTTTGCATTGATGTCTCTTCTGGGAGACCAGAGGACCAGATGACATTAGTTTTGCTAACTACTGCTGCTCCAGCCCGCCGCTTACCATCTTGGAGGAAGCTGCTCTCGTCTGTAAACCATACGACTTCTGGGTGAGGCAGTGGCTGGATCTTTCAAGTCTCAACACATACTGGTTTCCTCTGCCAGTATGTGTTGACACTCATGAGTGATGGGTCCTGATGATTCTTCTGGCAGCAGTGTAGCCAGGTTGAGTGGAGCAGGGGGTCCCAGAGTTATTCTGTCTTTGCTAATCCAGAGGCTCTGGTAGTGGTTTATTCTGGAGTTTGATAGCCACCTCTCTGGAGGCTGACAGATGATGCTCTCCAGGGCATGGGGGACTATAATGGTTAGCTTCTGTCCCAACGTTCATTTATGAACATCTTTTTTTAGAAGGGCTGCCAATGCTATAGCTCTTAAGCAATGGGGCCACCCGCTAGCCACTGGGTCCAATTTTTTTGATGAGAATGCTACCGGTCTTTTCCAAGGTCCCAAAGTCTGAGTGAACACTACCAGTGCTATTCCTTTCTTTTCCTCGATGTAGAGAGTGAAGGATTTTTCTACTTCTGGGAGTGCTAACGCCAGAGCAGATAGCAGCGCCTTTTTTTGACATTATCAAAAGCTTGTTGGTGCTCAGGGGCCCATTTGAAATGGGCATCCCCATTTATAAGCGGGTATAAAGGGGCAACCAGAGATGCGAACCCAGGAATCCATAACCTGCAAAAGCCGGCAGTCCAAAGAAACTCTCTGAATTGTCTCTTATTAGATGTTGGCGGTATCTGCACAACGATTTGTTTTCTGGGCTCACTGAGCCATCGTTTGACACCCCTAAGAGAATAACCCAGGAAGATTACTTCTTGCTGACAAATTTGGTCCTTTTTGCAGAAGCCCTATATCCAAGCCGAACAAGCTCGGATAATAGTGCTTGGGTCCCAGACTCATAGTTCTTCTTGGTGTTGGCTGCCAGTAGAAGATCATCCACATATTGGAGTAGGGTGACTTCGGGGTGTGCAGTTCTGAAGCCCTGTGGAGGGCTTTATCAAAGATAGTGGGGGAGTTTTTGAAGCCCTGTGAGAGTCTAGTACAGGTTAGTTGGCCATATGTTAAAGTTTCTGGGTCTATCCACTCGAAAGCAAACAGAAACTGATTGTCCTTATGTAGGGGCAAGCAGAAGTAAGCATCTTTTAAGTCCAGCACTGTGTACCATTCCCGCTCCAGATTCAGAGTGCTAAGCAAATTATATGGATTGGGTATTGTTGGGTGAATGTCCTGCACTCTGTTGTTTATCTCTCTTAGGTCTTGAACAGGACGGTAGTCCCTAGTTCCTGGCTTTCTTACTGGTAGCAGGGGGGTATTCCAGGCTGATTGATAGGGCCTTAGGACCCCAAGGGCCAATTATTTCTGAATATGGGGACTTATCCCATGTTTAGCTTCTTTGCTTAGAGGATATTGTTTAACACTGATTGGAGAGGCAGAGGCTTTTAATTCTAGTTCTATTAGAGGTAGTTTTATTGCTAGACCTAACCCAGCAGTTTCTGCCCAGGCATTAGGATAATCTTTTATCCATTTCTGTGGTAGTTTGCCTCTTTGATCAGTCCTAGGGGGCGCGAAGAGTTGATGTTCATCTTCAACGGACATAGTCAATGCTCTGACTATGGGAGTATTCACTGAAGGCTTTAGAACATCCACTTGGGGAACATCAGGGTTAAAGGTTATTCTAGCCCCGAGTTTGGTAAGCAGATCCCTGTGCATTAATGGGGCTGGGCACTCAGGGATTACTAGGAAAGAGTGGTGGACTTTTCCTTTTTCTACATCCACAATCCTCTTAGTTGTCCAAGCCCGATATGCACTGCCATTATCCCCTTGAACTAGGGATCATTTATTTGATAGGAGCCCAGTGGGGTCTTAAGGGCTGAGAATACTGCTCCTGTATCCTCTCCAAAGTTCACTGGAGTCCCCTCCACTTCAAATGTTACCCTGAGCTCAGGGAGGAGATCCGAGCCCCAACATTCCTAGTCCTCTTCTAGAGTCAGCATGGCGGGCTGGCGTGGTTGCTTCTTTTTGGTGCACTCTTTGGCTCAGTGTTCTTTTTCTTTTCGGTAGGCACATTGATCTGAGGCCAGGGGCAGCCATTGGCGTGGGCCCAAGTATCCCTTCCTGACTCCAAGCTTTTTAACTTCTGGCATATTTGCTGCTGTGAACAAAACCTTAGCCAATGTTTTAGTCTGCCTTTTGCTCCTTCCATCCTCCTTTTGTTCCCTTTCCTTCTCTCTCCTCTGTTCCCTCTCCTCCTCAGTTTCTCTCTTATAATATACTTTCTCAGCTTCTCTGACTAAATCTCTTAAGGTCGTATCTTGTAATCCATCTAGACATTGTAACTTTCTCTTAATATCTTGGGCAGCCTGCTCAATACAGGCCATTGTAACAGATGCATTTTGGTCCTCTGCCTGAGGATCAAAAGGAGTATATTTCCTATATTCTTCCATAATTCTCCCCAGAAACATAAAGGGAGACTCATTAGGCCCTTGGATAATCTCTCTTACCTTGGCCAAATTGGTCGGCCCTCTGGCGGCCACTCGGTGACCCACTATTAGAGCCAGGTGATAAGTGGACAGATGCTTCTTACCTTCAAAGGTGTTGGGGTACCAGTTGGGACAGTTCATGGGCCCATGGGGACAGAGAGAGAGCATCACAGGGTCTTCTGAGTTTTCTATTATCCGTCGCCGGTGGGTTCCTTCCTCCAGGGGAGGAGGGGCTGCTGCTGCTGCAGAGAAGTCCCCTGGAGGGCTTGGGTCTGGCCCAATTGCCTCTAGCAGTGGAGAGGCTGAGTCAGCAGTGGGAGGATCATCAGGAACTGTGTTGCGGGTTGGGGAGGGAGAGTAGAGGAAAAGGAGGGGGAGGAGTGTCCAGTCTTGTGACTCAGGGAGAATCGAAGGAAGAGGGGGAAGAGCGGATGGTTTGAATGATAGGATCGTGGGGGAAGGGGTATATGGCTCTTTATCTGGGTGGCCACGTGGCCAAAGCTGAAAGACAATATCTCTGACTTTTCGGATTAGAGGAAATTGGAAGGATCCTTCTGGGGGCCATCCGACTTTGAGGATGGGCCATTCTGAAGCACCGAGAGTCTGCCAGGTACAGCGTTTTACTGGAAAAGAAAGATTCTGGGCCCTTGAGTGGACATCAGTCCAATGATCAAGGGTCAGAGACAGAGAAGAGGATGTGCTTTGTCCCATAATGGGAGTTACTCAAGTGAAGACACAAACGCAACACAGAAAAAGACAAACAATAAACGTTTAACATGACTCCAAGACAAATATTAGAACTGAGTAACTGGTAAATCTTGATGGGTTAGGCAATAAAGACAGACAGTAAACTCAACATGAGTTTGGGACAATGAACAAAACTGAGTAGCTGGCAAAACCTGATGGGCTGGCAAACCGAATCCTGAAGCAAAATGTAACTGAGATGAGGAAACTACTATTCTTTGATTTCCCTAGTCTTCTGGAGTGTCCCCCAGAAACGTGACCTTGGGCTCTGTGACAGGTCTGTCACACCATAGGAGAGAGCTAATGCTCTTCACCAACAGCCACTTTGCCATGCCCTGACTTGAAATCCGAAACCAGAAAGAGGCTCCTTACTAACCCCAAGAGGAGTCCCTTGAGGTCTTTCGACCACCGCTGCCGGATATCTCACCTGGGGCCTCCAGATAAATAGGTGTGGCAAACGTCAGAGGAAAAGACAACAAAGAGGCTTTCTCATGCATCAGCAAAGGGTTTATTGGGGGTCCAGCATGCTGGAGCTCAGAGCTCACTTCACAGGACCAAAGATCAAAGAGCCCCGAGAACAACTTGAGCAGAGTTTATATACATTCTTTAGAGAGAGCAGGGATTTTACATACATCATTGTCTCCTTTAGGAAATCATCATGTACCACGGGAAAATCAAATAACAACCCTTAAACATGATTAGCACATTCATTGGCAGGAAAAGGTGAGGCAGGGAGTGATTGGTCAGCCCTGAGAAGGGGTATACGTTTAAATTTATTGGTTGAAGCCCTGAGATGTATACGTGGTGAGCTGCACGGTTTCTGGGAAGGGGTTGTTAAGTAACTAGGTGGTCAGGGAAGATTTCAACACACATCTAATGGGCAGTTTAAGGAATTGTCTTAACTGCCACAGGAATTTTAGGTTCTGAGTACAGCTTGGAAACTTTACAAAACCTGGTTGTTTACGTTTCAATTTCAATTTGTTTTATTCTTTCAGAACCTTACAGTGGAAGGCAAGAGACTTCATCCACAATGACTGCTCTTTTGGCCATTTTGGTTTTGGATGCACACATGGGATCTTTTCTTAGATCCGTCTGTTGCTGATAATCAAAGCCACAGCCTCAAACAGGGCCAAGAGCCTGCTTAAGACACATCCCTTTAGAAAGCAATTACATCTCTGAGGTCAGTTACAGAACTCAGTCTCTGAGAGGAATCACACCAGTGTTCAAGCCCAGGTGGACCCAGTCACCTCTTCCAACCACCACACAAATGACCACAATTAAAACCAAAACACTCCCACATGGCACTCATCTTCTTACATACATACACTCATGATAACCTTTGGCTAGAGGCTTCCATGAATGTCGCAGCCCAAGAGAGTGTCCAAAATAAGCTCCCTTGCCACTCATTTGCCTGAGCTCAGGGTGGCCTGAACACCCTTCCTGTGAACCAGGATTGATCACATAGTTCTTCCTGTAATACTGCTCTGCTTCTCCAATATGAGGCCTACTGACTGTCAGGTATAGATTCCTTATGTGATTTGGAGTCTTTAGGAAACCAAAGTAAATTTGCAAGGCTTGGAAAAACTCATTTGACCCAAAGGATCCCTATTCTCACTTGGTGGAGGTCAGGAACCTTACAGAGGAAGGCGAGAGACTTCATCCAATATGACTGTTCTTTTTGCCATTTTGGTTTTGGATGCACACATTGGATCTTTCTTTATATCCATCAGGTGGTGTTAATCTAAGCCATAGCCACACACAGGGCCACGAGGCTGATTCAGAACATCCATTTCCAAAGCAATTAAGCAAAGAGCCACAGGTGATGCCCATTCATTTCCATTTGAAAACTGTTTTCTTCAAGATTCACAAAGGGGTGGCCTGAGGCAGAGACCTTCCTGACTTCAGAGAAACAGAACAATAAGTAAGCAAATCCCAATGCAGGGTTTCTCCACTGAGACTATACTAGTCACAATGATATCTGAGTTTTCTGAGATGCTTGTCATTCCCTTCAACAATCCAGTACATGGCCATGTCACAGAGCTTGGAGGTGGTATATATATCTTGGACAAAAAACCATGAGCCTATTCTGGAGAGTGGCCAGAATTCAGAGAGAAAACAGGAACTTAGAAAGTTAGTAGGTGTTGCCCATCGAAAAGGCAACCAGCAGTCCTTTTTTAAAATGGGCAGGATGAATGCTGGAAAGCTTTCTACTAGACAGGATACATCCATTGATGCATTATTTTTTCTAATGTGTACAACCAAGAACACAGTGGGATACACAGACACAGAAACACTCACCTTGTCAAAAGACTTTCTAGAAACAGTCCACTCTAAACCAAACAAACCGCCTTTCCTACCTATTCTCAGAACATGAGACAAAACCACAAACTCACACCCACACTCAAAAAGGCACCTCTTTCCCCAAGTAAGTCTGTGAGTATCCAGAGTGTCCTCTGACTTGTGGGCCATAGTATGTTCCCCCGAAATGGCCTGTCCTGTCTCAGATCTGGTCTCTTTGTCCATCTCTGTGAAGTTGTATGGAGCCTGTGCTGACCACTACCTGCTTTCTCAGGAAAGGCCCGTCTTCAGAGCTCTACTTGCATTTGGTCATCCTCAAACCTGAGACAGACTCTCTCCTTGGTAAATCCAAACAAGTGAGCCCACTGGGAATGGGACTGGGCCTGGCTCTGGATGCCTGGCTTCCTGGATCTCAAGTTCAGAGAGTTCCATCACCAAAGAAGTGAGGTAGGTCAATTCCTACAGGAAGGGAATGAGGTCACTGCCTTGGCAACCACTTTGTCCTTACAGTTGCTTCCAAGGGTCCCTTGAGATGGAGGCTGCCCCTAATTCCTGTGAAACTTTCAGAAGTTAGAATGGTATATCAACCATAGACACCCAGGAGAAGCTCTCCACACAGGGTTGGTTTGGTCCATATTTTTATATCAATATGAGAGAGGCTGATTCAGACACATACCTTCATCCTGACCAGGTTGTTTGCCATGGAAGGTGACTTTTGCTCTCTCAGGTCCTTCATAGCTGCCTACATCTTCTCCAGGGATCATTTCTGCATCAACCTTTGAGGTTCTCAGCAGGTGGAAGATTCCCTACATTCCTGTATTGTAAGACCAACTCTGTCCCTGCTCTTTTATAAAGTTAGATTGAGGGAACAGTGTATGGTTAGGGTTAATAATATATTCTATTTGGGTTAGGAAACATTCTGCGGGATAAATAATGGTATTAGGAACCTCCGATATTCACAAGAATATATAGGTGAAATATAAGTATAAAACCTGAAATCTAGGTACGATTTGAAGCCCAGAAGGAAATTGGGCCCTTTAGTGCGATAATTAGCTTTGAATTATGTTCTACACAGATGTCTCAGATAAATCGATATGCAATGGCAGAGGACCTTGTACCTTGGATGAATAAATGTCCTAGAGAACATCCAGTCAAAAAGGAATAGTCAGCAGGATTAGGAATGTAGTCAGTAGGTTTTGAAAAAAGAGTGAGTATAGGATTTGGACAAAACGTTCATTAGCAATAGGGTTTCGGGTAGAGAGTGAACGTAAATATGAGCACATACGAAGAGTCAGTCACAATGATGAACTGGGAAAAATATGTAGGAAAGCAGATATCAATAGAGACATTAGGAAATCAGGCAAAGTATAATGTGAGTGATAGGGTTAGACATTTTCAACATGGTTGAGGTTGAATATATAATCTTAGGAAGAAAGACATATGTGGTCATCAATAGGATTGATATTTTAGAGCATTAGGCAACGTGGGCATGGTTGTTTTTAATAATCCATGCTCACTTTCCATTTTGCTTTGGTGAAAGGTTAATAAAATAGTCACTTGTCACTTCCTGTTTTTCTGTATGCTTAACAAAACACTGTTAAAATCTTGAGAACTGTTTGCTATTTTTGTTCCCAGAATGTGCTATCCCCAACTGCCAAACTGCAGAATGTACTCCCTCACCCATTTGCACGCAAACTGCACACTCGCCCTGATCCATCAATAAATTTCCCTCCTTGCCCTGTCCAAGGAAAGTATATAAGCTCTGTTAAAGCTGTTCTCTGGGCTCTTTGCTCTATTCAAGTGAGCTCCGAGCCCCAGCATGCTCGACCCCCAATAAACTCTTTGCTGTGGCTGAGTGAAAATGGTATACTGTTCTGTACTTAAAAGATGCTTTCTTTTGCTTGCCTCTGCATAAAGATAGTCAGTTGCTGTTTGCTTTCGAGTGGGTAGACCCAGAAACTGGAACGTCTTGTCAACTAACTTGGACTAGACTCCCACAGGGGTTCAAAATCTGCCCCACTCTCTTTGATGAATCCCTTCACAGAGATCTCAACAACTTCAGAACTACACACTCCGAAGTCACACAGATTCAATATGTGGATTTCCTGCTCCTGGCAGCCAACACCAAGGAAAACTTTGAGTCTGTGACCCAAGCACTATTATCTGAGCTTGCTCAAGTCAGGTATAGAGCTTTGGCCAAAAAGGCCCAAATTTGCCAGCAAGAAGTAATCTTCCTGGGGCATTTCCTTAGGCACTGTAAATGATGGCTCACTGACCACAGGAAACAAAACGTTGTGCAGATACCACCCCCATTTAACAGGAGACAACATAGAGAGTTTCTTGGAACTGCTGGCTTTTGCAGGTTATGGACCTGGGTTTGTGTTCTTAGCTGCTCCTTTATAGCCGCTGTTAAATGAGAATGCCCAATTCCAATGGACCCTTTGAGCACCAGCAAGCTTTTGATAACATCTAAGAACACTGACACTGAACACCTCAACTTCACTGAGCCCAGCCTGCAATTTCAGAAAGCCCTACACTATGTTAAATATGTACATCAACTCAATCAACTTGGTTCAAAGAAACTGCAGCAATTCCTGTAGGATCAAGAACAGAGTTTTAGACTAACTCACTCACAGTGAATGGAAATAACTGAATGGGTAACAAAAGCCTGTCGGTTCTGTTAATTGGTTAATGCTTACCATTCCAAGCTTCCTGCAGGAAAGCACGCACCAGGAACCAGACCAGGACAATTCTGGGAAGTGGACTTTACTGAAATTAAGCCAGCGAGATATGGACTTAAATATCTCCTAGTCTTTGTAGATACATTTTCAGGATGGATTGCAGCCTTTCCCACAAAAAAAAAAAAAAAAAAAAAAATACGGCACAAATGGTGGTCAAGAAGATCCTGAAAGATATTTTTCAAAGACACGGCCTGCCTAATGTAATATGGTCTGATAATTGAACGGCGTTCATGGGCCAGGTAAATCAGGGGTTAGCCAGGACCCTGGGGATTAATTGGAAGTTACATTATGCTTATAGACCCCAGAGCTAAGGACACATGAAAAAAATAAATAGAAACATTAAAGAGACCTTAAAGAAATTAAGCTTAGAGACCGTCATAAAAGAGTAGACTATGCTCCTGCCTTATGCACTGTTTCATGAAAGAAATACTCCCTTTGTTTCTTTGTGTAACATCACCCCCTATGAAATTCTCAATGGGGCGCCTCCTCTGGTAAGGGACCTAACCCCAACTCTAAGTCCTAAGGATCCCTTCCACACACCCTTGCTTGACAGACTTAAATCTCTTGAAATAACTCAGCTATACCTGTGGAAACAGCTGGCCACTGCCTTCCAACCTGGGGACGAGGGGACTCCACATCGATATCAAGTAAGAGACTTCCTCTACATAAGAGGACATCAGGTGTCATCTCTGGAACCCCGCTGGAAAGGACCATACCAGGTGCTACTTATAACACCTACAGCGGTAAAAGTAGACGGAATCACTTCCTGGATCAATGCCTCTCATCTCAAGCCTGCAACCTGTCCAGACTCTGGCTGGAAACTGAAAAAGACTGGTAACCCGTTCAAATTGTGTATTCGCCACGTAGATAAGGCTATAGACTCTCCCCTTGGCCACCAGTAGACTTAACACTCATTAGCCCGTTCAGCAGCAATGGCTGATCACAAATCCTACTAGACAAGAAGTATGGTCTATCTTGCATACAGCCCCGTTAGGGACCTGGTGGCCATCTCTCCACCCAGACATTTGTCAGCTGGATATAGGTCTTTCCTATTAGGATATCCTTGATGAAGAGGATCCCACTAAAATTCCATTAAATCATTTCCATACCATAGATAATTGAAACAAACATTATGGTTGTATAGACAGGCAAGCCAGATGCAGGTTGGCAAGCCTATATTAGTATGTTTGCCCCGCAGACTATCAAAGCCACAAACTGCCATGGCTGAGTGTGGGAAAAGACGACTTCTTCTGTAAGTCATGGGGATTTGAGCATACAGGGGATGCCTGGCGAAATGTAAAATCCTCATCAAATTCAGTACACAGCATTGGCCATATTACCACTTAGACATCTAAAACCGATGGCCCCAAGAGGAGTCTCTAGATCCTCAAATTCTGTGTGACCTTTTTAACTTCTGCAAGTGCTCAAAAGGGTGAAAGAAAAATCCCCTATGTGGAGGCCTTTTCCCTCTTTCGGTCACATCCTGAACTATGCTTCTCCAATAGTTCCTCACCCTCAGCCTTCTGCTCCAGACTCTCTGCTGTCAGTCCTACCTCAGCAACCTGATTTCTCTTCTCCAATTACTAGATCAAAAACCCAAACCTCCGCCGGTTCTCAGAGCATTGCCCCCTTGCTCAGTTAGCAGGTACTGAGGTACCCATCCACCCACTCACTCCTCTCTTCCTCTGTCAGTGCCCGCACTGGGTCCCACCAGGTCCTCTTACCAGCTAACCTAAAGCTCAAACCAGCTTAGGAGAGCCCTCAGACCCTTATTGAAGATGTAATGAAAATGACCTTTAAATTGCTTTGTCATCACTGAAAACAGGTTACTAAGAATTTAAAGTGCCTCACAGGCTTTTCGGGATACTCACTCCCATCTTCCCCTCTGCTCTACCGGTTATACTGCTCAAGTTTTTGTTGCTAGGAAAATCCCAAACCCCTTTCCCATTTTTCTTTTATATCTCTCCTTCCTCATTCTCAGATCCACGGAGCTGCTCTCACCCTCCGCCTTCCCCGTCTTCCCCCTCTGTACCAGGCCCACAGAAAAATCTTAACTGAACTTCTCCAGAAGTCTTCACCATGGTTGACTTTAGGACTTTCAGCAAAAGAGTCCCTATAAAAGAGTTCAGTGTATATAAACTTCCTCTTTTTCTGTTGCCCTGCTCTACTTGGCTACTGGCTGCAAAAATCAGCACTCCTAAGCTTGACACCCCTTTAATAGTTTTTCACACAATATGTGAACAAGGCCTCTGGCCTTGAGCTGGGGCTTCATAGAGATGGCTATATTTCTAAGATATAAAATTACCAACTGGGCTCCATGGTAACAGCTGCAGGGGGATAAAAAAATGGAAGAAAAAGCTCTCCCCCTCCCAGGTGTCCTTGAAAATTTAACTTGCCCACCATAGAGGAAAAAACAGAAAAAAACTTCTTTTTGTGAAGTTCTGCAGACTGTGAACTTCTTAGTCCCTTCCCTTTCATGTTGGGTACAAAATTCTGAAACTACCTAAACTTGGGGTTCAGGGAGTTAATTGATTACAACAGAAGCAATGCCCGCTGAATCCGGTTGCAACCAAATAGGACTGTTGCCCTGTCTTCTGTGCTATCTTAGGTGCCTTGCCTTGACCGTCCCTACAACAGTATAATTCTATATACTTAAACATTGTTTATGTTTTAATGAAATGGTCAACAGATGTGATTAATTGTGTAATGGTGAAGATGTTTCCCAGATTGCTCTATAATGACCCAGGTTCATTTGAAGTTCAAACAGGGGGGCATACAACCCAGTTCCACTGGGAACATATATCTCTTACTTTACCCATCATATTAGGAAGTGGAGTTGCTGCAGGGGTAGTCACAGGAACCACTGCCCTGGTCCATGGTACACAACAAATGACCCAAATAGAAGCAGCAATAGACCAAAACTTAAAGATATTAGAAACCTTCATCACAGTTTGCAGGAATATTTAACCTCTCTCTGAAGTTGTTTTACACAACAGTCGAGGGTTTGACCTCCTCTTCATGAGAGAAGGGGGCCTTTGTGCTGCATTGATGTGAGAATGCTGTTTTTATGCCGACCATACTGAAGTTGTAAAAAAAACTATGAGTAAAATAAAAGGATGCCTTGAAGAGTGTCAACGAGAGAGAGAGGCCCCAAAAGGGTGGTTTCAGTCTTGGTTCACACAATCCCCCTATTTATCTACGCTTTTATCAACCCTGGCCTGTCCGATAATAATCTTCATATTACAGCTAACTATAAAACCCTGTTTGCTCAACCGTGTAATTTCTTTTCTCCAAGCTCAAATTGGACAAGTTAAACTTATGCTAATACCCCACTAGCAGACATAGAATGTGACACCCCCCAATGATCACTTTTATGATTAAAATTAGCCAGAATAAGAAGTGGGAATGAAAGGTTAATAAAAAAAGTACTTGGAAATTCCTGTTTTTCTGTATGCTTAACAAAACACTGTTGAAATATTGAGAACTGTTTGCTAACCTTGTTCCCAGATTGTGCTGTCCCCAACTTCCAAATTGCAGAATGTATTCACTCATCCGGTTACACGCAAACTGCCCACTCGCTCTGACCCATCAATAAATTTCCGTCCCTACCCTTTCCAAAAAAATATATAAGCTCTGCTTAAGCTGTTCTCAGGGCTCTCTGCTCTATTCTTGTGAGCTCTGAGCCCCAGTATGCTGGACCCCCAATAAATCCCTTGCTGTGGCATGAGACACTCTCCTGGTGGTCTCTTCCTCCGATGCTTGCACGAACATTACTTGGATGATTGAATGTAGAAGAGAAAAATCGAGTCAAAAAGGGATAGTCGGTTCAAACTATACTACAGAGCAATAGTAACAAAAACAGCATGGTACTGGTACCAAAACAGGCGGGTGGACCAATGGTACAGAATAGAGGACACAGAAACCAACCCACAAAACTACAACTATCTTATATTTGATAAAGGGGCTAAAAGCATGCAATGGAGGAAGCATAGCATCTTCAACAAATGGTGCTGGGAAAACTGGAAATCCATATGCAACAAAATAAACTGAATCCCTTTCTCTCGCCATGCACTAAAGTTAACTCAAAATGGATCAAGGAGCTTGATATCAAATCAGAGACACGGCGTCTGATAGAAGAAAAAGTCGGCTACGATCTACATACTGTGGGGTCGGGCTCCAAATTCCTCAATAAGACACCCATAGCACAACAGTTAATAACTAGAATCAACAAATGGGACTTACTCAAACTAAAAAGTTTTTTCTCAGCAAAAGAAACAACAAGAGAGGTAAATAGGGAACCTACATCCTGGGAACAAATCTTTACTCCTCACACTTCAGATAGAGCCCTAATATCCAGAGTATACAAAGAACTC
This sequence comes from Callospermophilus lateralis, assembly GCF_048772815.1. Taxonomy (NCBI): domain Eukaryota; kingdom Metazoa; phylum Chordata; class Mammalia; order Rodentia; family Sciuridae; genus Callospermophilus; species Callospermophilus lateralis. Next base: position 63,138 of record NW_027513126.1, read on the forward strand.
AAAAAATTAGACAACAAGATAACAAATAACCCAATCAACAAATGGGCCAAAGACATGAACAGACACTTCTCAGAGGAGGACATACAATCAATCAACAAGTACATGAAAAAATGCTCACCATCCCTAGCAGTCAGAGAAATGCAAATCAAAACCACCCTAAGATACCATCTCACTCCAGTAAGATTGGCAGCCATTATGAAGTCAAACAACAACAAGTGCTGGTGAGGATGTGGGGAAAAGAGTACACTTGTTCATTGTTGGTGGGACTGCAAATTGGTGCAGCCAATCTGGAAAGCAGTATGGAGATTTCTTGGAAAGTTGGGAATGGAACCACCATTTGACCCAGCTATTCCCCTTCTCGGTCTATTCCCTAAAGACCTAAATAGAGCATGCTACAGGGACACTGCTACGTCGATGTTCATAGCAGCACAATTCACAATAGCAAGACTGTGGAACCAACCTAGATGCCCTTCAATAGACGAATGGATAAAAAAAATGTGGCATTTATACACAATGGAGTATTACTCTGCATTAAGAAATGACAAAATCATAGAATTTGGAGGGAAATGGATGGCATTAGAGCAGATTATGCTAAGTGAAGCCAGCCAATCCCTAAAAAACAAATGCCAAATGTCTTCTTTGATATAAGGAGAGTAACTAAGAACAGAGTAGGGACGAAGAGCATGAGAAGAAGATTAACATTAAACAGGGACGAGAGGAGGGAGGGAAAGGGAGGGAGAAGGGAAATTGCATGGAAATGGAAGGAGACCCTCAGGGTTATACAAAATTACATTCAAGAGGTAGCGAGGGGAAAGGGAAAAATAATACAAGGGGGAGATATGAACTGCAGTAGAGTGGGTAGAGAGAGAAGAGGGGAGGGGAGGGGAGGGGAGGGGGGTAGTAACGGATAGGAAAGGCAGCAGAATACAACAGACCCTAGTATGGCAATATATAAATCAATGGAAGTGTAACTGATGTGATTCTGCAATTTGTATACGGAGTAAAAATGGGAGTTCATAACCCCCCAAAAAAATAAATAAATAAATTAGGGAAATGAACACAAAAAAAAAAAAAAGGGATAGTCGGTAGGATTAAGAAGTTAGTCGGTAGGTTTAGGAAGAAGAGTGAGTATAGGATTTGGAACAAAATCTCTTTAGCAATAGGGGTTCGGTTAGAGAGTGAATGTAAATGTCAGCACATGTGAACAGTCACAATAATGAAATGGGAAAAGAACGTAGGAAAGCAGATATCAATAAAGATATTACGAAATCAGGCAAAGTATAAAGTGCGTGATACGATTAGACATTTTCAACAGGGTTGAGTTAGAATATATAATCTTAGGAAGAAACAAATATGTAGTCACCAAAAGGATTGACATTTGAGAGCATTAGGCAACCTTGACATGGATTTTTTTTTGTAATCCATGCTCACTTTCCATTTAGGTTTTGGTATAATCATAAGTGTGACGTTTGCATTTGTTTCCAGAATATTACTGTGATAAAATATATATGTAGATCTGGTGACATGAGTGTTTATTCGACCATTTCTGGGAGCAATTTTTTGAAGACATATAAATGGGTATTGGGGGTACAAAGAGGTATACACTGTGTCAATGAATATAGAGATAATGCTTGAATAGACCATAATTGAATAAATAATATAACTGGTTCCACATTAAATAACGGATTGCATTGATATCTGAAAATATATAAGAAATCTTATATTGATATACAATCATTCATTCCAACAATTTATACATCTAATATTAATATTAGGGTTATTGTTTATCATGAAGATATGTTAGTTTTGCTACAATAGTGATTATGGAAATCGAAAATAATGTGTTTGGAAAGAGTCAGTCACAATGCTGGCAATATGTGAACAAGGCCTCTGGCCTTGAGCTGGGGCTTGACAGAGATGGTTACATTTCTAAGATAAAGAAGTTACCAACTGGTCTCCATGGTAAAAGCTGGCAGGGAGAAAAAAAAGAGAAGAAAAAAGCTCTGCCCCTCCCAGGTGTCCTTAAAATGTTAACTTGCACAGAACAGAGAAAAAAAACAGAAACAAAAACTGCTTTTAATGAACTTCTGCAGACTGTGAACTTCTGAGTCCCTCCCTTACATGTTGGGTACAAAATTCTGAAACAATCTAAACTTGGAGTTCAGGGGATTAAATGATTACAATAGAAGCAATGCCGTCTAAATCCGGTTGCAACCAAATAGGACTGTTTCGCTGTGTTCCGTGCTATGTTAGTTGCCTTACCTTGCCTTGTCCATCCCTTTTCTCATGAAAAGACCAGTCAAGAAACATGGAGGAATGCATGTGCTCTGAAGCAGGAAGTGATTGATACTGAATCAAATGCCTATAAATTTCCTAACTTGTGGATGAAATACATATCCTATGATGTGCATAAATTAAAGAAATAGTAATCTACCAGTGTTGAATAAAAATGAACGTCAAAATACACATCATGTCCAATTGGAATCTACTTCCATTGATGTTTAACTGGGTCAGGTACTGTAGAAATATTAGGATTTGTGTGCACCATTCACTGAAGTTACTTTTCGGTACTAGGAAAGAAATATGTTTTTCAGGTGAATGAATATTTCTAAGAATAATCTTGTGAAAAGTTGATTATAAATTCACATATATGAATATGAATGAATTTGGTGAGTGTAAAATAAAACACATATTTCATATTTTGAAAAATCTGGAGAGTGTATTTATCTATATATATATATATATATCTATATATATCTATATACATATATATCTATATATCTATATATCTATCTATCTATATATATATATATATATATATATATATATATATATGTGTGTGTGTGTGTGTGTGTGTGTGTGTGAGACATTAAAAATAGCAATATATATGCCAATCAAAATTCATAATGAAATACATATCATCGACAGATCCAAAAATATTTATTTTACTAAACATGGATTTATGAATAATATTGTTCAAGTAGGAAGCTCACCCATAATTTGAATTTTCAGTTCCAACATCATTTAGGAGGAGTGATCCCTTACAATTTGTATCTGTCAAGTCAGCCACCTCACATGAATGAACGTGTGGTCCCAGGTAGGATTCTATGTTTGCATATAAAAATACAGGTGGTGAATAGGCTACAGAGAAAGGGAGACAGGAATTCACATATTGGTTAACTTTAAAAAAACATGGAGAACTACTTCAACAAAAAGTTTACTAGATTTATAACTCCTACACTATATAATGCAAAAGTCAAGTCCAACTATACACCATGCCTCCTCTGAAATGCTTGTATTTTTATTCTGTTTGAGTTATTTTTCTCCATCTTATTAGTATTAGTAGTCAGAGTGTAGTAGGGTAGGGGTTAGTGTCAGGGATTCAGTATTTCAAAAGGAAAATTGGAAAATGAATCCAATGTGTATGTAAGTGTGTGCTGCACATTTATCCTCCCACTCTCATACAGAAAAATGCCTTGACAGTACCTTCGCCCCAACTAAAACACCATTAGAGGAGAAGAGTTAGAAAAATCAGTGAATACATACCTGGAATGGAATATGCTCACGGTTTTGAAAACTTGGAGGTGGTAGATAATTTTTGAAAAGAAAGGGACAGGGTAAACACTCCACAAACATCGAGTTCTGCTGGCCTAAAGACTTCTTGAGAAACTGCCTCTGAGGTTGGGCCCTTGAACTATATGTGGTTGTCAGGAGCTTTAGCTTCCTTTGTACTGAGACCATCAAAGCTGGGTCTGCATCTATGTGACATGGAGGAAATTGTTTCTTATTTTCCAATGAAAATGAAGCAGCAGTGCTGAATTCTCTCTTTGTAGGTAACCTGTGGCCACTGGGGGCTAAGTGTCTCCCTGTGTGGACGGTGAAGCCATGTGGACATCCTCCAATTTTCGTGGTGTTTCTCGCTGCTGCACTGGGAGTTTGTTATTTGCTTCACAAAATACATGGAGTTCAATTGGGACACAGTGCTGGAGGGATTTCTGTCAGGAGTGGTGGGTCAGGGTCTGCAGGATAATGCACCAACCAGGCTTCTATCCCACATAGCTTGCCCCCTTGACCATAGCTACCTGATTCTGAACATTGCCCTGAAACCTCTCAATATAACAAGATGCCTTTACAAAGAAGGGTCTGCTGGCTGCACCATGTCAGTAACAACCATTTGGAAGCCAAGGGCAGATCCACAATGCCCCACCACATGTTTTATCACACACCTTCCCACCACTGTTCTAGGCCCACTAATCAGCAGGCTCCAAATTACTGGCATCTCTGTTCTACACCACTTTCATGAAACCCAGTCAATCAAGGCACTGTCTGGCATACTCAAGATCAGCAACAGCACATCCAAAGGTTCTCCAGTGCCACCAGGTCATGGGAATTTCAAAAATTTCATAGTATTTTTCTAGCCATTTTTCTAGGATGATGTTGCAAGCACTGTGGGTTTCAATATATTCAGGAACCGTTAAATGGTGAAGAAGCATATTTCAATGAAAGCTCTGGAGAACTCTCACAGGCAAGGCTTCCAAAATAGTGGCCAAAAGGTCACTTGAAACCAGTCCTATTGAGGTCTACAATATGAGGTCCATGTGTTTTTTGACTCTGAACTATGGCTGCCATGTCTTTCAGAATACAATCAAGTGATATCCTGGCTGAGATTCCCAGTGCTCTGTGGAAAGCCACCCTGGGCCTAGATCTCAGTTCCCAAGGGCGACTTTCATTGCGTGGCTTCCTAAAATCCCAAAACAATTCATGGCAATACTTCTCTGAGGTCAGTTCTAAAACTTAGTCTCTAAGGGGAATCACACCAGAGTTCAAGTCCAGGTGGACCCAGTCATTTTTTCCAACCATCACACAAATGACCACAATTAAAACCAAAACACTTCACACGGCTCTAATATTCTTCCATATAGACACTCATCATATCCTTTTGCTGGAGTTTTCCATAAGGGGCACAGCCCAAGACAGTGTCCAAAATAAGCTCCCTTAACCCTCATTTGCCTAAAGTCAGGGTGGCCTGGACACCCTTACTGTAAACCAGGAGTGATCAAATAGGTCTGCCATTAATACTTTTCCACTTCTTCAATTTTAGGCCTTTTAACTGTGGCATTTAGATTTTTTATGTGAACTGTAGTCAAGAGAAAACCCAAGCACCTATGGGCTAGCCCCTGCATGGCTTTGAAGAATTCATTTGACCCAAAGGATCCCTATTCTCACTTGATGGAGGTCAGAAACCTTACAGAGAAAGGCGAGAGAGTCTTCATCTACAATGACTGTAATTTTTGCCATTTTGATTTTGTATGCACACATGGGATTTTTCTTTACATACATCAGGTGTTGGGCATCTAAGCCACAGCCTCACACAGGGCCAAGAGACTGATTCAGACACATCCCTTTCCAAAGCAGTTAAGTAAAGAGCCACAGGTAATACCCATTTATTTCCATTTGAAAACTGGTACTTCAGGCTTCACAAAGGGGTGGCCTGAGGCAAAGTCCTTCCTGACATTCAGGGCAAAAGAACAATAGGCAAGCAAAAGCCCCAATGCAGAGTTTCTCCACTGAGACTTTACTGGTCACACTGATATCTGAGTTTTCTGAGATGCTCGTCATTCCCTTCAGCTATCCAGTACATGGCCATATCACAGAGCTTGGAGGTGGTAAATATCTTGGACAGAAAACCATGAGCCTATTCTGGAGTGTAGAAAGAATTCAGGAAGGAAACAAGAACTTAGCAAGTTTGAAGGTGTTGCCTTTCGATAAGGCAAGCCACAGTCCATTTATATATTGGGCAGGATTGATGCTGGGAAGCTTTCTACTAGACAGGACACATCCACTGATGCATTCTCTTTTCTAATGTCTACAACCACAGACACACTGGGAAACACAGACATAGAAACACTTGCCTTGTCAAACGACTTATTAGAAACAGTTCACTCCAAACCAAACACACCGCCTTTCCTACCTTTTCTCAGAACATGAGACAAAACCACAAACACACAACTAAAACCACAAATTCATCTCCTTTCCCCAAGTAGGTCTGTGACTATTCAGAGTGTACTCTCACTGGTGAGCCTTACTATGTTCCTCTGAAATGGCCTGTCCTGTCTCAGATATGGTCTCCTTGGCAAACTCTGAAAATGTCAGGAGCCTGCAGTGAGCCACTACTTGCTTTCTCTGGAAAGGCCAGTCTTCAAAGCTTTCCTGGCATGTGGCCATCCTCACATCAGTATATACCGAAAAAGACTGTCTCTGTCCTTGGAATATCCAAACAAGTGAGCCCACTGGGACTGGGACTGGGACTGGCTCTGGGTGCCTGGCTTCCTATATCACAAGTTCAGAGAGTTTCATCACCAAGGAATAGAGATGAGGTCACTTCCTTCAGGAACTGAATGAGGTCACTGCCTTTGCAACCACTTTGTCCTAACAGTTGCTTCCAAGGGTCCCATGAGATGGATGCTGCCTCTATTTCCCATGACACTTTCACAAGTTAGAATGGTATATCACCCATAGGCACCCGTGAGCAGCTCTCCACACAGGCCTGGATTCGTCCATCTTCTGTACATTAGGAACAGAGAGGCTGATTCAGACACAACCCCTCATCCAGACAAGGCTGTTTTCCATGGAAGAAGACTTTTGAACTCTCTGGTCCTTCATAGCTGCCTACGTCTTCTCCAGGGATTATTTCTGCATGGAACTTTGAGGTTTTCAGCAGGTGTTATATCCCATACATTCCTTATTGTAAGACCAACACTGTCCCTGCTCTTCTATAAAGTTAGAATGTGGGAACAGTATATGGTTTGGGTTAATAACATGTTCGATTTGGGTTAGGAATCATTTTGCTGGTGGAATAATGGTATTGAAAACCTGTGATATTTATAAGAATATAGAGGTCAAATATATGTGTGAAAACAGAAATCTAAGTAAGATTTGAAGCCCAGAAAGGGATTGGGCCCTTGATTGGGAGACTTAGCTTTGAATTATGTCCTGCACAGTTGTCTCAGATGAAACAATACACAATGGCATCCGACCTTGTACCTTGGATGACTGAATGTTGAAGAGAACATCCATTCTAAAAAGGATAGTCAGTAGGATTTGGGAGATAGTCGGTAGATTCAGAAAGAAGAAAGAGTATAGTATTTGAACCAAAAGTTGTTTAGCAATTGGGTTTCAGGTAGAGAGTGAATGTAAATGTCAGCACAAATGCACAGTCAAAATGATGAACTGGGAAATTATGAAGGAAAGGAGATATCAATAGAGACATTAGGATATCAGGCAAAGTTTAAAGTGAGTGATAGGATTAGACATTTTCAACAGGGTTGAGTTTGAATACATAATCTTAGAAAGAAACAAATATGTAGTCAACAATTGGATTGACATTTGAGAGCATTAGGCAACCTGGACATGGATGTTTTCAGAAATCCATGCTCACTATAAATTTAGGCTTTGGTACAATTATAAGTGTGACCTTTGCTTTATTTTCCAGAATATTACTGTGATAAAATGTATACATAGGTCAGGTGACATGAGTATTTCTTCCACCATTTCTGGGAGCAATATTTTGAAGACGTATAAATGAGTATTAGGAATACAAAGAGGTGTGCCATCTCTCTATGAATATAGAGATAATGCAAGAATAGACCATACTGAGAGTAAATAATATAATTGGTAAACTTTAAATAACGGATTGAATTGATATCTGAAAATATACAGGAAATCTTATATTGATATACAATCATTCACTCCAACCAATTATACTTCTAATGGTAATATTAGGGTTATATTTTATCATGACGAGTGTGTGAGTTTTGCTTCAAAAGTGATTATGGAAATCAAAAATAATGTGTTTAGAAAGAAGTCTCATGTAAAGTCTTGTCAAGAAACATGGAGGAATACATGTGTTCTGAAGAAGGAAGTTATTGAAAGTGAAACAAATGCCTATAAATTTTCTAACTTGTGTATGAAATATATATCTTATGATGGGCATAAACTGAAGAAATAGTAATGTACCAGTCTTGACTAAAAATGAACATCAAAATACATATCATGTTCCATAATAATCTACTTGCATTGATGTGACACTGGGTCAGTTACTGTAGAAATATTAGGATTCGTATGCACGATTCACTGAAGTTAGTTTTCAGTTCTAGGAAATAAATATGTATTTCAGGTGGATGAATATTTCTGGAATAATCTTGTGAAAAGTTGATTATAAATCCAAGTACATGAACATTAATGAATTTATTGAGTGTATATAAGACACATATATTTCATATTTCATGAAATTCATATGAAAAAATAAAAGACCAGGAATAGCAAAAGCAATTCTAAGCAGAAAGTGTGAATCAGGCGGTATAGCGATACCAGATTTCAAACTATATTACAGAGCAATTGTAACAAAAACAGCATGGTACTGGTACCAAAACAGGTGGGTGGAACAATGATACAGAATAGAGGACACAGAGACCAATCCACAAAACTGCATACTATCTTATATTTGATAAAGGGGCTAAAAGCATGAAATGGAGGAAGGATAGCATCTTCAACAAATGGTGTTGGGAAAACTGGAAAACCATATGCAACAAAATTAAACTGAATCCCCTCCTCTCGCCATGCACAAAAATTAACTCAAAGTGGATCAAGGAATAAGATATCAAATCAGAGACTCTGTGTCTGATAGAAGAAAAAGTTGGCTTCGATCTACATATTGTGGGGTCAGGCTCCAAATTCCTTAATAGAACACCCATAGCACAAGAATTAATAACAAGAATCAACAAATGGGCTTACTTAAACTAAAAAGTTTTTTCTCAGCAAGAGAAGCAATAAGAGAGGTAAATAGGGAGCCTACATCATGGGAACAAATTTTTACTCCTCACACTTCAGATAAAGCTCTAATATCCAGAGTATACAAAGAACTCAAAAAATTATAGAATAATATAACAAATAACCCAATCAACAAATGGGCCAAAGACCTGAAGAGACACTTCTCAGAGGAGGACATACAATCAATCAACAAGTACATGAAAAAATGCTCACCATCTTTAGCAGTCAGAGAAATGCAAATCAAAACCACCCTAAGATACCATCTCACTCCAGTAAGATTGGCAGCCATTAGGAAGTCAAACAACAACAAGTGCTGGCGAGGATGTGGGGAAAAGGGTACTCTGGTACATTGTTGGTGGGACTGCAAACTGGTGCAGCCAATTTGGAAAGCAGTATGGAGATTCCTGGGAAGGCTGGGAATGGAACCACCATTTGACCCAGCCATTGCCCTTCTCGGTCTATTCCCTGAAAACCTTAAAAGAGCATACTACAGTGATAATACCTCATTGATGTTCATAGCAGCACAATTCACAATTGCTACACTGTGGAGCCAACCCAGATGCCCTTCAATAGATGAAAAGATAAAAAAATGTGACTTTTATATACTATGGAGAATTACACAGCACTAAAAAATGACAAAATCATGGAATTTGCAGGGAAATGCATGGCATTGAGCAGATTATGCTTAGTGAAGCTAGCCAATCCCTAAAAAACAAATTCCAAATGTCTTCTTTGATATAATGAGAGCAACTAAGAACAGAGCCGGAAGGAAGAGCAGGAAGAAAAGATCAACATTAATCAGAGACATGAGGTGGGAGGAAAAGGGAGAGAAAAGGGAAATTGCATGGAAATGGAGAGAGACCCTCAATGTTTTACAAAATTATATATAAGAAGTTGTGAGGGGAAGGGGAAAATAAACAAGTAGGAAAATGAATTACAGAAGATGGAGTAGAGAGAGAATATGGGAGGGGAGGGGAGGGGAGGGGGGATAGTAGAGGATAGGAAAGGTAGCAGAATACAACACATACTAATAGGGCATTATGTAAAAATGTGGATGTGTAACCGATGTGATTCTGCAATCTGTATTTGGAGTAAAAATGAGAGTTCATTATCCACTTGAATCTAATAACTGTAATACAAGATGTGAAGAGTTTTGTAATATTTTGAACAACCAATAATAATAAAAAACACATGGAGAACTATTTCAACAAAAAATTGACTAGATTTATAACTCCTACCCTGTATAATGCAAAAGGCAAGTGCAACTATACACTATGCCTTGTCTGAACTGCTTGTATTTCTATTCTTTTTGGGTTATTTTTCTCCATCATATTAGACTTATTAGTCAGAGTCTAGTACGGTATGGGTTAGTTTCAGGGATTCAGTATTTTGAATGGAAAATAGTAAAATAAATCCAATGTGTATGTAAATATGTGCTACACAAAAATTTTCCCACTCTCATCCAGAACAATGCCTTGACTTTACCTTCGCCCCAAGTAAAACACAATTAGAGGAGAAGAGTTAGAAAATCTGTGAATACATATCTGGAATGAAATATGCTCAAGAGTTCACAACCTTGAAGGTGGTAGAGGAGTTTCCAAAAGTTAGGAACAGGTAAATACTGCACAAAAATGGAGCTCTGCTGGACTAAAGACTTCTTGAGAAACTGCCTCTGAGTTTGGGCACTTGAAATATTTGTTGTTGTCAGGAGCTTTAGCTTCCTTTGTAGAGAGACCATTAAAGCTGGGTATGTATCTAAGTGACCTGGAGGACATGGTTTCTTATTTTCTAATGAACATGAGGCAGCAGTGCTGAATTCTCTCTTTGTGGGTAAACTGTGGCCACTGGGGGCTAACTCTTTCCGTGTGGATTGTAAAGCCATTCGGTCATTCTCCACTTGTCGTGGTGTTTCTTGCTGCTGCAATGCGAGTTTGGTATTTGCTTCACAAAATACAAGGAGTTCAACTGGGACACAGTGCTAAAGGGAGTTCTGTCACATACGGTGTTTCAGGGTCTGCAGGATAATGCACCACCCAGGCTTCAATCCCACATAGCTTGCATCCTTGACAATAGAAATCTGATTCTGAACATTGCCCTGAAAACTCTCTCCATATAAAAAGATGTCTTTACATAGAAGGGTCTGCTGGCTGCACCATGTCAGTTGCAAGCCATTACGAAGCAAATGGCAGATCCACATGGCCCCACCACAGATATTTTCTCACACACCTGCACACAACTTCTCTAGGCCCACTTCTCATCAGTCCCCAACTTACTGGCATCTCTGTTCTTACACCATTTTCATGGTCATGGGAATTTCAAAAATTTCATGGTATTTATCTAGCCATTTTTCAAGACTGATGTTGGAGGAATTTTGGGTTTAAATTCATTCAGGAATCATTCAATGGTGAGGAAGCTCATTTGAATGAAAGCTCTGGTGAAATCTCAGAGGCAAGGCTTCCCAAAGAGTGGCCAAAAGGTCACATAAACCCAGGCCTATTGCTGTCTACAATGTGAGGTCCATGTGTGCTTTGACTCTCATCTATGGCTGCCATGTCTTTCAGAGTAAAACCATGTGATATCCTGGCTGAGATTCCCAGTGCTCTGTGGAAAGCAAACCTGGGCCTAGATCTCGGTATTCAAGGGCGACTCTCATGCGTGGCCAACTAAAATCCCAACACATTTCATGATAATACTTCTCTAAGGTCAGTTCCAGAACCCAGTCTCTAAGGGGAATCACACTAGATTTCAGCCCAGGTGTACCCAGTCATATCTTCCAACTACCACACAAATGACGACAATTAAAACCAAAACACTCCCACATTGCCCTCATATTCTTCCATATATTCACTCTCATCCTAAGCTCTGTCTGGAGGTTTCCATGAGCGGCGAAGTCCAAGAGAGTGTCCAAAATAAGCTCCCTTGCCCCTCATTGCCTAAAGTCATGGTGGCCTGGACACCCTTCCTGTGAACCAGGTGTGATCAAATAGGCCTGCCCTTAATATGCCTAGGCTTCTCCAATTTGAGGCCTACTGACTGTCAGGTATAGATTTTTTTATGTGAATTGGAGTCATGAGAAAACCCAAGAACCTATGTGCTAGACTCTCCAGGGCTTTGAAGAACTCATTTGACACAAAAAATCCCTATTCTCACTTGATGGAGGTCAGGAGCCTTACAGAGGAAGGTGAGAGACTTCATGCACAGGGACTGCTCTTTTGGCCATTTTGGTTATGGATTCACACACGGAATGATCCATCAGGTGATGAGAATCTAAGCCACAGCCTCACACAGGTCAAAGAGTCTGATTCAGACACATCCCTTTCCAAAGCAATTAAGCAAATACCCACTGGTGATGCCCATTCATTTCCATTTGAAAACTGTGTGCTTCAGGCTTCACAAAGGTGTGGCCTGAGACAAAGAGCTTCCTGACATTCTGGGCAAATTAACAATAAGTAAGCAAATGGGCCAAAGTAGGGTTTCTCCACTGAGACTTTACAAGACACACTGATGTCTGAGTTTTCTAAAATGCTCCAATTCCCATATATTAAATTATGTAGAGTCATTAATGAACAAGAGCAAGTCATGGCAGCTGTGGTAAAACAGGCTTTAGAACAAGGGCAAGTCGTGGCAGCTGCAGTAAAACAGGCTTTAGATGCCAGGACAAGAAAATGCTACAATTGTGAACAAACAGGACATTTTAAAAGGAATTGCCCGATAAGAGGAGGGTTTAACAAAACTAGGTATCAAAGGAGTAGAATACAGGGTATTTGCCCAGGATGCCATAGAGAGAGACATTGGACTAATGAATGCCATTCTCAAACCACCATAGAGGGTAGTACATTATCAAAAAACAAACAAGAATCAGGTGTTTATCCATGATATCATGGAAAAAGGCATCAGGTTACATTGCCAGAAAATGGACAGGGGGACCCAATGCTCTGGGGCCCCAAACCACAAATATACGGAGCACTGGAGGAACCCAGCAACCCCATCAGGGTAGTGCCAAGGACACATTGTCCATCAGATCCCTCAACAGACAAACCAGAGGGAGTGCAGGGTTGGACATCTGCACCTCTGTCAGAGCAGTACTAACTCAAGAGATGGGAGTTCAAATCATTCTCTCAGGAGTAAAAAACCTCTTCGGCAAGGAGCAGTAGGCTTATTATTGGGACGCAGCTCTTCTACTCTAAAAGGACTTATGATAAGTCCTGGGGTAATTGATCCTAATTATGAAGGTGAAATAAAAATGATAGCCAGTTCTCCAAAGGGTATATCAGTAATTTCACCAAGAGACAGAATAGCACAGTTACTAATAATACCACGCTTACATGATAAATTTTCCAGTCGTGCTGTAGAAAGAGGTTCGAAGGGATTAGGCTGCACAGATGTAGATTTGGCTATGTTTTCTCTAAAGTTAGATTCTCGCCCCATGCTAAAACTAAATATTCAAGGAAATGAATTAAATGGGCTACTGGATACAGATGCAGAACTTAGCATCATCTCTCCTCAAGAATGGCCAAAATATAGGCCATTACAACCATCCACTCAAACACTTCAAGGCCTAGGATTGGCGACTAATTCCCATCGAAGAGCAATGGTATTAGATTGGAAGGATCCTGAAGGATGTGAAGGAACTATACAGCCATATGTATGGATCATCTTCCCATAAATTTATGGGGATGAGATGTCCTAGATGAATTAGGTTTGAAATTAACAAAAAACATCAATTAAAATATACCCACAATTATGGTTAGACAAGGTTTTAGGATAGGAAAAAGATTAGAAAAACAATATCAAGGTATAGCAGCCCCAATACTAATAGATCAAGGAACAGACAGAAATGGGTTGGATTTTAAGAAAGGGCCACTAAGACAATAAAAATTACTTGGAAATCAGAAAGACCAGTATGGGTTCCTCAGTGGACCCTGACTAAAGAAAAGGTACCAGCAGCCCATGATCTGGTCAAACAACAATTAGCAGAAGACATATACAACCATCTGTATCTCCCCATAATAATCCCAGTTTTGTCATCAAAAAGTAATCTGGTAAATGGAGATTATTGCAAGATTTAAGAGGCATTAATAATGAGATGGTTATTATGGGACATGCTCAATCGGGGATTCCTCAATTATCTGCTTTGCCAAAACTTGGTATGATTTATTTATAGATATTAAAGAATTTTTTTTTCATTTCCAATTCAACCTTAGGATAGTCCATGTTTTGCATTTACTAACCCTGCACTGAATCATGAAGGTCCTGATCTGAGATACAAATGGAAAGTACTCCCTCAAGGGATGGCTAATAGCCCAACTATGTGTCAAATTTATGTTAACAAAGTAATCCAGCCACTTAGAAATCAAAATCCTGAACTACAAATATTTCACTATATGGAAGATATATTATTAGTACACAAAGCTAAAAACACATTGCTAGAATGTTATGCCACACTTAAAAACTTATTAAAAAATATAAACTAGAGATAACAATAGATAAAGTAGAATTAAATTTTCCAATTAATTATTTAGGAGTTCTATTATCCTCAACCATGGTCTGTCCACCAAAAATTCAAGTATGAATAGATCAACTCAAATCACTTAATGACTTTCAAAAGTTATTAGGAGACATAAATTGGATAAGGCCTTATCTAGGTATACGCACAGTAGAGTTGGAACCTTTTTTGATATCCTAAAAGGTCCATCAGATCCAAATTCACCCCGCATGTTAACGCCTGAAACAAGAAAGGCATTAAAAATTATTGAAACATATATGGAAAATATGCATTTGGATAGAATTGATATAAGTTTGACTTTATTATTTATTGTACTACCAACAAAAAATATTACTACAGGAGTATTTTGGCAAGAAGGTCCATTATTATGGATACATTTATCTTATTCTCCTAACACTATTCTTACTCGGTATACTGAGGCTGTAGGGCAATTAATACTGATAGGAATAAAAGCAGCAAAGGGAGTGTTCGGAATTTCTCCCAATAAAATAATTACTCTATATACTCTGAATCAAATTGATGAGTTAGCTAATGAGTTAAATACTTGGGGAATAATCATGTGCAAATCTAATGTTTCATTTGATAACCACTTACCATCTAATCATTTATTGTCTTTTTGATCATCGCATCCTGTAATTTTTCCAAAAATGACAAGAAAAACACCTATCATGAATGCTCCAAATATATTCACTGATGGGCCAAATAATGGTACAGCAGCAATAGTTACACCTGATCAAACTTTTACATTTCTAGTACCCAAACAATCATCTCAAAAGATAGAGCTTAATGCAGTATTACAAGCTTTTGTGATGTTTAAAAATTCTGTAATTAATTTATTTTCCGATAGTCAGAATATAGGTAATGCTATAGTATCCCTTGAAGATGCTGGTAGGATTTCCCCTTCCTCTACTGTTTTCTCTTTGCTTTCCACTATACAAAGTCTAATCTTGGACAGAAAAGATCTGTTCTTTATAGGAAATATCAGAACACATACAGGATTGCCTGGAGCCCTTAGTTTGGACAATGATTTAGCAGATAAAACTACACATGACATACATATTTTCTCTATAATAGAATAAGCTACAAATTTTCATAAAAAGTTCCATGTCAATGCTAATAGTTTACAAAAGTGCTTTAAAATAACTAAGGAACAAGCTAGACAAATAATAAAACAATGTCAAAATTGTGTGACCTTTTTACCACACGTTAATCTTCGAGTCAATCCTAGAGGATTGATACCTAACCATATTTGGCAGATGAACGTCACAAACTTGCCAGAATTTGGAAAATTAAAATATTTGCATGTTACAGTTGATACTTCTTCTGGATTTTTGATGGGCTCCCTTCTTGTCGGAGAAAAAAACTAAAGATGTTATAGCTCATTGCTTACAAAATTTTGCCACTGTGGGCGTTCCAAAACAGTTAAAAAGAGATAATGCCCCTGGTTATACTTCTACCTCTTTTAAACAATTTTGCTCATCATTTGGCATCACTCATATAACAGGAGTCCCATACAATCAGCAGGGACAAGGTATAGTTGAAAGAGCACATCAAACTATTAAAACGTACTTACTAAAGCAAAAAGAAGGAATTGGGAAGGGGTATATATTCCCCAAAGATAAACTTAAAATAACCCTTTTTACTCTAAACTTTTTAAATTTGGATTCATCAGGGCTTAGTGCTGCAGAAAGGCATATATGTCTAAAAAATGTACATAAGCCCAAGGTACTTTGGAAGGATATTCTAACAGGACAATGGAAAGGTTCTGACCCAGTAATTGTCTGGAGTCGGGGGTCTGTTTGTGTGTTTCCAGAGGGAGAACAGGAGCCGATTTGGATTCCAGAGAGATTAACTAAAGAGATTTCTACAGACGCAAAAGAAGATGATTTGGCTCAAATCAATTACAGCTGATATCCAGAACTCCAGTTTGGCTATTCTTACATCGGTGACAGAACCAGGATGTTTTTTTTCAATATCTATTTTATTATTGCCCTTTCCCATATCATGAAGTTCTATTTTGGTTTTTTGAGCTCATACAGACCTAGGTTAATGTTTTGCTCATCAGTTCTATTTTTGGACTATAGAGTTTTTAGACTTTGCAATGGAGATTTCACATGTAAAAAGTTATAAAGCCTTTTCTATTATGTTATATGTTGTATGTATTATATTATGTGTGCACACTTGTGTTTTGTGTTATATGTTTGAATGTACATAACCATATATCATATGTGATGAGCGCTCATGAA
Source organism: Callospermophilus lateralis (assembly GCF_048772815.1). NCBI lineage: Eukaryota > Metazoa > Chordata > Mammalia > Rodentia > Sciuridae > Callospermophilus > Callospermophilus lateralis. Next base: position 79,719 of record NW_027513126.1, read on the forward strand.
AAAATGGATCCAAATATTTTTTTTTTTATTCACGTGATGTAAATATTTTAATTTAAATTGGGTAAACACCTGTTGAGGATTGTTTTAAAATGTGAACAAAAAGGGAGGTTAACAGATCTGTTTGCTTTCTTTCACCTTTCCTTTTCATTATATTTAATAATTCTCTTCAAGACATTGTAAATTGTTAAGAAAATTGTTTTCTTTTAGTGCCTTCTGGAATGTTACATAATTTTTTCTTTAGGCATTGTTGCCAGAATTCCTATCTTCATCCCAGTGCCTGTGAAGACAAAGATAAAACCAATCTATAGCTTCTGCAAAAGCCAACACTAAACTGCTTGCAGAACTTGCCTGGACTATGTATCACTTGTATGCATTGTGAACTCACATGCATGCATTGTGAACAATATGTTGGTGCATCGACTTGTGGTAGTGTTGGGGTATTTTTGCTGATGATGTCATTGGTGGTACAATTTTTCCAAAAGGAGCCCTCAATTGGCTTGGTGTATCTTCCTCCCTTCTGCTTGTCATGGTCGTTCAGCTAAAATTTGGGGGCCAACAGAGATGAGACAAAGAACCTCACCCCCGCACTGCTACAAAGACCTCTCCACAGGTGTGGCTGTATACTGTGCCTGTTGTTAGTGACGGGTAAGATCCAATTGCAAATGTACCAACCTAAGATTGGAGGCTGACACCTTGAGGTCAGCTCATTCGATAATGGGTAAGGACCATACGTACTATTGGACAACCTAAGGCAGGCATGGTCCCTAAGCCACATGCTTGTTGTTTAAACAGAGAGGGGGAGATGTTGAGAGCCACAGCTTGAGGGGGCCAAAGGAAACTTTCAGACCGCCAGCTGATGGTTGGCTCACAGCGGCCCCAGCAACATCTAGCTGATTGGCTCCTCTGCGGTGATGCCCATTGGGCTGTTTCCCCACCCTTTCAAACTACCAAGCTGCTCATTGGGGGACTTTTTTGGCTCTGCCCAAATGACCCAGCCAATCGAACTCAAGAGCAGGAGGAGTGGAGAGGTTGAGAGCTTGTGGGAAGCTGGCGGTGGCAGTTGTGCTCTGAGGGTATTTCCCGAGGAGCTATTTTTTTGGCGTGTGTGGTTCTAAAAATAAAGTTAGTTTTTTTTGACAAGTGGCTCCTGAATTGTGTCCAGCCAGACTGTGGCAATCATAAATTGATGGAGAAAAATAACCGAAACAGAATAGAAATACAAGCAGTTCGGAGGAGGCATGGTGTATAGCTGGATTTACCTTTTGTATGATAAATGGTAGGTGTTATTAATCTAGTCAATATTAAATTGAAATAGTTCTCCGTGTGTTTTAAAGTTAACAAATATGTGAATACCTGTCTCCCTGTATCAGTATCCTATTCAGCACATGTATTTTTTTATGCACATATAGAATCCTACCTGGTATCACATGTACATTTTTGTGAGGTGGCTGACTTGGCAGATACGAATTGTGAAATGAGATCACTACTCCTAAACGTTTTTGGAATTGAAAATTAGAACTATGGGTGAGCTTCCTAGTTGAACAAGATAATACATAAATCCATGTTCAGTAAAATGAATATTTTTGGATCTGTGGATGATATATATTTCATGATGAATTTCGATTGGCATATATATTGCTACCATTTAATGTCTGTGCATTTGCGTGTGTGTGTGTGTGTGTGTGTATATATATATATATATATATATATATATATATATATATATATACTCTCCAGATTTTTCAGCATATAAAATATATGTGTCTTATTATACAATCCCTAAATGCATTCATATTCATGTATGTGGATTTATAATCAAATGTTCACAAAATTATTCTCAGAAATATTCATCCACCTCAAATATATATTGTTTCCTAGTGCTGAAATCTAAATTCAGTGAATGGTGCATAGAAGTCCTAATATTTCTACAGTAACTGACCCACTTTAACATCAATGCAAGTAGATTACTATGGTACATGATGTGTATTTTGACGTTCATTTTTATTCAACACTGTTACATGACTATTTCTTCAGTTTATGCACATCATAGGATATATATTTCATTCACAAGTTTGCAAATTTATAGGCATTTGTTTCACTTTCTATCACTTCCTGCTTCAGTACACATGTATTCCTACATGTTTTTTGACTGGTTTTTTCATGAGACTTCTTTTTTATTTTAGGTTTCAATAATCACTTTTGAAGCAAAACTCACACACTCTTCATGACAAACCATAACCCTAATATTACCATTAGATGTATAAATGGTTGTAATGAATGTATGTATATAAATATAAGATTTCCTGTATATTTTCAGATATCAATTCAATCCATTATTTAATGTTGGAACCAGTTATATTATTTATTCACAGTATGGTCTATTCATTCATTTTATCTATATTCGTAGACACAGGGTATACCTATTTGTACACCCAATACTAATTTATACAACTTCAAAATATTGCCCATAGAATTAGTGGAAGAAATACTCATGTCACCTGATCTACATATACACTTTATCACACTAATATTCTGGACACAAAATGCAAAGTTCACACTTATGATTGTAGCAAAGCCTAAATGGAAAGTGAGCATGGATTACTAACAACAACCAAGTCCAGATTGCCTAATGCTCTCAAATGACAATCGTATTGGTGCTAAATATTTGTTTCTTCCTAAGATTGTGTATTCAACCTCTACCCTGTTGAAAATGTCTAATCCTATCACTCAATTTATACGTTGCCTGATTTCTTAATGTCTCTGTTCATATCTGCTTCCCTATATATTTTCCCCAGTTCATCATTGTGACTGACTCTTCACATGTGCTGACATTTACATTCATTCTCTACCGGAAACCCTATTATTAAAGAACTTTTGGTCCAAATCCTATACTCACTCTTCTTCCTAAACCTACGGACTATCTTTCTAATCCTACCGACTACCCTTTTTGAGTGGATGGTTTCTTCTACATTCAATCATCCAATTTTCAAGGTCCTATGCCATTGTTAATCAATTTATCTGAGACATCTGTGCAGAAGGTATTTCAAAGCTAAGTATCCCAATCAAGGGCCCAATGCTCTTCTGGGCTTCAAATCTTACCCAGACTTCTGTATTCATACTTATATTTCACCTATATATTCTTGAAAATATCACAGGTTCCCAATACCATTATTCATCACACAGAATGATTCCTAACCCAAATTTAACCTGTTATTACCCTAACCATACCCTGTTCCCTCAATCTAACTTTACAGAAAAGCAGGGACAGAGTTGTTCTTACAATACAGGAATGTAGGGGATATTCCACCTGCTGAGAACCTCAAAGGTCCATGCAGAAATGATCCCTGGAGAAGTTGTAGGCAGCTATGAAGGTCCTGAGGGAGGAAAAGACAACTTCCATGGTAAACAACCTGTTCAGGATGAAAGGATGTGTCTGAATCAGCCTCTTTCATCTTAATGTAGAGAAGATGGACCAAACCAGGCTTGTGTGGAGAGCTGTTCCTAGGTGCCTATGGTGATATACCATTCTAACTTCTGAAAATGTCACAGGAAGTAGGGGTACCCCGCACCTCATGGGACCCTTGGAAGCAACTGTTAGGACAAAGTGGTTGCCAAGGCAGTGACTTCATTAACTTCCTGAAGGAAGTTACCTCACATAACTTCCTTGGTGATGGAACTCTCTAAATTTGGGATTCAGGAAGTCAGGCAACCACAGCCAGTCCCAGTCCCAGTCCCAGTGGTCTCACTTGTTTGGGTTAACCAAGGACAGAGTCAGTCTTTCTTGGTACCTAGTGATGTGAGGATGGCCAAATGCCAGGAAAGCTAAGAAGAGGGGCCTTTCCTGAGAAAGCAGGTAGTGGCTCACCACTGGCTTCTGATATCTTCACAGATTTGGCCAAGGAGACCAGAACAGAGACAGCACAGTCCACTTCGGGGAAATATAGTATGGCCCACCCGTCAGAGGACACTCCGGATAGTCACAGACCTACTTTGGGGAAGGAGGTGCCTTTTTGAGTGTGGGTGTGAGTTTGTGGTTTTGTCTCATGTTCTGAGAATAGGTAGCAAAGGCAATTTGTTTGGTTTGGAGAAGACTGTTTCTAGTATATTCTCTGACAAGGTGAGTGTTTCTATTACTGTATATCCCACTCTGTCCGTGGTTGTAGTATTAGAAAAAGTATGCATCAATGGGTGTATTCTGTCTAGTAGAAAGCTTCCCAGCATTCATACTGCCAATTTATGAATGGACTGCGGCTAGCCTTATCAATGGGCAAAACCTACTATCTTCCTAAGTTCCTGTTTTCTTCCTGAATTCTGGACACTCTCCAGAATAGGCTCATGGTTTTCTGTCCAAGATATGTACCACCTCCAAGCTCTGTCACATGGCCATGTACTGGATAGCTGAAGGGAATGGTGAGCATCTCAGAAAACTCAGATATCAGGGTGACCAGGAAAGTCTCAGTGGGGAAACCCTGCTTTGGGCCTTTTGCTTACCTATTTTTCTGTTGCCCTGAATGCAAGGAAAGTCTTTGGCTCAGGCCACCCCTTTGTGAAGCCTGAAGAAAACAGTATTCAAATGGAAATGAATGGGGATCACCTGTGGCTCTTTGCTTAATTGGAAAGAGATATGTCTGAATCCGCCTCTTGGCCTTTTGTGAAGCTGGGTCTTAGATTGTCAGCACCTGATGGATCTAAAGAAAGATCCCATGTGTGCATTCATAACCAAAATTCAAAAAATCAGTCATTGTGGATAAAGTCTCTTACCTTCCTCTGTTAGGTTCCTGACCTCCATCAAGTGTGAATATGGACCCTTGGGTCAAATGAGTTCTTCAAAGCCCTGCAGATGTGCTAGTGTTTTCTCATGAATACAAACCACATAAAGAATCTATACCTGACAGTCAGTAGGCCTCAAATAGTAGAAGCAGAGCAGTAATAATGGCAGGCCTATTTGATCACTCCTGGTTCACAGGAAGGGTGTCCAGGCCACACTGACTTTAGGCAAATGAGGGGGAAGGGAGCTTATATTGGACACTGTCTTGAGCTGCGTCACTCATGGAAACCTCTAGCCAGAACTTATGATCAGTGTCTATATGGAAGAAAATGAGGGCCACGTGGGAATGTTTTGGTTATAATTGTGGTCATTTTTGTGGCAGTTGGAAGAGATGAGTGGGTCCACCAGGGCTTGAACTCTTGGGTAATTACCTTTATTGACTGAGTTCTGGAACTGACCTCAGAGAAGTATTGCCATGAATTGTGTTGGGATTTTAGGAGGCCATGCATGAGATTCACCCTTGGAATCTGAAATCTAGTCCCAGGTTGGTTTTCCACAGAGCACTGGGAATCTCAGGCAGGATATCACTTGATTTTATAATGAAAAACTTATCAGCCATAGTGGAGAGTCAAAACACAAATGGACCTCACATTGTAGAGTTCAATGTGCCTGGCTTCATGTGACCTTGTGGCCACTCTTTGGGAAGACTTGCCTGTGAGCGTTCTCCAGAGATTTCATTGAAATGAGCTTCCTCACCATTTAATGGTTCCTGAATGATTTGAAACCCACAGTGCCTCCAACTTCATCCTTGAAAAATGGCTATCTCATGCAACAGCAAAGGGTTTATTGGGGGTACAGCATGTGGGGGATCAGAGCTAACTTGAATAGAGCAGAGTGCCCTGAGAAGAGCTTAAGCAGAGTTTATATACTTTCCTTGGGGAGGGCAGGGAGCGAAGTTTATTGATGGGTAAGGGCGAGTGGGCGGTTTGCTTTCAACCGGGTGAAGGAGTACATTCTGCAGTTTAGCAGTTGGGGACAGGACATTCTGGAAACAAGATTAGCAAACAGTTCTCAAGATTTCAACAGTGTTTTGTTAAGCATACAGAAAAAAAGTGACAAGTACCTATTTTATTAACCTTTCATTCCTCACTTCTTCTTCTATCTACTTTTAATCATAAAAGTGATCATTGGGGGGTGTCACATTCTATGTCTTCTAGTGGGGTATTACAATAAGTTTAACTTGTCCAATTTGAGCTTGGAGAAAAGAAATTACACGGTTGAGCAATGAGGGTTTTATAGTTAGCAATATTATGAAGATTATTTTGGACAGGCCAGGGTTGTTAAAAAGTAGTCAAACAGGGGGACTATGTGAACGAAGACTCAAACCACCCTTTTTTGTCCTCTCACTCTCTCATTGACGCTCTTCAAAGTGTCTTTTTAATTTAATCATAATTTTTTTACAACTCCATTATGCTCGGAATAAACACAACATTCTTCCCAGGAAGTGACAAGTACCTGTTTTATTAACCTTTCACTACCGACTATGCCTTTTTGACTGGATGTTCCCTTCGACCTTCAATCATCCAAGGTACAAAGTCCAATGCCATTGTATATTGATTAATCTGTCACATCTGTGCAGAACCTAATTCAAAGCTAAGTATCCCAATCAAGGGCCCAATGCTCTTCTGGGCTTCAAATATTACCTAGATTTGTTTTCATACATATATTTCACCTATATATTCTCATACATATCGCAGGTTCCCAATACCATTATTCATCCAGCAGAATGATTCCTACCCCAAATCAAAAATGTTATTAACCCTAACCATACACTGTTCCCTCAATCTAACATTGAAGAACAGGAGGGACAGAGTTGGTCTTACAATACAGGAATGTAGTGGATCTTCCACCTGCTGAAAACCTCAAAGGTCCATGCAGAAATGATCCCTGGAGAACATGTAGGCAGCTATGAAGGACCTGGGAGAGTAAAAGTCATCTTCCATGGCAAACTACCTGGTCAGGATGAAGGGTTGTGTCTCATTCAGCTTCTCTCTTCTTAATGTAGACAAGATGGACCAAACAAGACCTGTGTGGAGAGCTGTTCCCGGGTTCCTATGGTTGATATACCGATCTAACTTGTGAAAGTGTCAGAGAAAGTATGGAAGCAACTGTTAGGACAAAGTGGTTGCCAAGGCAGTGACCTCATTCAGTTCCTGAAGGAAGTGACCTCACCTCACTTCCTTGGTTATGGAACTCTCTTAACTTGGGATCCAAGAAGCCAGGCATCCAGAGCCAGTCCCAGTCACAGTCACAGTGGTATCACTTGTTTGGTTTTACCAAGGACAGAGTCAGTCTTTCTGGGTACCTACTGATGTGAGGATGGCCAAATGCCAGGAAAGCTCTGAGAGGGATGAATTGAAACCCACAGTGCTTCCAACTTCAATCTTGAAAAATGCCCAGATAAATACCATAAAATTTTTGAATTTCCCATGACCAGGTAGCACTGGGGAACCTTTGGATGTCCCACGTCTGATCATGAGTGTATCAGGCAGTGCCTTGATTGACAGGGATTCATAAAAATGATGTAGAACAGCGATACCAGTAAGTTGGAGCCTGCTAAGTGGTGGGCTTAGAGCAGAGGTGGGAAGGTATATGATAAAACATCTGTGTGGGCCAATGTGGATCTGCCATTGGCTTCCAAATGGCTTGTGACTGACATGGTGCAACCAGCAGAATGTTCTATGTAAAAGCATATTGTTATATGGAGAGGTTTCAGGGCAATGTTCAGAACCAGGTTGCTATTCACAAGAGGGCAAGCTATGAGGGATAGAAGCCTGGTTGGTGCATTCTCCTGAGAACCCTGACCCACAGCACATGACAAAACTCCCTCCAGCACTGTGTCCCAGTTGAACTCCTTGTATATCATGAAGCAAATACCAAACTTCCAGTGCAGCAACAAGAAACACCTTGAAAATTGGAGGATGACCAAATGGCTTCACAGTCCACATGGGGAGACACTAAGCCCACATTGGCCACAATTTACCTACAAAGAGAAAAATCAGCACTGCTGCCTCATGTTCATTGGAAAATAAGAAACCATGTCCTCCAGGTCACATAGATGCAGACCCAGCTTTGATGGGCTCACTAGAAAGAAAGCAAAAGCTCCTTACAAAAACATATATTTCAAGTGCCCAACCTCATAGGCAGTTTCTCAAGAAGTCTTTAGGGCACCAGAGCTCCATGTTTTTGGAAAGTTTACCCTGTCCCTTACTTTGGGTAACTCCTCTAACACCTCCATGGTTGTGAACTCCTGAGCATATTCCATTCCAGATATGTATTCACAGATTTTCTAACTCTTCTCTTCTCATTATGTATTACTTGGGGTGGAGGTAATGACAATGCATTGTTCTGGATGAGAGTAAGAAGATTTTTGTGTACCACATATTTGCATACACTTTGGATTAATTTTCCAATTTTCCATTTGAAATACTGAATCCCTGACACTAACCCATACCCTACTAGACTCTGACTGCTTATCCTAATATGATTGAGAAAAACAACTCAAACAGAATAGAAATAAAAGCAGTTCACAGGAGGGGTGGTGTATAGTTGGGCTTGCCTTTTGCAATATATAGGGTAGGAGTTATAAATCTAGTCAATTTTTAATTGAAGTAGTTCTCAGTGTGTTTTTAAAGTTAACAAATAGGTGAATCCCTGTCTCCGTTTATCTGTAGCCTATTCAGCACATGCTTTTGTATATGCACATATAGAATCCTAGCTGGTATCAGACGTATACACTTGTGAGGTGGCCAGCTTGGCAGATACAAATTGTGAGAAAAGATCAATCCTCCTAATCGCTGTTGGAACTGAAAATTCAACCTATGGGGGAGCTTCCTAGTTGAACAGCATTATACATAAATCCATGTTCAGTAATATAAATATTTTTTGGATCTTTGGACGATATATATATCACGATGAATTTTGATTGTCAAATATATTGCTACTTTTTAATGTCTCTGTGTGGGTTTTGTGTGTGTGTATATATATATATATTTACTCTCTAGATTTTTCAAAACGTGAAATATATGCGTCTTATTATACACTCCCTAAATTCATTAATATTCATTATTTGGATTTTTAATCAACTTTTCACAAGATTATTCTCAGAAATATTCATCCACCTGAACTACATATTTGTTTCCTAGTACTGAAAACTAAATTCAGTGAATGGTGCATACAAATACTAATAATTCTACAGTAAATTACCCAGTTTAACATCAACGCAAGTAGATTCCTATGTTCCATGATGTCTATTTTGACGTTCATTTTTATTCAACACTGGTACATTACTTTTTCTTCATTTTATGCACATCATAGGATATATATTTCTTCCACAAGTTATCATATTAATAGGCATTTGTTTCACTTTCAATCACTTCCTGCTTCAGAACACATATATTCCTCCAGGATTCTTGACAGTTTTTTTCATGAGACATCTTTCCAAACACATTATTTTCGATTTTCATAATCACTTTTGAAGGAAACTCACACACCCATCATGATACACCGTAACCCTATTATTACCATTTGATGTATAACTTGTTGGAATGAATGATTGTATATGAACATAAAATTTCTTATATATTTTCAGATATCAATTCAATCTATTATTAAAAGTGGAACCAGTTATATTATTAATTCACAGTATGGTCTATTAAGGCATCATCTCTATATTCATATGCACAGGGTACACCTAAATGTATCCCCAATACTAATTTATAAGTCTTTAAAATATTGCTTTCAGAAATGGTGGAAGAAATACTATAGTCACCTGATATATATATACATTTCATCACAGTAATATTCCTGACACAAAATGCAAGGGTCACACTTATGATTGTACCAAAGCCTAAATTGAATTTGAGCATGTATTACTAACAACATCCATGTCCTGGTTCCCTAATGCTCTCAAATATCATTGCTATTGGTGACTACATATCTGTTTCTTCCTAAGATTATATATTGAACCATAACCCTGTTAAAAATGTCTTATCCTACCACTCACTTTGTACTTTGCCTGATTTTCTAATGTTTCCATTGATATCTGCTTTCAAACACCTTTTCTCCAGTTCATCATTGGGAATGTTCCTTCAAATGTGCTGACATTTACATTCACTCTCTCACCAAAACCGGATTGCTAAAGAACATTTGGTCCAACTCCTAGACTCACTCAAATGTGTTCTTCAAAGCCCTGCAGAGGGCAGCCCAGAGGTGCTTGGGTTGTCTCATGACTCCAATTCACATAAAGAATCTTAACCCTACAGTCAGTAGGCCTCAAATTGGAGAAGCAGAGCAGTATTAATTGAAGGCCTATTTGATCACTCCTGGTTCACAGGAAGGGTGTCCAGGCCACCCTGACTTTAGGCAAATGAGGGGCAAGGGAGCTTATTGTGGACACTGTCTTGCACTGTGCCCCTCATGGAAACCTCCAGCCAGAGGTTATGATGAGTGTCTATATGGAAGAAGATGAGGGCCATGTGGGAGTGTTTTGGTTTTAAATGTGGTCATTAGTGCGGTGGTTGAAAGAGATGACTGGGTCCACCTGGGCTTGAACTCTGGTGTGATTCCCCTTAGAAACGGAGTTTTGGAAATGATTTTAGAGATGTATTGCCATGAATTGTGTTGGGATTTTAGGAGGAGAAGCATGAGATTCGACCACGCATGACAGTAGGCCTCAAATTGGAAACGCGGAACTTTTTGTCCAATTCCTTTACTCACTCTTCTTTTTAATCCTACCGTCTAACTTCCTAATTTTAGATAAATACCACGATATTTTTGAAATTCCAATGACCAGGTGTCACTGGAGAATATTTGGATGTCCTGTTGCTTATCATGAGTGTACCAGACAGTGCCTTGATTGACTGGGTTTCATGAAAATGGTGTAGAACAGAGATGCCAGTAAGTTGGAGTCTGCTGAGTAGTTGGCCTAGAGCAATGGTGTGCAGGTGTGTGATAAAACATCTGTGGTGGGGTCATGTGAATCTTCCATTGACTTCCAAATGGCTTGTGGCTGACATAGTGTAGCCAACAGACCCTTATATGTAAAGGCATCTTGTTATATGGAGAGGTTTAAGGGAAATTTTAAGAAAAAGGTTGCAATGGTCAAGGGCACAAGCTACATGAAATAGAAGATATGTTGGTGCATTTGCCTGCAGACCCTGACCCACCACACCTGACAGAACTCCCTCTAGCACTTTGTCCCAGTTGAACTCATTGTATTTTGTGAAGTAAATACCATACTCCCAGTGAAGCAGCAAGAAACACCACAGAAAGTGGAGGATGACCAAATGGCTTCACAGTCCACACGGGGAGACACTTAACCCCCAGTGGTCACAGTTTACCTACAAAGAGAGAATTCAGCAACTGCTCCCTCATGTTCATTATAAAATAAGAAACCATGTCCTCCAGGTCACATAGATGCAGACCCAGCTTTGATGGTCTCACTACAAGTGAAAATAAAGCTCCTGAGAAGAACATATATTTCAAGGGCCAAATCTCAGAGGCAGTCTCTCAAGAAGTCTTTAGGCAAGAAGAGCTCCATGTTTGTGGAGTGTTTACCCTGATTCTTACTTTGGAAACTCCTCTACCACCTCCAAGGTTGTGAACTCCTGAGCATCTTCCATTCCAGATATGTATTCACAGATTTTCTAACTCTTCTCCTCTAACTGTGTCTTATTGGGGCGAAGGTAATGTCAAGGCATTGTTCTGGATGAGAGTGGGAATATAATTCTGTGGCACCTATTTGCATACACATTGGATTCATTTTCCTATTTTCCAATCAAAATACTGAAGCCATGACCTAACCTGTACCCTACTAGACTCTCACTACTAATCCTAATATGATGGAGAAAAAAAACCCAAACAGAATAGAAATACAAGCATTTCATTGGACGCATGGTATATATTTGGACTTGCCTTTTGCATGATAAAGGGTAGGTGTTATAAATCTAGTAAATTTTTGTTTAAAATATTTTTCCATGTGTTTTTAAATTAACAAATATGTGAATTCCTGTCTCCCTTTCTGTATAGACAATTTAGCACATGTATTTTTTCATGCACATATAGAATCCTACCTGGTATCACAGGTTAATTTTTGTGTGTTGTCTGACTGGGCAGATTCAAATTGTGAGAAGAGATCACTCCTCCTACCCTACTAGACTCTGACTACTAATCCTAATATGATGGAGAAAAATAACCGAAACAGAATGGAAATACAAGCAGTTCATTGGAGGCATGGTGTATATTTGGACTTGCCTTTTGCATGATAATGGTTGGTGTTATAAATCTAGTCAATTTTTGCTTAAAATAGTTCTGCATGTGTTTTTAAAATTATCAAATATGTGAATTACTGTCTCCCTTTCTCTATAGACTACTCAGCACATGTGTATTTACATGCACATATAGAATCCTAGCTGGTATCACAGGTTAATTTTTGTGTGTTGTCTGACTTGGCAGATACAACTTGTGAGAAGAGATCACTCCTCCTAACCGCTGTTGAAACTGAAAATTCAACTTATGGGTGAGCTTCCTAGTTGAAAACATTATACATAAATCCATGTTCAGTAAAATAAATATTTTTGCATATGTGAATGATATATATTTCATGATGAAATTCGATTACCATAAGTAGAATATCGATTGCTACATTTTAATGTCTGTGTGTGTGTTTTGTGTATATATATATATATATATATATATATACACACTCTTCAGATTTTTCAAAATATGAAATATATGTGTCTTATATACACTCCGTAAATTCATCCATGTTCATGTATTTAGATTTATAATCAATTTTTCACAACATTATTCTCAGAAATATTCATACACCTGAAATATATATTTGTTTCCAATTACTGAAAACTAACTTCAGTGAAAGGTACATACGAATCCTAATATTTCCAGAGTAACTGACCCAGTTTAACATCAATGCAGACTCCTATGGGACATGATGTGTATTTTGACATTCATTATTTTCAACACTGGTATATTACTATTTATTCAGTTTATGCACATCATAGAATATATATATATATATCATCCACAAGTTCACAAATTTGTAGGCATTTGTTTCACTGTCAATCACTTCCTGCTTCAGAACACATGTATTCTTCCATATTTCTTGACTGGTCTTTTCATGAGACTTCTTTCCAAAAATAATATTTTTTAGTTCCATTATAAGATTAAAGCAAAACTCACACACCCTTCAGGATAAACCATAACCCTAGTATTAACATTAGATGTATGACTGGTTGAAATGAATGTATGTATATCAATATAAGATTTCCTGAATATTTTCAGATATCAACTCAATACATAAAGTTGGAAGAAGTTGCATTATTTATTCACAGTATGGCCTATTCATGCATTATCTCTATTTTTATAGACACAGGGTACATCTATTTTTGCCCACAATACTAATTTATACATCTTCAAAATATTGCTCCAAGAAATGGTGGAAGAAATACTCATGTAACCTGATCTACATATACATTTTATCACAGTAATATTCTGGTCAGAAAATGCAAATATCACACTTATGATTGTACCAAAGCCTAAATGGAAAATGAACATGGCTTACTAAAAACATCCATGTGCAGGTTGCCTAATGCTCCCACTTGTCAATCTTGTTCGGGACTACATATTTGTTTCTTTCTAAGATTATATATTCAAACTCAATCCTATTGAAAATGTCTTATACTATCTCTCACTTTACACTTTGCCTGATTTCCTAATGTCTCTATTGATATTAGCTTTCTTACATATTTTCGCCTGTTCATAATTGTGATTGACTCTTCACACGTGCTGATATTTACATTCACTGTCTACCTGAAACCCTATTGCTAAAGAAATTTTGGTCCAAATCCTATACTCACTCTTCTTTCTAAACTTACCAACTGTCTTCCTAATACTACTGACTATCCCTTTTTGCCTGGATGTTCTCTTTGACATTCAATCAACCAAGGTACAAGGTCCTATAACATTGTATATCGATTAATCTGAGACATCTGTGCAGAACATAATTCAAAGCTAAGTATCCCAAATGAAGGGCCTAATGCCCTTCTGGGCTTCAAATCTAACTAGATTTCTGTTTTCATACTTATATTTTACCTATATATTTTTGTAAATATTGTAGGTTCCCAATGCCATTATTAATCCAGCAGAATGACTCCTCACCCAAATTGAACCTGTTATTAACCCTAACCATACACTGTTCCCTCAATCTACGTTTACAGAAGACCAGGGACAGAGTTGGTCTTACAATACAGGAATGTAGCGGATCTTTCACCTGCTGAGAACCTCAATGGTCCAAGCAGAAATGATCCCTGGAGAAGTTGTAGGCAGCTTTGTAGGACCTGAGAGAGCAAAAGTCATCTTCCATGGCACACAACCTTGTCAGGATGAAGGAATGTGTCTGAATAAACCTCTCTCTTTTTAATGTAGAGAATATGGACCAAACCTGGACTCTGTGGAGAGCTGTTCCTGGTTTCCGATGGTTGATATTCCATTCAAACTTGTGAAAGCGTCACAGAAAGTAGAGGCAGCCTCTATCTCATGGGACCCTTGGAAGCAACTGTTAGGACAAAGTGGTTGCCAAGGTAGTGACTTCATTCAATTCTTGAAGGAAGTGACCTACCTCACTTCCTTGGTGATCGAACTCTCTGAATTTGGGATCCAGGAAGCCAGGCACACAGAACCAGTCTCAGTCTCAGTTCCAGTTGGCTCACATGTTTGGATTTACCAATGACAGAGTCAGTCTCTCTTGGTACCTACTGATGTGAGGATGGCCAAATGCCAGGAGAGCTCTGAAGAGGGGACATTCCTGAGAAAGCAGGTAGTGACTCACCGCTGGCTCCTGACAACTTCACAGACTTGAACAAAGAGACCAGATCTGAGACAGGACAGGCCATTTTGTGGGTACATAGAATGGCCAACAAGTCAGAGGACACTCCGGATTGTCACAAACCTACTTGGGGGGAGGATGTGCCTTTGTGGATGTGGGTGAAAGTTTGTGGTTTTGTCTCATGTTCTGAGAATAGGTAGGGAAGGCAGTTTGTTTGGTACTCAGTGGAGAGTTTCTAGTAAGTCGTTTGACATGGCGAGTGTTTCTATGTCTGTGTATACAACTGTGTTCGTGGTTGTAGACATTAGAAAAGAGAATGCATCAATGGATGTGTCCTGTCTAGTGGAAAGCTTCTCAGGATTAATCTTTCCCAATTTATGAATGGACTGTGGCTTGACTTGTGGATGGGAAACACCTACAATCTTCCTAAGTTCATGATTTCTTCCTGAATTCTGGCCACTCTCCAGAATAGTCTCATGGTTTTGTGTCCAAGATATGTACCACCTCCAAGCTCTGTGACATGTCCATGTACTGGTTAGCTGAAGAGAATGGGGAGCATCTCAGAAAACTCAGATATCAGTGTGACCAGGAAAGTCTCAGTGGAGAAACCCTGCTTTGGGCCTTTTGCTTCCCTATTGTTCTGTAGCACTGAATGTCAGGAAGGTCTTTGCCTCAGGACACCCCTTTGTGTAACCTGAAGAAAACAGTTTTCAAATGGACATTAATGTGCATCACCTGTGGCTCTTTGCTTAATGCTTTGGAAAGGGTTGTGTCTGAATTAGCCTCTTGGCCTTGTGTGTGACTGTGACTTAGATTCTCAGCGCCTGATGGATCTAAAGAAAAATCCCATGTGTGCATCCAAAACCAAAATGGCAAAAAAGATCAGTCATTGTGGATAAAGACTCTTTCCTTCCTCTGTTAGGTTCCTGACCTCTTTCAAGTGAGAATAGGGATTCTTAAGGGTCAAATGAGTTCTTCAAAGCCCTGCAGATGTGCTTGGGTTTTCTCATGAATTAAAATCACATAAAAAATCTATACCTGACTGTCAGTAGTCCTCAAATTGGAGAAACAGAGCAGTATAAAAACCAGGCTCATTTAATAACTCCTGGTTCACAGGAAGGGTGTTTAGGCCATCCTGATTTTAGGCAAATGAGGGGCCAAGGAGCTTATTGTGGATACTTTTTTTGGCTGCGTCCCTTATGGAAACCTCCAGCCAGAGGTTTTGATAAGTGTCTATATGGAAGAAGATGAGGGCCATGTGGGAGTGTTTTGGTTTTAATTGTAGTCATTTGTGTGGTGGTTGGAAGAGATGACTGGGTCCACCTGGGCTTGAACTCTGGTGTGATTCCCCTTAGACAGTGAGTTCTGGAACTGACCTCAGAGAGGTATTGCCATGCATTGTGTTGGGATTTTAGGAGGCCACGCATGAGTGTTGCCTTTGGATACTGAGATATAGGCTCAGGGTGGCTATCCACAGAGCACTGGGAAAATCAGCCAGGATATCACAAGATATTATTCTGAAAGACTTGGCAGCCATAGTAGAGATCAAAACACTCATGGACCTCAATTGTAGACCTCAATGGGCCGGGTTTCATTTGACCTTTTGGACACTCTTTGGGAAGCCTTGCCTATGAGAGTTCTGCAGAGTTTTCTTTGAAATGAGCTTCCTCACCATTTAGTGGTTCCTGAATGAATAGAAACCCACAGTGCATCCAACTTCATTATTGAAAAATGGCTAGAAAAATACCATTAAATTTTTGAAATTTACATGACCAGGTGGCTTGCAGATCCTTTGGATGTCCTATTGCTGATCATGAGTGTACCAGACAGTGCCTTGATTCATTGGGTTTCATGAAAATAGTGTAGAACAGAGATGCCAGTAAGATGGAGCCCGCTGAGTAGCGGGCCTAGAGCAGTGGTGGGCAGGTGTGTGATAAAACATCTGTGGTGGGGCCATGTGGATCTGCCATTGGAATCCAAATGTCTTGAGATGGACATAGTGCAGGCAGGAGACCATTATAAGAAAAGGCATCTTGTTATATGGAGAGGTTTCAGGGTAATATACAGAATCAGGTTGCTATGGTCAAGGGGGCAAGCTATGCGGTATATAGGCCAGTTTGGTGCATGCTCATGCATACCTTGACACACCACAAGTGACAGAACTCCCTCCAGCACTGTGTCCCAGTTGAACTCGTGGTATTTTGTGAAGCAAATATCAAACTCTCAGTGCAGGAGCAAGGAACACCAGGAAAAGTGGAGGATGACCAAATGGTTTCACAGAGACACTAGGCCCCCAGTGGCCACAGTTTAAAATACTGAATCCCTGACACTAAAACCTACCCTATTAGACTCTGACTACTAATCCTAATAAGATGGAGAAAAATTACCCAAACAGTATAGAAATACTAGCAGTTCAGAAGAGGCATGTTGTATAGTTGGACGGGCCTTTTGCATTATATAGGGTAGGAGTTATAAATCAAGTCAATTTTTTGTTGAAATAGTTCTCCATGTGAATTTAAAGTTAACAAATATGTGAATTCCTGTCTCCCTTTCTATGTAGCCTATTCAGCACATGTATTTTTATATGCACATATAGAATCCTACCTGGTCCCACACGTACATTCTTGGGAGGTGGCTGAATTTTCAGAGACAAATTGTGAGAAGAGATCACTCCTCCTAAATGCTGTTGGAAATGAAAATTCAACATATGTGTGAGCTTCCTGTTTAAACAAAATTATGTATAACTTGTTGTAATGAATGTATGAATGTATATATCAATATTAGATATCCTATATTTTTTCAGATATCAATTCAATCCACTATTTAAAGTTGGAACTAGTTATATTATTTATTCACTGAATGGTCTATTCATACAATATCTCTATATTCATAGAGAGAGGGTACACCTATTTGTACCCCCAATACTAATTTATATATGTTCAAAATATTGCTCCCAGAAATGGTGGAAGAAATACTCATGTCACATGATATACATATACATTTTATCACAGTAATATTCTGGACACAAAAAGCAAATATCACACTTACGATTGTACCAATGTAAAGGTCATTTGAGCGTCGGAGGAAGAGACCACCAAGAGATTGTCTCATGCAACAGCAAAGGGTTTATTGGGGGTCCAGCATGCTGGGGCTCAGAGCTCAGTTGTATATAGAAGAGAGCCCTGAGAACAGCTTAAGCAGAGCTTATTTACTTTCCTTGGAGAGGTCAGGGAGGGAAGTTTATTGATGGGTCAGGGCGAGTGGCCGGTTTGCGTGCAACCGGGTGAGGGAGTACAATCTGCAGTTTAGCAGTTGGGGATTGCACATTCTGGGAATAAGATTAGCAAACAGTTCTCAAGATTTCAATAGTGTTTTGTTAAGCATTCAGAAAAACAGGAAGTGACAAATACCTTTTTTTTTAACCTTTCATTCCCCACTTCTTCTGGTTACTTTTAATCATAAAAGTGATCATTGGACGGTGTCATATTTTATGTCTGCTAGTGGGGTATATTGTTGTCTGATTACCAAAAGTTTAACTTGTACAATTTGAGCTTGGAGAAATGAAACTACATAGTAGAGCCAGCAAGTTCCTACAGTTAGCAATTAATGAGGATTATTAATGGACCAGCCAGGGCTGATAAAAGCGTAGTTAACCCGGGGGACTATGTTAACGAAGACTCAAACCACCCTTTTTGGGCTTCTCTCTTTCGTTGACGCTCTTCAATACATCTTCTCAATTTACTCATAGATTCTTTTACAACCAGTATGGTCGGCATAAAAACAACATTGTTCCCTCAATGTAGCATAAATGCCCCCTTTTCTCATGAAAAGGAGTTCCAACCCTCGCCTGTTCTGTTAAACAACTTTAGAGAGAGAGGTTCAAGATTCCTGTAAAGCTGTGATGGAGGTTTTTACTATCTTTAAGATTTTGTATACTGCTGCTTCTAATTGGGTCATTTCTTGTGTCCCATGAACTAGGGCAGTTGTTCCTGTGCCCACCCCTGCAGCAATTCCTATTCCCAAAAGGATGGCTAAAGTGAGGAAAACAGGTTCCCAGCAGAACCGGGTTGTATGCCCCACTATTTGAACTTTAAATGATACTGTGTCATGATAGAGCACTCTGGGAAACATCTGCATCATTACATTATTAATCATATCTGTTGACCATTTTATGAAAACATAAACAATGTTTAAGTATATAGAATTATACTGTTTTAGGTATGGAAAAGGCAAGGTACCTAAGATAGAATGGAAGACAGGGAAACAGTTATATTTAGTTGCAACCTGATTTAGAAGGCATTGCTTCTGTTGTAATCAATGAATCCCCTGAAAATCAAGTTTAGTTAGTTTCATAATTTTGTACCCAACATGAAAGGGAAGGGGCTCAGAAGTTCACAGTCTGCAGAATTTCACAAAAAGAAGTTTTTGTTTCTGTTTTTTTTTTCCCTCTGTTCTGGGCAAGTAACATTTTTAAGGAAATCTAAGCTTTTTTCTTCTCTCTTTTTTTTTCTACCTGCCAGCTGTTACCATGGAGCCCAGTTGGTAACTTCTTTATCTTAGAAATGTAGCCATCTCTTTGAAGCCCCAGCTCAAGGACAGGGGCCTTGTTCACATATTTTGTGAAAAACTAGTATGGGGGTGTCTAGCTTAGGAGTGTTGATTTTTCAAGCCAGTGCCCAAGTAGAACAGGCAACAGGAAAACAGGAAGTTTATCTACATTGAACTCTTTTATAGGGTCTCTTTTGCTGAAAGTCCTAAAGTTAGCCATGGTGAAAACTTCTGGAGAAGTCAGTTCAGACTATTCTGTGGGCCTGGTACAAAGGGGGAAGACAGGAAAGGCGGGGGGTAAGACCCGGTTGGTGGATCTGAGTATGAGGAAGGAGAGATATAAAAGAATAATAGGAAAGGGGTTTGTGATTTTCCAAGCAACAAAAACTTGAGCAGTAGAACAGATAGTGCCGAGGGGAAGACCGAAGTGAGTATCCCAAAAAGCCTGTGAGGGCTTTTAAATTCTTAGTAAACTGTTTTCAGTGATGACAAAGCAACTTTAAAGGCCATTTTCATTACATCTTGAATAGGGGTCTGAGGGTTCTCCTCAGCTGGTTTGAGCTTTGGGATAGCTGGTAGGAGGACCTGGTGGGACCCGGTGCAGGGACTGACAGGAGAAGAGAGGAGGGAGTGGGTGGAGGGGTGCCTCAGTGCCTGCTACCTCAACAAGGGGGCAATGGTCTGAGAACCGGCGGAGGTTTGGGTTTTGGATCTAGTAATTGGAGGGGAGAAATCAGGTTGCTGAGGTGGGAGTGACAACAGAAAGTCTGTAGCAGAAGGCTGAGGGTAAGGATCTATTGGAGAAGCATAGTTCATGATGTGAGCAAAGGAGGGAAAAGGCTTCCACATAGGGGAATCTCCTTTCACTCTTTTGAGAACTTGCAGAAGTTAAAAAGGTCACACAGAAATTGAGGATCTAGAGACCCCTCTGTGGGCCACCAGTTTTCTTTCTCTAATTGGTAATATGGTCAATGCTGTGTACTAAATTTGATGAGCAGTTGTTTTCCACCAGGCACCCCCTGTATGCTCACATCCCCATGACTTACAGAAGAAGTCAGCTTTTCCCCCACACAGCCATGGCTGTTTGTGGCTTTGATACTCTGCCTGGCAAACATAGTAATCTAGGCTAGCCAACCTGCATCTGGCTAGCGTGTCCCTATATCCATAATATTTGCTTCCATTATCTATGATACAGAAGGTATTTAATGGGATTTTAGTGGGATCCTCTTCATCAGGAATATCTCAATAGGAAAGACCTATAGCCAGCTGACAAATGTCTGGATGGAGAGAAGGCCACCAGGTCCCTAAGTGGGCTGTATGCAAGATAGACCATACTTTTGTCTAGTAGAATTTGTGATCAGCAATCGCTGCTGAACAGGCTGATGAGGGTTAGGACTGCTGGTGGCCAAGGGGAGAGTGTATAGCCATATCCATATGGTGAATACACAATTTGAAAGGGTTACCAGTCTTTTCCAGTTTCCAGCCAGAGTCTGGACAGGGCACAGGCTTGAGACTTGAGGCATGGATCCAGGAATTGATTCCGTCTACTTTTACCGCTGTAGGTGTTTTAAGTAGCACCTGGTATGGTTCTTTCCAGCGGGTTTCCAGGGATGACACCTGATGTCATCTTATGTAGATGAAGTCTCTTACTTGATATTGATGTGGAGTCCCCTCATCCGCAGGTTGGTAGGCAGTGGCCAGGTGTTTCAACAGATATCACTGAGTTCTTTCGAGAGCTTTTAGTCTGTCAAGCAAGGGGGTTTGGAAGGGATCGTTCGGTCTTAGAGTTGGGGTTAGGTCCCTTACTGGAGGAGGGACACCATTGAGAATTTCATAGGGGGTGAGGTTACACAAAGAAACAGAGGGAGAATTTCTTGCATGAAACAGTGCATAAGGCAGGAGCATAGTCGTATCTTTTATGCTGGTCTCTAAGCTTAATTTCTTTAATGTCTCTTTAATGGTTCTATTTATTTTTTACCTGTCCTGTGCTCTGGGGTCTACAAGCACAATGTAACTTCCAATTAATTTCCAGGGTCCTGGCTAACCCCTGACTTACCTGGGCCATGAACGCCGGTCCATTATCAGAACCTATTACCTTAGGCAGGCCGTATCTTGGAAAATATCTTTCAGGATATTCTTGACCATCATTTGCGCCGTTAATTTTTATTTTCTGGGAAAGGCTTCAATCCATCCTGAAAATGTATCTACAAAGACTAGGAGATATTTAAGTCCATACCTTGCTGGCTTAATTTCAGTAAAGTCCACTTCTCAGAATTGTCCTGGTCTGGTTCCTCGTAGGTGGTTTCCTGCAGGAAGCTTGGAATGGTAAGCATTAACCAATTGAAAGATCTGACAGGCTTTTGTTACCCGTTCAGATATTTCTTTCGCTGTGAGTCAGTTAATCGAAAACTCTGTTCTTGATCCTTCAGGAATGCCTGCAGTTTCTTTGAACCAAGGTGAGTGAGTTGATGTACATTTTTAAAGTAGTGTAGGGCTTTCTGTAATTGAAAGCTGGGCTCAGTGAAGTTGAGGAATTCAGTGTCAGTGTCCTTAGATGTTATCAAAAGCTTGCTGGTGCTCAAAGGGTCCATTGGAATTGGGCATCCTCATTTAAGAGGGGGTATAAAGGAGAAGCTAAGAACACAAACCCATGTATCCATACCTGCAAAAGCCAGCAGTCCCAAGAAACTCTCTTGAGTTGTCTCTTGTTAGATGGGGGTGGTATCTGCACAATGGTTTTTTTTCTCAGCTCAGTGAGCCATCATTTACAGCCCCTAAGGGAATACAGCGAAAGATTACTTCTTGCTGGCAAATTTGGGCTTTTTTGCCAGAAGCTCTATCCCGAGTTGGGCAAGCTCGGATAACAGTGCTTGGGTTGCAACTCACAATTTTCCTTGGTGTTGGCTGCCAGTAGCTGGACATCCACATTTTGAATCAGGTGACTTAGCAGTTCTGAAGTTGTTGAGATCTCTGTGGAGGGCTTCATCAAAGAGAGTGGGGAGTTTTTGAACCCTTGTGGGAGTCTACTCCAAGTTAGTTGACCAGACGTTCCGGTTTCTGGGTCTACCCACTCAAAAGCAAACAGCAACTGACTATCTTTATGTAGAGGCAAGCAAAACAAAGCATGTTTTATGTCCAGAACAGTATACCATTTTCACTCAGCAACAACAAAGTGTTTATTGGGGGTCCAGCATGCTGGGGCTCAGAGCTCACTTGAATAGAGCAGAGAGCCCTGAGAACAGCTTAATCAGACCTTATATACTTTTCTTGGAGTGGGCAGGGAGGGAAACTTATTGATGGGTCAGAGCGAGTGGGCGGTTTGGTAAAAGCGGGTGAGGGATTACAATCCTAAGTTTGGAAGTTGAGGACAGCACATTCTGAGAACAAAATTAGCAAACAGTTCTCCAGATTTCAACAGTGTTTTGTTAAGCATACAGAAAAACAGGAAGTGACAAGTGCCTATTTTATTAACCTTTCACCAAAGCGAAATGGAGCGTGAGCATGGATTACAAAAACAACCATGTCCAGGTTGCCTAATGCTCTCAAATGTCAATCGTATTGGTGAATACATATTTGTTTCTTCCAAAGATTATATATTCAACCTCAACCATGTTGATAATGTCTAATCCTATCACTCACTTTATACTTTGCCTGATTTCATGTCTCTTGATATCTGCATTCTTGCATGTTTTCCCCCGTTCATCATTGTGACTGACTCTTCACATGTGCTGATATTTTGTTCACTCTCTACCCAAACTTGATTGCTAAAGAACTTTTGGTCTAAATCCTATACTCACTCTTTTTCCTAAACCTACCGACTATCTTCCTAATCCTACCGACTATCCCTTTTAGACAGGAAGTTCTCTTCTACCTTCAATCATCCAAGGTACAAGGTCCTATGCCATTGTATATTGATTTATCTCGGACATCTGTGCAGAACCTAATTCAATGCTAAGTATCCCAATCAAGGGCCCTTCTGAACTTCAAATCTTACCTTGATTTCTGTTTTCATAATTATATTGAAAATTTAATAAAATAGTGTTTGCCAAGGAACTGACTTCATTCAGTTCCTGAAGGAATTGACCTACCTCACTTCTTTGGTGATGGAACTCTCTGAACTTGGGTTTCAGGAAGACAGGAACACACAGCCAGTCCCAGTCCCAGTACCAGTGGGTTAACTTGTTTGGATTTACCAAGGACAGACTCTGTCTTTTTTGGTACATACTGATGTGAGGATGGCCAGATGCGAGGAGAGCCTTCCCTGAGAAAGCATGTAGTGGTCAGCGCAGGCTCCTGACAACTTCACAGATTTGGACAAGAAGACCAGATATGAGACAGGACAGGTCACCTTGGGGGAACATAGTATGGCCCACCAGTCAGAGGACACTCTGGATAGTCACAGACTTACTTGGGGGAAGGAGGTGCCTTTTTGAGTGTGGGAGTGAGTTTGTGGTTTTGTCTCATGTTCTGAGAATAGGTAGAAAAGGCTGTTTGCTTGGTTTGGAGTGGACTGTTTCTAGAAAGTCCTTTGACAAGGCGAGTGTTTCTGTGTCTGTGTATCCCACTGTGTCCGTGGTTGTAGACATTAGAAAAGAGAATACATCAATGGATGTGTCCTGTATAGTAGAAAGCTTCCCAGCTTTCATCCTACGCATTTTAGGAATGGACTGCCTTTTGTATTATCGATGGGCAACACCTACTATCTTCCTAAGTTCCTGTTTTCTTCCTGAATTCTGGCCACTCGCCAGAATAGGCTCATGGTTTTGTTTCCAAAATATGTACCACTTCTAAATTCTGTGACATGGCCATGTAATGGATAGCTGAAGGGAATGGCAAGCATCTCAGAAAACTCAGATATCAGTGTGACCAGGAAAGTCTCAGTGGAGAAACCCTGCTTTGGGCCTTTTGCTTATGTATTGTTCTGTTACCCTGAATGTTAGGAAGGTCTTTGCCTCAGGCCACCCCTTTGTGAAGCCTGAAGAAAACAGTTTTCAAATGGAAATGAATGGGCCTCACCAGTGGCTCATTGCTTAATTGCTTTGGAAAGGGATGTGTCTGAATCAGCCTCCTGGCCCTGTGTGAGGGTGTGGCTTAGATTCTCAGCACCTGATGGATCTAAAGAAAGATCCAATGTGTGCATCCAAAACCAAAATGGCAAAAAGATTATTCATTGTGGATAAAGTCTCTTGCCTCCCTCTATTAATTTCCTGACCTCCATCAAGGGAGAATAGGGATTTTTTGGGTCAAATGAGTTCTTCCAATCCCTGCAGAGGTGCTTGGGTTTAATCATGACTCCAAATCACATAAGGAATCTATACCTGACAGTCAGTAGGCCTCAAATTGTAGAAGAAGAGCAGTATTAATGGAAGAACTATGTGATCAATCCTGGTTCACTTGAAGGGTGTCCAGGCCACCCTGTGTTTAGGCAAATGAAGGTCAAGGGAGCTTATTTTGGACACTCTCTTGAGCTGTGCCATTTAAGGAAACCTCCAGCCAGAGGTTATGATGAGTGACTATATGTAATAAGATGAGGACCATGTGGGATTGTTTGGTTTTAATTGTGGTCACTTGTGTGGCTGTTGGAAGAGATGACTGTGTTCACCTGCGCTAGAACACTGGTTTGATTCTCCTCAGAGACTGAGCTCTGTAACTGACCTCAGAGTAGTAATTGCTTTGGAAATGAATATGACTTAATCAGCCTCTTGGCCCTGTTTGAGGCTCTGGCTTAGATTATCAGCACCAGATGGATCTAAAGAAAGATCCCATGTGTGCATCCAAAACCAAAATGGCCAAAAGAGCAGTCATTGTGGATGAAGTCTCTCGCCTTCCTCTGTAAGGTTCTGAAAGAATAAAAGAAATTGAAATTGAAATGTAAAGAACCAGGTTTCGAAAAGTTTCCAAGCTGCACTCAGAACCTGAAATTCCAGTGGCAGTTAAGACAATTACCAGATCTGCACATTAGGTGTGTGTTGAAATCTTCCCTGACCACCTAGGTACTTAACAACCCCTTCCCAGAAACCGTGCAGCTCACCACGTATACATCTCAGGGCTTCAACCAATCAGTTTAAATGTATACCCCTTCTTAGGGCTGACCAATCACCCCCTGCCCGACCTATTCCCGCCAATGAATGTGCTAATCATGTTTTAGAGTTGTTATTTGATTTTCCCTTGGTACATGATGATTTGCTAAAGGAGGCTATGATGTAGGTAAAGTCTCTGCCCTCTCTAAAGAATGTATATAACCTCTGCTCAAGTTGTTCTCGGGGCTCTTTGTTCTTTGCTCCTCTGAAGTGAGTCCTGAGCTCCAGCATGCTGGACCCCCAATAAACCCTTTAGAGTTGCATGGGAAAGCCTGTTGATGGTCTTTTCCTCCGATGTTCACCCCACCTTTTCATCTGGAGGCCCCAGGTGAGATATTTGGCGCGGCGGATGAAAGACCCCAAGGGACTTCTCTCAGGGTAAGTAAGGCGCCTCTTTCTGTTTTCGAGTTTCAGGTTAGGGCTTGGCAAAGTGGCTGTTGGTGAAGAGCATTAGCTCTCTCTGATAGTGGCTGACAGACGTGTCACAGAGCTGCAGGCCACGTCCCTGTGGGACACTCCAGGGGACGAGGGAAATAAAGGAATAGTAATTTCCTCAACTCGGTTATATTTTGCTTCAGGATTCGGTTTGCCAGCCCATCAGGTTTTGCCGGCTACTCAATTTTGTTCATTGTCCTGAACTCATGTTGAGTTAATTGTCTGTCTTTATTGTCGAACCCATCAGGTTTTGCCAGTTACTCAGTTCTAATCTTTGTCTTGGACACATGTTAAACGTTTACTGTTTGTCTTTGTCTGTATTGCGTTTGTGTCTTCACTGTCTCTCTTTGAGTAACTGCCATTATGGGACAAATCACTTCCACGCTTCTGTCCCTGACCCTTGATCATTGGACTGATGTCCGCTCAAGGGCCCAGAATCTTTATTTTTCAGTAAAATGCTGGACCTGGCAGATGCTCTGTGCTTCAGAATGGCCCATTCTCAAAGTCGGGTGGCCCCCAGAAGGATCCTTCCACTTCCCTCCAATCCGAAAATCAGAGATATTGTCTTTCAGCCAGGACCACGTGGCCACCCAGATCAATAGCCATATACCCCTTCCCCAGGATCCTATCATTCAAACCTTCCACAGCCCCCCTTCCCTCCATTCTCCCTGAGTCACAAGACTGGACACTCCTCCCCCTCCTTATCCTCTACCCTCTCTCCCCAACCCTGAACACGTTCCAGAAAATCTTCTTGCTGCTGACACAGCCTCTCCGCCACTAGAGGCAATTGGGCCAGACCCAAGCCCTCCAGGGGACTTCTCCGCAGCAGCAGCAGCCCCTCCTCCTCTGGTGGAAGCTGGGCCATCTAAAGGAACCCGCCAGCGACAGATAATAAAAAAACTCAGAAGCCCCTGTGATGCTCCCTCCCCATCCCTATGGGCCCATGAACCGACCAAACTGGGACCCCAACACCATTGAAGTTAGGTAGCATCTGTCCACTTATCACCGTGCTCTAATAGCGGGTCTCTGAGTGGCCGCCATAAGGCCGACTAATTTGGCCATGGTAAGAGAGATTATCCAAAGGCCTAATGAGTCTCCCTCTATGATTTTGGAGAGAATTATGGAAGCATTTAGGAAATATACTCCTTTTGATTCTCAGGCAGAGGACGAAAAGACATCTGTTGCAATGGCCTTTATCCAGCAGGCTGCCCTAGATATTAAGAGAAAGTTGCAACGTCTAGATAGATTACAAGATATGACCTTAAGAGATTTAGTCAGAGAAGCTGAGAAAATATATTATAAGAAAGAAACTGAGGAGGAATGGGAACAGAGGAGACAGAAGGAAAGGGAACAAAAGGAGGATGAAATGAGCAAAAGGCAGACTAAAGCACTGGCTAAGGTTCTGGTCAGAGCAGTAAATAGGCCAGAAGCTAAAAAGCATGGAGACAAGAAGGGATACATAGGCCCATGCCAAAGGCTGTCCCTGGCCTCAGATCAATGTGCCTACTGTAAAGAAAAAGGAAACTGGGCCAAAGAGTGCCCCCAAAAGAAGCAGAGATGCCAGACCGCCGTGCTGACTCTAGAACAGGACTGGGAAAGTCGGGACTCGGATCTCCTCCCCAAGCTCAGGGTAACATTTGAAGTGGAGGAAACCCCAGTGAACTTTGAAGTGAAAACAGGAGCAGTATACTCAACCTTTAAGACCCCACTGGGCCCCCTATCAAATAAATGGTCGCTTGTTCAAGGGGCTAATGGCAGTAGATAATGAGCTTGGACAACTAAGAGGACAATGGACCTAGGAATGGAAAAGTCCGCCACTCTTTCCTAGTAATCCCAGAATGCCAGGCCCCATTGATGGGCAGGGATCTACTTACAAAACTCGGGGCTAGAATAACCTTTAACCCTGATGGTCCCCAAGTGGTGTTTCTAAACGCTTCAGTAAAAACTCCCATAGTCACGGCTTTGACTATGTCCGTAGAACATGAACATCAATTCTTCGCGCGCCCTAGAACTGATCAAACAGGCAAACTATCCCAGAAATTGATAAAAGATTATCCTAATGCCTGGGCAGAAACTGCTGGGTTAGGTCTAGCCATAAAAAAACCTCCAATAGTAGTAGAATTAAAAGCCTCTACCTCTCCAATCAGTGTTAAACAATATCCTCTAATCAAAGAAGCTAAGGATGGGATAAGGCCCAATATTCAGAAATACCTGGCTCTTGAGGTCCTAAGGCCCTGTCAATCGGCCTAGAATACCCCCCTGCTACCAGTAAGAAAGCCAGGAACTGGGGACTATCGTCCTGTTCAAGACCTAAGAGAGATCAACCACAGACTGCAGGACATTCACCCCACGGTACCCAATCCACATAATTTGCTTAGCACTCTGAATCCGGAGTGGGAATGGTACACTATGCTGGACTTAAAAGATGCTTACTTCTGCTTGCCCCTACATAAGGTCAGTCAGTTGCTGTTTGCTTTCGAGTGGATACACCCAGAAACAGGAACATCTGGCCAACAAACCTGGATTAGACTCCCACAGGGGTTCAAAAACTCCCCCACTTGAACTCTGGTGTGATTTCCCTTTGAAATTGAGTTCTGGTAATGAACTCAGAGAAGTATTGCCATAAATTGTGTTGGGATTTTAGGAGGCCATGCATGAGAGTCGCCCTTGGAAACTGAGATCTAGGCCCAGTGTGGCTTTCCACAGAGCACTGGGTATCTCAGCCAGGATATCACATGATTTTATTCTGAAAGACTTGGCAGCCATAGTTGAGAGTCAAAACACACATAGACTTCACATTGTAGACCTCAATGGGCCTAGCTTCATGTGACATTTTGGGCACTCTTTGGGACGCCTTGGCTGTGAGAGTTCTCCACAGCTTTCATTGAAATGAGCTTCCTCACAATTTAATGGTGTGGTGGGTCAGGGTCTGCAGGAGAATACACCAACCAGGCTTCTATCTCACATAGCTTGCCCCCTTGACCATTGCAACTGATTCTGAACATTGCCCTGAAACCTCTCCATATAACAAGATGCCTTTATATGAAGAGATCAAACATATAAGGGATTACGGGCTGCACCACGTCAGTCACAAGCCACTTGGAAGCAATGGCAGATCCACATGGCCCCACCACAAATGTTTTATCACAAACCTTCACACCACAGCTCGTGCCCTCAATTGAGCAGTCTCCAACTTACTGGCATCTCTGTTCTACACCATTTTCATGAAACCCAGTAAATCAAGGCACTATCTCGTACACTCATGATCAGCAACAGGGCATACAAAGGTTCTCCAGTGCCACCTGGTCATGGGAATTTCAAAAATTTCATTGTATTTATCTATCCATTTTTCAAGGTTGAAGTTGGAAGCTCTGTATGTTTCAATTTATTCAGGAACCATTAAATGGTGAGGAACCTCATTTCAGTGAAATCTCTGGAGGACACTCACAGAAATGTCTTCCCAAAGAGTAGCCAAAAGGTCACATAAAGCCAGACCCATTGAGGTCTACAATGTGAGGTCTATGTGTCTTTTGACTCTCAACTATGGCTGCCAAGTCTTTCAGAATAAAATCATGTTATATCCTGGCTGAGATACCTAGTGCTCTGTGGAAAGCCACCCTGGGCCTAGATCTCAGTTTCCAAGGGCGACTCTCATGCATGGCCTCCTTAAAATCATAACACAGTTCATGGCAATACTTCTCTGAGGTCAGTTCCAGAACTCAGTCTCTAAGGGGAAACACACCAGAGTTCCAGCCCAGGTTGACCTACACATCTCTTCCAACCCCCACACAAATGACCACAATTAAAACCAAAACACTCCCACATCACCCTCATCTTATTCCATATAGGCACCCATCTTAACCTCAAGCTGTAGGTTTCCATGAGGGATGCAGCCCAAAACAGTGTCCACAATAAGCTCCCTTGCCCCTCATTTGCCTAAGTCATTGTGGCCTGGACACCCTTCATGTGAACCAGGAGTGATCAAATAGGTGTGCCGTTAATACTGCTCTGCTTCTCCAATTTGAGGCCTACTGACTGTGGGGTTTAGATTCTTAATGTGAATTGGAGCCCAGAGAAAACACAAGCACCTCTAGGCTAGCCTCTGCAGGGCATTGAAGAACTCATTTGAGCCAAAGGATACGGATTCTCACTTGATGGAGGTAAGGAACCTTACAGTGGAAGGTGAGAGAGTTCATCCACAATAACTGCTATTTTGGCAATTTTGGTTTTGGATGCACACATGGGATCTTTCTTTACATCCATCAGGTGCTGACAATGTAAGCCACTGCCTCGAATAGGGCCAAGAGACTGATTCAGACACACCCCTTTCCAAAGCAATTAAGCAGAGAGCCACAGGTGAGGCCTATTCATTTCCATTTGAAAAATGTTTCCTTCAGGCTTCACAGAGGTGTGGCCTGAGGCATCGACCTTCCTGACTTACTGGGGAACAAAACAAAAGGTAAGCAAAAGGCCTAAAGCACGGTTTCTCCACTGAGACTTTACTGGTCACACTGATATCTGAGTTTTATGAGATGCTGGCCATTTCCTTCAGCTATCCAGTACATGGCCATGTCACAGAGCTTGGAGGTGGTACATATCTTGGACACCAAACCATGAGCCTATTCTTGAGAGTGGCCAGAATTTAGGAAGAAAACCGGAAGTATGGTCTATCTCGCATACATCCCCCTTAAGGACCTGATGACCATCTCTCCACCCAGACATTTCTCAGCTGGCTAGAGGTCTTTTCTATTGGGATATCCCTGATGAAGAGGATTACACTAAAATTCCATTAAATCCCTTCCATACATAGATAATGGAAACAAACATTATGGATGTAGGGACACGTGAGCCAGATGCAGGTTGGCTAGCCTAGATTACTATGTTTGCTTGGCGGACTGTCAAAGCCATAAACAGTCACAGCTGTGTGGGGGATAGCCAACTTCTTCTGTAAGTCATGAGGATGTCAGCATACAGGGACTTCCAGATGGAACCCAAACTCCTCATCAAATTTTGTACACAATATTGGCATTATTACCAATTAGATAACCAAAACTGATGGCCCACAGAGGGGTCTCTAGATCCTCAAATTATGTGTGACCTTTTTAACTTCTACAAGTGCTCAAAAGGGTGAAAGGAGATTCCCCTATGTGGAGGCTTTTTCCCTCTTTTGCTCACATCCTGAACTATGCTTCTCCAATAGATGCTCACCCTCAGCCTTCTACTCCAGACTCTCTGCTGTCACTCCCACATCAGCAACTTGATTTCTCCCCTAAAATAAATAGATCAAAAACCCAAACCTCCGCTGGATCTCAGACCACTGCCCCCTTCCTGAGGTAGCAGCTACTGAGGCACCCCTCCACTCAATCACTCCTCTCTTTTCTTGTCAGTGCCCGCACCGGGTCCCAACAGGTCCTCTTACCAGCTAAACCAAATCTCAAACCAGCTGAGGAGAACCCACATACCACTATCCAAGATGTAATGAAAATGGCCTTTAATGTTGCTTTGTCATCACTGAAAAAGGTTACTATAAATTTAAAGTCCCTCACAGGCTTTTTGGTATACTCACTCCCGTTTCCCCCTCTG
Organism: Callospermophilus lateralis; assembly: GCF_048772815.1. Lineage (NCBI taxonomy): Eukaryota > Metazoa > Chordata > Mammalia > Rodentia > Sciuridae > Callospermophilus > Callospermophilus lateralis. The sequence goes on from NW_027513126.1 coordinate 111,037, forward strand.
TTCTACATGTTCTACTGCTCATGTTTTTGTTGCTAGGAAGATCCCAAAACCCTTGCCCATTATTCTTTTACATCTCTCCTTCCTCATTCTCAGATCCAAGGAGCTGCTCTCAGCCCTGCTTCCCTGTCTTCCTCCTCTGTACCAGGCCCATGGAAAAGTCTTAACTGACCTTCTCCAGAAGTCTTCACCATGGCTGCCTATGGGACTTTCAGGAAAAGAGTTCCTATAAAAGACTTCAGTGTACATAAACTTCCTCTTTTTGTGTTGACCTGGTCTACTTGGCAACTGGCTAAAAAATCAGCACTCCTGAGCTAGACACACCCTCACTAGTTTTTCACAAAATATGTGAACAAGGCTCCTGGCCTTGAGCTGGGGCTTCACAGACATTGCTACATTTCTAAGATAAAGAAGTTACAAACTGGGCTCCATGGAAACAGCTGGCAGGGGGAAAAAAGAAAGGGAAGAAAAAGCTCTCCCCCTCCCAGGTGTTCTTGAAAATTTAACTTGCCCAGACCTAAGGAAAAAACAGAAAAAAAAAACTGCTTTCTGTGAACTTCTGCAGACTTTGAACTTCTGAGCCCCTTCCCTTTCATGTTGGGAACAAAATTTTGAAACTACATAAACTTAGGTTTCAGGGGATTAATTGATTACAACAGAAGCAATGCCCTCTGAATCTGATTGCAACCAAATAAGACTTCTTCCCTGTCTTTGGTGCTATCTTTGGTGCCTTGCCTTGTCCGTCCCTACAACAGTTTAATTCTATATACTTAAACATTGTTTATGTTTTAATGAAATTGTCAACAGATGTGATTAAATGTGTAATGGTGCGGATGTTTTCCAGAGTGCTCTATCATGACGCAGGTTCATTTGAAGTTCAAATAGGGGAACATACAATCCGGTTCCTCTGAAAACATATATCCCTCACTTTAGCCATTCCATTGCAAATAGGAGTTGCTGCAGGGTTGGGCAGAGGAACCACTGCCGTGGTTCATGGGACACAACAAATGACCCAATTAGGAGCAGGAATATATAAAAACTTAAAGATATTAGTAACCTCCATCACAGCTTTGCAGGAATCTTTAAGCTCTCTCTCTAAAGTTGTTTTACAGAACAGTCGAGGGTTGGATCTCTTTTTCACTAGATAAGGGGGCCTTTGTGCTGCATTGAGGGAAGAATGTTTTTTTCATGTCGACCATAATGGAGTTGTAAAATAATCTATGAATAAATTAAAAAGATGCCTTGAAGAGAGTCAAGGAAAGAGAGAAGCCCAAAAAGGGTGGTTTGAGTCTTGGTTTACACAGTCACCCTGGTTAACTACGTTTTTATCAACTCTGGCCCGTCCAGTAATAATCCTCATATTATTGCTAACTATAAAACCCTGTTTCCTCAACCATGTAATTTCTTTTCTCCAAGCTCAAATTGGACAAGTTAAAATTATGGTAATACCCCACTAGCAAACATAGAATGTGACATCCCCCAACGATCATTTTTATGATTAAAAGTTGCCAGAAGAAGAAGTGGGGAATGAAAGGTCAATAAAATATGTACTTGTCACTTCCTGTTTTTCTGTACGCTTAACAAAACACTGTTGAAATGTTGAGAAATGTTTCCTAATCTTGTCCCAGAATGTGCTGTCCCCAACGGCCAAACTGCAGAATATACTCCCTCACCCGGGTGAATGCAAACCACCCACTCACCCTGAACCATCAATAAATTTCCCTTTCTGCCCTCTCCATGAAAAGTATATAAACTCTGCATAAGCTCTTCTCAGGGCTCTCTGCTCTAATTAAGTGAGTTCTGAGTCCCAGCATGTTGGACCCCAAATAAACCCTTTGCTGTTGCATGATGTATTCTCTTGGTAGTCTCTTCCTCCGATGCTCACACGACCTTTACTTGGATGATTGAATATAGAAGAGAACATCCATCCAAAAACTGATAGTTGAAAGGATTAGGAAGAAGAGTGAATATAGGATTTGGAACAAAAGTTCTTTAGCAATACGGTTTCGGTTAGACAGTGAATGTAAATGTCAACACAAGTTAAGAGTCAGTCACAATGATGAACAGGGGAAAATATGTAGGAAAGCAGATATCAATAGAGACATTATGAAATCAGGCTAAGTATAAAGTCAGTGAGAGGATTAGACATTTTCAACAGGGTTGAGTTTGAATATACAATCTTAGGAAGAAACAAATATGTACTCACCAATAGGACTGACATTTGAGAGCATTAGGCAACATGACATGGATGATTGTAGTAATCCTTTCTCACATTCCATTTAGGCTTTGGTACAATCATAAGTGTGACCTTTGTATTTTGTGTCCAGAATATTACTCTGATAAAATGTATATGTAGATCAGGTGACATGAGTATTTCTTCCACCTTTTCGGAGGGCCATATTTTGAAGATGTATAAATTTGTATTGGGGGTACAGAGAGGTGTACACTTTGTCTATGAATATAGAGATAATGTATGAATAGACCATACAGTGAATAAATAATATAACTACTTCCACTTTAAATAATGGATTGAATTGATATCTGAAAATATATAAGAAATCTTATATTGATATACAATCATTCATTCCAACGAGTTATACATCTAATGGTAATATTAGAGTTATGTTTTCTCATGAAGGGTGTGTGAGTTTTGCTTCAAAACTGATTATGGATTTGGAAAATATTGTGTTTGGAAAGAAGTCTCATGAAAATACCAGTCAACAAACAGAGGAATTCATGTGTTCTGAATAGGAAGTGATTGAAAGCGAAACAAATGCAAATAATTTTGCTAACTTGTGAATGAAATACATATCCGATGATATGCATAACCTGAAGAAATAGTAATGTACCATTTTTAAATGAAAATGAACGTCAAAACATACATCATGTCCCATAGTAATCTACTTGGATTGATGTTAAACAGGGTCAATTACTGTAGAATAATTAGGATTTGTATGCACCATTCACTGAAGTTAGTTTTCAGTACTAGAAAAAAAATATGTATTTCAGGTGGATGAATAATTCTGAGAATAATCTTGTGAAAATTGATTATAAATCCACATACATGAATATGAGTGAATTTAGGGAGTGTAAAATAAGACATATATATATCATATTTTGAAAAATCTGGAAAGTATATATATATATATATATATATATATATATATATATATATATATATATACACACACACATTTACAAAAAAACCCCACAGACATTAAGAGGTAGAAATATATGCAAATCGAAATTCATTATAAAATATATATCATCCACAGATGCAAAAATATTCATTTTACTGAACATGGATTTATGTATAATATTGTTATACTAGGATGCTCACCCATAGGTTGTATTTTCAGTTACAACTGCGTTTAGGAGGAGTGATCTCTTCTCATAAGTTGTATCTTCCATCAGCCACCTCACAAATTGTACATGTGATACCATGTAGGAATCTATATGTGCATATAAAAATACATGTGTTGAATTGGCTACAAAGAAAGGGAGACAGGAATTCACATATTTGTTTACTTTAAAAACACATGGAGAACTATTTCAATTAAAAATTGACTACATATTTAACACCTACCGTTTATCATGCAAAAGACAAGTCCAAATATACAGCATGCATCCTCTGAACTGCTTGTATTTCTATTCTGCTTGGGTTATTTTTCTACATCATTTTAGGATTATTAGTCAGAGTCTAGTAGGGTATATGTTCATTTCAGGGATTCTGTATTTCAATGGAAAATAGGAAAATGAATCCAATGAGAATGCACATATGTGCTACACAAACATCTTCTCACTTTCATCCAGAACAAAGCCTTAACATTACCTTGGCCCCAAGTAAGACACAATGAGAGGGGAAGTGTTAGAAAATCTGTGAATACATATCTGGAATGGAAAATGCTCAGGAATTCACAAACTTGGAGGTGGTAGATGAGTTTCCAAAAGTAAGGGACAGGGTAAACTCTCCACAAACATGGAGCTCTGCTGGCCTAAAGACTTCTTGAGTAACTGCCTCTGAGGATGGGTCCTTGAAATATATGTTGTTGTCAGGAGCTTTAGCTTCCTTTGTAGTGAGACCATCAGAGCTGAATCTGCATCTATGTGACCTGGAGGACATGTTTTCTTATTTTCCAATGAACATGGTGCAGCAGTGATGAATTCTATTTTTGTTGGTAAACTATGGCCATTGGGGCAAAGTGTCTCCCCGTGTGGACTGTGAAGCCCTTTGGTCATCCTCCACATTTCATTGTCTTTCTTGCTGCTGCAAAGGGAGTTTGTTATTTGTTTAACAAAATACAAGGAGTTCAACTGGGACACGGTGCTGGAGGGAGTTCTGTCACATGTGGTGGGTCAGGGTCTGCAGGAGATTGCACCAACAGGCTTCTATCCCACAGACATTGCCCCCTTGACCATAGCCACCTGATTCTGGACATTGCCCTGAAACTTCTCCATATAACAAGATGTCTTTAAATATAAGGGACTCCTGGCTGCACCATGTCAGTCACAAGCCATTTGGAAGCCAATGGAAGATCCACATGGCCCCGCCACAGATGTTTTATTACACACCTGCACACCACTGCTCTAGGCCCACTACTCCGCAGGCTCCAACTTACTGGAATCTCTGTTCTACACCATTTTCATGAAACCCAGTCAATCAAGGCACTGTCTGGTATACTCTTGATTAGCAACAGGACATCCACAGGTTCTCCAGTGCCACCTGATCATGGGGAATTCAAAAATTCCCTGGTATTTATCTAGCCATTTTTCAATAATACAGTTGGAGGCTCTGTGGGTTTCAATTAATTCAGGAACCATTAAATGGTGAGGAAGCTTGTTTCAATGAAAATTCTACAGAACGCTCACAGGCAAGGCTTCCCAAAGAGTGCCCAAATGGTCACATGAATCCCGGCCCATGAGGTCTACAATGTGAGCTCCATGTGTGTATTGACTCTCACCTATGGCTGCCAAGTCCTTAAGAATAAAATCATATGATATCCTGGCTGAGATTCCCAGTGCTCTGTGCAAATCCACCCTGGGCGTAGATCTCAGTTTCCAAGGCGACTCTCATGTGTGGCCTCCTAAAATCCCAACACAATTCATGGCAATACTTCTCTGAGGTCAGTTCCAGAACTCAGTCTCAAAGGGGAATCACACCAGAGAACAAGCCCAGGTGGACCCAGTCATCTCTTCCAACCACCACACAAATGACCAAAATTAAAACCAAAATACTGCCACATGGCCCACATCTTCTTCCATATAGACAGTCATCATAACCTCTGACTGGAGGTTACCATGAAGGGTGCAGCCCAAGTCGGTGTCCAAAATAAGCTCCCTTCCCCCCTCATTCGCCTAAAGTCAAGGTGGCCTGGACACCATTCCTGTGAACCAAGAGTGATCAAATAGGCCTGCCGTTAATACTGCTCCACTTCTCCAATTTGAGGCCTACTGACTGTGCGGTGGAGATTCTTTATGTGAATTGGAGTCATGAGAATACCCAAGCATATATGGGCTAGCCTCTTCCGGGATTTGAAGAACCCATTTGACCCAAAGTGTCCCTATTCTCCCTTGATGGAGGTCAGGAACCTTTCTGAAGAAGGCTAGAGACTTCATCCACAATGACAGCAATTTTGGCCATTTTGGTTTTGGATGCACACTTTGAATCTTTCTTCAGATCCATCAAGTGCTGAGAATCTAAGCCACAGCCTCACACAGGGCCAAGAGGCTGATTTAGACACATCCCTTTCCAAAGCAATTAAGCATAGAGACACAGGTGATGCCCACTCATTTCCATTTGAAAAGTGTTTCTTCATGGTTCACAAAGGGTTTGCCTGAGGCAAGAGACCTTCCTGACATTCAGGTCAACATATCAGTAGGTAAGCAAAAGGCCCAAAGCAGGGTTTCTCCCTGAGACTTGCGTGGTCACACTGATATCTGAGTTTTCTGAGATGCTGGCCATTCCCTTCAGCTATCCAGTACATGGCCATGTCACAGAGCTTGGAGGTGGTACACATCTTGGACACAAAGCCATGAGCCTATTTTGGAGAGTGGCTAGAATTTATGAAGAAAACTGGAACATAGAAAGATAGCAGGTGTTGCCCATAGATAAGGCAAGCTGCAGTCCATTGATAAATTACCCAGGATGAATGCTGGGAAGTGTTCTACAAGACAGGACACATTCATTGATGCATTCCCTTTTCTAATATCTACAACCACAAACACAGTGGGATATTCAGACATAGAAAGACTCGCCTTGCCAAAGGACTTACTAGAAACAGTTGACTCTAAACCAAACAAACCGCCTTTCCTATCCTCAGAACATGAGACAAAACCACAAACCCACATCCACACCCACAAAGACACCTCCTTTCCCCAAGTAGGTCTGTGACTAGGCGCAGTGTCCTCAGACTGGTGGGCCATACTATGTTCCCCTGAAATGGCCTGTCCTGTCTCAGTTCCGGTCTCCTTGGCCAACTGTGTGAAGTTGTCAGGAGCCAATATTGAGCCACTAACTGCTTTCTCAGGAAATCCCCTCTTCTGAGCTATCCTGGCATTTGGCCATCCTCACATCGGTAGGTGCCAAGAAAGACTGACTCTGTTCTTGGTAAATCCAAACAAGTGAGACCACTGGTACTGGGACTGGGACTGGCTCTGTGTTCCTGGCTTCCTGGATTCCACGTTCAGAGATTTCTATCACCAAGGGAGTGAGGTGAAGTCACTTCCTTCAGAAACTGAATGAGGACACACTGCCTTGGCAACCAATTTGTCCTAACAGTTGCTTCCAGAGTCCCATGGAGGCTGCCCATATTTCCTGTGACACTTTCACAAGTTAGAATGATATATTAACCATAGGCACCCAGGTAGAGCTCTCCACACAGGCCTGGTTTGGCCCATCTTCTTTACATTAACAAGAGAGAGGCAGATTCAGACACAACTCTTCATCCTGACCAAGTTGTTTGCCATGGAAGAAGACTTTTGCTCACTCAGGTCCTTCATCACTGACTATATCTTGTGCAGAGATCATTTCTGCATGGACCTTTGAGGTTCTCAGCAAGTCAAAGATCCCATACATTCCTGTGTTGTAAGACCAACCCTGTTCATGCTCTTCTGTAAAGTTAGGTTGAGGGAACAGTGTATGGTTTGGATTAATAACATTTTCAATTTGGGTTAGGAATCATTCTACTGGATGAAAAATGGTATTGGGAACTACGATATGTATAAGACTATAGAGGTGAAATATATGTATGAAAACATAAATCCAAGTATTATTTGATGCCCAGAAGAGCATTGGGCCCTTGATTGGGATACTTAGCTTTGAATTACGTTCTGCACAGATGTCTCAGATAAATCCATATACAATGGCATAGGACCATGTACCATGGTCCTATATACACATAGGTCCATATATACACTCATCATAAACTCTGGCTGGAGTTTTCGATGAGGGGCGCAGCCCTAGACAGTGTCCAAAGTAAGCTACCTTGCCCCTCATTTGCCTGATGTCAGGGTGGAATGGACACCCTTCCTGTGAACCAGGAGTGATCAAATAGGCCTGCCGTTAATAATACTCTGCTTCTTCAATTTGAGGCCTTCTGATTGTGGTGTTTAGATTCTTTATGTGAATTGGAGTGATGATAAAAGCCAAGCACCTATGGGCTAGCCTCTGCAGGGCTTTGAAAAACTCATTTGACCCAATGTATCCCTATTCTCTCTTGATGGAGGTCAGGAACCTTACTGAAGAAGGCTAGAGACTTCACCACAATGACAGCAATTTTGGTCATTTTGGTTTTGGATGCACACATGGGATTTTTCTTTAGATCCATCAGGTGCTGAGAATCTAACCCACTGCCTCACACAGGGCCAAGAGGCTGATTCAGACACATCCCTTTCCAAAGCAATTAAGCAAAGAGCCACAGGTGATGCCCATTTATTTCCATTTGAAAACTGTTTTCTTCAGGCTTCAAAAAAGTTTGTCCTGAAGAAAAGACCTTCCTGACATTCAGGGAAACGGAACTATATCTAAGCAAAAGGCCCAAAGGAGGGTTTCTCAACTGAGTCTTTCCTGGTCACACTGATATCTGAGTTTTCTGACATGCTGGCCATTCCCTTCAGCTATCCAGAACATGGCCATGTCACTGAGCTTGGAGGTGGTACAAAACCATGAGCCTATTCTGGAGATTGGCCAGAATTCAGGAAGAAAACAGGAACTTAGGAACATATTAGGTGTTGCCCATCCCTAAGGCAAGCCACAGTCCATTCATAAATTGGGCAGGATGAATGCTGGGAAGCATTCTACTAGACAGGGCACATCCATTGATGCATTCTCTTTTCTACTGTCTACATCAATGGACACAATGGGATACACAGACATGGAAAAACTCGCCTTGTCATATGACTTACTAGATCAGCCCACTGCAAAACAAACAAACCTCCTTTTCTAATTATTCTCAGAACATGAGACAAAACCACAAACTCACACCCACACCCACAAAGGCATCTCCTTCCCCAAAGTAGGTCTGTGACTGTCCGGAATGTCCTCTGACTGGTGAGCCATACAATGTTACCCCAAAATGGCCTGTCCCGTCTCAGATCTGATCTCGTTGGCCAACTCTGTGAAGTTGTCAGGATCCAGCAGTGAACCACTTTCTGCTTTCTCAGGAAAGCCCCCTCTTCAGAGCTCTCCTGGCTTTTAGCCATTCTCACATCAGTAGGTACCAAGAAAGACTGACTCTGTCATTGGTAAATCCAAATAAGTGAGCCCACCTGGACTGGGACTGGGACTGGCTCTGTTTGCCTGGCTTCCAGGATGCCATGTTCAGAGAGTTTCATCACCAAGGAAGTTAGATAGGTCACTTCCATCAGGAACTGTATTAGGTCACTGCCTTGGCAACCACTTTGCCCTAACAGTTGCTTCCAAGGTTCGCATGAAATGGAGGCTGCCCCTACTTCCTGTGACACTTTCACAAGTTAGAATGGTATATCAACCATAGGCACCCAGGAACAGCTCTCTACACAGACCTGGTTTAGTCCATCTTCTCTACAATAAAAAGATAGATATTGATTCAGACATATCCCTTCATCCTGACCAGGTTGTTTGCCTTGAAAGATGACTTTTTCTCTCTCTGGTCCTTCACAGCAGCCTACATCTTCTACAGGGATAAATTCTGCATGGAGCTTTGAGGTTCTCAGGAGATGGAATATCCCCTCCATTCCTGTATTATAAGACCAACTCTGTACCTCCTCTTCTGTAAAGTTAGATTGAGGAAAGAGTGTATGGTTAGGGTTAATAACATGTACAATTTGGGTTAGGAATCCTTCTTCGGGATGAATAATGGTATTCTGAACCTGTGATATTTATTAGAATATATAGGTGAAATATAAGTAGGTAAACAGAAATCTAGGTAAGCTTTGGAGACCAGAAGGGCATGGGGCCCTTGATTGGGATACTTAGCTTTGAATTATGTTCTGCACAAATGTCTCCAATAAATTGATAAACAATGGCATATGTCCTTGTACCTTTGATGATTGAATGTAGAAGAGAACATCCAGGCAAAAAGAGATAGTCAATAGGATTAGAAAGATACTCAATAGGTTTAGAAAGAAGAGTGAGGATAGGATTTGTACCAAAAGTTCTTTAGCAATAGGGTTTCAGGTAGAGAGTGAATGTAAATGTTAGCACATGTGAAGAATCTGTCACAATGTTGAACTGAGGAAAATATGTAGGAAAGCAGATATCAATAAAGACTTTAGGAAATCATGCCAATTATAAAGTGATTGATAGGATTAGACATTTTCAACAGCCTTGAGGTTGAATATATAATCTTAGGAAGAAAGAAATATGTAGTCACCAATAGGATTGACATTTGAGAGCAATAGATGTTTTTCATAATCCATGCTCACTTTCCATTTAGGCTTTGGTAAAAACATAAGTTTGATCTTTGTAGTTTTGTCCAGAATATTACTGTGATAAAATGTATATGTAGATCAGGTGACATGAGTATTTCTTCCACCATTTCTGGGTGCAATATTTTGAAGACATATAAATTAGTATTGGGGATACAAAGAGGTGTACGTTTGTCTATCAATATAGAGATAATGCATGAATAGACCATACTGTGAATAAATAATATAAGTACTTTCAACTTTAAATAAAGGATTGAATTGATATCTGAAAATATACAGGAAATCTTATATTGATATACAATAATTCATTCCAACCCGTTATACATCTAATGGTAATATTAGGGTAATGGTTTATTATGAAGAGTGTGTGAGTTTTGCTTCAAAATGATTATAGAAATCGAAAATAATGTCTTTGGAAAGAAGTCTCATGAAAAGTCCAGCCAGGAAACCTGGAGAAATACATGTGTTCTGAAGCGGGAAGTGATTGATAGAGAGACAAATGCCTATAAATTTGTGAACTTGTGGATAAATATATATCGTATTATGTGCATAAACTGAAGAAATAGTAATGTACCAGTGTTGAATAAAAATGAACGTCAAAATAAACATTTTGTATCATAGGAATCTACTTACATTGATGTTAAACTGGGTAAGTTACTGTAGAAATATTAGGATTTGGATGCACCATTCACCGAAGTTAGTTTTCAGTACTAGGAAACAAATATGTATTTCAGGTGGATGCATATTTCTGATAATAATCTTGTAAAAGTTGATTATAAATCCAAATATATGAACATGAATGAATTTAGGGAGTGTATAATAAGACACATATATTTCATATTTTGAAATATCTGGAGATTATATATATATATATATATATATATATATATATATATATATACAAAACACCCACACAGACATTAAAAAGTAGCAATATATATGCCAATTGAAATTCATCATTAAATATATATCATCCACAGACCCAAACTATTTATTTTACTAAACATGGATTTATTTATAATTTTGTTAAACTAGGAACCTCACCCATAGATTGAATTTTCAGTTCCAACTGTGTTTAGGAGGAGTGATCTCTTCTCACAATTTGTATCTGGCAAGTCAGCCACCTCACAAGAATGTACGTGTGATAAAAGGTAGGATTCTGTATGTGCATGCAAAAATACATGTGCTGAATAGGCTACAGAGAAAGCAAGACAGGAATTCACATATTTGTTAACTTTAAAAACACATGGTGAACTATTTCAATTAAAAATTGACTAGATTTATAACACCAACAGTTTATCATGCAAAATGAAAGTCCAACTATACACCATGCCTCCTCTGAACTGCTTGTATTTCTATTCTGTTTGGGTTATGTTTCTCCATCATATTAGGATTAGTTTTCAGAGTCTAGTAGGGTATGGGTTAGTGTCAGGGTTTCAGTATTTTGAATGGAAAATTAGATAAGGAATCCAATGTGTATGCAAATATGTGCTATAGAAAAATCTTCCCACTCTCATCCAGAATGATGACTTGATATTGCCTTTTCCCCAAGTAAGACACAATTAGAGGAGAAGAGTTAGAAAATCTGTGAATACATATCTGGAAAATCCTCAGGAGTTCACAAACTTGGAGGTGGAAAAGGAGTTTCCAAAAGTAAGGGACAGGGTTGATAGACCTAACCTGATCTTTTATTAAAATTGGGAGCCATCTTGCCACAAAGCCATGAAAAGCTAATTTTGGGTTTACTATAAATTACTGCAATTTCTGAACCCGTTTGAAATGTCTGCCCATGCCTTGAACTCACCCATGCCTATCTCTCTGACCTGATAGCAGCCCTCTCTGAAAGTTTAGTGACATATCATAATTTTTGGCCTTCCCTGGCCAGACAACGACCCTCTCTGATGTCTAATGGTCATCATAATTTCTGATGTTGGGCCAAGCAAAAAAAAAAAAAAAAGTAAACTACATTTAGTGTGATGCTTGTCAAAGTTCTGTTATCTGTAATCCCCCTTTGTGTAACTTTCTGGGCTATATAGCTGGGCTGTAGGAAAGGTGGGGTTGCTGTCTTGTTCCCGCTGTTTTGTGAGGGAGAGGCAGGCCGGCTGGTTGAAATAATAAACTTGCCTTAATTTGATTTTAATTGGAGTCAATGGTCTTTACTTTCATCCTGGTCTAACATTTTGCAGTTCCCCAGCAAGATGACCCTGCCCATACAGATCACAAGACCAGACTGTTGGAAATTCTGAAGCTGGCCTTCCCTCCAGGGCTCCCAGCTACAGAGCCACTCTAGGGGATGCACAACTTGAGATGTTTCAACGACTTGGAGTGAGACTTTGGTCCAGGGAGCACTGCAATGAACCACTGGACTATAACTATTAGCAAGCACCTGGTGGAGGAGGCCTCCATAGGTAAGTGGCACCTTTATAACATCTGATATCTGCTTAAGGGAGATCTCTTCTGATGACAGAGAGGAGGCCTGGGGAGGCTCACATATACTCCTGTCCAGGACAGTAACGAGAATCATGCTGTCCTTTGTTCTGTTATGTAGGGAATTTTTCTAGATGGGTAGAGAGGTGCGGATGGGCACGCACGTGGTCCTACCCAGGAGCTTTAGCAAGACGTTGCATTGCTCCTCTGCTTTTTTTTTTTTTTTTTTTGGTTCCGGGGTTCTGTTTTTTTTTTTTTTTTTCTGTTTTGTTCTGGGTTCTATATGTTTTTTGTTTGTTTGTTTTTGTGCGTTTTGTTGTGTGATTTCTGTGGTAAAAACGTAAAGATATTGGACGTGAAAATGGGTAATAAAGCAAGCAAGCGTGACACCTTTTTGGACTGTGTTTTAAGGAACTGCGATGAACTTTACCTCCCTTTGTTAAGCAGGATAAGAGAAGCCCCTAGCTGGCTTCCTGGAGCACACCCACTGCACAGGGCAATGCCTGCTGCAGAGCTAAAAACTGAGTATCTCAAAGGTTAACAAGTGAAACTCCTTTAAAACCACTTGTACCTCCAGATCAAAAGAGTCACAACCTTTGGGCAGAGTCCCCTGTGTTTCTCCTTTGTTAGCAAAGCAATAAACCTCCCTTTTTCTTTTTCTCAAAAACCCTGTCCTCATTATTAAATTGGCATTAATTGGCTTCAAGGTCAGGAACTGAACTTTAAGTTTCAACGTTTTATAAACCACGCCGCCCCTGCCCCAGAACTTTTTGAGAGCTGACTACTGATATGTTAGGAGATGGAGCATGGTTGGGGTGGAACCGAACCAGAGGAGCTAACCCTGTAAGTAAAAGGAGGGACCCAGGGACTTCCAGGAGCTGCCAAAGCCCTGTTACTTCAGGGAATTCCCTCCTTCCTTCCCTGCACTGTAAGCATTTTGTAACATCTGTCTTCTTAAAAAAGAGAAAAAGAAAAAGGGGATTCTAAATTCAGTAAAGTCACCATGGAGACCCTTGATTTTACATTTCAGGTTGCCCCTCTGTAAAAACATGTGGTCCCCTTGTGGGTACTTCTATGGTGCCACTGGTGTAGGAGATTTTTCTCTTATCTGCTCTGTTTTAAAGGCTTCTGTCTGTCAGCCATAGTCTGGAGCTCCCTTCTGTCTGTCTTGTGTCTTTGTTTCTGGCCCTTTAAGACATGTGCAATAATGTGTTGATTTTTTAAATTGTTTCTTGGGAATGATCTTAGCTGAATGTGTGTCTAAATGATGATGTTTTATTGTAACAATCTGGTATCTGAATGGGTTTTTGAAGCATTGCACAATCTTGCATGTAAAAGTCGGGTTTAGGTAATTGTTTAGTCTATGATTTCAGATAATTTATGCCAGAGAACTTAAATACTTAAAATGGAAAACTAAAGAACTCTACTTCCAAGTTGGCAAGTAACTTCCCAATCATTTAGTCTTTTATTTCACCTATTTTGAATTGGGTAGCCTGGGAAAATGTCACTGTGTGTACCAGTGCATTAATTTGGACAAAGATAGTAAATCATTTTATGGTATCTGTTGACAAAACAAGATGTAAAGATATAAAATTTTGTGAATTGTATCTTAAACTTGTTTCATAATTTTCAACATCCTAACCTGAAAATTATGGTTAAAATGCCTTAGGCCTGATGTGTCTGCTCTGAATAGCAGTTTTTTCTTGCTCCTTCCTGACCTCAGCCAGGACTTATTTTGAAATGCAAATAAAAGAAGCCTGCAAGCTCAGTAGGAGACTGATCTGAGGCCTAAGCAGAAAAAAAACGCAAATTGTATGGTTTTTACTAATTACTGGCCAGTCGTTTTTTCTAGGACTCTTATTTTTTTCCTTAGATACTTTATTTTGTTTTTTTAGCTCATGATTTTGATCCTACAGACCTAAGTTAATGTTTTTCTGATAAGTTCTATCTTTGACCAACTGTGGAGTTTTTGAAACATTGCAATGCAGATTTCATCCACGAAAAGCTATAAGGCCTTTACTATTTTTATGTGTGCACACTTCTGTTATGTGTTGTATGTCTATATATACATATATCCATATATCAAATATATAATACAAAAATTTACATATATAAAGAACGCTCATAAAAAAACGCTCATAAAAACAAATTTTAAAAAGTGGATCCAAGGATCCTTAATTCACGTGATTTAAATGGTTCAATTTAAATTGGATAAACAGATAAAAATAAATGTCTTTAAATCTAAGCTTACAAGTTTTTCTAGGTGTTCAGATATCTAATAAAATATTAATGTCTACAAAATATCTAATATGACTTGGTTGTAGGACTTTTCCTTCAACAAAAAAATGGTTTACAATCTTCAATACATTTGTCTAATATTTTGATAAATAAGTAAATTAAATTTGATATGAGATTACTCATTCATGAGTACTTTTGTTAGATATCTGATTGATTAACTAAGGTCTGTACAAATTTGTACTAAAGTCTGTATAAGATTGTAAAAATCAGTCATGTGTCACAGAGACAAAAATTTCTTAAAACATAAGTTTACCCATAACATTGTGTTTATTAAGTTTTATTTTTACTAGAGCTAGCAACCATAAAAATTAAACAACTGATTAAATCAGAACTGTTATTTTAGAGAACTGTACTGCCATTTCTTTAAAAGCTAAACTTGGTTAATGTGGAAACATCAATGTAATTATGATGCTATTAATGTGCTCATATCTTCCATGTACAAGTCTGTAAGGTAGAAACTTAAAAGAGCATTATATCATGCTGGCGTTCTTAAGTTGTATGGTAAAAATATATATTGGGAATTTATTTATCTGTTATCATAAAGATAAGTAAAGTTTTATGTTACTTTTTACATTGGGAACAATTTAAATATATTTTTAAGTTAATGAGAGCCTAATCTATGTAAAGGTTAAAAACTTTCAGCCTTTCTTTAATTCATGTTTTAAATGTGATATCATATGGTGTTAGCTAATGTTCATGTGACCTAAAACAATTTATGTAAACTTTGTAAAATGATATTTAAAAAAAAAAAAAGATCAGCTTTAGAACTAAAACCCTTAAGATTTATAAAGAGACCTGCCTTACCTGAGATAAGGCTCTGTGTCCCATCTTACTACATGTGAGAATGACTATGAAAACAGTAGGTTAGATTATGTTTCATTTAAAGTTTTGTTCAAAAGTTGTTTTTTTTTTTTCTGTCAAGATTACTAGGATCTATAACAGGGGATATATTTATAACTAAGCAAAAAAATTCAGGGTAGCTATTATGCAAACTAAGTATATTTACTCTTGTTAAAAAAATTTATTTTGTAATTTCCTTATAAGTGATCTAAAGATTCTCTGTTAGTGTTTTACAGAAGTGTTGCTTTAAGAACACAACATGGGTTAATTTAAGATAATAAGTCATCACCTACAAGACAGACAGAATAACACAGATCCCAATTAATGAAAAGATAAATAATTATAAAGTTATAGACATTAAAGCCCAGTACTCTTAACATAAGGCAGTTAAAATTTATTTGCTGGATATTTAAGATTAGGATTTAAAATTAAAGTAAAATGAAAAGGGACAAGAAAACTAATATTTGGCTCTTGCCCTCTGAGTCAGTCTGAATCCATGGAACAGGGGACTTCTCTAAAGAGCTTTTCAACTCTGGGCCATATAACCTCCCCATCAGGGGGATTAATGAGACCACTGGAGAACAGAAAGCCAATCAGTGCATTTGCGAAGAAGAGGAGAGTCATCAGAGAAGGGAGACATGCCTGATGCTGCCGAGGGAAGCCACATGGTCAAGGAAGACCTGGACCCACCTAGCCCAAATGGCACTAGCAGAACTGAGAAGCTGCTCTCAAGTTTCCCCAGGAATGACAACCATAAAAGCTCAGCTGACTGTTAACAATAGATAGAAACAAAAGTCAGTTTGACTGCTTCATCTTAAACACTTAGCAAAAACAGTTTAAAGCAAAATACAGCCATTCCTGGACATTTTATAATAATAATAATAATAATAATAATAATAATAATAATAATAATAATATTTTAATGTATACACTTTATATTAGCCTCCCAAATTAAGTAAGACTGGAGGCTACAAAGAAGGATTCTCAGACAGGGATGCCTGATAACTATAAAAAGACACTATCAAGAGGAGCTGCCAGAGGCAGAAGTTTTTAGTTTAAGGCCTCAGATATTTCTAACCTACACGGTTAGGCTTGGTTTTGGCTAGTACGATTATCCAGCACTGAGTAACAGAATTAAAGGTTTTTCTATTAGACACAGAGGTCATTCTAGTAAAATGATTTTGCAAGATCAGATGACATTAAATTATTAAGCTGTATCTTATGGGGAGGGAAAACTGTAACACTAAATTTTAAGTATTAATTTGACAGTCCTGATAACTGGGGATATTAAAGACTGGTGAGGGAACCTCTGTACAGTGACTTGTTCTAGCTGCTGCAACATTTATTCAGTACTCATGTTTTTTGTTTCTCTCATAGAAGAACCCATCCCCAGATGACTTTACAACCTGTTCTTCCCCAATGAGACTTCAAACCGAACTGACCTCTAAAAGGCAACTCATGTCCCTCATGCCGTTCCCCCTCACGTAACCCTCTCTCAGCTCAGAAGAAGCCAAAATGAGTGATGCCTCTCTTCTTACAACAGTGGAACCAAAAATAAATAGACAATCAATATACGTAATTAATTAAGTCAGGTAAAATCAGGGAGACCGGTTTTGGGTGATTTCAAAAAACAGGGAGACTGTTACATCAGAGAATAAAATTCCCTCAGTGCTCTTCACCTTCCGTTTGAAAGATATGAAAGGGACACATTAGAAAAGGGGGGAATGATAGACCCAAACTGATCTTTTATTAAAGTTTGGAGCCATCTTGCCACAAAGCCAAGAAAGAATAATTTTTCTTAACTATTAATTACAGCAAATTCCGAACCTGTTTGGAATGCCTGCCCGTGCCTTGAACTCACCCATGGCTGGCTCTCTGACCAGATAACAGCCCTCTCTGAAACTTTGTGGACAACTCATAAATATTGGCCTTCCCTGGTCAGATGACACTCTCTGAGGCTCTAATGGTCCCCATAAATTCTGATGTTTGTGCCAGCAAAAAAAAAAAAAAAATGTAAACTACCATTAGTGTGATGCTTGTCAGAGTTCTGTTATCTGTAACCCCCCTTTTGTGTAACTTTCTGGGCTATAAAGCTAGGCTTCATATAAAGAAAAATGGGGGTATTCTGACAAGAAAATTGTCTTCTTCTAGTGTAGAGAAAATATGTATGTTGTGTTCAGTTTTATCTGCTAAATCATTGCCCAAAATAAGGGCTCCAGGCAATCCTGTATGTGCTCTAATATGTCCTATAAAGAATGGATCTTTTCTGTCCCAGATTAGACTTTGTATAGTGGAAAACAAAGAGAAAACAGTAGAAGAAGGATTCCTCCACTTTGAACTGCTTACAGAACTTGCCTAGACTATGTAACTATCGTTTGGTACAGCGAATTGTGGTAATGCTGGCATATCTTTGCTGATGGTGTCACCAGTGATTTTTGCTGATGGTGTCACCAATGATGCAATTTTTCCAAAGGAACTGTCAATTGGCTTGGTGTCGTGGCATTTCTGTATCCTCCTTTCTTCTGCTAGTGATGGTCTAAATTTGGGGGCCAATGGCTATATGCTGGACCGGTAGTCAGTGACGGGTATGATCCAATTGCAGTGGTATCAACCTAAGACAGGAGGCTGATGCCTAAAGGTCAGTTGCATAAAGGTCAGTTTTCCAATGACGGGTAAGAACCATATGTTGAATTGGACAACCTACCAGGCACCGTCCTTAAGCCACATTAACCTCACTCCCCCACTGGCAACAAGGTCAAATTTGGGGGCCAACAGAGGTGAGGCAAAGAATCTCACCCCCCCACTGGTTCATAGACCTATCCACAAGTATGGCTGTATGCTGGACCGGTAGTCAGTGACGGGTATGATCCAGTTGCAGTGGTATCAACCTAAGACAGGAGGCTGACGCCTAAAGGTCAGTTTTCCACTGATGGGTAAGCACCATATGTTGAAATGGACAACCTACCAGGCATGGTCCTTAAGGCACATTACTGTTGTTTAATCAATCAGAAGGGGGGAGATGCTGGGAGCCATCAGCCAAGTAGGTATGACAATTTCCTTGCCAGCGAACCCCATGTTTCTTTAGTGGAAGGACTCATGGAAATAGGACATTTTGCAGGACATTGCATGTAAGGTGACCTTGCTCAAGGACCAGGGCGGATCCATGTTTAGGGTGTTCCGGGTTTAGCATAATAGATTAGGGTGTTCCCCCTTTAGAATAGGGCGGTTTAGCAAAATAGGAGATTAGGGTGTTCCCCTTTAGAATAGGGCGCATCCTGCTGCTGAGTTCCTCTTGAGTTCTTAGGGTCAGACAGTATATTTGGGAGACAGAAGCCCAGGAGTAGTGGATTTGGGCAGAGAGTGGATTTGGGCAGAGAACGTGGATTTCCCCAGAACGTGTTTGTAGACGGCCGGTGTGAGTTCGGGAATAAAGAATTGCAGTTTGAATCAACAAGCTGTGTGGAGACTCGTGATTTGTGCCCAGCCAGAGACTGAGGCATCTGGCCGCAATTAAAACCAAAACAGTCCCACATGACCCTCATCTTCTTCCATATAGACACTCATAATAACCTCTGACTAAAGTTTTCCAAAAGGGGTGCAGCCTTAGACATTTTCCAAAATAAGCACCATTGCCCCTTATTTGCCTAAAGTGAGGGTGGCCTGGACACCCTTCCTGTGAACCAAGAGTGATCAAATATGCCGGCTATATTACTGCTCTGCTTCTCCTGAATGAGGCTTACTGACTGTCTGGTATAGATTCTTTATGTTAATTGGTGTCATGAGAAAACCTAAGCACAAATCGGCTAGCCTCTGCAGGGTTTGAAGAACTGATTTGACCCAAAGGATACATATTCTCACTTGATGGAGGTCAGGAAACTAACAGAGGAAGGCGAGAACCTTCATCCACAATGACTGCTCTTTTGGCCATTTTGGTTTGGATGCACACTTGGAAACTTTCTTTAGATCCATTAGGTGCTGAGAATCTGAGCCACTGTCTCACACAGGGCCAAGAGGCTGATTCAGCCACATCCCTTTCCAAAGCAATTAAGCAAAGAGCCACAGGTGATGCCCATTCATTTCCATTTGAAAACTGTTTTTTCAGGCTTCACAAAGGGGTGGCCTGAGGCAAAGACCTTCCTGACATTCAGGACAACAGAACAATAGGTAAGCAAAAGGCCCAAAGCAGTGTTTCTCAACTGAGACTTTACTGGTCACACTGATATCTGAGTTTTCTGAGATGCTTCCATTCCCTTCAGCTATCCAGTACATGGTCATGTCACAGAGTTTGGAGGTGGTACATATCTTGGAAACAAAACCATGAGGCTATCCTGGAGAGTGGCCAGTATTCAGGAAGAAAAGAGGAACTTAGGAAGGTAGTAGGTGTTGCCCATCCATAAGGCAAGCCGCTCTCCATTCCTAAATTGGGAGGGATGAATGCTGGGTAGCTTTCTACTACACACGACACAACCATTGATGCATTCGCTTTTCAAATGTCTACAACCACGGATATAGTGGGATACACAGACATAGAAACATTCGTGTTATCAAATGACTTTCTCAAAACATTCCAGTCCAAACAAGTAAACCGCCTTTCCTACCTATTCTCAGAACCTGAGACAAAACCACACACTAACACGGACACCCACAACGGCACCTCCTTCCCCCAAGTATGTCTGTGACTATCGTGAGTGTCCTCTGACTGGTGGGCCATACTATGTTCCCCCAAAATTGCGTGTCCTGTCTCAGATCTGGTCTTTTTGGCCAACTCTTTGAAGTTGTCAGGTGTCATGGTTTAGCCATAACCTGCTTTCCCAGAAAAGGCCCCTCTTCAAAGCTCTCCTGGCATTTGGCCATCATCACATAAGTAGGTACCAAGAAAGACTGACTCTGTCCTTGGTAAATCCAAACAATTGAGACCACAGGAACTGGGACTGGGCCTTGCGCTGGGTGCCTGGCTTCCCGGATCCCAAGTTCAGACAGTTCCATCACCAAGAAAGTGTGGTAGGTCACTTCCTTCAGGAACTGAACGAGGTCACTGCCTTGGCAATCACTTTGTTCTAACAATCGCTTCCAAGGGTCCCATGAGATGGAGGCTGCCCCTACTTCATGTGACACTTTCACAAGTTAGAATGGTATATCAACCATAGGCCCCCGGGAACAGCTCTCCACACAGGCCTGGTTTGGTCCATTTAATCTACATTAAGAAGAGAGAGGCTGATTCAGACACATCCCTTCATTCTGACCAGGTTGTTTGATATGGAAGTTGACATGGAGTTGACTTTTGCTCACTCAGGTCCTTGATAGGTGAAAAGGTCGGTCGAATGTCGGAGGAAAAGACCACCAAGAGACTGTCTCATGCCACAGCCAAGGGTTTTTTGGGGGTCCAGCATGCTGGGGCTCAGAGCTCACTTCAGAGGAGCAAAGAGCAAAGAGGCCCGAGAACAACTTGAGCAGGGTTTATATACATTCTTTAGAGAGGGCAGGGACTTTACATACATTCTAGCCTCCTTTTGCAAATCATCATATACCATGGGAAAATCAAATAACAACTCTAAAACATGATTAGCACATTCATTGGCGGACACACGTCGGGCAGGGGTGATTGGTCAGCCCTGAGAATGGGTATACATTTAAACTGATTGGTTGAAGCCCTGAGATGTATATGTGCTGAGCTTCACGGTTTCTGGGAAGGGGTTGTTAAGTAACTAGGTGGTCAGGGAAGATTTCCACACACATCTAATGGGCAGTTACGGGAAATGTCTTAACTGCCACAGGAATTTCAGGTTCTGAGTGCAGCTTGTAAACTTTACAAAACCTGGTTCTTTACGTTTCAATTTCAATTTCATTTATTATTTAATTTCCCACTGTGTTTTCTGACAACTTTTGATCTTAAAAATAATGAATCATAATAATTGCGGGGTCTCACATTCTATTTTTGCCAGTGGAGCGTATTTCTGATGGTTACAATGAGTTTTACATGCCCAATCTGAGCCTGGAGAAAGGTAAATATGTTATTAAGCAAACAAGTTCCCACAGCTAGCAACACCATAAGGATGATCAGGGGTCCTGCTAAGGCTGATAGGAGTGTAGTTAACCAGGGGGACTGGGTAAACCATGACTCAAACCACCCTTGTTGAATCTCCCTTTCTCTCTGGTGCTCTTCAAGGCATTTTCTCAATTTACTCAAGGATTCTTTTACAACTCCAGTATGGTCAGGATAAAAACAACATTCTTCTCTCAGTGCAGCCCAGAAGCTCCCCTCCCTCATGAAGTGGAGGTCTAATCCTCACCTGTTCTGTAAAACCACTTCAGAGAGAGAGGTTAAGGATTTCTGAAAAACTGTGATGCAGGTCTCTAACGTCTTCAAGTCTTGAGATATTGCTGTTTCTAATTGGGCCATTTGTTGTGACCCACGGATCATAGCAGCTGTTCCTGTACCCACTCCTGTAGCAGCTCCTATCCCCAATAGGATGGCTAGAGTAAGGGGCACTGGCTCCCAGCGAAATCGGGTTTTTTGTCCCTCTAGTAGACCTTCAAAAGTTTCTGCATCATGATAGAGCACCCTGGGGAGTATCTGCACCAATACACAATATTTTAGAGAGCTGTCCAATACCTGGGCTGAAATGAAAAGAGTTCTGACTGTGTGGGGTTCAGTACCATAAAGGTTCCTTTATTTAGTTCCCAGGGGTAGGAGTCACCTGTACTCTGGACTGGAGAAGTAGGCAAAAACGGAAACTGGGAAGTATGAGATGATAGAGTGGTTCTGGTAGATCTAGGCACTGGGTCCTCCACAGGGTTGGGCCTGTTTGCGACTTCGGAAATCAGCTGGGCACACAAAAATCAAGACTGGCCAGTTTACACCTAGGCTGGGGGAGATGACATCCATAATTCATGGGGTAAGGTGGTCTATGTTGCCCTGGTTTGGGTTTGAGTGGGATCTTTGTGGGGTCCTCTATGTCAGGGAGATCCCAGTCAGAGAGGCCTATGGCAAGCTGACAAATGTCCAGGTGGAGAGATGGCCACCAAGTCCATAAGGGGTGTGTATGTGAAATAGACCACACTACTTGCCCAGTAGGATTTATAACTTGCCATTGTTGCTGAACAGGCTGAGGGGGATTAGGACTGCTGGTGGTCAGGGGAAGAATCCATAGCCCTACTCACAAGATGGACACGCAACTTGAGAGGGTTACCAGTCTGTTCCAATTTCCAGCCGGAGTCTCGACAGGGCGCAGGCTTGAGATGGGAGGCATTGATCCAGGAAGTGATCCCATCCACTTTCACCACTGTAGGTGTTATAAGCAGCACCTGGTATGGTCCTTTCCAGCGGGGTTCCAGGGATGACACCTGATGCCGTCTCACGTAGACAAAGTCTCCAACTTGATATTGATGTGGGGTTCCCTCATCTCCAGGCTGAAAAGCAGTGGCCAACTGTTTCCACAGGTATCGCTGGGTGCTGGGTTTGTTCAAGGGCTTTAAGTCTGTCAAGCAAGGGGGTGTGAAAGGAATCATTAAGTCTCAGAGTTGGGGTTAGGTCCCTTACTGGAGGAGGGGCACCATAGAGTATTTCATAAGGGTTTAAGTTACACAAAGAGGCAGAGAGGTTATTTCTTGCAAGAAACAGTGCATAAGGTAGGAGCATAATCCAATTTTTTATGCTGGTCTCCAAGCTTAATTTTGTTAAGTTCTCTTTGATGGTTCTATTCATCCTTTGAACCTGTCCTGAGCTCTGGGGTCTATAAGCACAATGTAACTTCCAATTAATCCCCAGGGTCTTGGTGAATCCCTGACTTACCTGGGCTTCGAATGCTGGTTCGTTATCTGACCCTAGTACCTTAGGCAGGCCAAACCTTGGAAAATGTCTTCTAGGATCTTTTTGACCACTTTTTGTTCTCCCCGGTGTGGAAAAAGTTAAGAGTCACCCCATTTAGGGCTGCCAATTAAGCTTCCTCATCTGCCCTTCTGTTTCCAACCGCCACGGGGTCGTTTCCCTTCTGGTGCCCTGGACAGTGCACTATAGCTAGGTCCTTAGGGCCCTGCACTGCTGAGAGAAGTTGGAGGATCTCATCTTTGTTCTTTATTTCTTTCCCAGCGGAGGTTAGTAGCCGCCTTTGCTGGTAAGTAGCCCCCTGCACATTTGCAGTGACAAATTTCATAGCAGCTACCAGTGTATATGGTGGCCCTTTTGCCTGTTGCTAGTTCCAATGGTTTCGTGAGAACAATCAGTTCTGCTTTTTGGGCTGATGTCCCTTCTGGGAGACCAGAGGACCAGATGACATTAGTTTCACTAACTACTGCTGCTCCAGTCTGCTGCTTACTGTCTTGGAGGAAGCTGGTGCCCTCTGTAAACCATACAACTTCAGGGCGAGGCAGTGGCTGATTTTTCAAGTCTCGTCATATACTGGTTTCCTCTGCCAGTATGTGTTGACACTCATGAGCGACGGGTCCTGATGATATTTCTGGCAGCAGTGTAGCTGGGTTGAGTGAAGCAGGGGGTCCCAACATTATTCTGTCTTTGTCAAGCAAGAGGCTCTGGTAGTGGTTTATTCTGAAGTTTGATAGCCACCTCTCTGGAGGCTGACAGATGATGCTCTCCTGGTCATGGGGGGCTATAATGGTTAGCTTCTTTCCCAAGTTCATATAGAAGCATCTTTTATTAGAAGGGCTGCCGCTGTTATAGCTCTTAAGAAATGGAGCCACCCACTAGCCAATGGGTGCAGTTTTTTTTTATAAGAATGCTACCGGCCTTTTCCAAGGTCCCAAAGTCTGAGTGAGCACTCCCAGTGCTATTCCTTTCTTTTCCTCAATGTAGAGAGTGAAGGGTTTTTCTACATCTGGGAGTGCTAAGGCCGGAGCAGATAGCAGCACCTTTTTTTGACATTATAAAAAGCTTGTTGGTGCTCAGGGTTCCATTGGAAGTAGGCATCCCCCTTTATCAGCGGGTATAAAGGGGCAGCCAGAGATGCAAACCCAGGAATCTATAGCCTGCAAAAGTCGGCAGTCCCAAGAAACTCTCTGAGTTGTCTCTTATTATATGGGGGCGGTATCTGCACAACAGTTTGTTTTCTGCACTCAGTGAGCCATCGTTTGCCACCCCTAAGAGAATAACCAAGTAAGATTACTTCTTGCTGACAAATTTGGACCTTATGGCAGAAGCCCTATATCCAAGCCGAGCAAGCTCAGATATTAGTGCTTGGGCCCCAGACTCATAGTTCTCCTTGGTGTCAGCTGACAGTAGGAGATCATCCACATATTGGAGTAGGGTGACTTCGGGGTGTGCAGTTCTTAAGTCGTTGAAGTCCCTGTGGAGGGCTT
The DNA here is from genome assembly GCF_048772815.1 of Callospermophilus lateralis. Classification (NCBI taxonomy): domain Eukaryota; kingdom Metazoa; phylum Chordata; class Mammalia; order Rodentia; family Sciuridae; genus Callospermophilus; species Callospermophilus lateralis. The sequence continues at coordinate 135,817 of NW_027513126.1, forward strand.
CATTAAAGAGAGTGGGGGAGTATTTGAACCCCTGTGGGAGTCTAGTCCAGGTTACTTGGCCAGATGTTCCAGTTTCTAGGTCTATCTACTTGAAAGCAAACAGGAACTGACTGTCCTTATGTAGGTGGAAAGCAGAAGTAAGCATCTTTTAAGTCCAGCACAGTGTACCATTCCCGCTCCAGATTCAGAGTGCTAAGCAAATTATATGGAGTGGGTACTGTGGGGTTAATGTCCTGCACTCTGTTGTTGATCTCTCTTAGGTCTTGAACAGGACGGTAGTCCCCAGTTCCTGGCTTTCCTACCGGTAGCAGGGGGGTATTCCTGGCTGATTGACAGGGCCTTAGGATACCAAGAGCCATGTATTTCTGAATATGGCGCCTTATCCCATCCTTAGCTTCTTTGCTTTGAGGATATTGTTTAGCACTGATTAGAGAGACAGAGGCTTTTAATTCTACTACTATGGAGGTTGTTTTATGGCTAGACCTAATCCAGCAGTTTCTGCCCAGGTATTAGGATAATCTTTTATACATTTCTGTGGTAGTTTGCCTGTTTTATCAGTCCTAGGGAGTGAGAAGAGTTGTTGTTCATCTTCTGTGGACATAGTCAAAGCCGTGACTATGGGAGTTTTTACTGAAGGCTTTAGAAACTTCACTTGGGGACCATCAGAATTAAAGGTTATTCTATCCCGGAGTTTGGTAAGCAGTTCCCTGCCCATCAATGGGGCTGGGCATTCTAGGACTACTAGGAAAGAGTGGTGGATTTTTTTCCTTTCCTACATCCATAATCCTCTTAGTTGTCCAAGCCCGATATCTACTGCCATTAGCCCCTTGAACAAGGGACCATTTATTTGATAGGGGGCCCAGTGGGGTCTTAAAGGCTGAGTATGCTGCTCCTGTATCCACTTCAAAGTTCACTGGAGTCTCTTCCACTTCAAATGTTACCCTGAGCTCGGGGAGGAGATCCGAGCCCCAACATTCCTTGTCCTCTTCTAGAGTCAGCATGGCGGGCTAGGGTGGCTGCTTCTTTTTGGGGCACTCTTTGGCCCAGTGTCCTTTTTCTTTACAGTAGGCACATTGATCTGAGGCCAAGGGCAGCCTTTGGCATGGGACCAGGTATCCCTTCCTGTCTCCCTGCTTTTTAACTTCTGGCGTATTTGCTGCTGTGAACAAAACCTTAGCCAATGCTTTAGTCTGCCTTTTGCTCATTTCATCCTTCTTTTGTTCTCTTTCCTTCTCTCTCCTCTGTTTCCTCTCCTCCTCAGTTTCTCTCTTATAATATACTTTCTCAACTTCTCTGAATAAATCTCTTAAAGTCATATGTTGTAATCCATCTAGACTTTGTAAATCTCTCCTAATATCTGGGGCAGCCTGCTCAATAAAGGCCATTGCAACAGATGCTCTTTGGTCCTCTGCCTGAGGATCAAAAGGAGTATATTACCTATATGCTTCCATAATTCTCTCAAGAAACATAGAGGGAGACTCATTAGGCCCTTGGATAATCTCTCTTACTTTGGCCAAATTAGTCAGCCCTCTGGCGGCCACTCGGAGACCTGCTATTAGAGCCCGGCGATAAGTGGACAGATGCTACCGACCTTCAAAGGTGTTGGGGTCCCAGTTGGGTGGTTTCATTGGCCCGTAAGGATGGAGAGGGAGCATCACAGGGGCTTCCGAGTTTTCTATTATCCATTGTTGACGGTTTCCTTTAGGTGGCCCAGCTTCCTCCAGGGTCGTAGGGGCAGCTGCTACTGCGGGGAAGTCCCCTGGAGGGCTTGGGTCCAGACTAAATGCCTCTAGTGGTGGAGAGGCTGAGTCAGCGGCGGGAAGATCATCAAGAACATGTTGGGGGTTGGGGTGCAAGGGTAGAGAATAAGGAGGGGGAGGAGTGTCCAGTCTTGTGACTCAGGAAGAATGAAGGGAAGAGGGGGAGGAGTGGAAGTTTTGAATGATAGGATCGTGGGGGAAGGGTTATATGGCTGTTGATCTGGGTGGACACATGGCCCCGGCTGAAAGACAATATCTCTGACTTTTCGGGTTAGAGGGAAGTGAAAGGATCATTCTGGGGGACATCCAGCTCCGAGGATGGGCTGTTAAGGTCTGTAAACAAGTCAGGATGGCACCTGTTATTTTGCCAGAGAAATGTTAGAGTCTGTAAACAAGTCTTCATGGTGCCTGGCAAAATGCCAGAGGGAGTGGTTTGTGAAGTAACAAAAGCGAGCCATTAAGTGTGGAGATTCCTTATTGGTTGACTGCTGTATCTATTTTATGCTAATTAGATTAGCTGTGTAAAATGTATAAATATCGCTCAGATCCTACAATAAATGGCTCTCATTCCTGCTGCATCAACGTACACAAGTTATTCGTCACCTCCCCCGTTATTCCGCTGCAGCTGGACTGCAGTAGATGGTGGCCCGTTACGGGGAGCCCCGGGACACTCGGGGGAAAGTGACAAAAAAAAGCTGCCCGTCCATAGATAGGACGGGAGCAATTTGCTCGTCCCTAGGCAGATAGGGCTAGAGGAAAAATGGCCATTTCGAGAAAATGGAGAAGATTGATGCAGTATGTTTGTGTCTTGTTTTGTCTTGAAATGTTGTATTGTCTTTGTGACGAAAATTATGGAAGGGATGAGAAGTAAATTGATAAGGGAGAAAGGCCCCCCAGTGGAACCAAGAATAATTAGGGCATGTGTTGAGAAAAGCCCAGAAACTCTAGTCAGAAAGAAAAAGAAAGTTCAGAAGAAGAAAGATTATCAGGACAAAAGTTGCAGCAAAAGGCTATTACTGAATACTTTTTGTTACCGGAGGGTGCGTGAAACGACAAGGTGGCTGCCACCTGCCCAAGCTGATCATGGCGCAGCAAGAATTTTCCAAGCAGCAGTTGCTGGCTCTTCCCCGCCCCCCTTCCCGGGGGAGCGGATGGCCACTGGGAGCCCAAATGTAGACCTGACCTGGAGGCACAGTCTCGCAGGCTCTTGCTCCATGTGCCCGGAAGCAGTTTGAGTCTGGGACTCTCCCCAGGGCCATCTGGGGCTGCCTGGGATGCTACAGCTGGCAGAAGAGCTACTGGCATCCCTGAAGTTTGATTATTTCCAAGGCCAGTAACTACAATGGGTCTCCCACACCAGGAGACTGATGAGTAATGAGTACTATTAAAGCTTATTTCAAATGTAAAAAACCTTGAGATAATGTGCTAAATTGTTCCAAAGGTTGGTTTCTTAGTGAAATGCTACAGGATTTTCTTTAGCCATCCGGAGTTTCTGCCTTCGTTCCAGTGCTGGTGAAAACAAAGGTGAAAGAATTTACAGTGTTGCTGAGAACCAGAGGAAACTTCGGCTGAGAACCCGAGGAGACTTCGGAGTATTGCTGTTTCTGCTGCTACAACTTAAGCTAGCTGCCTGCAGAACTTACCTGGACTGTGATTTACCTGGACTGTGAGTTAATCTATTGAGACACTGCTTTATCTGGACTGAGATAACAAACTGTAATCTACAACAAATTGTAACTCAATATCTTTGCTAATGGTGTCATTGCTGGTATAATTTTTCCAAGGGCTTCTTGCATGGAGCCATCAATTGGCTTGGAATTGTAACATTTTGTATCCTCCCTTTCTGTTTCTAGCAGGTTATTTATGGTGTTTCTGTAAAAAACACTATGGTCGTTATTTAAATTAAACAAAACGGGGAAATGTTAAGGTCTGTAAACAAGTCAGGATGGCACCTGTTATTTTGCCAGAGAAATGTTAGAGTCTGTAAACAAGTCTTCATGGTGCCTGGCAAAATGCCAGAGGGAGTGGTTTGTGAAGTAACAGAAGCGAGCCATTAAGTTTGGAGATTCCTTATTGGTTGACTGCTGTATCTATTTTATGCTAATTAGATAAGCTGTGTAAAATGTATAAATATCACTCAGATCCTACAATAAACGGCTCCTATTCCTGCTGTATCAACGTACACAAGTCATTCGTCACCCCCCGGATATTTTGCTGCAGCCAGACTGCGGCAATGGGCCATTCTGAAGCACAGAGAGTCAGCCAGGTACAGCGTTTTACTGAAAAAAAAAAAAGATTCTGGGCCCTGGAGCGGACATCAGTCCAACGATCAAGGGTAAGGTAGAGAGGCGTGCAAGTACTTTGTCCCATAATGGGAATTACTCAAACAGGGACAGTGAATACACAAACACGACACAGACAAAGACAAACAGTAAACGTTTAACATGAGTCCAAGACAAAGATTAGAACTGAGTAACTGGCAAAACCTGATGGGTTAGACAATAAAGATAGACAGTAAACTCAACATGAGTTTCTGACAATGAACAAAACTAAGTAGCCGGCAAAACCAGATGGGCTGTCAAACCTAATGCTGAAGCAAAATATAACCGAGTTGAGGAAACTACTATTCCTCGAATTCCCGAGTCCTCTGCAGTGTCCCCCAGGGACGTGACCTGTGGCTCTGTTAAACGTCTGTCAGCCACCGTCAGAGAGAGCTAACGCTCTTCACTGACAGCCACTTAGCCAAGCCCTAACCTGAAACCCGAAACCAGAAAGAGGCACTTTACTTACCCCGAGAGTTGGGGTAAGTAAGGTGGGGTCTTTCGTCCGCCGCTGCCACATGTCTCACCTGGGGCCTCCAGATAAAAAGATGGGGCGAATGTCTGAGGAAAAGACCACCAAGAGACTGTCTCATGCCACAGCAAAGGGTTTATTGGGGGTCCAGTATGCTGGGGTTCAGAGCTCACTTCAGAGATGCAAAGAAAAAAGAGCCCCGAGAACAACTTGAGCAGAGTTTATATACATTCTTTAGAGAAGACAGGGACTTTACATACATCATAGCCTCCTTTTGCAAATCATCATATACCACGGGAAAATCAAATAACAATTCTAAAACATGATTAGCACCTTCATTGGCGGGAACACATCGGGCAGGGGTGATTGGTCAGCGATGAGAAGGGGTATACGTTTAAAATGATTGGTTGAAGACCTGAGATGTATATGTGCTGAGCTGCAGTTTCTGGTAAGGGGTTGTTAAGTAACTAGGTGGTCAGGAAAGATTTCAACACACATCTAATGGGCAGGTCTGGGGATTGTCTTAACTGCCACAGATTTTCAGGTTCTGAGTACAGCTTGTGAACTTTACAAAATCTGGTTCTTTTGTTTCAATTTTAATTTCTTTTATACTTTCAGAACCTTACAAAGAAAGGTGTGAGACTTCATCCACAATGACTGCTCTTTTGGCCATTTTGGTTTTGGGTGCATGCATGGGATCTTTATTTAGATCCATATGGTGGTGATATTCTAAGCCACAGCATCACTCAGAGCCTAGAGGCTGATTAAGACACATCCTTTTCCAAAGCAATTACTTCTCTTAGGTCAGTTACAGAACTCAGTCTCTGAGCGGAATCACACCAGAGTTCAAGCCCAGGTGTACCCAGTCATCTCTTCCAACCGCCACAAAAATGACCACAATTAAAACCAAAACACTCCCCCAAGGCCCTCATCTTCTTCCATATAGACACTCATCATTCCCTCTCGCTGGAGGTTTCCATGAATGGCACAGCCCAAGTGAGTGTCCAAAATAATGTCCCTTGCTCCTCATTAGCATAACCTCAGGGTGGCCTGGACACCCTTCCTGTGAACCAGGATTGATCACATAGGTCTGACGTTAATGCTGCTCTGCTACTCCAGTTTGAAGCCTACTGAATGTCAGGTATAGTTTCCTTATGTGATTTGGAGTCATGAGGAAACCGAAGCACCTCTGCAGGGCTTGGAAGAACTCATTTGACTGAAAGGATCCATACTATCACTTGATGGAGGTCAGGAACCTAACAGAGGAAGGCGAGAGACTTCATCCCCAATGACTGATCTTTTTGCCATTTTGGTTTTGGATGCACACATTAGATCTTTCTTTAGATCCATCAGGTGCTGATAATCTAAGCCACAGCCTCACACTGAGCCAAGAGGCTGATTCAGACACAACCATTTTCAAAGCAATAAAGCAAAGAGCCACAGGTGATGTCCATTCATTTCCATTTGAGAACTGTTTTCTTCAGGCTTCACAAAGGAGTGGCCTGAGGCAAAGAACTTCCTAACATTCAGGGCAACAAAACAATATGTTTGCAAAAGGCCCAAAGCAGGGTTTCTCCACTGAGACTTTCCTGGTCACACTGATATCTGAGTTTTCTGAGATGCTCGCCATTCCATTCAGCTCTCCAGTACATGGCCATGTCACAGAGCTCGAAGGTGGTACATATCTTGGACACAAAACTATGAGCCTATTCTGGAAAGTGGCCAGAATTCAGGAAGAAAACAGAAACTTAGGAAAAGAGTAGGTGTTGCCCTTGGATAAGGCAAGCTGCAGTCCATTCCTAAAATGGGCAGGGTTAATGCTGGTAATCTTTCTACTAGACAGGACACATCCACTGATAGATTCTAATTTGTAATGTGTACAACCATGGACACAGTGGGATACACAGACACAGAAACACTCGCCTTGTCAAAGGACTTTCTAGAAAGAATCCACTCCAAACTGAACGAACCGCCTTCCCTACCTATTCTCAGAACATGAGACAAAACCACAAGCTCACTTCCACACTCAAAAAGGCACCTTCTTTCCCAAGTAAGTGTGTGACTATCCAGAGTGTCCTCTGACTCATGGGCCATACTGTGTTCCCCAAAATTGGCCTGTCCTGTCTCAGATCTGGTCTCCTTGTCCAAGTCTGTGAAGTTGTCAGGAGCCTGTGCTGACCACTACCTGGTTTCTCAGGAAAGGCCCCTCTTCAGAGCTCTACTTGCATTTGGCCATCCTCAAATCACTAGGTACCAAAAAAGACAGACTATGTCCTAGGTAAATCCAAACAAGTGAGACCACTGGGAATGGGACTGGGACTGGCTCTGTGTGCCTGGCGTCCTGGATCCCAAGTTCAGCGAGTTCCATCACCAAAGAAGTGAGGTAGGTCAATTCGTTCAGGAAGGGAATGAGGTCACTGCCTTGGCAACCACTTTGTACTAACAGTTGCTTCCAAGGGTCCCTTGAGATGGAGGCTGCCCCTACTTCCTGTGACACTGTCACAAGTTACAATGGTATATCTACCATAGGCACCCAGGAGAAGCTCTCCACACAGGGTCGGTTTGGTCCATATTTTTATATCAAGAGGAGAGAGGCTGATTCAGACACATACCTTCATCCTGATCAGGTTGTTTGCCATGGAAAATGACTTTTGCTCTCTCAGGTCCTTCAGAGCTGCCTACATCTTCTCCAGGGATCATTTCTGCATGGACCTATGATGTTCTCAGCAGGTGGAAGATCCCCTACATTCCTGTATTGTAAGACCAACTCTGTCCCTGCTCTTCTGTAAAGTTAGATCGAGGGAAGAGTGTATGGTTAGGGTTAATAATATATTCTATTTGGGTTAGAAATCATTCTGCAGGATAAATAATGATATTGGGAACCTGCGATATTCACAAGAATATATTGGTAAAATATAAGTATGAAACCAGAAATCTAGGAACGATTTGAAGCCCAGAAGGACATTGGGCCCTTTAGTGGGATACTTAGCTTTGAATTTTGTTCTGCACACATGTCTCAGATGAATAAATATGCAAAGGCATAGGACCTTGTACCTTGGAAGATTGAATGTCCATGAGAACATCCAGTCAGAAAGAAATAGTTGGTAGGATAAGGAAGATAGTCAGTAGGTTTAGAAAAAAGAGTGAGTATAAGATAGGGTTTCAGGTAGAGAGTGAACATAAATTTGAGCACATATGAAGAGTCAGTCACAGTGATGAACTGGGGAAAATATGTAGGAAAGCAGATATCAATAGAGACATTAGGAAATCAGCAAAGTATAATGTGAGTGATAGGATTAGACATTTTCAACATGGTTGAGGTTGAATATATAATCTTGGAAAGAAATGTGTAGTCACCAATTGGATTGACATTTGAGAGCATTAGGCAACCTGGACATGGTTGTTTTAAGTAATCCATGCTCACTTTCCATTTTGCTTTGGTTAAAGGTTAATAAAATAGGTATTTGTCACTTCCTGTTTTTCTGTATGCTTAACAAAACACTGTTGAAATCTTGAGAACTGTTTGCTCATTTTGTTCCCAGAATGTGCTGTCCCCAACTGATAAACTGCAGAATGTACTCCCTCACCCGGTTGGAAGCAAACCGCCCACTCGCCTGACCCATCAATAAATTTCCCTCCCTGCCCTCGCCAAGGAAAGTATAAAAGCTCTGTTAAAGCTGTTCTCAGGGCTCTCTGCTCTATTCAAGTGAGCTCTGAGTCCCAACATGCTGGAACGCAATAAACCCTTTGCTGTTGCTGAGTGAAAATGGTATACTGTTCTGTACTTAAAAGATGCTTTCATTTGCTTGCCTCTGCATAAAGATAGTCAGTTGCTGTTTGCTTTCGAGTGGGTAGACCCAGAAACCAGAAAGTCTGGTCAACTAACTTGGACTAGACTCCCACAGGGGTTCAAAAACTCACCCACTCTCTTTGATAAAGCCCTCCACAGAGATCTCAACAACTTCAGAACTATGCACCCTGAAGTCACCCTGCTTTTATATGTGGATGTCCTGCTACTGGCAGCCAACACCAAGGAAAACTGTGAGTCTGCGATCCAAGCACTATTATCCGGGCTTGCTCAACTCGGATATAGAGCTTCAGCCAAAAAGGCCCAAATTTGCCAGCAAGAAGTAATCTTCCTGGGGTATTCCATTTGGGGTGGTAAATGATGGCTCACTGAGCCCAGAAAACAAACCGTTGGGCAGATATCACCCCCATCTAACAGGAGACAAAACAGAGAGTTTCTTGGACTGCTGGCTTTTGCAGGTTATTGATACCTGGTTTGTGTTCTCAGCTGCTCCTTTATACCCGCTGTTAAATGAGAATGCCCAATTCCAATGAACCCTTGAGCACCAGCAAGCTTTTGATAACATCTAAGGACACTGACATTGAACTCCTCAACTTCACTGAGCCCAGCCTGCAATTTCAGAAAGCCCTACACTACATTAAAAAGGTACATCAACTCACTCACCTTGGTTCAAAGAAACTGCGGCCATTCCTGAAGTATCAAGGACAGAGTTTTCGACTAACTCACTCACAGCAAAAGGAAATAACTGAACTGGTAACAAAAGCCTGTCGGTTTTGTCAATTGGTTAAAGCTTACCCTTCCAAGCTTCCTGCAGGAAAGCACCTACGAGGAACCAGACCAGGACAATTCAGGGAAGTGGACTTTACTGAAATTAAGCCAGGAAGATATGGACATAAATATCTTTTAGTCTTTGTAGATACATTTTCAGGATGGATTGAAGCCTTCCCTCCCCCCCCCCAAAAAAAAAAAAAAAACCACTTTACAAATGGTGGTCAAGAAGATCCTGAAAAATATTAAGATATTTTTCCAAGACACGGCCTTCCTAAGGTAATAGGATCTGATAATTGAACGGCGTTCATGGGCCAGGTAAGTCAGGGGTTATCCAGGACCCTGGGGATCAATTGGTAGTTACATTGTGCTTATAGACCCCAGAGCTCAGGACAGGTTAAAAAAAAAATAAATAGAACCATTAAAGAGACCTTAACGAAATTCAGCTTAGAGAACGACCTAAAAGATTAAAATATGCTCCTGCCTTATGCACTATTTCATGCAAGAAATACCCCCTCTGTTTCTTTGTGTAAACTCACCGCCTATGAAATTCTCTATGGTGCCTCTCCTGCAGTAAGGGACCTAACCCCAACTCTAAGACCTAAGCATCCCTTCCACACCCCCTTGCTTGACAGACTTAAAACTCTTGAAAGAACTCTGTGATACCTGTGGAAATAGCTGGCAACTGCTTTCCAACCTGGGGATGAGGGGACTCCACATCGATATCAAGTAAGAGACATCATCTACATAAGACGACACTAGGTGTCATCCTGGATGCTACTTATAACACCTACAGCGGTAAAAGTTGACGGAATCACTTCCTGGATCCATGCCTCTAATCTCAAGCCTGCACACTGTCCAGACTCTGGCTGGAAACTGGAAAAGACTGGTAACCCTTTCAAATTGTGTATTCGTCATATAGATAAGGCAATAGACTCTCCTCTTGGCCATGAGTAGATCTAACGCTCATCAGCCCATTCAGCAGCAATGGCTGATCACAAATCCTACTAGACAAGAAGTATGGTCTATCTTGCATACAGCCCCGTTAGGGACCTGGTGGCCATCTCTCCACCCAGACATTTGTCAGCTGGCTATAGGTCTTTCCTATTAGGATATCCCAGATTAAGAGGATCCCACTAAAATTCCATTAAATCTTTTCCGTACGATAGATAATGGAAACAAACATTATGGATGTAGGGACACGCGAGCCAGATGCAGGTTGGCTAGCCTAGATTAGAATGAATGCCCGGAAGACTATTAAAGCCTCAAGGAGCCATGGCTGTGTGGGGGAAAAGCCGAAATCTTCTGTAAGTCATGGGGATTTTAGCATAGAAAGGTTGCCTGGTGGAACCCAAAATCCTCATTAAATTCAGTACACAGCATTGGCCACATTACCAATTAGACAACCAAAACCAAACCCCCAGAGGAGTCTCTAGATCCTCAAATTCTGTGTGACCTTTTTAACTTCTGCAAGTGCTCAAAAAGGTGAAAGGAAATTCCCCTATGTGAAGGCCTTTTCCCTCTCTCGCTCACATCCTGAACTATGCTTCTCCAATAGATCCTCACCCTCAGCCTTCTGCTCAAGACTTTCTGCTGTCAGTCCCAGCTCACCAACCTGATTTCTTTCCTCCAAATACTAGATCAAACACCCAAACCTCTGCCGGTTCTCAGACCATTGCCCCCTTGCTGAGGTAGCAGGTACTGAGTTACACCTCCACCCACTCACTCCTCTCTTCTCCTTTCAGTGCCTGCACCGGGTCCAACCAGGTCCTCTTACCAGCTAACACAAAGCTCAAACCAGCTTAGGAGAGCCCTCAGACCTCTATCAAAGATGTAATGAAAATGGCCTTTAAAGTTGCTTTGTCATCACTAAAAACAGGTTACTTAGAATTTAAAGTACCTCACAGGCTTTTTGGGATACTCACTCCTGTCTTCCTCTCTGCTCTACCTGTTCTACTGCTCAAGTTTTAGTTGCTAGGAAAATCCCAAACCCCTTTCTCATTATTCTTTTACATCTCACCTGCCTCATTCTCAGATCCACGGAGCTGCTCTCACCCCCCGCCTTCCCCATCTTCCCCCTCTGTACCAGGCCCAGAGAAAAATCTTAACTGAACTTCTCCAGAAGTCTTCACCATGGCTGACTTTAGGACTTTCAGCAAATGTGTCCCTACAAAAGAGTTCAGTGTAGATAAACTCCCTCTTTTTCTGTTGCCCTGTTCTACTTAGCCACTGGCTGGAAAAATCAGCACTCCTAAGCTAGACACCCCCTTAATAGTTTTTCACACAATATGTGAACAAGGCCTCTGGCCTGGAGCTTGGGCTTCACAGAGATGGCTACATTTCAAAGATAAAAAATTACCAGCTGGGCTCCATGGTAACAGCTGCAGGGGGATAAAAGAAAATGAAGAAAAAGCTCTCTCCCTCCCAGGTGTCCTTGAAAAGTTAACTTGCCCAGAACAGAGGAAAAAACAGAAAAAAATTCCTTTTTGTGAAGTTCTGCACACTGTGAACTTCTGAGCCCCTTCCCTTTCATGTTGGGTACAAAATTCTGAAACTACATAAACGTGGGGTTAAGGGAGTTAATTGATTACAACAGAAGCAATGCCCTCTGAATCCAGTTGCAACCAAATATGACTCTTTCCCTGTCTTCAGTCCTATCTTAGGTGCCTTGCCTTGTCCACCCCTACAACAGTAAAATCTATATACTTAAACATTTTTTTATGTTTTCATGAAATGGTCAACAGATGTGATTAATTGTGTAATGGTGCAGATGTTTCCCAAAGTGCTCTATAATGATGCAGGTTCATTAGAAGTTCAAACAGGAGGGCATACAACCTGGTTCCACTGGGAACATATTTCTCTAACTTTAGCCTTCCTATTAGGAGTAGAAGTTGCTGCAGGGGTGGGCACAGGAACCACTGCCCTGCTCCATGGGACACAACAAATGACCCAATTAGAAGCAGCAATAGACCAAAACTTAAAGATTTTAGAAACCTCCATCACAGCTTTGCAGGAATCTTTATCCTCTATCTCTGAAGTAGTTTTACAGAACAGTCAAGGGTTGGACCTCCTCTTCATGAGAGATGGGGGCCTTTTGCTGCATTGAGGGAAGAATGTTGTTTTTATGGCGAACATACTGTAGTTGTAAAAAAATATATGAGTAAATTAAAAAGACACCTTGAAGAGCGTCAATGAGAGAGAGAGGCCCAAAAAGGGTGGTTTGAGTCTGGTTCATACAGTACCCCTGGTTAACTACGCTTCTATCAACCCTGGTCGGTCCAATAATAATCCTCATATTATTGCTAACTATGAAACCCTGTGTGCTCAAACGTGTAATTTGTTTTCTCCAAGCTCAAATTGGAGAATTTAAACTTTTGGTAATTCCCCACTTGCAGACATAGAATGTGACACCCACCAATGATCACTTTTATGATTAAAAGTAGCCAGAAGAAGTGGTAAAAGAAAGGTTAATAAAATAGGTACTTGTAATTTCCTGTTTTTCTGTATGCTTAACAAAACACTGTTGAAATATTGAGAACTGTTTGCTAATCTTGTTTCCAGAATGTGCTGTCCCCTAACTGGCAAACTGCAGAATGTATTCCCTCACCCGGTTACTCACAAACCGCCCACTCGCCGTGACCCATCAATAAACTTCCATCGCTGCCCTCTTCAAGGAAATTATATAAGCTCTGCTTAAGCTGTTCTCAAGGCTCTCTGCTCTGTTCATGTGAGCTCTGAACCCCAGCATGCTGGACCCCCCAATAAACCCTTTGCTGTTGCATGAGACAGTCTCTTGGTGGTCTCTTCCACCGATGCTCACACGAACATTACTTGGACGATTGAATGTAGAAGAGAAAATCCAGTCAAAAAGGGATAGTCAGTAGAATTAAGAAGATAGTCGGTAGGTTTAGGAAGAAGAGTGAGTATAGGATTTGGAACAAAAGTTCTTTAGCAATAGGGGTTCGGTTAGAGAGTGAATGTAAATGTCAGCACATGTGAACAGTCACAATAATGAACTGGGAAAAATATGAAGGAAAGCAGATATCAATATATCAGGCAAAGTATAAAGTGAGTGATACGATTAGACATTTTCAAGAGGGTTTACTTAGAATATATAATCTTAGGAAGAAACAAATACATAATCTCCAATAGGATGGACATTTGAAAGCATTAGGCAACCTTCACATGGATGTTTTTTGTAATCCCTGCTCACTTTCCATTTAGGCTTTCGTACAATCATAAGTGTGACATTTGCGTTTTGTGTCCAGAATATTACACTGATAAAATGTATATGTAGATCTGGTGACATGGGTATTTCTTCCACCATTTCTGGGAGCAATATTTTGAAGACATATAAATGGGTATTGGGGGTACGAAGAGGTGTACACTGTGTCTATGAATATAGAGATAATGCATGAATAGACCATACAGTGAATAAATAATATAAGTGTTTCCACATTAAATAATGGATTGAATTGATATCTGAAAATATATAAAAAATTTTTTATTGATATACAATCATTCATTCCAACCAGTTATACATATAATATTAATATTAGGGTTATGGTTTATCATGAAGATATGTTAGTTTTGCTACAAAAGTGATTATGGAAATCGAAAATAATGTGTTTGGAAAGAGTCAGTCACAATGCTGGCAATATGTGAACAAGGCCTCTGGCCTTGAGCTGGGGGTTCACAGAAATGGCTATATTTCTAAGATAAAGAAGTTACAAACTGGGCTCCATGGTAACAGCTGGCAAGGAAAAAAGAGAAGAAAAAAGCTCTCCCCCTCCCAGGTGTCCTTAAAATGTTAACTTGCCCAGAATAGAGAAAAAAAAACCTGCTTTTTGCGAACTTCTGCAGACTGTGGAATTCTGAGCCCCTCCCTTACATGTTGGGTACAAAATTGTGAAACAACCTAAACTTGGGGTTCAGGGGATTAAGTGATTACAACAGAAGCAATGCCCTCTAAACCGTTAAATGGTGAGGAAGCTCATTTCAATGAAAGCTCTGGACAACAGTCCAAATAGGGCTATTTCCCTGTCTTCAGTGCTATCTTAGGTGCCTTGCCTTGCCTTGTCCGTCCCTTTTCTCATGAAAAGACCAGTCAAGAAATATGGAGGAATACATGTGTTCTGAAGCAGGAAGTGATTGATAGTGAAAGAAATGCCTATAAATTTCCTAACTTGTGGATGAAATATATATCCTATGATGTTCATAAATTAAAGAAATAGTAATCTACCAGTGTTGAATAAAAATGAACGTCAAAATACACATCATGTCTGATTGGAATCTACTTGCATTGATGTTAATCTGGGTCAGTTACTGTAGAAATATTAGGATTTGTATGCACCATTCATTGAATTACTTTTCAGTACTAGGAAACAAATATGTATTTCAGGTGAATGAATATTTCTAAGAATAACCTTGTGAAAAGTTGATTATAAATCCACATACATGAATATGAATGAATTTGGTGAGTGTAAAATAAGACACACATATCATATTTTGAAAAATCTGGAGAGTGTATATATAAATATATGTGTGTATATATATATATATATATATATATATATATATATATATATATATATATAGATATATAGATATATATAGATAGATAGATATAGATATAGATAGATATAGATATATAGATAGATAGATATATAGATATAGATATATAGATACACACACACAGATACATTAAAAATAGCAATATATATGCCAATCAAAATTTATAATAAAATATATATCATCGACAGATCCAAAAATATTTATTTTACTGAACATGGATTTATGAATAATATTGTTCAAGTAGAAAGCTCACACATAATTTGAATTTTCAGTTCCAACATCGTTTAGGAAGAGTGATCCCTTACAATTTGTATCTGCCAAGTTAGCCACCTCACAAGAATGTGCGTGTGGTCCAAGGTAGGATTCTATGTGTGCATATAGAAATACAGGTGGTGAATAGGCTACAGAGAAAGGGAGACAGGAATTCACACAATGGTTTACTTTAAAAAAACATGGAGAACGATTTCAACAAAAAATTGACTAGATTTATAACTCCTACCGTATTTAAGGCAAAAGGCAAGTCCAACTATACACCATGCCTCCTGTAATGCTTGCATTTTTATTCTGTTTGGGTTATTTTTCTCCATCTCATTAGTATTAGTAGTCAGAGTGTAGTAGGTTAGGAGTTAGTGTCAGGGATTCAATATTTCGAATGGAAAATTAGAAAATGAATCTAATGTGTATGTAAATATGTGCTACAAAAAAATGTTCACACTCTCATCCAGAATAATGCCTTGACAGTACTTTCACCCCAACTAAAACACCATTAGAGGAGAAGAGTTAGAAAATCAGTGAATACATATCTGGAATGGAATATGCTCAGGGTTTTGAAACCTTGGAGGTGGTAGAGGAGTTTCCAAATGTAAAGGACATGCTAAACACTCCACAAACATGGAGCTCTGCTGGCCTAAAGACTTCTTGAGAAACTGCATGTGTGGTTGGGCACTTGAAATATATGTAGTTTTCAGGAGCTTTAGCTTCCCTTGTATTGAGACCATCAAAGCTGGGTCTGCATCTATGTGACCTGGAGGACATGGTTTCTTATTTTCCAATGAAAATGAGGAAGCAGTGCTGAATTCTCTCTTAGTAGGTAACCTGTGGACACTGGGGGCTAAGTGTCTCCCCGTGTGGACTGTGAAGCCATTTGGTCATCCTGCAATTTTTGTGGTGTCTCTTGCTGCTGCACTGGGAGTTTGGTATTTGCTTCACGAAATACAAGGAGTTCAACTGTGTCACAGTGCTGGAGTGATTTCTGTCTGAGTGGTGGGTCAGGTTCTGCAGGAGAATGCACCAACCAGGCTTCTATCCCACATAGTTTGCTCCCTTGACCATAGCAACCTGTTTCTGAACATTGCCCTGAAACCTCTCCATATAACAAGATGCCTTTACAAAGAAGGGTCTGCTGTCTGCACCATGTCAGTCACAAGCCATTTGGAAGCCAAAAGGAGATCCATATTGCCCCACCACATGTTTTATCACACCCCTGCGCAGCACTGTTCTTGCCCCACTACTCAGCCGGCTCCAACTTACTGGCATCTCTGTTCTACACCATTTTCATAAAACCCAGTCAATCAAGGCACTGTCTGGCATACTCAAGATCAGCACCAGGACATCTAAAGGTTCTCCAGTGCGACCTGTTCATGGGAATTTGAAAAAAATTTATGGTATCTATCTAGCCATTTTTCAAGGATGATGTTGCAGGCACTGTGGGTTTCAATATATTAAGGAACCGTTAAATGGTGAGGAAGCTCATTTCAATGAAAGCTCTGGAGAACTCTCACAGGCAATGCTTCCAAAGAGTGGCCAAAAGGTCACATGAAGCCAGGCCTATTGAGGTCTACAATGTGAGGTCCATGTGATTTTTGACTCTCAACTATGGCTGCCAAGTCTTTCAGAAAAAATTCATTTGGTATCCTGGCTGAGATTCCCAGTGATATGTGGAAAGCCAACCTGGGCCTAGATCTCAGTTTCCAAGGGCGACTCTCATGAGTGGCCTCCTAAAATCCCAACACAATTCATGGCAATACTTGTCTGATGTCGGTTCTAGAACTCTGTATCTAAGAGGAATCACACCAGAGTTCAAGGCCAGGTGGACCTTGTCATTTCTTCCAACCACCACACAAATGACCACAATTAAATCCAAAACACTCCACATGGCCCTAATCTTCCATATAGACACTCATCATAAACTTTGGCTGGAGTTTTCCACTAGGGGTGCAACCAAAGACAGTGTCAAAAAAATGCTCCCTTGCCCCTCATTTGCCTAAAGTCACTGTGGCCTGGACACCATTCCTGTGAACCAGGAGTGATCAAATAGGCCTGCCATTAATACTTTTCCACTTCTCCAACTTGAGGTCTCTGACTGTGGGGTTTAGATTCTTTATGTGAACTGGAATCATGAGAAAACCCAAGCACCTATGGGCTACCCTCTGCAGGGCCTTGAAGAATTCATTTGATCAAAGGATCCCTATTCTCACTTGATGGAGGTCAGGAACCTTACAGAGGAAGGCGAGAGGCTTCATCCACAATGACTGCAATTTTTGCCATTTTTATTTTGGATGCACACATGGTATCATTCTTTACATCCATCAGGAGTTGAGAATCTAAGCCACAGCCTCACAGAGGGCTAAGAGGCTGATTCAGACACATATCTTTACAAAGCAATTAAGCAAAGAGCCACAGGGGATGCCCTTTCATTTCCATTTGAAAACTGTTTTCTTCAGGCTTCACAAAGGTGTGGCCTGAGGCAAAGACCTTCCTGACATTCAGGGCAAAAGAACAATAGGTAAACAAAAGGCCCAAAGCAGGGTTTCTCCACTGAGACTTTCCTGGTCACACTGTATGTAAACAAAAATCTAAGTAAGATTTGAAGCCCAGAAAAGTATGAGGCCCTTGATTGGGAGACTTAGCTCTGAATTATGTCCTGCACAGACGTCTCAGATAAATTAATATACATTGGCATTGGACCTTGTACCTTGGGTGATTGAATGTCAAAGAGAACACCAATTCAAAAAAGGATAGTCAGTAGGATTTGGGAGATAGTAAGTATATTCAGAAAGAAGAGTGAGTATAGGATTTGCACCAAAAGTTATTTAGAAAGTGGGTTTCAGGTAGAGAGTGAATGTAAATGTCAGCACATATGAATAATCAGTCAAAATGATGAACCTGAGAAATTATGTAGGAAAGCATATATCAGTAGAGACTTTAGGATATCAGGCAAAGTATAAAGTGAGTCATAAGATTAGACATTTTCAACAGGGTTGAGTTTGAATATATAATCTTAGAAAGAAACACATATGCAGTCACCAATTGGATTGACATTTGATAGCATTATTCAACCTGGACATGGATGTTTTAGAAATACATGCTCACTATAAATTTGGGCTTTGGTACAATCAGAAGTGTGACCTTTGCATTTTATGTCCAGAATACTATTGTGATAAAATGTATATGTAGATCAGGTGACATGAATATTTTTTTCTACCATTTCTGGGAGAAATATTTTGAAGGTGTAAAAATGAGTATGGGGGTACAAATAGGTGTACCCTGTGTCAATGAATATATAGAGATAATGCAAGAATAGACCATACTATGAATAAATAATATAACTGGTTCCACTTTAAATAAAAGATTGAATTGATATCTGAAAATATACAGGAATTCTTATATTGATATACAATCATTCATTCCAACCAGTAATACTTCTAATGGTAATATTAGGGTTATGTTTTATCATGAAGAGTGTGTGAGTTTTGCTTCAAAAGTGATTATGGAAAAAGAAAATAATGTGTTTAGAAAGAAGTCTCATGAAAAGACCAGTCAAGAAACAAGGAGGAATACATGTTTTCTCAAGCAGGAAGTTATTGAAATTGAAACAAATGCCTTTAAATTTGCTAACTTGTGGATGAAATATATATCTTATGATGGGCATCAACTGAAGAAATAGTAATGTACCAGTGTTGACTAAAAATGAACATCACAATACACATCATGTCTCATAGGAATCTACTTGCATTGATGTTAAACTGCGTCAGTTACTGTAGAAATATGAGGATTCGTATGCACCATTCACTGAAGTTAGTTTTCAGTTCTAGGAAACAAATATGTATTTCAGGTGGATGAATTTTTCTGAGAATAATCTTTTGAAAATTTGTTTTTAAATCCACATACAGTGAATATGAATGAACTTAGGGAGTGTACAATAAGACACATATATTTCATATTTTGAAAATAAAAAGTAGCAATATATATGCCAATCAAAATTCATCATGAAATATATATCATCCACTGATCCAAAAATATTCATTTTACTGATCATGGATTTATTTATCATGTTGTTTATCTATGAAGCTCACCCATAGGTTGAATTTTCAGTTCCAACTGGGTTTAGGAGGAGTGATCTGTTATCCCAATTTGTATCTGCCCAGTCAGCCACCTCACAAGAATGTACATGTGATAACAGGTACGATTCTATATGTGCATATGAAAATACATGTGCTGAATTGGCTACAGAGAAAGGGAGAGAGGAATTCACCTATTTGTTAACTTTAAAGTCACATGGAGAACTATTTCAAAAAAAATTGATTAGATTTAATACTACTACCCTATATAATGCAAAAGGCAAGTCCAAGTATACACCATGCCTCCTCTGAACTGCTTTTATTTCTATTCTGTTTGGGTTATTTTTCTCCATCATATTTGAATTAGTAGTCAGAGTCTAGTAGGTTATGGGTTAGTGTCAGGGTTCAGTATTTTGAATGGAAAATAGGAAAATAAATTCAATGAGTATGTAAATATGTGCTACATAAAAATATTCCCACTCTCATCCAGAACAATGACTTGACTTTACCTTCGCCCCAAGTAAAACACAATTAGAGTGGAAGAGTTAGAAAATCTGTGAATACATATCTGGAATGGAATATGCTCAAGAGTTCACAACCTTGAAGGTGGTAGAGGAGTTTCCAAAATAAGGGACAGGGTAAATACTCCACAAACATGGAGCTCTGCTGGACTAAAGACTCCTTGAGAAACTGCCTCTGAGTTTGGGCACTTGAAATATTTGTTGTTTTCAGGAGCCTTAGCTTCCTTTGTAGAGAGACCATCAAAGCTGGGTTTGTATCTAAGTGACCTGGAGGACATGGTTTCTTATTTTCTAATGAACATGAGGCAGCAGTGCTGAATTCTCTCTTTGTAGGTAAACTGTGGCCACTGGGGGCTAAGTCTGTCTCCGTGTGGACTGTGAAGTCTTTTGGTCATCCTCCACTTGTCGTGGTGTTTCTTGCTGCTGCAATGTGAGTTTGGTATTTGCTTCACAAAATACAAGGAGTTCAACTGGAACACAGTGCTGGAGGGAGTTCGGTCATGTGTGGTTTTTCAGGGTCTGCAAGAGTATGCACTTAACAGGCTTCTATCCCACATAGTTTTCCCCATTGACCATAGAAACCCGATTCTGAACAATGCCCTGAAACCTCTCAATATAAAAAGATGCCTTTACATAAAAGGGTCTGCTGGCTGCACCATGTAAGTCACAATCCATTTGTAGGGTAATGGCAGATCCCCATGAACCCACCATGCTTGGTTAATCACACACCTCCCCACCACTGCTCTAACCCCACTACTTAGCGTACTCCAACTTCCTGGCATCTCAGTTCTACACCATCAAGGCACTGTCTAGTACACTCTTGATCAGGAACAGGACATTCAAAGGTGTTCCAGTGCAACCTGGTCATGAGAAATTAAAAAATTTCATGGTATTTATCTATCTATTTTTCAAGGATAAAATTGGAAGCACTGTGGTTTTCAATTCATTCAGGAACCATGAAATGTTTAGGAAGCTCATTTCAACGAAAGCTCTGGAAAACTCTCCCAAGCACGGCTTCCCAAAAAGTGGCCAAAAGGTCAAATGAAGCCAGGCCCATTTAGGTCTACAATGTGAGGTCTATGTATGTTTTGACTCTCAACTATGGCTGCCAAGTCTTTCAGAATAAAATCATGGGATATCCTGTCTGAGATTCCCAGTTTTTTGTGGAAAGCCACCCTGGGCATAGATCTCAGGTTCCAAGGGCGAATGTCATGCGTGGTCTCCTAAAACCCCAACACAATTCATGGCAATATTTCTCTGATGGCATTTCCAGAACTCAGTACCTAAGGGGAATCACACCAGAGTTCAAGCCCAGGTGGACCCAGTCATCTCTTCCAACCGCCACACAAATGACCACAATTAAAACCAAAACACTCCCACATGGCCCTCATCTTCTTCCATATAGACACTACTCATAACCTCTGGCTGGAGTTTTCCATGACGGGTGAAGCCCAAGACAGTGTCCAAAATAAGCTCCATTGCCCGTCTTTTCCCTAAAATCAGGGTGGCCTGAACACCCCTCCTGTGAACCAGGTGGGATCAAATATGCCTTCCATTAATACTGCTCTGCTTCTCCAATTTGAGGCCTACTGACTGTCGGGTATAGATTCTTTATGTGATTTGGAGATATGAGAAAACACAAGCATGTATGGGCTAGCCTCTGCAGGGCTTTGAAGAACTCATTTGTTTCAAAGGATCACTATTCTCACTTGATGGAGGTCAGGAACCTAACAGAGGAAGGCGAGAGACTTCATCAACAATGACTGATCTTTTTCCATTTTGGTTTTGGATGCACACACGGGATCTTTCTTTTGATCCAACAGGTGCTGAGATCTAAGCCACAGCCTCACACAGGGCCAAGAGGCTGATTCAGACATATCCGTTTCCAAAGCAATTCACAAAGGGCCACAGGTGATGCCCATTCATTTCCATTTGAAAACTGTTTTCTTCAGGCTTCACAAAGGAGTGGCCTGAGGCCAAGACCTTCCTCACATTCAGTGGAAGAGAAGAATTGGTTAGCAAAAGGCCCAAAGCAGGGTTACTCCACTGAGGCTTTCCACGTCACTCTGGTATCTGAGTTTTCTGAGATGCTTGCCATTCCTTTAGCTATTCAGTACATGGCTATGTCACAGAGCTTGGAGGTGGTACATTTCTTTGACACAAAACCATGAGCCAATTCCGGAGAGTGGACAGTATCAGGAAGAAAACAGGACCTTAGGAAAATAGTAGGTGTTGCCCATCCATAAGGGAAGTGACAGTCCATTCATCAATTGGGCAGGATGAATGCTGGGAAGCTTTCTACTAAAGAGGACACATCCATTGATGCATTCTATTTTCTAATATGTACAACCATGAACACAGTGGGATACACAGACATAGAAACACTCACCTTGTCAAAAGACTTACTAGAAACAGTCCATTGCAAACCAAATAAACCTCCTTTTCTACCTATTCTTAGAACATGAGAAAAAACCACAAACTCACACCCACACCCACAAAGGCACCTCCTTTCCCCAAGTAGGTCTGTGACTATCCAGAGTGTCCTCTGACTGGTGGGCCATACTACGTTTCCCTGAAATGGCCTGTCCTGTCTCAAATCTGATCTCATTGGACAACTCTGTGAAGTTGTCAGGAGCCAGCGGTGAGCCACTACCTGCTTTCTGAGGAAAGGCCCCTCTGCAAAGCTCTCCTGAAATTTGGCCATCCTCATATCAGTAGGTACCAAGAAAGATTGCCTCTGTTCTTGGTAAATCCAAACACGTGAGCCCACTGGGAATGGTACTGGGACTGGCTCTGGGTGCATGGCTTCCTGGATCCCAATTTCAGAGAGTTCTATCACCAAGGAAGTGAAGAAGGTCACTTCCTTTATGAACTGAATGAGGTCACTGCTTTGGCAACCAATTTGTCCTAACATTCGCTTCCAAGGTTCTCCTGAGAAGGAGGCTGCCCCTACGTCCTGTGACACTTTCACAACTGCGAATTGTATATCAACCATAGGCACCCGGGAACAGCTCTCCACACAGGCCTGGTTTGGTCCGTCTTGTCAACATTAAGAACAGTGAGGCTGATTCTGACACATCCCTTCATCCTGACCAGGTTGTTTGCCATGAAAGATGAGTTCTGCTCTCTCAGGTCCTTCATAGCTGCATACATCTTCTCCAAGGATCATTTCTGCATGGAACTTTGAGGATCTCAGCAGCTGGAAGATCCCCTACATTCATATATTGGAAGACCAATTCTGTCCCTCCTCTTCTGTAAAGTTAGATTGAGGGACCATTGCATGGTTAAGGTTAATAACAGGTTCCATTTGGGTTAGGAATCATTCTGCGGGATGAATAATGGTATTGTGATTTTGCAATATTTACAAGAATATATAGGTGAAATAAAAGTATGAACACAGAAATCTAGGTAATTTTTAAAGCCCAGAAGGGCATTGCACCCATGATTGGGATTCTTAGCTTTGAATTATGTTCTGCACAGGTGTCTCAGATAAATCGATATATAATGGCATAGGACCTTGTCCCTTGGATGATTGAAAGTCAAAGACAACATCCAGTCAAAAATGGATAGTTGGTGGATTAAGATAATATTCGGTAGGTTTATAATGAAGAGTGTGTATAGGATTTGGACTAAAAGATCTTTAGCAATACGGGTTTGGGTAGAGAGTGAAAGTAAATGTCAGCACATTTGAAGAGTCGGTCACAATGATTAACTGGGGAAAAAATATAGAAAAAAAGATATCAATGAAGACATTCGGAAATCAGACAATGTATAAAGTGAGTGATAGGATTAGACATTTTCAACAGGGTTGAGGTTGAATATGTAATTTCAGGAATAAACAAATATATAGTCACCAATAGGATTGACATTTGAGAGCATTAGGCAACCTGGACATGGATGTTTTTAGTAATCCATGCTCACTTTCCATTCAGGATTTGGTACAATCATAAGTGTGACCTTGCTTTTTGTTTCCACAATATTACTGTGATAAAATGTATATATAGATCAGGTGACATGAGTATTTCTTCCACCATTTTGGGGAGCAATATTTTGAAGATGAATAAATTAGTATTGGGGGTACAAATAGGTGTAGTCTGTGTTATATGAATATAGAGAAAATGCATGAATAGACCATACTCTGAATAAATAATATAACTGGTACCAAATTTAAATAATGGATTGAATTGATATCTGAAAATATACAGGAAATCTTATATTGATATTCATACATTCATTCCAACCTGTTATACATCTAATGGTAATATTAGTGTTATGGTTTATCATGAAGTGTGTGTGACTTTTGCCTTAATAGTGATTATGGAAATCCAAAATTATGTGTTTAGAAAGAAGTCTCATGAAAAGACTAGTAAAGAAACATGGAGGAATTCATGTGTTCTGAAGCAGGATGTGATGGAAAGTGAAACAAATTCATATAAATTTGCTAACTTGTGGATTAAATATATACCCTATGATGTGCATAAACTGAAGAAATAGTAATTTACCAGTGTTGAAAAAAAATGAACGTCAAAATACATATCATGTCCCATAGGAATCTACTTGCATTGAAGTTAAACATGGTCAGTAACTGTAGAAATATTAGGATTTGTATGCACAATTCACTGTAGTTAGTTTTCAGTACTAGGAAACAAATATGTATTTCAGGTGGATCAATATTTCTGAAAATAATCTTGTGAAAAGTTGATAATAAATCCACATACATGAACATGAATGAATTTAGGGAGTGTATAATAAGACACATATATTTTATATTTTGAAAAATCTGGAGAGTAAATATATATATATATATATATATATATATATATATATATATATATATATATATATATATATATACCTACACACACACACACACACACAGACATTTAAAAGTAGCAAAAAGTAGCAATATATGTGCCAATCGAAATACATCATGAAATATATATCATCCACAAATCCAAAAATCTTCATTTTACTGAACATAGATTTATGTATAATGTTGTTCAACTAGGAAGCTCACGCATAGTTTGAATTTTAATTTCCAACAGCGTTTAGGAGGAGTGATCTCTTCTCATAATTTGTATCTGCCAAGTCAGCAACCTCATAAGTATTTACTTGTGATACCAGGTAGGATTGTATATGTGCATATAAAAATACATGTGCTGAATAGGGTACAGAGAAATGGAGACAGGAATTCACATCTTTGTTAACTTGAAAAACACATGAAGAGGGGGAGGGACAGAGCCACCAACTGCGCCTGCAAGGTAGGCGGACCCTCCACCCACCGGTAGAACAGGCCTAGCGGCCCGCCAATCATAAAAGACACATCGCACTGGTTGGGGAAAGGGTAGAGCCACCGCCCGGCTGCAAGGTACGCGGACCTGCGACCCACAGGCAGAACAGGCCCAGAAAACCGCGGTGGGGCAGAGGCGCCCCTTGCGACGTCAAGGTTGGTGAACAGCAACACACCTGCAGAACAGGCCCAGCGGCCTTCAGAGGGGCAGAGATGCCCCCCGCGCCTGCGAAGTAGGCGGACCTGCGAACATGGACAGACCAGGCCCAGGGGCCCGACAGGGTGGTAGACACATCACCAGGTTGGGGGAGGGCCCGAGCTGCCACCCGTACCTGCAAGGCAGGTGGACTTCTGACCCACCGGCACAAGAGGCCCTGCGACTTGCCAGCGTGTTAGACACATCACCCCTGTTTGGGAAGGGGCAGAGCCGCCACCCGCGGCTGCAAGGTAGACAGACCTGCAACCCACAGACAGAAGAGGCCCAGCATCGTGCGGAGGGGCAGAGCCGACAACCGCGCCTGCAGGGTAGGTGGACCTGTGACCCACTGGCAGAACAGGCCCAGTGCCCGCAGAGGGGTAGAGCCGCTGCCCGCTCCTGCAAGGTAGGCAGACCTGCCACCGACCGGCAGAACAGACCCAGCAGCCTGCTGGTGAGGTAGGCACATTGCCCCATTTGGAGGAGGGGCAGAGCCACGCCCTGCACCTGTGAGGGAGACTTTGCAACTATAAAAGAGAAGTGTAAATATTTAGGGGTAAAATTCAATAACACAACAATTTGAACAAGCAGAAAGAAACGCGAACAGTATGAAAAGACAAGGAAAGAAAGGAGAACAAGCAATGAAGGTCAACTCAACATTAGAAGAGGTAATACCTGCAGCAGATGGAATGTCAGATAAAGAATTCAAAACATACATGCTTCAGATGATCTGGAGTCTCAAGGAAGTCATTAGACAGCAAAATCAGACAATGAAAGATCACTTTGACAATGAATTACATAAACAAATCCAAGATGCAAAAGATCAACTATACAGGGAGATAGAGGTTATTAAAAACAAACAAACAGAAATCATAGAAATGCAGAAATCAATAAAACAACTTAAAAACACAATTGAGAATACTACCAGCAGAGGAGATCACTTAGAAGATAGAACATCAGACAATGTATTTCAACTTGAAAAGAACAGAGACAGCTAGCAAGACTGTTAAGATACCATGAGCAGAACATCCAAGAAATATGGGATAACATAAAGACACCAAACTTAAGAATCATTGGGATACAGGAAGGTATAGAGGTCCAAACCAAAGGAATGAGAAATCAATTCAATGAAATAATATGGGAAAACTTCCCAGACTTGAAGAATGAGACAGAATCCCAAATCCTAGAAGCCTACAGGATGCCAAATGTGCAAAATCATAAGAGATCCACATTTAGACATTTTATAATGAAGATGCCAAACATACAGAATAAGGAGAGGATTTTAAAAGCTACAAGAGAAAGGAAGCAGATTACATTTAGCGGTAAACCAATCATTCTAATAGCTGATCTTTCAACAAAGACACTGAAAGCTAGAAGATCCTGGAATAACATTTTTCCAAAACTGAAAGAAAATGGGTTTCAACCAATAATTGTGCATCCAGCTAAATTAAGCTTCAGGATGGAAGATGAAATTAAAACCTTCCATGATAAACAAAAGTTGCAGCTAGAAAACCATCTCCTCAAAACATCCTCGGCAAAAGATGATAGGAAGAGGAAATGGAAAATAACAATGAAAACCAACAGTGGGAGGTAGTACAACAAAGGGGGGGGGGAATAATCAAAGAAAAACAAACCATGTTTAGTAACATAAATAAACAAATATGGCTGGAAGAACAACCCATATCTCAATAATAACCGTAAAAGTTAATGGCTTAAACTCACAAATTAAGAGACACAGGCTAGTAGAATGAATCACAAAACAAGACCCAACAATATGCTGCCTACAGGAGACGCATTTGATAGGAAAAGACATACATAGACTGAAGGTGAACAGTTGAGAAAAATCATATCACTCATATGGACTTCAGAAACAAGCAGGAATGTCCATACTCATATAAAATAAAATAGATTTCAAGCCAAAGTTTATCAAAAGGGATAAAGAGGGACACTACATACTGCTCAAGGGAACCATACACCAACAAGACATAACAATCATAAATATATATGCCCCAAACAATGGTGCAGCTATGTTCACTAAACAAACTCTTCTCAAGTTCAAGAGTCTAATAGACCACCTTACAATAATCATGGGAGACTTCAAAACACCTCTCTCACTACTGGACAGATCTTCCAAACAAAAGTTGAATAAGGAAACAATAGAACTAAATAACACAATTAATAACTTGGACTTAATTGACATATATAGAATATACCACCAAACATCAAGCAGTTACACTTTTTTCTCAGTAGCACATAGATACCTCTCAAAAATACATCATATATTATGTCACAGGGCAACTCTTAGAAAATATAAAGGAGTACAGATAATACCAGGCATCTTATCTGATCATAATGGAATGAAACTGAAAATCAACGGTAAAAGAAGGAAGGAAAAATCATCCATCACTTGGAGAATGAACAATAGACTACTGAATGATCAATGGGTTATCGAAGACATCTAGGAGGAAAATAAAAAAAATCTTAGAGATAAATGAAAAGACAGAATGAACATATCAGAATCTAGGGAAAACATTGAAAGCAGTTCTAAGAGGAAAATTCATTGCTTGGAATACTTTCCTTAAAAAAAGAAAAAGACAAAAAATAAATGATCTCATAGTTCATCTCAAAATTCTAGAAAAACATGAGCAAAACAACAGCAAAAGAAGTAGAAGGCAAGAAATTATTAAAATCAGAGCTGAAATTAATAAAATTGAAACAAAAAAAACATTTGAAAAAAATTGACAAAACTAAAAGTTGATTCTTTGAAAAAATAAATAAAATCGACAGACCCTTAGCCATGTTAAGGAAGAGAAGAAGAGAGAGAACTCAAATTACTAGCATACGGGATGAAAATGGCAATATCAAAACAGACACTTCAGAAATACAGAAGATACTCAGAAATTATTTTGAATCCCTATACTCCAATAAATTAGAAGATAGTGAAGGCATCAATAAATTTCTTAAGACATACAATCTGCCCAGATTGAGTCAGGGGGATAGAGATAACCTAAAAAGACCAATATCAATTGAGGAAACAGAAGAAATCATCCAAAGACTACCAACTAAGAAAAGCCCAGGACTGGATATATATACAGCAGAGTTTTACAAACCTTTAAAGAGGAACTAATACCTATAGTTTTCAAGATATTTCAGGAAATAGAAAAAGAAGGACAACTTCCAGTTTTATTCTAGGAGGCCAATATTACCCTGATTCCTAAATCAGACAAAGACACTTCAAAGAAACAAAACTACAGACCAATATCTCTAATGAACCTAGATGAAAAAATCCTCAATAAAATTCTGGCAAATCAGACAAAAAAACATATTAAAAAATTGTGCAACATGATCAAGTAGTATTCATCCCTGGGATGCAAGGCTGGTTCAATATATGGAAATCAATAATTGTTATTCACCACTTCAATAGACTTAAAAATAAGAACCATATGATCATCCCGATATATGCAGAAAAAAACATTCGACAAAGTACAGCATCCCGTTCTGTTCAAAACTCTAGAATAACTAAGGATAACAGGAACATATCTCAATATTGTAAAAGCAATCTATGCTAAGCCTCAGGCCAGCATCATTCTGAATTGATAAAAACTGAAGGAATTCTCTCTAAAATCTGGAACAAGATAGGGATGCCCTCTCTCAACACTTCTGTTCAACATATTTTTTGAAACACTGGCAAGAGCAATTAGACAAATGAAAGAAATTAAAGGCATAAAAAAAGGAAAAAAAAAACTTAAATTATCACTATTTGTAGCTGACTTGATTATGTACCTAGCAGACCCAAAAGGGTCTACAAAGAACCTATTAGAGCTAATAAATGAATTCAGCAAAGTGGCAGGATATAAAATCAACATGCATAAATCAAAGGAATTCCTGTATATCAGCGACAAATCCTCTGAAATGGAAATGAGGAAACCACTCCATTCAGAATATCCTCAAAAAAATAAAATACTTGGGAATCAACCTAACAAAAGAGGTGAAAGACTTACACAATGAAAACTACAGAACCCTAAAGAGAAAAATAGAAGAAGATCTTAGAAGATGAAAAAATATACGCTGTTCATGGATACGCAGAACTAACATCATCAAAATGGCGATATTACCAAAAGTTCTCTATAGGTTTAATGCAATGCCAATCAAAATCCCAATGGCATTTCTTGTAGAAATAGATAAAACAATAATTAAATTCATATGGAAAAATAAAAGACTTAGAATAGCAAAAACAACTCTAAGCTGGAAGTGTAAATCAGGCGGTATAGCGATACCAGACCTCAAACTATACTACAGAGCAATACTAACAAAAAGAGAATAGTACTGGTACCAAAATAGGCGGTTGGACTAATGGTACATAATATGGGACACAGAAACAAATCCACAAAACCACAACTATCTTATATTTGATAAAGGGGCTAAAAGCATGCAATGGAGGAAGGATAGCATCTTCAACAAATAGTGCTGGGAAAACTGGAGTTCCATATGTAACAAAATGAAACTGAATCCCTTTCTCTCTCCATACACAAAAGTTAAGTCAAAATGAATCGAACAGCTTGATATCAAATCAGAGACATGGCATCTGATAGAAGAAAACCTTGGCTACGATGTACATACTGTGGGGTCGGGCTCCAAATTCCTCAATAGGACACCCATAGCACAAGAGTTAATAACTAGAATGAACAAATGGGACTTACTCAAACTAAATAGATTTTTCTCAGTAACAAAAACAATAAGAGAGGTAAATAGAGAGAGTACATCCTGGGAACAAATCTTACTCCTCACACTTCAGAGAGAGCCCTAATATCCAGAGTATACAAGGAACTCAAAAAATTAAACAATAAGAAAATGAATAACGCAATCAACAAATGGGCCAAGGACCTGAACAGACACTTCTCAGAGGAGGACATACAATCAATCAACAAGTCCATGAAAAAATGTTCACCATCTCTAGCAGTCAGAGAAATGCAAAACAAACCCACCCTAAGATACCATCTCGCTCCAGTATGAGTGGCAGCCAATATGAAGTCAAACAACAACAAGTGCTGGCGAGGATGTGGGGAAAAGGGTACACCTGTACATTGCTGGTGGGACTGCAAATTGGTGCAGCCAATTTGGAAAGAAGTATGGAGATTTCTTGGAAAGCTGGGAATGGAAACATCATTTGACCCAGCTATTTCCCTTCTCGGTCTATTCGCTAAAGACCTAAAAAGAGCATGGTACAGGGACACTGATAAATCGATGTTCCTAGCAGCACAATTCACAATTGGAAGACTGTGGAACCAAACTCGATGCCCTTCAAAAGATGAATGGATAAAAAAAAATTGTGGCATTTATACACAATGGTGTATTACTCTGCATTAAAAAATGACAAAATCATACAATTTTCAGAGAAATGGATGGCATTAGAACAGATTATGCTAAGTGAAGAGAGCCAATGCCTAAAAAACAAATGCCAAATGTTTTCTTTGATATAAGGAGAGTAACTAAGAACAGAGTTGGGAGGAAGAGCATGAGAAGAAGATTAACATTAAACAGGGGTGAGAGGTGGGAGTGAAAGGAAAGAGAACGGAAATTGCATGGAAATGGAAGGAGACCCTCATGGTTATACAAAATTAAATACAAGAGGAAGTGAGGGGAAAGGGTAATAAAACAAGGGGAAGAAATAAATTACAGTAGGTGGTGTAGAAAGAGAAGATTGGAGGGAAAGGGATGGGAGATAGTAGATAGGAAAGACAGCAGAATACAACAGACACTATAGCAATATGTAAAACAGTGGATGTGTAACTGATGGGATGCTGCAATCTATATACGGGGAAAAATGGAAGTTCATAACCCACTTGAATCAAAGTGTGAACTATGATATGTCAAAAACTATGTAATGCTTTGAAGATCCAACAATAAAAATTAAAGGAAAAAAAAAAACTCATGGATAACTATTTCAATAAAAATTGACTAGATTTATAACACCTACACTTTATCATGCAAAAGGAAGTCCAATTATACACCATGCCTCCTCTGAACTTCTTGTATTTCTGTTTGGGTTATTTTTCTCCATCATATTAGGAATAGTAGTCTGAGTCTAGTAGGGTATGCGTTAGTGTCAGAGATTCAGTATTTTGAATGGAAAATAGGAAAATGAATCCAATGTGTATGCAAACATGTGCTACATGAAAATATTCCCACTCTCATCCACAACAATGCCTTTACGTCACCTTCGCCCCAAATAAGAAACAATTAGAGGAGAAGAGTTAGAAATTCTGTGAATATATATCTGGAATAGAAAATGCTTAGGAGTTCACAAACTTGGATGTAGTAGAGGAGTCTTCCAAAGTAAGGGACAGGGTAAACACTCCAGAAATATGGAGGTCTGCTGGCCTAAAAAAATTCTTGAGAAACTGCCTCTTAGGATGGGCACTTGAAATATATGTTGTTGTCAGGAGCATTAGCTACCTTTGTATAGAGACCATCAAAGTTGGGTCTGCATCTATGTTTCCTGGAGGACATTCTTTCTTATTTTCCAATGCACATGAGGCAGCAGTGCTGAATTCTCACTTTGTAGGTAAACTTTGGCCACTGGGGGCTAAGTGTCTCCCCGTGTGGACAGTGAAGCTTTTTGGTCATCCTCAACTTTTCGTGGTTTTTTCCTGCTGCTTCACTGGGAGTTTGGTATTTACTTTATGAAATACATGGAGTTCAACTGGGACACAGTGCTAGAGGGAGTTCTGTCACGTGTGGTTTTTCAGGGTCTGCAAGAGAATGCAACAATCAGGCTTCATTCCCACAAAGCTTGCCCCCTTGTTCATAGCAACCTGATTCTGCACATTGCCCTGAAAACTATCCATATAACAAGATGCCTTTACATACAAGGGTCTGCTCACTGCACCATGTCAGTGTCAATCCATTTGGAAATCAATGGAAAATCCACATGGCCCCACCACAGATGATTTATCACACACCTGCACACCACAGCTTTGGCCCCACTACTCAGGAGGGTCCAACATACTGGCAACTCTGTTCTACACAATTTTCCTTAAACCCATTTAATCAAGGCACTGTCTGGTACACCACAAACTCACACCCACACTTACAATGGCACCTCCTTCCCCCAAGTAGGACTGTGACTATCTGGAGTGTCCTCTGATTGGTGGGCCATAATATTTTCCCCCCGGAATGGCCTGTCCTGTCTCAGATCTGGTCTCCTTTGCCAACTCTGTGAAACTGTGAGGTGTCAGCGGTTAGCCACTACCTGCAATCTCAGGAAAAGACCCTCTTCAGAGCTCTACTGGCATTTGGCCATCCTCACATCAGTAGTTACCAAGAAGGTCTGACTCTGTACTTTGTAAATCCAAACAAGTGAGCCCACTGGGACTGGTACTGAGACTGGCTCTGGGTACCTGGCTTCTTGGATCCCAAGTTCATAGAGTTCCGTCACCAAGGAAGTTAGGTAGGTCACTTCCTTCAGGAACTGAATGAGGTCGCTGCCTTGGCAACCACTTTGTCCTAACAGTTGCTTCCATGGGTTCCATGAGATGGAGGCTGCCCCTACTTCCTGTGACAATTTGACTACTTAGAATGGAATATCAACAATAGGCACCTGGGAACAGCTGTACACGCAGGCCTGGTTTGGTCCATCTTCTCTATATTAAGAAGAGAGAGGCTGATTCAGACACATCCCTTCGTCCTGTCCAGGTCGTTTGCCATGGAAAATGGCTTTTGCTCTCTCAGGTCCTTCATAGCTGCCTACATCTTCTCCAGGGATCATTTCTGCATGGAACTTTGAGGTTCTCACTAGTTTGAAGATAACCTACATTCCTTTATTGTAAGGCGAACTCTGTCCCTTCTCTTTTGTAATGTTAGATTGAGGCAACAGTATAGAACTCAATAACACAATTAATAACATAGACTTAATTGACATATACAGAATAAATCACCCAACATCAAGCAGTTACACTTTTTTATCAGCAGCACATGGATCCTTCTCAAAATAGATCATATATTATGTCACAGGGCAACTCTTAAACAATATAAAGGAGTAAAGATAATACCATGCATCTCATCTGATCATAATGGAATGAAACTGAAAATCAATGATAAAAGAAGTAAAGAAAAATCATGCATCACTTGGAGAATGAACAATAGGTTACTGAATGATCAATGGGTTTTAGAAGACATCAAGGAGGAAATTAAAAAATTCTTAGAGATAAATGAAAACACAGACACAACATATCAAAATCTATGGGACACATTTAAAGCAGTTCTAAGACGAAATTTCATTGCTTGGAATTCATTCCTTAAAAACAGAAAAAAACAACAAATAAATGATCTCATACTTCATCTCAAAACCCTAGAAAAAGAAGAAAAAAACAACAGAAAAAGAAGTAGAAGGCAAGAAATAATTAAAACCAGAGCTGACATTAATGAAATCGAAACAAAAGAAACAAGTGAAAAAATTGACAAAACTTAACGTTGGTTCTTTCAATAAATAAATAAAATCGACAGAACGTTAGACATTTTAATGAAGAGAAGAAGAGAGAGAACTCAAATTACTAGCATACGGGATGAAAAAGGCAATATCACAACAGACACTTCAGAAATACGGAAGATAATCAGAAATTATTTTGAATCCTTATACTCCAATAAAATAGAAGATAGTGAAGGCATTGATAAATTTCTTAAGTCATCTGATCTTCCCAGATTGAGTCAGAAGGATATAGACAACCTAAACAGACCAATATCAATTGAGGAAATAGAAGAAACCATCCAAAGACTATCAACTAGTAAAGCCCAGGACCGGATGTGTATACAGCGGAGTTTTAAAAAACATTTAAGGAGGAATTAATACCAATACTTTTCAAGCTATTTTAGGAAATAGAAAAAGAGGGAGAACTTCCAAATTCATTCTACGAGGCCAACATCACCCTGATTCCTAAACCAGAGAAACTCACTATAAAGTAACAAAACTACAGACCAATATCTCTAATGAACCTAGGTGCAAAAATCCTCAATAAAATTCTGGTGAATCGGATACGAAAACATATCAAAAAATTGTGCACCATGAGCAAGTAGGATTCATCCCTGGAATGCAAGGCTTATTCAATATACAGAAATCAATAAATGTTATTTCCCACATCAATAGACTTAAAAATAAGAACTATATGATCATCTAGATAGATGCAGAAAAAGCATTCAACAAAGTACAGCATCCCTTTATGTTCAAAACTCTAGAAAAACTAGGGATAACAGGAACCTACCTCAATACTGTAAAAGCAATCTATGCTAAGCCTCAGGCTAGCATCATTCTGAATGGAGAAAAATTGAAGGCATTCCCTCTAAAATCTTGAACAAGACAGGGATGCCCTCTCTCAACATTTCTGTTCAACATAGTTCTGGAAACACTGGCCAGAGCAATTAGACAGACAAAAGAAATTAAAGGCATAAAAATAGGAAAACAAAAACTTAAATTATCACTATTTGCAGATGACATGATTCTATACCTAGCAGACCCAAAAGGGTCTACAAAGAAACTGTTAGAGATAATAAATGAATTCACCAAAGTGGCAGGATGTAAAATCAACATGCACAAATCAAAGGCATTCCTGTATATCAGCGAAAAATTGTCTGAAAATGGAAACGAGGACAACCACTCCATTTACAATATCCTCAGAAAAAAATAAAATACTTGGGAATCAACCTAACAAAAGAGGTGAAAAACTTATACAATGAAAACTACAGAACCCTAAAGAGAGAAATAGAAGAAGATTTTAGAAGATGGAAAAATATACCTTGTTCATGGATAGGCAGAACTAACATCATCAAAATGGCGATATTACCAAAAGTTCTCTATAGGTTTAATGAAATGCCAATCAAAATCCCAACGGCATTTCATGTAGAAATAGAGAAAGCAATCATGAAATTCATATGGAAAAATAAAAGACCCAGAATAGCAAAAACAATGCTAAGCAGAAAGTGTGAATCAGGCAGTATAGTGATACCACACATCAAACTATACTACAGAGCAATAGTAACACAAAGAGCATGGTACTGGTACCCAAACAGGCGGGTGGACCAATGGTACAGAATAGAGGACACAGAAACAAATCCAAAAAACTACATACTATCTTATATTTGATAAAGGGGCTAAAAGCATGCAATGGAGGAAGGAGAGCATCTTCAACAAATGGTGCTGGGAAAACTGGAAATTCATATGAAAAAAAATGAAACTGAATCCCTTCCTCTCGCCATGCACAAAAGATAACAAAAAATGGATCAAGGAGCTTCATATCAAATCAGAGACACGGCGTCTGATAGAAGAAAATGTTGGCTACGATCTACGTACTGTGGGGTCGAGCTCTAAATTCCTCAATAGGACACCCATAGCACAAGAGATAATAACAAGAATAAAGAAATGGGACTTAATCAAACTTAATTTTTTTTTTCTCAGCAAAAGAAAGAATAAGAGAGGTAAATAGGGAGCCTACATCCTGGGAACAAATCATTATTCTTCACCCTTCAGATAGAGCCCTAATATCCAGAGTATACAAAGAACTCAAAAAATTAGACAATAAGATAACAAATAACCCAATCAACAAATGGCCCAAAGACCTGAACAGACACTTCATAGAGGAGGAATACAATCAATCAACAAGTACATGAAAAAATGCTCACCATCTCTAGCAGTCAGAGAAATGCAAATCAAAACCACCATTAGATACCATCTCACTCCAGTAAGATTGGCAGCCATTATGAAGTCAAACATCAACAAGTGCTGGTGAGGATGTGTGTAAATGGGTACACATGTACATTTCTGGTGGGGCTGCAAATTGGTGCAGCCAATTTTGAAAGCAGTATGGAGATTTCATGGAAAGCTTGAAATGGAACCACCATTTGACCCAGCTACTACTACTCTCGGTCTATTTCATAAAGACCTAAAAAGAGCATGGTACATGGACACTGCTACATTGATGTTCATAGCAGCACAATTCACAATAGCAAGAGTGTGGAACCAACCTAGATGACCTTCAATAGACAAATGCTTAAAAAATGTGGCATTAATACACAATGGAGTTTTACTCTGCATTAAAAAATGACAAAATCATAGAATTTGCAGGGAAATGAATGGCATTAGAGCAGATTATGCTAAGTGAAGGTAGCCAATCCCTAAAAAACAAATGCCAAATGTCTTCTTTGATATAAGGAGAGTAACTAAGAACAGAGTAGGGATGAAGAGCATGAGAAGAAGATTAACATTAAACAGGGATGAGAGGTAGGAGGGAAAGGGAGAGAGAAGGGAAATTGCATGGAAATGGAAGAAAACCCTCAGGGTTATACAAAATTACGGACAAGAGGAAGTGAGGGGAAAGGGAAAAATACAAGGGGAAAAATAAATTACAGTAGAGGGGGTAGAGAGAGATGATGGGAGGGGAGGGGAGGGGAGGGGGGATAGTAGAGGATAGGAAAGGCAGCAAAATACAACAGACACTAGTATGGCAATATGTACATCAATGGATGCGTAACTGATATGATTTTTCAAACTGTATACGGGATAAAAATGGGAGTTCATAACCCACTTGAATCAAAGTCTGAAATAGGATATATCAAGAACTATATAATGTTTTGAACAACAAACAACAAAAGTTAAAAAAAACATGGAGAACAATTTCAACAAAAAATTGATTAGATTTATAACTCCAATTCTACATAATGCAAAAGGCAAGTCCAATTATACACCATGCCTCCTCTGAAATGCTTGTATGTCTATTCATTTTGGGTTATTTATCTCCATTATATTAGGTTTAGGAATCAGAATATAGAGTATAGTAGGTTATGGGTTAGTGTCAGTGATTCAGTATTTCGAATGAAAATTAGGAAAATGAATCCAATGTTTATGCAAATATGTGCTAAAAATAATCTTCCCACTCTCATGAATAACAATGCCTTGACATTACCTTTGCCCCAAGTTAGACACAATTAGAGGAGAAGAGTTAGAAAATCTATGAATACTTATCTGGAATGGAATATGCTCAGGAGTTCACAACTTTGGCAGTGGTAGAAGATTTTCCAAAAGTAAGGGACAGGGTAAACACTTCACAAACATGGTGCTCTGCTGAACGAAAGACTTATGAGAAACTGCCTCTGAGTTTGGGCACTGGAAATATATGTTGTAGTCAGGAGCTTTAGCTTCCTTTGCAGTGAGACCATCAAAGCTGAGTCTGCATCTATGTAACCTGGAGCACATGTTTTCTTATTCTTTAATGAACATGAGGCAGTAGTGCAGAATTCTCTCTTTGCAGGTAAACTGTGGCCACTGGGGGCTAAGTGTCTTCCTGTGTGGACTCTGAAGTCATGTGGTCATCCTCCATTTTTCGTGGTCTTTCTAGCTGCTGCAATGGGAGTTTGGTGTTTGCTTTACGAAATACAAGGAGTTCAACTGGGACACAGTGCTGGAGGGAGTTCTGTCATGTGTGGTGGGTCAGGGTCTGCCAGGAGAATGCACCAACCAGTCTTCTATCCAACATAGACTTCCCCCTTGTCCCTAGCAACTTGATTCTGAACATTGCCCT
This sequence comes from Callospermophilus lateralis, assembly GCF_048772815.1. NCBI lineage: Eukaryota > Metazoa > Chordata > Mammalia > Rodentia > Sciuridae > Callospermophilus > Callospermophilus lateralis. Next base: position 173,433 of record NW_027513126.1, read on the forward strand.
GAAACCTCTCCATATAACAAGATGCCTTTACATACAAGGGTCTGCTGGCTGCACCATGTCATTCATAAGCCATTTGGAAGCCAATGGCAGATCCACATGACACCAACACAGATGTTTAATCACACACCTGCCCACCACTTTTCTAGGCCCACTACTCAGCAAATTCCAACTTACTGGCATCTCTGTTCTACACCATTTTCATGAAACCCAGTGATTCAAAGCACTGTCTGGTACACTCATGATCAGCAACAGGACATCCAAAGGTTCTCCAGTGCCACCTGGTCATGGGAATTTCAAAAATTTCATGGTACTTATCTAGCCATTTTTCAAGTATCAAGTTGGATGCACTGGTTTTTCAATTCATTCAGGAACCATTAAATGGTGAGGAAGCTGATTTCAATGAAAGCTCTGGAGAACTGTAAAAGTCAACGCTTCCCAACGAGTGGCCAAAATGTCACATGAAGCCAGACCCATTGATGTCTACTCAATGTGAGTTCCATATGTGTTTTGACTCTTAACTATGGTTGCCAAGACTTTCAGAATAAAATCGTGTTATATCCTGGTGGAGATTCCCAGTGCACTGTGGAAAGACACCCTGAGACTAGATCTCAGTTCCCAAGGGCGACTCTCATGCATGGCCTCCTAAAATCCCACCACAATTCATGGCAATACTTCCCTGAAGTCAGTTCCAGAACTCAGTCTCTAAGGGGAATCACACCAGAGTTCAGGTCCAGGTGGACCCAGTCATCTCTTCCAACCAACACACAAATGACCACAATTAAAACCAAAACACTGCCACATGGCCCTCATCATCTTCCATATAGACACTCATCGTAACCTCTGGATGGAGTTTTCCATGAGGGGCGAATAAACTCCCTTGCCCCTCATTTTCCTAAAGTACAAAATAAACTCCCTTGCCCCTCATTTTCCTAAAGTCAGGGTGACCTGGACACCCTTCCTGTGAACCAGGAGTGATCAAATAGGCCTGCCGTTAATACTGTTCTGATTCTCCAATTTAATCCTACTGATTGTCAGGTATAAATTCTTTATGTGATTTGGAGGCAATAGAAAACCCAAGCACACATGGGATCTTTCTTTAGATCTATCACGTTCTGAGAATTAAAGCCCCAACCTCACACAGGGCCAAGAGGCTGATTCAGACACATCTCTTTCCAGAGCAATTAAGCAAAGATCCACAGGTGAGGCCCATTCATTTCCATTTGAAAAAATGTTTTCTTCAGGCTTCAGAAAGGGGTGGCCTGAGGCAAATACCTTCCTGACATTCAGGGCAACAGAACCATAGGTAAGCAAATGACCCAAAACAAGGTTTTTCCACTGAGACATTACTGGTTACACTGATATCAGATATCTTAGTTTTCTGAGATGTTCCCATTCCCTTCAGCTATCCATTACATGGCCATGTCACAGATTTTGGAGGTGGTACATATCTTGGCCACAAAACCATGAGCCTATTCTGGAGAGAGGCCAGAAATCAAGATGTGAACAGGACCTTAGGAAGATAGTAGGTGTTGCCCATCCATAAGGCAAGCCGCAGTCCATTTATAAAGTGGGCAGGATGAATGCTGGGAAGATTCCAACTAGACAGGAAACCTCCAATGATGCATTCTCTTTTCTAAAGACTACAACCACGAACACAGTGGATACACAGACATAGAAACACTCGCCTTGCCAAATGACTTCCTAGAAACAGTCGACTCCAAACCATACAAACCACCATTCCTACCTATTTTCAGAACATGAGACAAAACCACAAACTCACATCCACATCCACAAAAGCACCTCCTTCCCCCAAGTAGGTCTGTGACTATCTGGAGTGTCCTCTGTCTGGTGGGCCATACTATGTTCCCCCAAAATGGCCTGTCCTGTCTCAGATCTGTTCTCCTTGGCCCACTCTACGATGTTGTCAGCAGGCAGCATTGAGCCACTACCTGCTATCTATGGAAAGGCCCCTTTTCTGAGCTCTACTTTCATTTGGCCATCCTCATATCATTAGGTACCAAGAAAGACTGACTCTGTCCTTGGTAAATCCAAACAAGTTTGACCACTGGGACTGGGACTTGGACTGGCTCTGGGTGCCTGGCTTCTTGGATCCCAATTTCAGAGAGTTCCATCACCAACGAAGTTAGGTAGGTCACCTCCTTCAGGAACTGAATGAGATCACTGCCTTGGCGACCACTTTGTCCTAACAGTTGCTTTCATGGGTCTCATGAGATGGAGGCTGCCCCTACTTCCTGTGACACTTTGACAAGTTTGAATGGTATATCAACAATGGCCACCCGGGAACACCTCTCCACGCAGGTCTGGTTTGGTCCATCTTCTCTACATTAAGAAGAGAGAGGCTGATTCATACACATCCCTTCGTTATCACAAGGTGTTTGCCATGAAAGAAGGCTTTTGCTCTCTCAGGTCCTTCAAAGCTGCCTACATCTTCTCCAGGGATCATTTCTGCATGGAGATTTGAGGTTCTCAGCAGGTGTAAGATCCCCTACAATCCTGTATTGTAAGACGAACTCTGTCCCTGCTCTTTTGTAATGTTAGATTGAGGCAACAGTGTATGGTTAGGGATAATAACAGGATCGATTTGGTTTAGGAATCATTCTGTGGGATGAATAATGGTATTGGGAACCTGCAATATTTATAGGAATACAGAGGTGAAATATAAGTATGTAAACAGAAATCTAGGTGAGATTTGAAGCTCAGAACTGCATTGGGCAATTGATTGCGATACATAGCTTTAAATTACGTTCTGCACACATGTCTCAGATAAATCGATATACAATGCCATAGGACTTGTACCTTGGAAGATTGAATGTAGAGGAGAACATCCACTCAAACAGGGATAATCAATAAGATCAGGAAGATAGTTGGTAGATTTCGGAACAAGGGTGAATTTAGTATTTGTACCAAAAGTTCTTTAGCAAATGGGTTTTGGTTAGAGAGTGAATATCAATGTCAGCACATGTGAAGGGTCAGTCACAATGATGAACTGGGGAAAATATGTAGGAAAGCCGATATCAATAGAGACAATAGGAAATCAGGCAAACTATAAAGTGAGTGATAGTATTAGACATTTTCAACAGTTTTGAGGTTGAATATATTAGGAAGAAACAAATATGTAGTCACTGATAGGATTGACATTTGAGAGCGTTATGCAAGCTGGACATGGATGTTTTTAGTAATCCATGATCAGTTTCCATTTAGGCTTTGGTACAATCACACGTGTGAATTTTGCATTTTGCGTCCAGAATATTACTGTGATAACATGCATATTTAGATCAGGTGACATGAGTATTTCTTCCTCCATTACTGGGAGCAATATTTTGAAAATGTATAAATTAGTATTGGGGGTACAAAGAGGTGTACCCTGTGTCTATGAATATAGAGATAATGCATGAATAGACCATACCGTGAATAAATAATATAACTGGTTCCACTTTAAATCATGGATTGAATTGATATCAGAAAATATATAAGAAATCTTATATTGATATACAATCATTCATTCCAACCAGTTATACATCTAATTGTGAAATTATAGTTATGGTATATCATGAAGGGTGTGTGAGTTTTGCTTCAACAATTATAAAGAAAATCAGAAATATTATGTTTGGAAAGAAATCTCACGAATAGACCAGTTAAGAAACCTGGAGTAATACATGTGTTCTGAAGCAGGAAGTGATTGAAGGTGAAACAAATGCCTATAAATTTGCTAACTTTTGCAAGAAATATATACCCTCTGATGTGCATAAACTGAAGAAATAGTAATGTACCAGTGTTGAATAAAAATGAATGTCAAAATACAAATCATGTCCCATAAGAGTCTACTTGCATTGCTGTTAAACTGGGGCAGTTACTGTAGAAATATTAGGATAATGCCGCAGTCTTGCTGGGCACAATCAGGAGCCACTTGTCAAAAGAAACTAACTTTATTTTTAAAACCACACAAGCCAAACAAAACATCCTCTCAGGATAAACCCTCAGAGCCCCAACTGCCACCACTGGCTTCCCAAAAGCCTTTTCCTCCCACACAAGCCTCTCTCCACCTCCCACAATCCTCCTGCTCTTGAGGCCGATTGGCTGGGTCATGTGGGCAGAGCCAAAAAAGTCCCCTAATGAGCAACTCCGTGGTCTGAAAGGGCAGGGAAACAGCCCAATGAGCATCACCGCAGAGGAGCCAATCAGCTAGGTGTTGCTGGGGCCGCTGTGATCCAATCATCAGCTGACAGTCTGAAAGGGCGGGAAACATCTCAATGAGCATCTCCATTGAACATCACGGCAGAGGAGCCAATCAGCTAGATGTTGCTGGGGCAACTGTAAGCCAATCATCAGCCAGCAGCTGGAAGTTTGCTGGCTTCTGGAATTTTGCTGGGGCCCCTTCGAATGTGTCTCTCAACATCTCCCCCTCTCTGTTTAAACAACACACATGTGGCTTAGGGACAGTGCCTGCCTTAGGTTGTCCAATAGTACATATGGTCCTTACCCGTTAAGTTGGTACCATTGCAATTGGATCTTACCCGTCAGTGACTACCAGTCCAGTATACAGCAACACCTGTGGAGAGGTCTTTGTACCACCGGGGGGTGGTGAGGTTCTTTGCCTCACCTCTAATGGCCCCCAAACATTAGCTGGACGATAATGACACACAGAAGAGAGGAAGATACACCAAGCCAATTGACGGCTCCTTTTGGAAAAATTGTACCACCGATGACATCATCAGCAAATATACCCGAACACTACCACAAGTCGCTGCACAAACAGATAGTTTACAATGCATACAGGTGAGTTCTCAAGGTGTCTAGGCAAGTTCTGCAAGCATTTCAGTGATGGCTATTGCAGAAGCTGTAGATTGGTTTTATCTTTGATTTCACCAGCACTGGGATGAAGATAGGAATTCTGGCAATAATGGCTAAAGAAAAATTATGTAACATTCCAGAAGGCACTGAAAGAAAATAATTTTCTTAACTATTTACATTGTCTTGAAGATAATTATTAAATATAATGAAAAGGAAAGGTGAAAGAAAGGAAACAGATCTGTTAACCTCCTTTTTTTCACATTTTAAAACAAACCTTAACAGCTCTTTACCCAATTTAAATTAAACCATTTAAATAATGTGAATAAAAAAATATTTGGATCCATTTTTTTATGAGCGCTCATTATATATGATATATGGACATACGAACATTCAAACATATAACACAAAACACAAGTGTGCACACATAATATAATACATACAACACATAACCTAATAGTAAAGGCCTTATAGCTTTTTACACGTGAAATCTCCATTGCAATGTTCAAAAACTCTTTTGACAAAAAATAGAACTGATCAGCAAAACATTAAACTAGGTCTGTATGAGCTCAAAAAACAAAATAGAATGTGGGAAAGGGCAATAATAAAATAGATAATAAAAAAAGCATCCTGGTTCTATCTCAGATGTAAGGATAGCCAAACTGGAATTTTGGATATCAGCTGATATGGACTTGAGTAAAATCATGTTCTTTTTGGATGTGCCCTGATATGTCTTATAAAGAATGGATCTTTTCTGTCCCAGATTAGACTTTGTATATTGGAAAGCAAAGAGAAAACAGTAGAGAAAGGAGAAATCTTACCAGCATCTTCAAGGGATACTATAGCATTAACTATATACTGACTATCGGAAAATAAATTAAAAACAGAATATTTAAATATCTCAAAAGCTTGTAATGCTGCATTAAGCTCTACCTTTTGAGCTGATTGTTTGGGTACTAAAAATGTATAAGTTTTATCAGGAATAACTATATCTGCTGTACCATTATTTGATACATCAGTGAATATATTTGGAGCATTGATGATAAGTGTTTTTCTTCTCAATTTTGGAAAAATTACAGGATGCGATGACCTAAACGACAATAAAGGGTTAGATGGTAAGTGGTTATCAAATGAAACATTAGATTGGACCATGATTATTGCCCACGTATTTAACTCATTAGCTAACTCATCAATTTGATTCAGAGTATATGGAGTAAAAATTTTATTGGAAGAAATTCCAAACACTCCCTTTGCTGCTTTAATTCCTTTGAGTATTAATTATCCTAAAGCCTCAGGATACCTAGTAAGAATAGTGTTAGGAGAATAAGATAAATGTATCCATAATAATGGACCTTCTTGCCAAAATACTCCTGTAGGAATATTTTTGTTGGTAGTACAATAAATAATAAAGGCAAACTTATATAAATTCTATCCAAATGCATATTTTCCATATATGTTTCATTGATTTTTAATGCCTTCCTTGCTTCAGGCGTTAACATGCGGGGTGAATTTTTATCTGATAGACCTTTTAGGATATCAAATAAAGGTCCCAACTCTCCTGTTGGTATACCTAGAAAAGGCCTTATCCAATTTATGTCTCCTAATAACTTTTGAAAGTCGTTATGTGATTTGAGTTGATCTACTCGTATTTGAATTTTTGGTGGACTGACCATGGTTGAGGATAATAGAACTCCTAAATAATTTATTGGAAAATTTAATTCTACTTTATCTATTGCTATCTCTAGATTATAATTTTTAATAAGTTTGTAAGTGTGGCATAACTTTCTAGCAATGTTTTTCTAGCTTTGTGTGCTGATAATACATCATCCATATAGTGAAATATTTGTAGTTCAGGATTTTGATTTCTAAGTGGCTGAATTACTTTGTTAACATAAATTTGACACATAGTTAGGCTGTTAGCCATCCCTTGAGGGAGTACTTTCCATTCATATCTCTGATCAGGACCTTTATGATTCAGTGCAGGGATAGTAAAAGAAAAACCTGGACTATCCTCAGGATGAATTATAATTGAAAAAAAACAATCTTTAATATCTATAACTAAAACATACCAGGTTTTTGGCAAAGCAGACAATTGAGGAATCCCTGATTGAGCAGGTCCCATAATAACCATCTCATTACTAATGGCTCTAAAATCTTGCAATATTCTCCATTTACCAGATTTCTTTCTGATGACATAAATGGGAGAATTTTGGGGATATACATTCGGTTGTATATGTCCTTCTGCTAATTGTTGTTTAACCAGGTCATGGACTGCTTGTATCTTTTCTTTAGTCAGGCGCCACTGAGGAACCCATACTGTCTTTCTGATTTCCAGGTAATTTTTATTGTCTCAGTGGTCCTTTCTGAAAATCCAACCCATGTCTGTCTGTTCCTTGATCTATTTGTATTGGTGCTGCTATGCTTTGTTCTTGTTTTTCTAATCTTTTTCCTTTCCTAAAACCTTGTCTAGTCAGAATAGTGGCTGCCTTTTGGTTGATGTTATTTGTTAATGTCAAACCTAATTGATCTAGGACATCTCGTGCCCATAAATTTATGGGAAGATGATCCAATACATATGGCTGCATAGTTCCTTCACATCCTTCAGGATCCTTCCTATCTAATACCATTGCACTTCTATGGGGATTAGTCACCACTCGTAGGCCTCGAAGCGTTTGAGTGGCTTGTTTTAATGGCCAATGTTTTTGACATTCTTGACGAGAGATGATGCTAATGTCTGCACCTGTATCCAGTAGCCCATTAAATTCATGCCCTTGAATATTTAGTTTTAGCATGGGGCGAGAATCTTAATTTAAAGAAAGCATAGCCAAATCTACACCTGTGGAGCCTAATCATTTGGAACATCTTTCTACAGTACGACTGGAAAATTTATCATGTAGGCTGGGTATTATTAGTAACTGTGCTATTCTATCTCCTGGTGAAATTACTGATATACCCTTTGGAGAACTGGCTATAATTTTTATTTCACCTTCATAATCAGGATCAATCACCCCAGGACTTATCATATGTTCTTTTAGAATAGAAGAGCTGCATCCCAATAATAAGCCTACGGTTCCTTTGGGAAGAGGTCCTTTTACCCCTGTGGGAGTGATTTGAACTCCCATCTCTGGAGTTAGTACTGATCTGGCAGAGGCAAAGATGTCCAACCCTGTGCTCCCTCTGGTTTGTCTGATGAGGGATCTGATGGACAATGTGTCCTGGGCACTACCCTGATGGGGTTGCTGGGTTCCTCCAGTGCTCTGTAAATTTGTGGTTTTGGGCCCCGGAGCATTGAAACCCCCTGTCCATTTTTTTTTTGGCAATTCAGCCCAATGCCTTTCTGCATGATATCGTGGATAATCACCTGGTCCTTGTTCATTTTTTGATAATTGAGTACCCTCTATGGTGGTTTGAGAACAGCACTCATTAGCCCAATGTCTCCCTCTATGACATTGTGGCCAAATACCTGGTATTCTACTCCTTTGATACCTAATTTTGTTAAACCCTCCACCTATGGGCCAATTCCTTTTAAAATGTCCCGTTTCTTCACATTTGTAGCATGTTCTTGGTCTGGCATCTAAAGCCTGTTTTACTGCAGCTGCCACAATTTGCCCTTGTTCATTAATGTCTCTGGCAACTAAAGCCTGTTTTACTGCAGCTGCCATGACTTGCTCTTGTTCATTAATGTCTCTACATAATTAAATAAATGTGTTTAAATCTTCATGTTTCCATGGTCTAATGATATCTCTGCAACAACGATTCGCTTGCTCATAAGCCAGTTGTTTTAGTAATGGCATTGCTTGTTATGTATTCCCAAAAACTCTGGTAGCTCTTTGAATAAGCCTATCTACAAATTCAGCATAAGGTTCATTAGCTCCTTGTATTACCTTAGATAATTGACCTTGTAAACCTCCATGTTCTTGTAAAGTCTTCGATGCCTTAATTGCATCTACAGCAATTTGTGCACATACACCATGATCATATGCAATTTGTTGCTGCTGATCTTCATAAGGTCCCTTTCCTAACAACATATCTAGATTTCTCTGAGGATAACCAGCTCCTGCATTTCACCTAGCTGTCTCCTTGCAACATTCCTCATTGGCAACCTTCCATAACATGTAATGTCCTCCATTTAGCACAACATTACACATATTAGCCCAATCCGCTGGCTTCATGTTCAAGTTGTTAATGGATTCGACCATGATTACAGTGAAGGGTGCTTGAGGACGATAGGTTGTTACAGCCTCTTTTAGCTGCTTCACTGTTTTGAAATTTGAAGCATGGTAAACATGCTGCCCTCCTCCCTCAAATACAGGGCATGTTAATATTTGAGATCTTGTCTCAGGATCCCAACTATCAACTGTGGGAGTTGGGGACCTCCCAGCATACGAAGTTGGCCTTGTTAGTTGGACACTTATGTCATCTGGTGATAGAAAGGTGTTAGTAGCAGTCTCCTGTAGAGGTGGTGCTGTTGGTTGGACACTTACACCCTCTGGTGATAGAAAGATGTTAGTAGCAGTCTCCTGTTGTAAATTTACCCTGATGGTTTTTACTGTTTTACACTTTCTTTCTCTGTCTAACTAGCTTTAGAGGCCTTCTCTTTTATTTGAATTTTTTCCTCTGTCTGACTAGTTCGAGAGACGTTCTCTTTTACTTGAATACTTTCCTCTATCTGACTAGCTCAAGAGACCTTCTCTTTTACTTGAATTTTTTCCTCTGTCTGACTAACTTGAGACACCTTCTGTTTTACTTGAATCAATATGTCTTCTCCTTCCTCTACCATTGACTGAACTGAAGGCTTTGGACTAAGCAAATAAGATATGAATGTCCACAATGGCAATGTGCCAACTGGCAGAGTCCCTGGGCTTGTCTTTTTTATTCTTTTTAAATCTGCACCATGATGGTTCCATTGTGATATTTTTAACAACTCCTCCTTAAAATGCAATGGTCTACATTTTTGTATTGTATCAACAATTGCCATGACTGCTCTTGATTTTACTGGGATGCCTCCTTCCTCTAACAATTTACTTAACACTTTTTTGGTTTGTTTTTTACTAATTTTTGATCCCATATTTCTACTATAATACAAACCAACAAGATAACACCAAACAAAAAAGAGATAGAACGAAATAAAAATGGAACAACAAAAACTTATTATAGCCTTTCTCCCTATCTGTTCCTCAGACACAAATAGTTTTTCCTTAGATGTGAGCGGTTTTTCTTCCATCTCACTCATCTCCAGGACAGGCAACTTAAAACAAAAGAGGAATCATAAAATGGCTACCCATCCTCTCGCCCTGCCCTCATGAGCGAGCAGTTTACCTTATTAGTTACCCTCAGTCGCTCCCCATGCGAGCCACCAAATGCCGCAGTCTGGCAGGGCACAATCAGTATCCACTTGTCAAAAGAAACTAACTTTATTTTTAGAACCACACACGCCAAGCAAAACAGCCTCTCAGGAAAAATCCTCAGAACCCCAACTCCCAACACCGGCTTCCCAAAAGGCTCTCCCTCCCACACAAGCCTCTATCCACTTCTCACAATCCTCCTGCTCTTGAGGCAGATTGGCTGGGTCACGTGGGCAGAGCCAAAAAAGTCCCCCAATGAGCAGCTCCATGGTCTGAATGGGCAATATCCAATGATGTGCAAATCTTTAGAAATATTAATGTACCAATGTTGAATGAAAATGAACATCAAAATACACATCATGTCTCATACAAATCTACTTGCATTGATGTTTCACTGGGTCAGTTACTGTAGAAATATTAGCATCTGTAAGCATCATTCACTGAAGTTAGGTTTCAGTACTAGGAAACAGTTATGTATTTCAGGTGGATGAATATTTCTGAGAATAATCTTGTGAAATGTTAATTATAAATCCACTTACATGAATATGATTGAATTTAGGGAGTGTATATAAGACATATATATTTCATATTTTAAAAAATCTGTAGAGTGTATATATATATATATATATATATATATATATATACACACACACACACACACACACACACACACACACACACAAACCACACACACAGACATTAAAATGTAGCAATATATTTGTCAATCGATATTCATCATGAAATATATATCATCCACAGATGCAAAAAAAATTATTTTACTAAACATGGTTTTACGTATAATGTTGTTCTTTTAGGAAGCTCACCCATAGGTTGAATTTTCAGTTCCAACAGCATTTAGGAGGAGTGATCTCTTCTCACAATTTATATCTGCCAAGTCAGCCACCTCACAAAAATATATGTGTGATTAATGTAGTATTCTATATGTGCATATAAAAATACATGTGCTGAAAAGGATACAGAGAAAAGGAGACAGGAATTCACATATTTGTTAACTTTAAAAACACATGGAGGACTATTTCAATTAAAAATTGACTAGATTTATAACACCTATTCTTTAAAATGCAAAAGGCAAGTCCAAATATACACCATGCCTCCTCTGAACGGTTTCTATTTCTATTCTGTTTGGGTTGTTTTTCTCCATCATATTAGAATTACTAGTCAGAGTCTAGTAGCATATGCGTCAGTGTCAGGGATTCAGTATTTAGAATGCAAAATAGGAAAATGAATCCAATGTGTATGCAAACATATGCTACAAAAAAATCTTCCCACTCTTATCCAGAACAATGCCTTGACATTTCCTTCGGCCCAAGTAAGACACAATTAGAGGAGTAGTATTAGAAAATCTGTGAATACATATCTGGAATGGAAAATGCTCAGGAGTTCACAACCTTGAAGGTGGTAGAGGAGTTTCCAAAAGTAAGGGACAGGGTAAACACTCCACAAACATGGAACTTTCCTGGACTAAAGACTTCTTGAGAAACTGCCTCTGAGGTTGGGCACTTCAAATATATGTTGTTGTCAGGAGCTTTAGGTTAATTTCTAGTGAGACCAAAAAGTTGGGTCTGCATCTATGTGACCTGGAAGAGGTTGTTTCTTATTTTTCAATGATCATGAGGCAGCATTGCTGATTTCTCTCTTTGTAGGTAAACTGTGGCCATTGGGGGCTAAGTGTCTCCCAGTTTGGACTGTGAAGCCAGTTGGTCATCCTCCACATTTCTTGGTGGTTCTTGCTGCTGCACTGGGAGTTTGGTATTTGCTTCATGAAATACAAAGGTTTCAACTGGGACACAGTGCGGGAGGGAGTTCTTTCAAATGTGGTGGTTCAGGGAGTGCAGGAGAATGCACCAACCAGGCTTCTATCCCACATGCTTGCCCCTTGACCATAGCAACCTGATTCTGAACATTGCCCTGAAAAATCTCCATATAACAAGATGCCTTTACATATAAGGGTCTGCAGGCTGCACAATGTCAGTCAATAGCCATTTGGAAGCCAATGGCAGATCCGCATGGCCCCAACACAGATGTTTTATCACACACCTGCACACCACTGCTCTTGGCCCACTAATCAGGAGGGTCCAACTTACTGGCATCTCTGTTCTACACCATTCTCATGATACCAAGTCAATCAAGGAACTGTCTGGTACACTCATGATCAACAACAGGAGATCCAAAGTTACTCCAGTGCCATCTGGTATTTGGAATTTTAAAAATGTCATAATATTTATCTAGCCATTTTTCAAGGATGAAGTTGGAAGCACTGTGGGTTTCAATTTATTCAGGAAGCATTAAATGTTGAGAAAGCTCATTTCAATGAAAGTTCTGGAGAACTCTCAGAGGAAAGTCTTCCCAAAGAGTGGCCAAAAGGTTATATGAAGCTAGGCCAATTGAGGTCTACAATGTGAGGTCCATGTGTGTTTTGACTCTCAACTATGGCTGCCAAGTCTTTCAGAATGAAATCTTGTGATATCCTTGCTGAGATTTCCAGTGCTCTGTGGAAAGCCACCCTGGTCCAAGATCTCAGTTTCCAAGGGCGACTCTCATGCGTGGCCTCCTAAAATCCCAACACAATTCATGGCAATACTTCTCTGAGGTCAGTTGCAGACCTCAGTCTCTAAGGGGAATCACACCAGAGTTCAAGCCCAAGTTGACCCAGTCATCTCTTCCAACCACCACACAAATGACCACAATTAAAACCAAAAGACTCCCACATGGCCCTCATTCTCTTCCAAATAGACACTCATCATCACCTCTTGCTGGAAGTTTCCATGAGGGGCGCAGCCAAAGACAGTGTCCAAAATATGCTCCCTTGCCACTCATTTGCCTAAAGTCCGGGTGTCCTGGAAACCCTTCCTGTGAACCAGGAGTGATCAAATAGGCCTGCTGTTAATACTGCTCTGATTCTATATTTTGAGTCCTACTGACTGTCATGTATAGATTCTTTATTTGATATCGAGTAATGAGAAATTGCAAGCACCTATGGTCTAGCCTCTGCAGGGCTTTGAAGAATTCATTTGACCCAAAGGATCACTATTCTCACTTGATGGAGGTCAGGAACCTGACAGAGGTGGGCAAGAGACTTCATCCACAATGACTGATTTTTTACCATTTTTGTTTTGGATACACACATGGGATCTATCTTTACATACTTGAGTTGCTGAGGATCTAAGCCACAGCCTCACACAAGGCCAAGAGGCAGATTCAGACACATCCCTATCCTAAGCAATTAAACAAAGAGCCACAGGTGATGCCCATGCATTTTCATTTCAAAACAGTTTTCTTCAGGCTTCCCAAATGGGAGGTCTGAGGCAAAGACCTTACTAACATTCAGGGCAACAGAACAATAGGTAAGCAAAAGGCCAAAAGCAGGGTTTCTCCACTGAGACATTACTGGTCACACTTATATCTGAGTTTTCTGATGTTCCCATTCCCTTAAGCTATCCAGTACATGGCCATGTCACAGAGCTTGGAGGTGGTACATATCTTGGACACAAATCCATTAGCCTATTTTGGAGGGTGGCCAGAATTCAGGAAGAAAACAGTGACTTAGGAAGATAGTAGGTGTTCCCATCCATAAGACAAGCCACAGTCCATTCACAAGTTGGGCATTATGAATGTTGGGAAGCTTTCTACTAGACAGGACACATCCTTGATGCATTCTCTTTTCTAATGTCTTCAACCATGGACATAGTGGGATATATAGACAAAGAAACACTCGTCTTGTCAAATGACCTACTGTAAAGAGTCCACTCCAAACCAAACAAACCGAATTTCCTATCTATTCTCAGAAAATGAGACAGAACCACAAACTCACACCAACACAAAAAGGCACCTCCTTCCCCTAAGTAGGTCTGTGGCTATACAGAGTGTCCTCTGACTGGTGGGCCATACTATGTTACGCCAAAGTGGCCTGTCCTGTCAGAGATCTGTTCTCCTTGGCCAACTCAGTGAAGTTGTGAAAAGCCAGCGGTGAGCCACTACCTGCTTTCTCAGGAAGGGCCCCTCTTCAGAGCTTTTCTTGTATTTGGCCATCCTCACATCAGCAGGTACCAAGAAAGACTGACTCTCTCCTTGGTAAATCCAAATAAGTGAGACCACTGGGACTGGGACTGGGACTGGCTCTGGGTGCCTGGCTTTCTGGATCCCAAGTTTAGAAAGTTCCATCACCAAGGAAGTGAGGTAGGTCACTTCCTTCAGGAACTGAATGAGGTCACTGCCTTGGCAACCATTTTGTCCTAAAAGATGCTTCCAAGGGTCCCATAAGATGGAAGCTGCCCCTACTTCCTGTGACATTTTCATAAGTTAGAATGGTATATCAACCATAGGTACTGGGGAACAGCTCTCCACACAGTCCTCGTTTGGTCCATCTTCTCTACATTAAGAAGAGAGAGGCTGATTCTGACACATTCCTTTATCCTGACCATGTTGATTGCCATGGAAGATGACTTTTGCTCTCTCAGGTCCTTCATAGCATCCTACATCTTTCCAGGGATTATTTCTGCATGGACCTTTGAGGTTCTCTGCAGGTGGAAGATCCCTACATTCCTGTATTGTAAGACCAACTCTATCTCTGCTCTTCTGTAAAGTTAGACTGAGGAACAGTGTATGGTTAGGGTTAATAACATAATCAATATGGGTTAGCAATCATTCTGCAGGATGAATAATGTAATTGGGTACCTGCGATATTTACAAGAATATATAGGTGAAATATAAGTATGGAAACAGAAATCTAGGGAAGATTTGAATCCCAGAAGGTCATTGGGCCCTTGATTGGTATACTTAGCTTTGAATTATATTCTGCACAGATGTCTCAGATAAATCGATATACAATGGCATAGTACCTTGTACCTGGGATGATTGAATGTAGAAGAGAACGTCCAGTCAAAAAGTGATAGAAGTTAGGATTAGGAAGATAGTCAGTAGGTTTAGGAAGAAGATTGAGTATAGGATTTGGACAAAAAGTTCTTTAGCAATAGGGTTTCGGGTAGAGATTGAATATAAATGTCAGCACATGTGAAGAGTCAGTCACAATGATAAACTGGGGAAAAAAGTAGGAAAGCAGAAATCAATGGAGATTAGGAAATCAGGAAAATTATAAAATGAGTGATAGGTTTAGACATTTACCACAGGGTTGAGATTGAAAATGTAATCTTAGGAAGAAACACATATGTAGTCACCAATATGATTGACATTTGAGAGCATTAGGCAACCTGGACATGGATGTTTTTAGTAATCCATGTTCACTTTCCATTTAGGCTTTGGGACAATCATAAGTGTGACCTTTTCTATTTTTTGTCCAGAATATTACTGTGATAAAATGTATATGTAGATCAGTTGACATGAGTATTTCTTCCACCATTTCTAGGAACAATATTTTGTAGATATACAAATTATTATTGGGGGTACACAGAGGTGTACCCTGTGTCTATCAATATAGAGGTAATGCATAAATAGACCATACGGTGAATAAATAATATAACTTATTCCACTTTTAATATTGGATTGAATTGATATCTGAATATATACAAGAAATCTTATATTGATATACAATCATCCATTCCAACCAGTTTTACATCTAATGGTAATATTAGGGTTATGGTTTATCATGACGGGTGTCTAAGTTTTGCTTCAAAATTGATAATGGAAATCGAAAATAATGTGTTTGGAAAGAAGTCTCATGAAAAGAGTAGTCAAGAAACATGGAGGAATACATGTGTTCTGAAGCAGGAAGTGATTGAAAGTAAAACAAATGCGTATAAATTTACTAAATTGTGGATAAAATATACATCCTATGATGTGCATAAACTGGAGAAATAGTAATGTACCAGTGTTGAATAAAAATGAATGTCAAAATACACATTATATCCCATAGGAATCTTCTTACATTGATGATAAACTGGGTCAGTTACTGTAGAAATATTAGAATTTTTTTGGTGTTGTAATACAATTTATTTTAGCACTAGCATGCCACAGAATGTAGAGGAAAGAGCAATGGATTTTTTGTTATTGCACTAATAATCTAACATTTAATGACTATTTTGCGGAGTCTAGAAATTACATAAGGCTATGCAACATAATTTTTTTTTTATTTAACATTCATAAAAACTTGGAATTTTGGTAATATTTCTCCTTTTTTATTTTTTATTTTTTCAGTTGTTGATTGACCTTCATTTAATTTACTTGTTTGTGGTGCTGAGAATATAACCCAGTGCCTCACACATGCTAGACAAGCATGTTAACACTGAGCCACAAACCCAGCCCCTCCACTTTTATCTTTTCATCAAACACTCTTCTCCCTCTTCTTTACTCACTTTCTTCCTCATTTTTCCCCTTCTCTCTCTTCCTTTTTCATTTTCCCTCCATATGTATTTTTCTCTCATAGCATTACAAACAGTACTATGCTATGAAATTTACATTTAAAACTGTTTTTATAGTCATTCTTTTTTCTTGAGAAAATTTAAAAATTATAACCACCTGATAAATATATTACAATTCATTTATTATGCATATGTATCTATATTCATGCATATGTGTTACATATATTATATATATACATATATATTTAAAAGTACTTTGATTAGCCTGTTAGAAATAATATAGATCAAGTCTTTCTTAATTCTCAAGTCTTCCAGAATTAACATCTTACAGTGAAAATCAAATAAACATATTTAAGTAAACAGGTATCATTCTTATTTATCAATACTGATAATTTAGGGTTTTATATCACATTTAACTGTAATATGGCATATTAACTCTTTTGAATTAGAGAAATTTTGTTTGAACAACCTATTATTTAAGGACCATATGCACTGACATTTTAAATGGCTTTCTTGTGATTTCACTTTCTATCAATTGCGTATTAATTGCCAAATATTTATTTTAGTAATTTTCATATTCATAATTGATATAAAGTCAATTGTTTAATTCTTTTTGTAAGTAGTTACTGATTACAGTAGGAACAGTATTAATAATTCTAAATCTTTATAAAAATGGTACAAAAATATTTTCATGCAAAATTATGTATAATTGCATGCTCTAAATGTTTGATTGTTGATACATATAATAAAGAACTTTTGATGAGTCTCTTCCCCAGTAAAACATAAAATGCAAAGATATAGTTGGGTATGTATGTCCAAACAAAGATAAGGAAAAATACACATTATCATCTAGAAACTATTAAATAAAAGATGAAAAGAACAATCCAACACATTGTACCAACTTGTCAGATGAGGTAGTATTCTGGAAGAATAGCCTAAGTCTAGACCTGGTCCATGTCAAAATAATCACAAAAAAATAAAGTATGAAAAATATAGGAAATGCTATGAGTTTTTCATGAAGGTAAGTGGATTATCCTTTAATCTCATTTTTGTGCATTTTTAAAGCCAGTTTTCTGGTAAAATAAATTTGTGATAGTTACAACTACACAAAACAAAGTTTCTGCTTAGCAAAATGAATGCATCTCAACTCTTTTTTAGCTGATTTCTTCCCACTCAATTTTAAACCTTTATTTATTTATTTTTTATTGGTTGTTCAAAACATTACAAAGCTCATCATATATCATCTTTTATACATTTGACTCAATTGGGTTATGAACTCCCAATTTTCCCCAAATACGAGTTGCAGAATCACATCAGTTACACATTCACATTTTTACATAATGTCATATTAGTGACTGTTGTATTCTGCTACATTTCCTATCCCCTACTATCCCCTACTATCCCCTACTATCCCCCCTCCCATCCCCTCCCATCTTCTTTCTCTACCTCATCTGCTGTTGTTCACTTCTCTCCCTTGCCCCCCCTTTCCCCAATTTTCCCTACCCCATTGTTTGAAGATGCTATCCTTCTTCCATTGCATGCTTTTAGCCCCTTTTTCAAATATAAGAAAGTTGTAATTTTGTGGTTTGGTTTCTGTGTCCTCTATTCTGTACCATTGGTCCACCTGCCTATTTTGTTACCAGTACCACGCTGTTTTTGTTACTATTGCTTTTAGTACAGTTTGAACTCTGGTATCACTATACCTCCAGATTCATATTTTCTGCTTAGAGTTGCTTTTGCTATTCTGGGTCTTTTGTTTTTCCATCTTCTAAGATCTTCTTCTCTCTCTCTCTTTAGGGTTCTGTAGTTTTCAGTATATAAAACTTTCACCTCTTTTGTTAGGTTGATTCCCAAGTATCTTATTTTATTTGAGGATATTGTGAATGGAGTGGTTTTCCTCATTTCCATTTCAGAAGTTGTGTTGCTGACATACAGGAATGCCTTTCATTTATGCGTGTTGATTTTATATTCTGCCACTTTGCTGAATTCATTTATTAACTCTAGCCGTTTCATTGTAGACCCTTTGGGGTCTGTTAAATATATTATCATGACATCTGCAAATAGCGATAATTTAAATACTTCTTTTCCTATTTTTATACCTTTAATTTCTTTTGTCTGTGTAATTGTTCTGGCTAGTATTTCAAGAACTAAATTGAATAAAAGTGGTGATAGAGGGCATCCCTGTCTTGTTCCAGATTTTAGAGGGAATGCCTTCAGTTTTTCCACATTTAGGATGATGCTAGCCTGAGGTTTAGTATATATAGCTTTTACAATGTTGAGGTAAGTTCCTGTTATCCCTAGTTTTTCTAGTGTTTTGAACATAAAGTGATGCTGAACTTTGTCAAATGCTTTTTCTGCATCTATTGAGATGATCATATGGTTCTTGTCTTTAAGTCTATTGATTTGGTGAATGGCATTTATTGATTTTCGTATATTGAACAAGCCTTGCATCCCAGGGATGAATCTTACTTGATCATGGTGCACAATTTTTTTGATATGCTTTTGAATTCGATTCGCCAGGATTTTATTGAGAAGTTTTGCATCGAAGTTCATTAGAGATATTGGTCTGTAGTTTTATTTCTTTGAAGTGTCTTTGTCTGGTTTCGGGATCAGGGTGATTTATCCTCATAGAATAAATTTGGAAGAGCCCCTTCTTTTTGTTTTTCTTGAAATAGCTTGAAAAATATTGGTATTAATTCTTCTTTAAAGGTTTTGTAGACCTCCGCTGTATACACATCCGGTCCAGGGCTTCTTTTGGTTGGTAGTTTTTGATGGCTTCTTTCATTTCTTCCTTTGTTATTGGTCTGTTTAAATTGTGTGTGTCTTCCTGACTCAATCTGGGCAGATCGTATGACTTAAAAAATTCATCGATATCTTCACTATCTTCTCTTTTATTGGAATATAGTGTTTCAAAATACTTTCTAATTATCTTCTGTATTTCTGTAGTGTCTGTTGTGATATTGCCTGTTTCATCCCGTATGTTAGTAATTTGAGTTCTCTCTCTTCTTCTCTTCATTAGCATGGCTGTGGGCCTGTCAATCTTATTTATTTTTTCAAAGAACCAACTTTTAGTTTTATCAAATTTTTTAATTTTTTTGTTTCAATTTTGTTGATTTCTGCTCTAAATTTAATTATTTCTTGTCTTCTACTACATTTGCTGTTGCTTTGCTCTTCCTTTTCTAGGTTTTTGAGGTGTAGTGTGAGTTCATTTATTTGTTGATTTTTTTTCTTTTTTTGAGGAAAGAACTCCAAGAAATGAACTTCCCTCTTAAAACTGCTTTCATTGTGTCCCATCGATTCCGGTATGTTGTGTCTGTATTGTCATTTGTCTCTAAGAATTTTTTTTATCTCCTCCTTTACATCTTCTGTAACCCATTGATCACTCAGTAGCATGTTGTTCATTTTCCATGTGATGTAGGATTTTTACTTCCTTCTTTTATCATTGATTTCCAGTTTCATTCCATTATTATCAGACATAGTGCATGGTATAATCTCCATGCTTTTACATTTACTAAGAATTGCCCAATGCCATAATATATGGTCTATCTTTGAGTAGGATCCTTGTGAAACTGAGAAGAACGTGTATCCACTTGATGATGGCTGATATATTCTATATATGTCGTTTAAGTCTAGGTTACTGATTGTGCTGTTGAGTTTGATAGTTTCTTTATTCAGTTCTTGTCTAGAGAATCTGTCTAATGCCAAGAGTGGTGTGTTGAAGTCACCCATAATTATTGTGCTGTAGTCTATTTGACTATTGAACTTGAGGAGAGTTTGTTTTATGAACATTGCAGCTCCATTGCTTGGTGCATACAAATTCATAATTGTTATCTCTTGTTGGTGGATGGTTTCTTTTAACAGAATATAGTGTCCTTCTGTATCCCTTTTGATTAACTTTGGTTTGAAGTTGATTTGATTCCACATGAGTATGGCCACTCCTTCTTGCTTCCGAGGGTCGTGTGAGTTGTATGATTTTTTCCAACCTTTTACCTTCAGCCTATGTATGTCTTTTCCTATCATATGAGTCTCCTTAAGGCAGCATATTGTTGGATTTGTTTTTTTGATCCAGGTTAGTAGCCCATTCTCTTGATTGGTGAATTTAGGCCATTAACATTTAAGGTTACAATTGAAATATGATTTGTACTTCCAATCATGTTTATTTATTTATTATGTTTTAGTTTGTCTAGTTTTTACTTTTTTGGTTATTTTCCTCCCCCTTTACTGAGATACCTCCCGCTGTTAGTTTTCGGCACTATTTATCAATTCCTCTTCTTGTAGTATATTGCTCAAAATGCTTTGCAGTGCTGGTTTTCTGGCTGCAAATCCTTTTAGCTTTGGTTTATTGTGAAAGACTTTAATTTCGTTTTCAAATCTGAAACTTAATTTTGCTGGATACAGTATTCTTGGTTGGAATCCATTATTTTTCAGCATTTGAAATACATTGTTCAAGGATCTTCTTGCTTTCAATGTCTGTGATGAAAAATCAGTCATTAACCTAATTGGTTTTCCCCTGAATGTAATCTGCCTCCTTTCTCTTATAGTGTTTAATATTCTCTCCTTGTTCTGAATGTTGGCTATCTTCATAATTATATGTCTTGGAGTTGGTCTATTATGGTTTTGAATGTTTGGGGACCTGTAGGATTCCAGGATTTGACAATCCGATCCATCTTTCATCTCTGGGATGTTTTCTAGAATTATTTTATTTAATATGTTCTCCATTCCTTTGGTTTGAATCTCTATGCCTTCTTCTATCCCGATGACTCTCATTTTTTTTTATGACATCCAATATCTCTTGAATAGATTGCTAGTGGGATTTAAGCCTCTTTTCTGTGTTGACTGTATTCTTTTCAAGATGATAAACTTTGTCTTCATTATCTCATATTCTGACTTCTACTTGATCTAGTTTATTTGTAATATTCTCGTTTGAGTTTTTAATTTGGTTAATACTTTCCTGCATTTCTAGTATTACTGTTTGATTTCTTTTAAGATCTCTATCTCCTGGTAAAGCTCGTTGTTTGCCATTTGAGTTTGTTTGTTTAATTCATTTTCAAAATATACTTTTATTGCTTGGACTTGCTGCCTCATGTCTTCTCTAATATTACTTTCCATCTGAGTTAGGAATGCCTTAAGTTCTTTCCCTATCCCTGTTTCTGATGCTTCTAGGTCCTCCTGTAGAATTAAGTTGTCCTGCATTGTTTGTACTCCTTCCTTTCCCTTGTTTTTTCATGATGTTCACGTTACTTTCCAGCTCTATTTGATTGCTGTGTTTCTGCTTTATTCTATAGATTTGTTTTGGTGTTGTGTATCTCTGTTGTCTCTCCTTTGTGTTGGTAGACTATGCCTGCTAAAGTGGATTCCACTTGTAAGGAATTCTGAAGGCTAAGCTCCAGTGACGTCACCTCTCTGCTTTGGCGGGCCCAGGCTCTTTGCCGAAATGTTCGAATACGGGGATGGAACTGGACTGTCTCCAGTTGGTTTCAGCTCTAGGTCACTGGCGGGTGGGCAATCACTAGCCACTCAGTGGCGCGGTTGGTCTCCTGCGGGCCGATTTTCTCCAGAGGCCCAGTCACGCGGATAGCAGGTGGACTGTCACCTGCGGGTCTGCGTTCTCAAGCTTCCCAGTCACAAGGGCCTGGCCTCTGGTCCCCTGGTTTCTCCTGCTAGTCCTGGTTTCTCCTGCTAGACTAGATTTCCCCTGATTGATGCTTCTCTGCAGTTCAATCTGTATTCTGGGCCTGTCATTTGTTGGGTGTGGAGGGTGTCTATTGGGAACAAAGACACTCTATTGTTTTGAGGATCAGTCAGAACGGATCTCCAGTTGCACATTTGGCTCGTTTTTCAGACCCGATTACCGGATCTCAGTGCTAAAAATCTTTCTTATAGGTTTCGGTGCACCCCCATTTTGCTGTAAGTTCTTAACAAGATAGTTTTTTGTGGTTCTAACTCGTTATTCACCTGTGCAGTGGCGCGTTACACTGGGTGTGATGCACTCTATTTGTGGCCATCTTGCAATGATGAAATATTATGATTTGTATGCAGCATTTACTGAAGTTAGTTTTCAGTATTAAGAAACAAATATGTATTTCAGGTGAATGAATAATCTGAATTTCTGAGAATAATCTTGTGAAAAGTTGATTATAAATCCACATACATGAATATGAATGATTTTAGGTAGTGTATAATAAGACATATATATTTCATATTTTGAAAAATCTGGAGCATGATATATATATATATATACACAGAAACACACACACAGACATGAAAACGTAGCAATATATATGCCAGTCGAAATTCAAAATGAAATATATATCCTTCACATATCCAAAAAAATACATTTTACTGAAAATGGATTTATGTATAATGTTGTTCAACTAGGAGGCTCACCCATTGGTTGAAATTTCAGTTCCAAAAGGGTTTAGGAGGAGTGATCTCTTCTCACAATTTGTATCTGCCAAGTCAGCCACCTCAGAAGAAAGTCTGTGTGAAACCAGGTAGTATTCTATATGAGCATATAAAAATACATGTGCTGAATAGGCGACAGAGAAAGGGGACAGGAATTCAGATATTTGTTAATGTTAAAAACACATGGAGAAATATTTCAATAAACATTGACTGTATATATAATTCCAACCCCATATAATGCAAAAGGGAAGTCCAAGTATACACCATGCATTCTCTGAACAGTTTGTATTTCCATTATGTTAGGGTTACTATTCTCCATCATATTAGGATTAGTAGTCAGAGTCTAGTAGGTTATGGATTAGTGTCAGAGATTCAGTATTTCAAATAGAAAATAGGAAAATAAACCCATTGTGTTTGCAAATATGTGCGATACAAAAATCTTCCCACTCTCATTCATAACAATGCCTTGACATTAACTTCTCTCCTAATAAGACACAATTAGAGGAGAAGAGTTAGAAAATATGTGAATACATATCTGGAATGGAATATTCTCGGTGTTCACAAGCTTGGAGGTGGTAGAGGAGTTTCCAAAAGTAAGGGACAGGGTAAACACTCCACAAACATGGAGCTCTGCAGGCCTAAAGACTTCTTGAGAAACTGCCTCTGAGTTTGGGCACTTGAAATGTATGTTGTGGTCCGAAGCTTTAGCTTCCTCTATAGTGAGAGCATCAAAACCGGTCTGCATCTATGTGACCTGGGGGACATGGTATCTTATTTTCTAATGAACATGAGGCAGCAGTGCTGAATTCTCACTTTGTAGGTAAACTGTGGCATCTGGAGGCTAAGGGTCTCTCTGTGTGGACCGTGAAGCTAATTGATCATGCTCTACTTTTCCTAGTGTTTTTTGTTGCTGCACTGGGAGTTTGGTGTTTGCTTCACAAATACAAGGAGTTCAACTTGGTTAGAGTGCTGGAGGGAGTTCTGTCACATGTGGTGTCTCAGGGTCTGCAGGAGAATGCACCAGTCAGGCTTCTATTTCACATAGTTTGCCCCCTTGACCATAGCATCCTGATTCTGAACATTGCCCTGAAACCTCTCCATATAACAAGATGCCTTTACATATAAGGGTCTGCTTGCTGAACCATGTCAGTTACAAGCCATTTGGAAGCCAATGGCATATCTACATGTCCCCAACACAGATGTTTTATCACACACCTGCTCACCACTGCTCTAGGCCCAATACTCAGCAGGCTCCAACTTACTGGCATCTCTGTTCTACACCATTTTCATGAAACGCAGTCAATCAAGGCACTGTCTGGTATACTCATGATCAGCAACTGGACATCAAAAGGTTCTCCAGTGCCACCTGGTCATGAAAATTTCAAAAATTCCATGGTATTTCTCTAGCCATTTTTCAAGGATGAAGTTGGAGGCACTATGATTTTCAATTCATTCAGGAACCATTAAATGTTGAGGAAGCTCATTTCAATGAAAGCTCTGGAGAACACTCACAGGCAAGGCTTCCCAAAGGGTGGCCAAAAGGTCACATGAAGCCAGGCCCATTGAGGTCTGCAATGTGAGATCATGTGTGTTTTGCCTCTCAACAATGGCTGTCAAGTCTTTCAGAATAAAATCATGTGATATCCTGGCTGAGATTCCTCGTGCCTTGTGGAAAGCCTTTCTGGGCACAGATTTCAGTTTCAAAGGGCGACTGTCATTCATGGCCTTCTAAAATCCCAACACAACTCATGGCAATACTTCTCTGAGGTCAGTTCCAGAACTCAGTCTCTAAGGGGAATCACACCAGAGTTCAAGACCAGGTGGAGCCAGTCATCTTTTTCAACCGCCACACAAACGACCAAAATTAAAACCCAAACACTCCCACAAGGCCCTCATCTTCTTCCATATAGATACTCATTATAAACTCTGGCTGGAGGTTTCCATGAGGGATGCAGAACAAGACGGTATCCAAAGTTAGCTCCCTTGCCCCTCATTTTCCTAAAGTCGGGGTGGCCTGAACACCTTCCTGTGAACCTGGAGTGATCAAATAGTGTGCCGTTAATACTGCTCTGCTTCTCCAATTTGAGGACGACTGACTGTGGGCTTTAGATTCTTTATGTGAATTGGAATCATGAGAAAATGCAAGCACCTTTGGGCTTGCCTCTCCTTGGCTTTGACGAATTCATTTGACCCAAAGAATCCCTCTTCTCACTTGATGGAGGTCAGGAACCTTACAGAGGAAGGCGAGAGACTTCATCCGCAATGACTGCTCTTTTGATCATTTTGGTTTTGGATGAACACATGGGATCCATCAGGTGCTGAGAATCTAACCACAGCCTCCCACAGGGCCAAGAGGCTGTTTCAGACAAATCCAATTCCAAAGCAATTAAGCAAAGAGCTACAGATGGTGCCCATTCATTTCCATTTGAAAACTTTTTTCTTCAGGCTTCACAAAGAAGTGGCCAGAGGTAAAGACCTTCCTGATATTCAGGGCAACAGAACAATAGGTAAGCAAAATGCCCAAAGCAGGGTTTCTCCACTGAGACTTTCCTGGTCACACTAGCTACCCACTACATGGCCATATAACAGAGCTTTTAGGTGGTACATGTCTTGGACACAAAACCATGAAGCTATTTTGCAGAGTGTCCAGAATTCAGGAAGAAAACAGAAACTTATGAAGATATCAGGTGTTGCCCTTTGATAACAAAAGCCCAGTCCATTTATAAATTGGGCAAGATGAATGCTGGGAAGCTTTCTACTAGACAGGACACATCCTTTGATGTATTCTTATTTCTAATGTCTACAACCACGGACACAGTGGGATACACAGACATTGAAGCACTCGCCTTGCAAAACGACTAACTAGAAACAGTCCACGCCAATCCAAACAAACAGACTTTCCTACCTATTCTCAGAACATGAGACAAGACCATGAACATACACCCACACCCACAAAGGCACCACCTTTGCCCAAGTAGGTCTTTGACTACCCAGAGTGTCCTCTGAATGGTGGGCCATACTATATTCCCCCAAAATGGCCTGACCTGTCTCAAATCTGGTCTCCTTGGCCAATTCTGTGAAGTTGCCAGTAGCCATGGGTGAGCCACTACATGCTTTCTCAGGAAAGGCCCCTCTTCAGAGCTTTTCTGGCATTTGAACATCCTCACATCTGTAGGCAATAAAAAAGACTGACTCTGTCCTTGGTAAAATGAAGGAAGTGAGACCACTGGGCCTGGGACTGCGACTGGCTCTGGGTGCCAGTCTTCCTGGATCCCAAGTTCAGAGAGTTCCATCACCAAGGAAGTGAGGTGAGGTCACTTCCTTCATGAACTAAATGAGGTCACTGCCTTGGCAACAAATTTGTCCAAATAGTTACTTCTAATGGCCCATGAGATGGAGGCTGTTTCTACTTCCTCTAACACATTCAAAAGTTAGAATGGTATATCAACCATAGGCACCTGGGAACACCTCTCCACACATGCCTGGTTTGGTCTATCTTCTCTACATTAAGTTGATAGAGGCTGATACAGACCCATCCCTTCATCCTCACCAGGTTGTTTGCCATGGAAGATGACTTTTGCTCTCTCGGAAACTTCATAGCTGCCTACATCTTCTCCAGGGATTATTTCTACATGGACCTTTGATGTTCTCAGCAGGTTGAAGATTCCCTACATTCCTGTATTTAAAGAGAAACTCTGTCCCTCCTCTTCTGTAAAGTTAGATTGAGGGAACAGTGTATATTTAGGGTTAATAACATGTTCGATTTGGGTTAGGAATCTCTCTGCCGGATGAATAATGGTATTGGGAACCTGTTATATTTACAAGAATATATAGGTGAAATATAAGTATGAAAACAGAAATGTAGGTAAGATATGAAGCCAGAAGGGCATTGGGCCCTTGAGTGGGATACTTAGGTTTGAATTATGTTCTGCACATGTGTCTCAGATGAATTGATATAAAATGGCATAGGACCTTATACCTTGGATGATTGATTGTCGAAGAGAACATCGAGTCAAAAAGTGATAATCAGTAGGATTAGTAAGATAGTCAGTAGGTTTATAAAGAAGAGTGAATATAGGATTTGGACCAAAAATTCTTTAGCAATAGAGTTTCGGGTAGAGAGTGAATTTAAATGTCAGCATATGTGAAGTGTGAGTCACAATGATGAACTAGGAAAAATATGTAGGAAAGCAGATATCATTAGAGATATTAGGAAATCAGGCAAAGTGTAAAGTGAGTGATAGAATTAGACATTTCCAACAGGCTTGAGGTTGAATATATAATTTTAGGAAGAAACAAATATGTAGTCATCAATAGGATTGACATTTGAGAGCATTAGGCAACCAGGACATGGTTGTTTTTGGTAATCCATGATCACTTTTCATTTAGGCTTTGATACAATCATGAGTTTGACCTTTGCTTTTTGTGTCCAGAATATTATTGTGATAAAATGTATATATAGATAAGGTGACATCAGTATTTCTTCCACCATTTCTGGGAGCAATATTTTGAAGAGGTACAAATTAGTAATGGGGGGACAAATAGGTGTACACTGTGTTTATGATTATAGAGATAATGCATTAATAGACCATACTGTGAATATATAACATAACTGGTTCCAACTTTAAATAATGGATTGAATTGAAATGTGAAAATATACAGGAAATTTTGTATTGATATGCATACATTCATTCCAACCAGTTTTACATCTAATGGTAATATTAATGTTATAGTTTATCATGAAGAGTGTGTGAGTTTAGCTTCAAAATTGATTATGGAAATCAAAAATAATGTGTTTGGAAAGAAGTCTCATGAAAAGACCAGTCAAGTAACATGGAAAAATTCATATGTTCTGAAGTAGGAAGTGAAACAAATTCATATAAATTTGCTAACTTGTGGATGAAATATATGTCCTATGATGTGCAAAAAATGAAGAAATAGTAATGTACCAGTGTTGAATTAAAATAAAGGTCAAAATAGACATCAAGTCCCATATGAATCTACTTGCATTGATGTTAAACTGGGTCTGTTACTGTAGAAATATTAGGATTTATAAGCACCATTGATTGAAGTTAGTTTTCATACTGGGAAACAAATATGTATTTCAGGTGGATGAGAATTTCTGAGAATAATCTTGTGAAAAGTTGATTATAAATCCACATACATGAACATGAATGAATTGATGGAGTGTATATAAGAGACATATATTTCATATTTTATAAAATCTGGAGAGTGTATATATATATATATATATATATATATATATATAGAAAAACACAAGAATACATTAAAAAGTATCAATATATATGCCAAACGTAATTTATCAGTAATATATAGCATCCACAGGTGAAAATATATTTATTTTACTGAACATGGATTTATGTATAATATTGTTCTACTGGGAAGCTCACCCATAGTTTAAATTTTCAGTTCCAACAGCGTTTACGAGGACTGATCTCTTCTCACAACTTGTTTCTGCCCAGTCAGCCAACTCATAAAAATGTACGTGTTAGACCAGGTAGAATTCTATATTTGCATATAAAAATACATGTGCTGAGTAGGCTACATAGAAAGGAAGACAGGAATTCACATATGTGTTAACTTTAAAAACACATGGAGGACTATTTCAATTAAAAATTGAGTAGATTTATAATACCTACCCTCTATCATGCAAAAAGGAAGTCCAACAATACACCATCCCTGCTCTAAACTGCTTGTATTTTCATTCTGTTTGGGTATTTTTCTCCATCATATTAGGATTAGTAGTCAGAGTCTAGTAGGGTATGAGTTAGTGTCAAGAATTCAGTATTTCAAATGGAAAATTGTAAAATGGATCAATGTGTATGCAAATGTGTGCTACACAAAAATTTTCCCACTCTCATTCAGAACAATGCCTTGACATTACCTTCCCCCCAAGTAAGACACAATTAGAGGAGAAGAGTTAGAAAATCTTTGAATACATATCTGAAATGAAAAATGTTCAGGAGTTCACAACCTTGGAGTTGGTAGAGGAGATTCCAAAAGTAAGGGACAGTGTAAAATCTCCACAAACATGGAGATTTACCAGCCTAAAGACTTCTGGAGAAACTGCCTCTAGGTTGGGCACTTGAAATATATGTTGTTGTCAGGAGCTTTAGCTTCCTTTCTAGTGAGACCATCAAAGCTTGGTCTGCACATCTGTGACCTGGGGGACATGATTTATTATTCTCCAATGAACATGAAGCAGCAGTGTTGAATTCTCTCTTTGTAGGCAAACTACGGCCACTGGGGGCAAAGTGTCTCCCCATGTAGACTGCTAAGCCATTTGGTCATCCTCCACTTTTCAAAACGTTTCTTGATACTGCACTCGGAGTTTGGTATTTGCTTCATGAAATACAAGGAGTTCAACTGGGACAAAGGACTGGAGGAAGTTCTGTCACGTGTGGTGGGTCAGGGTCTGCAGGATAATGCACCAACAGGGCTTGTATACCACATAGGTTGCTCCCTTGACCATGGAAACCTGATTTTGAACATTGCCCTGAAACCTCTCTATATAACCAGATGTCTTTACATACAGGATCTGCTGGCTGCACCATGTCAGTCACAAGCCACTTGGAAGCCAACGGCAGATCCACATGACCCCACCACAGATGTTTTATCACAAACTTGCTCACCACCGCTCTAGGCCCATTACTCAACGGGCTTCAAATGACTGGCATCTCTTTTCTACACCATTTTCATGAAAACCAGTCAATCAACGCACTGTCTGGTACACTCATGATCAGCAACTGGACATCCAAATGTTCTCCAGTGCCACCTGGTCATGGGAGTTTCAAAAATTTCATGGTATTTACCTAGCCAATTTTCAAGGATGAAGGTGGAGACACTGTGGGTTTCAATTCATTCAGGAATCATTTAATGGTGAGGAAGCTCATTTCAATGAAAGCTCTGGAGAACTCTCACAGGCAAGGCTTCCCAAAGAGTGGCCAAAAGGTCACATGAAGCCGGGCCCATTGAGGTCTACAATTGAGGCCCATGTGTGTTTTTACTATCAAATATGTCTGCCAAGTTTTTCAGAATAAAATTATGTGTTATCCTCCTGAGATTCCCAGTGCTCTGTGGAAAGCGACACTGGGCCTAGATCTCAGTTTCCAAGGGTGACT
This sequence comes from Callospermophilus lateralis, assembly GCF_048772815.1. NCBI lineage: Eukaryota > Metazoa > Chordata > Mammalia > Rodentia > Sciuridae > Callospermophilus > Callospermophilus lateralis. Next base: position 203,469 of record NW_027513126.1, read on the forward strand.
CTCATGCGTGGCCTCCTAAATCCCAACACAATTCATGGCAATATTTCTCTGAGGTAAGTTCCAGAACTCAGTCTCTAAGGGGAATGACACCATAGTTCAAGCCCAATTGGATCCAGTCATCTCTTCCAACTGCCACACGAATGACCACAATTAAAACCAAAACACTCCCCCATGGCCCTCATCTTGTTAAATATAGACACTCATCATAAACTCTGGATGGAGGTTTCCATGCGGTACGCATCCCAAGACAGTGTCCAAAATATTCTCCCTTGCCCCTCATTTGCCTAAAGTCAGGGTGGCCTGGACACTCTTCCTGTGAACCAGAAGTGATCAAATAGGCCTGCCGTTAATACTGCTCTGCTTCTCCAATTTGAGGACTATTGACTCTCAGGTATAGATTCTTTATGTGATTTGGAGTCACGAAAAAACACAAGCACCTCTGCAGGACTTTGAAAAACTCATTTGACCCAAAGTATCCCTGTCTCACTTGACAGAGGTCAGGTACCTAACAGAGGAAGGCAAGAGACTCATCCACAATGACTGATTTTTTGCCATTATGGTTTTGATTGCACACATGGTATCTATCTTTAGATCCATCATGTGCTGAAAATTTAAGCCACAACCTCATACAGGGCTAGGAGGCTGATTCAAACACATCCCTTTCCAAAGCAAAGAACCACAAGTTATGCCCATTTATTTCCATTTTAAAAGTGTTTTATTCAGGCTTCACAAAGGAGTGGCCTGAGGCAAAGACCTTCCTGACATTCAGGGCAACAGAACAATAGGTAAGCAAATGAACCAAAATATGGTTTCTTCACTGAGTGTTTACTGGTCACAATGATGTCTGAGTTTTCTAAGATGTTCCCATTCCCTATAGCTATCAAGTACATGGCCATGTCACAGAGCTTGGGGGTGGTATGTATCTTGGACACAAAACTATGAGGCTATTCTGGAGAGTGGCCAGAATTCAGGAAGAAAAGAGAAACTTAGGAAGTTAGTAGGTGTTGCCCATCCATAAGGAAAGCCACAGTCCATTCATCAACTAGGCCTGATGAGTGCTGGAAAGTTTTCTACTAGACAGGACACATACATTGATACATTCTCTTTTCGAATGTCTACAACCATGGACAGAGTGGGATACACAGATATAGAAGCACTCGCCTAGTCAAACGACTTACTAGAAACAGTCCACTCTAATCCAAACAAACAGCCTTTCCTACCTATTCTCAGAACATGAGACAAAACTATAAACTTACACCCACATCCACAAAGGCACCTCTTTAACTCAAGTAGGTCTGTGACTTTCCGGAGTGTCCTCTGAATGGTGGGCCATACTATGTTCCCCTAAAATGGCCTGTCCTGTCTCAGATCTGGTCTCCTTGGCCAACTCTGTGAAGTTGTCAACAGCCAGCGGTGAACCACTACCTGCTTTCTCAGGAAAGGCCCCTCTTCAGAGCTCTTCAGGCATTTGGCAATCCTCATATCAGTAGGTACCAAGGAAGACTGACTCTGTCCTTGGTAAATCCAAACAAGTGAGACCACTGGGATTGGGACTTGGACTGGCTCTCAGTGCCTGGCTTCCTGGATCCCAAATTCAGAGATTTCCATCACCAGGAAAGTGAGGTGAGGTCACTTCCTTCAGGAACTGAATGAGGTCACTGCCTTGGCAACCACTTTTTTCTACCATATTCATCCAAGGTTCCCATGAGATGGAGGCTGCCACTACTTCCTGTGACACTTTCACAAGTTAGAATGGTATATTAACCATAGGCACCTGGGAAGAGCACTCCACACAGGCATGGTTTGATCAATCTTCTCTTCATTAAGAAAAGAGAGGCTGATTCAGACACATCCCTTAATACTGACCAGGTTGTTTGTCATGGAAGATGACTTTTGCTCTATTAGGTCCTTCATAGTTGCCTGCAACTTCTCCAGGGTATCATTTCTGCTTGTACCTTTGATGTTCTCAGCATCAAAGAAGAGCCCCTACATTACTGTATTGTAAGACAAACTCTGTCCTGGCTCTTCTGTACAGTTAGTTTGAGGGTACAGTGTATGGTTAGGGTAATAACAGGTTCGATTTAGGTTAGGAATCATACTGAGGAATGAACAATGGTATTGGGAACTCGCGATATTTACGAGAATATATAGGTGAAATATAAGTATGAAAACAGAAATCTAGATAAGATTTGAATCCAAGAAGGGCATTGGGTTGTTGTTTGGGATACTTAGCTTTGAATTATATTCTGCACAGATGTCTCAGATAAATTGATATACAATGGCATAGGACCTTGTACCTTGGATGATTGATTGTCGAAGAGATCATCCAGTCAAAAAGGGATAGTCGGTAGGATTAGGAAGATAGTTGGTAGGTATAGAAAAAAGAGTGAGTATAGGATTTCGAACAAAAGTTCTTTAGCAATAGGGTTTCCGATAGAGAGTGAATGTAAATGTCAGCACACGTGAAGAGTCAGTCACAATGATGAAATCAGGAAAATATGTATGAAAGCAGATATCAATGGTGACATTAGGAAATCAGGAAAAGCATAAAGTGATGGTTAGTATTAGTCATTTTCAACAGGGTTGAGCTTGAATATATAATCTTAGGAAGAAACAAATATGTAGTCACCAATAGGATTGATTTGAGAGCATTAAGCAACCTGGACATGGATGTTTTTAGAAATCCATGATCACTTTCCATTTAGGATTTGGTGAAAGGTTAATAAGATAGGTACTTGTCACTTCCTGTTTTTCTGTATGCTTAACAAAACACTGTTGAATCCTTGAGGACTGTTTGCTAATCTTTTTCTCAGAATGTGCTGTCCCCGACTGCCAAACTGAGAATGTACACCCTCACCTGTTTGCACGCAAACTGCCCACTCGCCCTGACCCATCAATAAACTTCCCTCCCTGCCCTGTTCAAGGAAATTATATAAGCTCTGCTTAAGCTATTCCCATTGCTCTCTGCTCTATTCAAGTGAGTTCTGAGCCCCAGAATGCTAGACTCCCAATAAACCCAGGGTAACTTTTGATGTGGAGGGGACCCCAATAAACTTTGAAGTGGATACAGGGGCAGTATATTTAGTCCTTAAGGCCCCACTGGGCCCTCTATCAAATAAAAGCTCTCTAGTTCAAAGTGCTAACACCAGTAAATATGGGAATTAGACAACTAAGAAAACGATGGACCTGAGGAAAGGAAAAATCCATCACTCATTTCTAGTAATCCCAGAATGCCTGGCCCCATTGATGGGCAGAGATCTGCTCACCAAGCTCTGGGTCAAAATGACTTTTAACTGCGAAAGTCCCAAAATGATATTTCTAAATCCTTCAGTATAAACTCCTATATTCACGGCTTTAAATATGTCAGTAGAAGATGAAAAGCAACTCTTCACATCCCCCCAAGACTGGTCAAACAGGCAAGCTACCCCAGAAATGGATAACAGATTACCCAGATGCCTGGAAAAAACTGCTGGGTTAGGCCTAGCCATGAAACAACCTCCAAAAACAGTGGAGTTAAAAACCTCAGCCTCCCCAATCAATGTCAAACAATATCCTCTGAGCAAAAAAGCTAAATATGGGATAAGGCCCCATATTCAGAAATATCTGGCCTTAGGGTCCTATGGCCTTGTCAACCATCCTAAAACACTCCCCTGCTACCAGTATAAAAAGCCAGGAACCGGGGACTATCCCCCATTCAAGACATAAGAGAGACCTACAACAGACTGTAGGACATTCACCCCAGTGTACCTAATCCGTACAATCTGCTTATCACTCTGAACCTTGAGAGGAAATGGTATACTGTTCTGGACTTAAAAGATGCTTTATTTTGCTTGCCTCTGCATAAATATAGTCAGTTGCTGTTTGCTTGCTAGTGGGTAGACCCAGAAACTGGAACGTCTGGTCAACTAACTTGGACTAGACTCCCCAAAAGGGTTGAAAAACTCCCCCACTCTCTTTGATGAAGCCCTCCACAGAGATCTCAACAGCTTCAGAACTACGCACCCCGAAGTCACCCAGCTTCAATACGTGGATGACCTGCTACTGGCAGCCAACACCAAGGATATCTGTGAATCTGGGACCCAAGCAGTATTATATGAGCTTCCTCAACTCGGGTATAGAGCTTCTGCCTAAAAGGCCCAAATTTGCCAGCAAGATGTAATCTTCCTGGGCTATTCCTTTAGGGGCAGTAAACGATGGCTCACTGAGCCCAGAAATCAAATGGTTGTGCAGATACCACCCCCATCTAACACAGACAACACAGAGAGTTTCTTGGGACTGCTGGGTTTTGCAGGTTAAGGATTCCTGTGTTTGGGTCCTTAACTTCTCATTCATACCCGCTGTTAAAGGGAGATGCCCAATTCTAATGGACCCCTGAGCACCAGAAAGCTTTTGATAACATCTAAGGACACTGACACTGTACTCCTCAACTTCCCTGAGCAAAGCCTGAAATTTCAGAAAGCCCTACACTACGTTAAAAATGTACATCAGTTCACTCACCTTGGTTCAAAGAAATTGCAGGCATTCCTGAAGGATCAAGAACAGAGTTTTCCACTAACCGACTCACAGTGAAAGGAAATAACTGAACAGGTAAAAAAAGCCTGTCGGGTCTGTCAATAGGTTAATGCTTACACTTCCAAGCTTCCTGGAGGAAAGCACCTACGAGGAACCAGACGAGGACAATTCTGGGAAGTGGACTTTACTGAAATTAAGGAAGCATGGTATGGACTTAAATGTCTCCTACTTTTTGTAGATATATTTCAGGATGGATTGAAGCCTCCCCCCGCAAAAAAATGCACAAATGGTGGTCAAGAAGATACTGAAAGATATTTTTCCAAGGTACGGCCTGCCTAAGGTAATAGGGTCTGATAATGGACCAGCGTTCATGGCCCAGGTAACTCAGGGGTTAGCCAGGACCCTGGGGATTAATTGGAAGTTACATTGTGCTTATAGACCCCAGAGTTCAGGACAGGTAAAAAAATTAAATAGAACCATTAAAGAGACCTAAAAGATATTAAGCTTAAAGAGTAGCATAAAAGATTGGACTATGCTCCTGCCTTATGCACTGTTTCATGCAAGAAATACTCCCTCTGTTTCTTTGTGTAACCTCACCCCCTATGAAATTCTCTATGGGGCCCCATCTCCAGTAAGGGACCTAACCCTAACTCAAAGATCTAACGATCCCTTCCACACCACCTTGCTTGACAGACTTAAAGTTCTGGAAGGAACTCAGCAATACCTGTGGAAACAGCTGGCCACTGCCTACCAACCTGCTGAAGAGGGTACTCCACATCTATATAAAGTAAGAGACTTTGTCTACATAAGACGACATCAGGTGTCATCCCTGGAACCCGGCTGGACAGGACCATACCAGGTGCTACTTATAACACCTACAGTGCTAAAGTTAGACGGAATCACTTCCTGGTTCCTAATTCTCATCTCATGCCTGCGCCCTGTCCAGAATCTGGCTGGAAAATGGAAAAGACTGGTAACATTTTCAAACTGCGTATTCGCCATGTGAATAAGACTATAGACTCTCCACTTGGCCACCAGTAGTCCTAACCCTCATCAGCCTGTTCAGCAGCGATGGCTGATCACAAATCCTACTAGACAAGAAGTATGGTCTATCGCACATACAGCCCACTTAGGGACCTGGTGGCCATCTCTCCACCAAGAAATTTGTCAGCTGGCTATACGTCTTTCCTATTGGGAAATCCCTGATGAAGAGGATCCCCAAAAATTCCATTAAATACTTTCCGAACAATAGATAATAGAAACAAACATTATGGATGTAGGGACACACGAGCCAGAGGCAGGTTGGCTAGCCTAGATTACTATGTTTGCCCGGCGGACTACCAAAGCCAAAAACAGCCACGACTGTGTGGGGGAAAAGCCAACTTCTTCTGTAAATAATGGGGATGTGAGGATACAGGAACTACCTGGTGGAAGCCAAACTCCTCATCAAATTCAGTACACAGCATTGGCCATATTACCAGTTAGATAACAAAAACCGATGGCCCCCAGAGGCGTCTCTAGATCCTAAAATTTTGCGTGACCTTTTCAAATTCGACAAGTGCTCAAAAGGGTGGAAGGAAATTCCCCTACGTGTAGGCCTTTTCCCTCCTATGCTCAAATCCTGAACTATGCTTCTCCAATAGATCCTCACCGACAGCCTTCTGCCCCAGACTCTCTGCTGTCACTCCCACATCAGCAACCTGATTTCTTAGCTCCAGTTACTAGATCAAAAACCCAAATTTCCATCAGTTCTCAGACCATTGCCCCCTTGCTGAGCTTGCAGGTACTGAGGTACTCTTCCACCCACTCACTCCTCTCTCCACCTGTCAGTGCCCGCACCGGGTCCCTCCAGGTCCTCTTACCAGCTAACCCAAAGCTCAAACCAGCTAATAAGTGCCTTCAAAAGCCTATCCAAGATGTAATTAAAATGGCCTTTAAAGTTGCTTTGTCATCACTAAAAACAGGTTACTAAGAATTTCAAGTCCCTCACAGGCTTTTTGGGATACTCACTCCCGTCTTCCCCTCTGCTCTACCTGTTCTACTGCTCAAGTTTTGTTGCCAGGAAAATCCCAAACCCCTTTCCCATAATTCTTTTATATCTCTTTTTCCTCATTCTCAGATCCACGGAGCTGCTCTCATCCCCTGCCTACCCCGTCTTCCCCTCTGTACGAGGCCCACAGAAAAGTCTTAAATGACCTTCTCCAGAAGTCTTCACCATGGCTGACTTTAAGCCTTTCAGCAACACAGTTCCTATAAAAGAGTTAAATGTAGATTACCTTCCTCTATTCATGTTGCTCTGTTCTACTTGGCCACTGGCTGGAAAAATCAGCACTCCTAAGCTAGACACCCCCTTACTAGTTTTTAACAAAATATATGAAGAAGGCCTCTGGCCTAGAGCTGGGGCTTCATAGAGATGGCTACATTTCTAAGATAAAGAAGTTACCAACTGGGCTCCATGGTAACAGCTGGCAGGGAGGAAAAGAAAAAAAAGAAGAAAAAAGCTCTCCCCCTCCCAGGTGTCCTTAAGAAGTTAACTTGCCCAGAACAGAGGAAAAAATAACAGAAACAAAAACTGCTTTTTGTGAAATTCTGCAGACTGTGAACTTCTGAGCCCCTTCCCTTACATGCTGGGTACAAAATTCTGAAACAACCTAAACTTGGGGTTCAGGGATTAATTGATTACAACAGAAGCAATGCCCTCTAGATCCGGATGCAACCTAATAAGATTGTTTCCCTGTCTTCTGTGCTATCTTAGGTGCCTTGCCTTGTCCATCTCTACAGCAGTACAATTCTATATACTTAAACATTGTTTATGTTTTCATTAAATGGTCAACAGATGTGATTAATTATGTAATGGTGCAGATGTTTTCCAGAGTGCTCTATCATGACGCAGGTACATTTAAATATCAAATAGGGGGGCAAACAACCCGGCTCTGCCAGGAACCTGTATCCCTCACTTTAGTCATCCTATCATGAATAGGAGTTGCTGCAGGGGTGGGCACAGGAACCACTGCCCTGGTCCATGGGAGACAACAAATGACCCAATTAGAAGCAGTAATAGACCAAAACTTAAAGATATTAAAAACCTCCTTCACAGCTTTACACGAATCCTTAACCTCTCTCTCTGAAGTTATTTTACAGAACAGTCGAGGGTTGGACCTCCTCTTCATGAGAGAAGGGGCCTTCGTCCTGCATTGAGGGAAGAATGTTGTTTTTATGCCGACCATACTGGAGTTGTAAAAGAATCTATGATTAAATTAAGAAGATGCCTTGAAGAGCATCAACAAGAGAGAGAGGCCCAAAAAAGGTGGTTTGAGTCTTGGTTCACAAAGCCCCCTCGTTAACTACGTTTTTATCAGCCCTGGCCCGTCCATTAATAATCCTCATATTATTGGTAACTGTAGGACCCTGTTTGATCAACCGTGTAGTTTCCTTTCTCCATGCTCAAATTGGACAAGTTAAACTTATGGTAATCAGAAAACAATATACCACACTAGCAAACATAAAATGTGACACCCCCAATGATCATTTTTATGATTAAATGTAACCAAAAGAAGAAGTGGGGAATGAAAGGTTAATAAAATAGGTACTTGTCACTTCCAGTTTTTCGGTATGCTTAACAAAACACTGTTGATATCTTGAGAACTGTTTGCTAATCTAGTTCCCTGAAAGTGCTGTACCCAACTGCAAAACTGCAGAATGTACTTCCTCACCCGTTTGGACGCAAACCGCCCACTCGCCATGACCCATCAATAAACTTTCCTCTCTGCCCTCTCCAAGGAAAGTATATAAGCTCTGCTTAAGCTGTTCTCAGGGCTCTGTGCTCTAATCAAGGGAGCTCTGACACCAGCATGCTGGACCCCCATAAATCCTTGGCTGTTGCATGAGACAGTCTCTGGTAGTCTCTTCCTCCCACGCTCGCCTGACCTTTACATTGGTAAAATAATAAGTGTCATCTTTGCTTTTTGTGTCCAGAATATTACTGTGATAAAATGTATATGTAGATAAGGTGACGTGAGTATTTCTTCCACCATTTCTGGGAGCAATATTTTGAAGATGTATAAATTAGTATTGGGGTTACAAATAGGTATATCCTGTGACTCTGAATATAGAGATAATGCATGAATAGACCATACTGTGAATAAATAATATGATGGGTTCCAAATTTAAATAATGGATTCCCTTGATATCTGAAAATATACAGGAAATCTTATATTGATATACATATATTCATTCCAACCACTAATACATCTAATGGTAATATTAGGATTATGGTTTATCATGAAGAGTGTGTGAGTTTTGCTTCAAAAGTGATCATGGAAATTGAAAATAATGTGTTTGGAAAGAAGTCTCATGAAAAGCCCAGTCAAGAAAGCTAGAGGAATTCATGTGTTCTGAAGCAGGAAGTGATGAAAGTGAAACAACTGCCTATACGTTTGATAACTTGTGGATGGAATATATATCCTATCATGTGCATAAATTGAAGAAATAGTAATGTACCAGTGCTGAATAAAAATGACCGTCAAAATACACATCATGTCCCACTGGAATCTACTTGCATTGATGTTAAACTGGGTCAGTTACTGTAGAAATAATAGTATTTGTATGCAACATAAACTGAAGTTAGTTTTCAGTACTGGAAACAAATATGTATTTCAGGTGGATGAATATTTCTGAGAAAAATCTTGTGAAAAGTTGATTATAAATCCATATACATGAACATGAATGAATTTAGAGAGTGTATATAAGACACATATATTTCTGGAGAGTATATATATATATATATATATATATATATATATATATATATATACACACACACACACATACACACACAAAAAAATACACACACACACACAGACATTAAATTAGCAATATCTATGCCAATCGAAATTTATCATGATATATATATCATCCAGAGATGCAAAAATATTTCTTTTACTGAACATGGATTTATGTATAATGTTGTTCAACTAGGAAGCTCACCTATAGGTTGAATTTTCAGTTCCAACAGTGTATAAGAGGAGTGATCACTTCTCTCAAATTGTATTTGCCAAATCAGCCACCTCACAAGAATGTACATGTGATACCAGGTATGATTCTATATGTGCATTTATAAGTACATGTGCTAAATTGGATACAGAGAAAGGGAGACAGGAATTCACATATTTGTTAACCTTAAAAACACATGGAGAACTATTTAAATTAAATATTGATTAGATTTATAACACCTACCATTAATCATGCAAAAGACAAGTACAACTATACACTATGATTCCTCCTAACTGCTTGTATTCCTATTCTGTTTGTTTTATTTCTCTCCATCATATTAGGAGTAGTAGTCAGAGTCTAGTAGGGTATGGGTTCGTGTCAGAGATTCAGTATTTTGAATGGAAAATTGTAAAATGAATGCAATGTGTATGTAAATATGTGCTACAGAAAAATGTTCACACTCTCATCCAGAACATTGCCTTGACATTGCCTTCGTTCAAAGTAAGACACAATTAGAGGAGAAAAGTTAGAAAATCTGTGAATATATATCAGGAATGAAAAATGCTCAGGAGTTCACAACCTCCGACGTGGTAGAGGAGTTTTGAAAAGTAAGGGACAGGGTAAACATTTCTCAAACATGGAGCTCTGCTTGTGTAAAGACTTCTTGAGAAACTTCCTCTGAGGTTGGGCACTAAAAATATATGTTGTTGTTAGGAGCTTTAGCTTCCTTTGTTGGGAGACCATCAAATCTGGGTGTGCAACAATGTGACCTAGAGGATATTGTTTCTAATTTTCCAATGAACATGAGGCAGCAGTGCTGAATACTCTCTTTGTAGTTTAAATATGGTCACTGGGTTGTAAGTGTCTCCACGTGTGGACTGTTAAGCCATTTGGTCATTCTCCAATTTTCGTGGTGTTTCTCACAGGTGCACTGGGAGTTTTGTATTTGCTTCATGAAATACAAAGAGCTAAACTGGGACACAGTGCTGGAGAGAGTTCTGTCCCGTGTGGAGGGTCACGGTCTGCATGAGAATGCACCAACCAGGATTCAATTCCACATAAGTTGCCCCCATTTCCATAGCAACCTGATTCTGAACATTGCCCTGAAACCTCTTTATATAAAAAATGCCTTTGCATAGAAGGGTCTTCTGGCTGCACAATGTCAGTCACAAGCCTTTGGGAAGCCAATGGCAGATCCACATGTCACCACCACACATGTTTTATCACACACCTTCACACCACTGCTCTAGGCCCACTAATGAGCAGTATCCAACTTACTGGCATCACTGTTCTACACAAATTTCATGAAACCCAGTCAATCAAGGCACTGTCTGGTACACTCGTCATCAGCAACAGGACATCCAAAAGTTCTCCAGTGCCACCTGGTCATGGGAATTTCAAAAATTTCATGGTATTTATCAAGCCATTTGTCAAGGATGAAGTTGGAGGCTCTGGGGGTTTCAATTCATTCAGGAACCATTAAATGTTGAGGAAGCTCATTTCAATGAAAGCTCTACAGAACACTCACAGGCAAGGCTTCCCAAAGAGTGGTCAAAAGGTCACATGAAGCCAGGCCCATTGAGGTCTACAATGTGAGGTCCATGCGTGTTTTGACTCAACTGTGGCTGCAAAGTCTTTCAGAATAAAATCATGTGATATCCTGGCTGAGATTCCCAGTGCTCTGTGGAAAGCCACTCTGGGCCTAGATCTCAGGTTCCAAGGGCAACTCTCATGCATGGCCTAGTAAAATTCAAACACAATTCATGACAATGCTTCTCTGAGGTCAGTTCCAGAACTCAGACTCTAAAGGGAATCACACCAGAGTTAAAGCCCAATTAAACCCAGGCATCTCTTCCAACTGCCACACAACTTACCACAATTCAAATCAAAATTCTCCCACATGGCCCTTATCTTCTTCCATGTAGACACTCATCATAACCTCTGGATGGAGTTTTCCATGAGGGGCACAGACCAAGACAATGTCCAAAATAACCTACCTTTCCCCTCATTTGCCTAAAATCAGTGTGGCCTGGAAACCCTGACTGTGAACGAGGAGTGATCAAATAGGTCTGCCATTAATACTGCTTGGCTTCTCCAATTTGAGGCCTACTGACTGTGGGGTTTAGATTCTTTATGTGAATTGGAGTAATGAGAACACCCAAGCGTGTATGGGCTAGCCTCTGCAGGGCTTTGAATAACTCACTTGACCCAAAGGATCCCTATTCTCACTTGATGGATGTCAGGAACCTTAGAAAGGAAGGCGAGAGTCTTCATCCACAATGACAGCTTTTTGGCTATTTTGGTTTTGTATGCATCCATGGGATCTTTCTTTAGATCCATCAGGTGCTCAGAATCTAAGCCACAGCCTCACACAGGGCCAAGAGGCTGATTCAGACACATCCCTTTCCAAAGCAATTAAGCAAAGAGCCCTAGGTGATGCCCATTCATTTCCATTTGAAAACTGTTTTCTTCAGGCTTCACAAATTGGTGGCCTGAGGCAAAGAACTTCGTGACATTCATAGCAACAGAATAATAGGTAAGCAAAAGGCCCAAAGCAGGGTTTCTCCACTGAGATTTAGTTGTCACACATATATCTGATTTTTCTGAGATGCTCACAATTCACTTGAGCTATCCAGTACATGGCCATGTCACAGAGCTTGGAGGTGGTACATACCTTAGAGACAAAACCATGAGACTATTCTGGAGAGGGGTCAGAATTCTGGAAGAAAACTGGAACTTAGGAAGATTGCAGGTGTTACCCATTGAAAAGGCAATCTGAAATCCATTCATAAATTGGGCAGGATGAATGCTGGGAAGCTTTCTACTAGACAGGACACATCCATTGATGCATTCTTTTTTCTAATGAGTACAACCACGGACACAGTGAGGTAAACAGACATAGAAACACTCGCCTTGTCAAATGACTTACAATAAACAGTTCATTCCACACCAAATAAAGTGCCTTGCCTACCTATTCTCAGAACATGAGACAAAACCACAAATCAACACCCACAAAGGCAGTTCCTTCCCCCAAGAAAGTCTGTTACTATCCGGAGTGTCCTCTGACTGGTGGGCCATATAATGTTCCCCCGAAATGGCCTGAAATGTCTCAGATCTGGTCTCCTTGGCCAACTCTGTGAAGGTGTCAGGACCCAGAGGTGAGCCACTACCTGCTTTCTCAGGAAAGGCCCCTCTTCAGAACTTTCCTGGCATTTTGCAATCCTCATATGAGTAGGTACCAAGAAAGACTTACTCTGTCCTTGTTAAATCCAAACAAGTGAGACCACTGGGACTGGGACTGGGACTGGCTCTGAGTGCCTGGCTTCATGAATCTCAAGTTCTGAGATTTCCTTCACTAAGGAAGTGATGTGAGGTCACTTCCTTCAGGAACTGAATGAGGTCACTGCCTTGGCAGCCACTTTGTCCTACCAGGGGCTTCCAAGTCTCACATGAGAAGGAGGCTGCCCCTACTTCCTGTGACACTTTCACAAGTTAAAATGGTATATCAACCATAGGCACCCGGGAACACCTACCCACACAGGCCTGGTTTGGTCCATCTTCTCTACATTAAGAAGATAGAGGCTGACTCAGACAGAACCCTTCATCCTGACGAGGTTGTTTGCCATTGAACATGACTTTTGCTCTCTCAGGTCCTTCATAGCTGCGTATATATTCTCCAGTGATCATTTCTGCATGGAACATTGAGGGTCTCAGTAGGTGGAAGACCCCCTACATTTCTTTACTGTAAGACCAACTCTGTCCCTTCCCTGTGTAAATTTAGATTGAGGGAACAGTGTATGTTTAGGGTTAACAACATGTTTTATTTGTGTTAGGAATCATTCTGCTGGATGAATAATGGTATTGGGAACCTGAAATATTTATAAGAATATGTATTTGAAATATAAGTATGAAAAGAGAAATCTAGGTAAGATTTGAAGCCAGGAAGGGCATTGGGCAGTTGATTATGATATTTAGCTTTGAATTACATTCTGCATTGTGGTCTCAGGTAAGTCTACATACAATGGAATAAAACCTAGTACCTCAGATGCCTGAATGTCGAAGAGAACATCCAGTCAAAAAGGGATAGTCAGTAGGATTAGGAAGAGAGTAGGTTTAGGTTGAAGAGTGAGTCTTTGAGTTGTAACAATAGTTCTTTAGCAATAGGGTTTCGTTTAGAGAGTGAATGAAAATGTCAGCACATATGAAGAGTCAGTCACAATGATGAACTGGGGAAAATATGTAGGAAAGCAGATATAAAATAGAAACATTAGGAAATCAGGCAAAGTATAAAGTGAGTAACAGGATTAGACATTTTCAACAGGATTGAGGTTGAATATATGATATTAGGAGAAACAAATATGTAGTCACCAATAGGATTGAAATTTGAGAGCATTAGGTGACCTGGACATGGATGTTTTTAGTAATATATATTCACTTTCAATTTAAGCTTTGGTACAATCATAAGTGTTACCTTTACATTTGTGTCCAGAATATTACTGTGATAAAATGTATATATAGATCAGGTGACATGAGTATTTCTTCCACCATTATGAGGAGCAATATTTTTAAAACCTATAAATCAGTATTGGGGAAAAAAAATAGATGTACCCTGTTTTGATGAATATAGAGATGATGAATGAATAGACCATACTGTGAATAAATAATATAACTGGACCCAACACTAGAAATTGGAATTGGAATAAATTGATATCTGAAAATATACAGGAAATCTTATATTGATATTGGCATACATACATTCATTACAATCAGTTGTACATCTAATGGTAATATTAGTGTTACGGTTGATCATGAAGAGTGTGTGAGTTTTGCTTCAAAATTGATTATGCAAATCAAAAATAATGTGTTTGCAAAGAAGTCTCATAAAAGACCAGTCAAGAAACATGGAGGAATACATGTGTTCTGAAGCAGGAAGTGATTGAAAGTGAATCAAATGTTTTAAATTTTGAAATTTTGGATGAAATATTTATCCTATGATGTGCATAAACTGAAGAAATAGTACTGTACCAGTGTTGAATAAAAATGAATGTCAAAATACACATCATGTCCCATAGGAATCTACTTGCATTGATATTAACCTGGGTAAGTTACTGCAGAAATATTAGGATTTGTATGCACCTTTCATTGAAGTTAGTTTTCAGTACTAGGAAACAAATATGTGTTTCAGGGGGATGAATATTTCTGGGAATAATCTTGTGAAAATTTGATTATAAATCCACATACATGAATATGAATGTATTTAGGGAGTGTATAATAAGACACATATATTTCATATTTTAAAAAATCTGGAGTATATATATATATATATATATATATATATATATATATATACACAGAACACACACAGACATTAAAGAGTAGCAGTATATATGCCAATCGAAATTCATGGTGAAATATATATCGTCCACTGATCCAAAAATATTAATTTTACTGAACATGGATTTATGAATAATGTTGTTCAACTAGGAAGATCACCCATAGGTTGAATTTTAAGATCCAACAGCATTTAGGAGGAGTTATCTCTTCTCATAATTTTTATCTGCCACGTCAGGCTCCAAACAAGTATGTACATGTGATACCAGCTAGGATTCTATATGTGCATATAAAAATACATTTTCTGAATAGGCTACAGAGAAAGGGAGATAGAAATTCACATATTTGTTAACTTTAAAAACACATGGAGAACTATTTCAATTAAAAATTATCTAGATTTATAACACCTACCCTACATAATGCAAAAGGCAAGTCCAACTATACACCATGCCTTCTCTGTACTGCTTGTATTTCTATTCGGTTTGGGTTATTTTTCTCCATCATATTAGGATTAGTAGTCAGAGTCTAGTAGGGTATGGGTTCGTGTCATGGATTCAGTATTTTGAATGGGAAATTGGAAAATGAATCCAATGTGTATGCAAATATGTGCTACACAAAACTCTTCCCACTCTCATCCACAACAATGCCTTGACATTACCTTCACCCCAGGTAAGACACAATTAGAGGAGAAGAGTTAGAAAATCTGTGAATGCAAATCTGGAATGGAATATGCTCAGGAGTTCACAACCTCGGAGGTGGTAGAGCAGTTTCCAAAAGTAAGGGACATGGTAAACACTCCACAAACATGGAGCTCTGCTGGCCTAAAGACTTCTTGAGAAACTGCCTCTGAAGCTGGGCACTTGAAATATATGTTGTATTAAGGAGTTTTAGCTTCTTTTGTAGTGAGACCATCAAAGCTGGGTCTGCATCTATATGACCTGGAGAACATGGATTCTTATTTTCCAATGAACCTGAGGCAGCAGTGCTGAATTCTCTCTTTGTAGGCAAAGTGTGGCCACTGGAGGCTAAGTTTCACCCCGTGTGGACTGTGAAGCCATTTGGTCCTCCTCAAATTTTTGTGGTGGTTGTTGCTGCTGCACTGGGGCTTTGGTATTTGCTTCACAGAATACAACAAGTTCAACGGGGACACAGTGCTAGAGGGAGTTCTGTCACGTGTGGTGGGTTTGGGTCTGCAGGAGAATGAAACAACCAGGCTTCTTTCCCACATAGCTTGCACCCTTGACCATATCAACCTGATTCTGATCATTACCCTGAAAGCTCTCCAAATAAAAAGATGCCTTTACAAATATGGGTCTGCTGGCTGCACCATGTCAGTCACAAGCCATTTGGAAGCAAATGGGCAAATCACATGGACCCACCACAGATGTTTTATCACACACGTGGCCAACACTGATCTAGGCCCACTACTCAGCAGGCTCCAACTTACTAGCATCTGTGTTCTACATTATTTTTATAAATTCCAGTCAATCAAGGCACTCTCTGGTATACTCATGATCAGCAACAGGACATCCAAAGATTCTCCAGTGCCACCTGGTCATGGGAATTTCAAAAATTTCATGGTATTTATCTAGCCATTTTTCAAGGATGTAGTTGGGAGGCACTGTGGCTTTCAAGAACCATTAAATGTTGAGGAAGTTCATTTCAGTGAAACTCTGGAGAACTCTCATAGGCAACGCTTCTGAAAGAGTGGCCAAAAGGTTACATGAAGCCAGGCCTATTGAGGTCTACAATGTGAGTTCCATGTGTTTTTTGACTCTCAAGTATGGCTGCCAAGTCTTTAAGAATAAAATCATGGGATAATTTGGCTGAGATTCCCAGTGCTCTGTGGAAAGCCACCCTGGACCTTGATCTAAGTTTATAAGGGCGACTCTCATGCATGGCTTCCTAAAATCCCAACTCAATTCATGGCAATACTTCTCTGAGGTCACTTCCAGAACTCAGTCTCTAAGGGGATTCACACCAGAGTTCAAACCCAGGTGGACCCAGTCATCTCTTCCAACTGCCACACAAATGACCACAATTAAAACCAAAATACTCCCACATGGCTCTCATCTTCTTCCATATAGACACTCATCATAACCTCTAGCTGGAGGTTTCTATGAGGAGCGCAGGACAAGACAGTGACCAAAATACGCACTCTTGCTCGTCATTTCCGTAAAGTCAGAGTGGCCTGGACATCCCTCCTGTGAACCAGAAGTGATCAAAAAGGCCTACCATTAATACTGCTCAGCTTCTCCAATTTGAGGCCTACTGACTGTGGGGTTTAGATTTTTATGTGCATTGGGGTCATGAGAAAACCCAAGCACCTATTGGCTAGCCTCCACAGGGCTTTGAAGAAGTAATTTGACCCAAAGGATTCCTATTCTCACTTGATGTAGGTCAGGAACCTTACAGAGGAAGGCAAGAGATTTTATCCACAATGACTGCTCTTTTGGCCATTTTGGTTTTGGATGCACACATGGCATCTTTCTTTAGATCCATCAGGTGCTGAGAATACAAGCCACAGCCTCACACATAGCCAACAGGCTGGCTCAGACACATCCCTTCAAAAGCAATTACTCAAAGAGAGACAGGTGATGCTCATTCATTTCCATTAGAAAACTATTTTATTCAGGTTTCACAAAGTGGTGCCTTAGGCAAAGACCTTTCTGACATTCAGTGCTACAGAACAATAGGTAAGCAAAGGCCCAAAGCAGGGATTCTCCACTGAGACTTTCATGGTCACACAGATATCTGAGTTTTCTGAGATTCTCGCCATTCCCTTCAGCTATCCAGTACACGGCCATGTCACAGAGCTTGGAGGTGCTACATATCTTGGTCACAAAACAATGAGTCTATTCTGGAGAGTGGCCAGAATTCAGGAAGAAAACAGAAACTTAGGAAGACAGCAGGTCTTGCCCATCAATAAGGCAAGCCTCTGTCCTTTCATAAATTGGGCAGGATGAATGTGGGGAAGCTTTCTCCTAGACAGGACACATCCATTGATGCATTTTCTTTCGTAATGTCTACAACCACGAACACAGTTGGATACACAGACATAGAAACACTCGCTTTGTCAAATGACTTACTAGAAACAGTCCACTCTAAACCAAAGAAACCGCCTTTCCTACCTATTCTCAAAGCATGAGACAAAACCACATACACACACTCACTCCCACAAAGGCACCTTTTTCCCCCAAGAGGGTCTGTGACTATCCAGAGTGTCCTCTGCCTTGTGGGCCATACTATGTTCCCCCTAAATGGCTTCTCTATTCTCAAATCTGGACTCCTTGGCCCACTCTGTGAAGTTGTCAGGAGCCAGCGGTGAGCCAATATCTGCTTTCTCAGGAAAGACCCCAATTCAGATCTTTCCTGGAATTTGGCCATCCTCACAACTGTAGGTACCAAGAAAAATTGACTCTCTCCTTGATAAATCCAAACATGTGAGACCTCTGTGACTGTTATTGGGCCTGACTCTGGGTGCCTGTTTTCAGGGATCCCAAGTTCAGAGAGTTCCATCACCAAGAAAGTGAGGTAAGTCACTTCTTTCATGAAGTGAATGAGCTCACAGCCTTGGCAACCACTTTGTCCTAACAGTTGCTTCCAAGGGTCCCATGAGATGGAGGCTGCCCCTACTTTCTGTGACACTTTCACAAGTTAGAATGGTATATCAACCATTGGTACCAGGGAAAAGATCTCCACACAGGCCTGGTTTGGTCCATTTTCTCTATATTAAAAAGAGAGAGGCTTATTCAGACACATCCCTTCATACTGACCAGGTTGTTTGCCATGGAAGCTGACTTTTGCTCTCTCAGGTCTACATCTTCTCTCTCAGTCTACATCTATTTGGGGGATCATTTCTGCATGGATCTTTGATATTCTCAGCAGGTGGAAGATCCCCTACATTCCTCTTTTGTAAGACCAACTCTGTCCCTGCACTGCTATAAAGTTAGATTGAGGGAACAGTGTATGGTTAGGGTTAATAATATGTTCAATTTTGGTTAGCAGTCATTCTGCTGGATGAATAATGGTATTGGGAACCTGTGATATTTACAAGAATATATAGGTGAAATATAAGTATGGAAACAGAAATCTAGGGAAGAATTGAAGCCAAGTAGGGCATTGGGCCCTTGAGTGGGATACTTAGCTTTGAATTATATTCTTCACAGATGTCTCAGATAAGTCAATATACAATGAAATTGGATCTTGTACCTCGGATGATTGAATAACAAACAGAACATCTAGTCAAAAAGGGATAGTCCGTAGGATTACCAAGATAGTCAGCAGGTCTATAAAGAAGAGTGAGTATAGGATTTGTACCAAAAGTTCTTCACAAATAGGGTTTCCATTAGAGAGTGAATGTAAATGTCAGCACATGTGAAGAGTCAGTCACAATGATGAACAGCGGAAAATATGTAGGAAAGCAGACATAAATAGAGACATTAGGAAATCAGCAAAAGTATAAAGTGTGTAATTGTTTTAGACATTTTCAACAGGGTTGAGTTTGAATATATAATCTTAGGAAGAAACAAATATGTTGTCACAAATTGGATTGAATTCGAGAGCATTAGGTAACCAGGACTTGGATGTTTTTTTGTAATCCATGTTCACTTTCCATTTAGGCTTTTTTAAAATCATAAGTGTGACCATTGCATTTTGTGTCCAGAATATTATTGTGATAAAATGTATGTGTAGATCAGGTGACATGAATATTTCTTCCACCGTTTCTGGAGCAATGTTTTGTAGACGTATAATTTAGTATTTGGGGTACAAATAGGTGTTCCCTGTGTCTATGAATATGCAGATTATGCATGAATAGACCATACTGTGTATAAATAATATAACTGGTTCCGCTTTAAATAATGGATTGAATTGATATCTGAAAATATAAAAGAAATCTCATATTGATATGCAATCATTCATTCCAACCACTTATACATCTAATGGTAATATTAGGGTTATATTTTATCCTGAAAAGTGTGTGAGTTTTGCTTAAAAAGTGATTTTGGAAATAAAAAATAATGTGTTTGGAAAGAAGTCTCATGAAAAGAATAGTCAAGAATCCTGGAGGAATTCATGTGTTCTGAAGCAGGAAGTGATTGAACGTGAAACACATGCATATAAATTTGCGAACTTTTGAATGAAATATATACAGTATGATGTGCATAAACTGCAGAAATAGTAATGTAGCAGTGTTGAATAAAAATGAACATCAAAATACACATCATGTCCCCTAGGAATCTACTTGCATTGATATTAATCTGGGTCAGTTACTGTAGAAATATTAGGATTTATATGCACCATTTACTGAAGTTAGTTTTCAGTACTAGGAAACAAATATGTATTTCAGGTGGATGAATATTTCTGAGAATAATCTTGTGAAAACTTGATTTTAAATCCATATAAATCACAAAACATTATAAACACAAAACACACACAGACATTAAAATGTAGCATAGTATATGCCAATTGAAATTCATCTTGAAATATATATCATCCACTCATCCAAAACTATTTGTTTAATGAACTTGGATTCATGAATAATGTTGTTCAACTAGGAAGCTCCCCCATAGTTTGAATTTTCTGTTCCAACAGTGTTTAGCAGGAGTGATCTCCTAAATGTGAATGCAAATATGTGCTACACAAAAATTTTCCACTCTCATCCAGAACAATGACTTGATATTACCTTTGCCCCAAGTAAGACACAATTGGAATAGAAGAGTTAGAAAATCTGTGAATACATATCTGGAATGTAAAATGCTCGGGAGTTCACAACGTTGGAGTTTGTAGAGGAGTTTCCAAAAGTAAGGGAGAGGCTTGATAAACCCCACCTGATCTTTTATTAAAATTGGGAACCATCTTGCCACAAGGCCGTGAAAAGATAATTTTGGCTTTACTCTAAATTACTGCAAATTCTGAACCTGCTTGGAATGCATGCCGGTTCCTTGAACTCATCCACACCTGGCTCTCTGACCAGATAACAGTGCTTTCTGATACTTTAAGTGTCAACCTCATAAATATTGGCCTTCCCTGGCCAGACAACGACCCTCTCTGAGGCTCTAATGGTCCTCATTATTTCTGATGTTGGGGCCAGCAAAAAAAAAAAAAAAAAATGTAAACTACCCTTAGTGTGATGCTTTCAAAGTTTTGTTATCTGTAACCCCCCGTTTGTGTAACTTTCTGGGCTATATAGCTGGGCTGTAGGAAAGGTGGGGTTGCTGTCTTGTTCCCGCCATTTTGGAAAGGAGAGGCAACCCAGCCTGATGAAATAATAAGCTTGCCTTAATTTGATTTTAATTGGAGTCAGTGGTCTTTTCTTGCATCCTAGTCCAAAATTTTGGAGTTCCCCAGCGAGATGACCCTGCCCGAGCAGATCACAAAACCAGACTGCTGAAAATTCTGAAGCTGGCCTTCCCTCCAGGGCACTGGGTTGGAGAACCACTCTATGGGGTGCACAACTTGAGATGTTCCAAGGCCTTGGAGTGAGCCGTCAGTCTGTGGAGCACTGCAGTGAACCACCACACTAAAACTATTATCAAGCCCCTGGTGGAGGAGGCCTCCATAGGTAAGTGGTGCCTTTATAACATCTCATATCTGGTTAAGGGAGATCTCTTCTGATGACAGAGAGGTGGCCTGGGAGGCTCACATACACTCCTGTCCAGGACAGTAATGAGAATCATGCTGTCCTCTATTCTGTTCTGTAGGGAATTCCTCTGGAAGGGTAAAGAGGTGCCGATGGGCACACACGCGCTCTTACCCTGGAGCTTTAGCAAGATGTTGCATTGCTCCTCTGTTTTTCTGTTTCGGCACCAGGATTCTGTTTTTCTATGTTTTGTTCTGTGGTCTATATGTTTTTTGTTGTTTGTTTTTGGGCGTTTTTTTGTTTGATTTCTGTGGTAAAATCTTAAGGATATTGGACGTGAAAAAGGGTAACAAAGCAAGTAAGCCTGACACCCTTTGGACTGTGTTTTAAGGAACTGTGATGAACTTTACCCACCTTTGTTAAGCAGGATGAAAGAAGCCCCTAGCTGGCTGCCTGGAGCACATCCACTGCACAGGGCAATGCCTGCTGGGGAACGAAGAACTGAGTATATCCCAGCTTAACAAGTGAAACTCTTTGAAATCCCTTGTCCCTCCAGATCATGAGAGTCACAACCTTTTGGCAGAGTCCCCTTGTTTTTCTTTTGTTAACAAAGCAATAAACCTCCATTTTCTTTTTCTCAAAACTCTGTCCTCATTATTAAATTGGCATTAATTTGCTTAAGGGTCAGAAACCGAACTTTAAGTTACAAATTTTGATACCCGCCCCAGTCCCAGAACTTTTTGAGAGCTGACGAATGAAATGTTAGGAGATGGAGCATGCTTGGATTGGACCCGAAACAGAAGAGCTAATCCTGTAAGTAAAAGGAGGTACTGAGGGACCCAAGCAACTGCCAAAGCCCTGTTGCTTCAGGGAATTCCCTCCTTCCTTCCCTGCACTGTAAGCATTATGCCACCTCTGTCTTCTTTTAAAAGAGAAAAATAAAAAGGGGACACTAAATGCAGTAAACTCCCCATGGAAACCCTTGATTTTACATTTCAGGTAGCTCCTCTGTGAAGACATCTGGTCCCCTTGTGGGGACATCTGTGGTGCCACTGGTGTAGGAGATTTTTCTCTTATCTGCTCTGTTTTAAAGGCTTCTGTCTGTCAGCCATATTCTGGAGTTCCTTTCTGTCTGTCTTGTGCCTTTGTTTCTGGCCCTTTAAGACATGTGGAATAATGTGTTTATATTATAAATTGTTTCTTGAGAATGATCTTAGCTGAATGTGTGTCTAAATGATGATGTTTTATTGTAACAATCTGGTATCTGAATGCGTTTTTTGAAGCATTGCAGAATCTTGCAGTTAAAAGTCGGGTTTAGGTAATTGTTTAGTTTATGATTTCAGATAATTCATGCCAGAGAACTTAAATACTTAGGATGGAAAACTAAAGAACTCTACTTCCAAGTTGGCAAGTAACTTCCCAATCATGCAGTCTTTTTTTCACCAATTTTGAATTGGGTAGCCTGGGAAAATGTCACTGTGTTTACCAGTGCATTAATTTGGACAAGGATAGTAAATCATAGTATGGTATCTGTTGACAAAACAAGATGTAAAGATATAAAATTTTTTGAATTGTATCTTAAACTTGTATCATAATTTTCAACATCCTAAGCAGAAAATTATGGTTAAAATGCCTTAGGCCTGAGGTGTCTGTTCGGAATAGCAGTTTTGTCCTGCTCCTTCCAGACCTCAGCCAGGACTTCTGTTGAAATGCAAATGAAAGTCTCCTGTAAGCTCAGTAGGAGACTGATCTGAGGCCTAAGGGAAAAAAATGGTAAATTGTATGGTATTTACTAATTACTGGCCAGTCATTTTTTCTAGGACTCATATTTTTTTCTTAGATTCTTTTTTTTTTTTAGTTCATGATTTTGATCCTACAGACCTAGGTTAATGTTTTTCTGATCAGTTTTATCTTTGACCAACTGTGGAGTTTTAAAAACATTGCAATGGTGATTTCACGTTTGAAAAGCTACAAGGCCTTTACTATTATTATGTGTGCACACTTTTGTTATGTGTTGTATGTCTATATATATATATATATATATATATATATATATATATATATATATACATACATATGTCCGTATATCATTCATATGACACACAAATTAACATATATAAGGAGGACTCATATAAAAAAGAGCTCATAAAAACAAATTTTAAAAAGTGGACCACAGATCTTTAATTCACGTGGTTTAAATGTTTCAATTTAGATTGGATAAACAGATAAATATAAATGTCTTCAAATTTATGCCTATAAGTTTTTCTAGGTGTTCAAAAATCTAATAAAATATTTTTGTCTACCAAAGGTCTATATGGCTTTGTTCTAGGACTTTTCTTTCAACCAAAAAAATGGTTTACACTGTTCAATACATTTGTCTAATATTTTGATTAAAAAGTAAAGTAAATATGATATGGATTTACTCATTCATGAGTGCTTTTGTTTGATATCTGATTGATATACTAAGGCCTATCAATTTTTAGTACAAAGTCTGTATAAAATTTTTACAATCTTATACAGACTTTCTACTAAAATCTGTGTAACATTGTAAAAATTAGTCATGTGTTAAAGAGACAAAAATTTCTTAAAACATAAGTTTACTCATAACATTGTGTTTATTAAGTTTTATTTTTTCCAGAGCAAGCAACCATAAAAATTAAACAACTGTTTAAACCAGAACTGTTATTTTAGAGCACTGTATTGCCATTTCTTTAAAAGCTAAACTTGGTTAATGTAGAAACATCAATGTAATTGTGATTCTATTAATGTGCTCATATCTTCCAGTTATACAACTCTATAAGGTAGAAACTTTAAAAGAGCATTATAACAAGCTGGTGTTCTGAAGTTGTATGGTAAATAAAATATATATTGGGAATTTATTTACCTGTTGTCAATAAGATATGTAAAGTTCTATTTTACATTTTACCTTGTGGAACAATTTAAATGTATTTTTAAATTAATGAGAGCCTAATTTATTTAAATGTTAAAAACATTCAGCCATTCTTTAATTCATGTTTTAAAAGTGATATTATATGGTGTTAGCTAATGTTAGACATTAAATTATTAAACTGTATCTTATGGGTGGGACAACTGTAACACTAAAATTTAAACATTAAGTTGACAGTCCTGATAACTAGGGATATTAAAGACGGGTGAGGAAACTTCTGTACAGTGACATGTTCTAGCTGCTGCATCATTTATTCCGTACTCATCTATTTTGTTTCTCTCATAGAAGAACCCATCCCCAGATGACTTTACAACCTGTTCTTCCCCAATCAGACTTCAAAACGAACTGACATCTAAAAGGCAATTCATATCCCTCAACTGACTTCAAAAAGGCAACTCATGTCTTTCATGCCGTGCCTCCTCACGTCACCCTCTCTCAGCTCAGAAGAAGCCAAAATGAGAGACACCTCTCTACTTACAACAATGGAGCCAAAAATAAATAGACTAGCAATATAAGTAATTAATTAAGTCAGGTAATATCAGGGAGACCAGTTTTCAGTGAGTTCTAAAAATTTCGAGACTGTTACCTGAGGGATTAAAATTTCCTCAGTGCTCTTCCCCTACCCTATCAAACATTTGAAAGGGACCCATAAGAAAAGGGGGAAATGATAGACCCAACCTTATCTTTTATTAAAATTGGGAGCCATCTTGCAACAAAGCCATGAAAAGATCATTTTGGCTTTACTATAAATTACTGCAAATTCTGAACCTGCTTGGAATGCCTGCCCATGCCTTGAACTCCTCCATGAATGGCTCTATGACTAGGTAGCAGCCCTCTCTGAAACTTTAGTTACTCCTCATTAATATTGGCCTTCCGTGTCCAGACAATGATCCTCTCTGAGGCTCTAATGGTCCTCATAAATTTTGAAGTTGGAGCTAGCAAAAAAAAAATGTAAACTACCATTAGTGTGATACTTGTCAGAGTTCTGTTATCTGTAACCCCCCTTTTGTGTAACTTTCTGGGCTATAAAGCTGGGCTGTAGGAAAGGTGGGGTTGCTCTCTTGTTTGTGCCATTTTGGGAGGGAGAGGCAGCCCAGCCAATGGAAATAATGAGCTTGATTTAATTTGATTTTAATTGGAGTCAGTGTTCTTTTCTTACATTCTAGTCTAACAGGTAAACACTCCACAAACATAGAGCTCTGCCGACCTAAAGACTTCTTGAGAAACTGCCTCTGAGGTTGGGCACCTGAAACATATGTTGTTGTCAGGAGCTTTAGCTTCTTTTCTCGGTCTGCATCTATGTGACTGGAGAGCATGGTTTCTTATTTTCCAATGAACATGAGGCAGCAGTGCTGAATTCTCTCTTTGTAGGTAAACTGTGGCCACTGGGGGCTAAGTGTCTCCGCGTGTGGACTGTGAAGCCATTTGGTCATCCTTAGTTTTCGTGGTGTTTCTTGGTGCTGAACTGGGAGGTTGGTATTTGCATCACGATATACAAGGAGTTCAAGTGGGACAAAGTGCTTGAGGGAGTTCTGTCACTTGTGGTGGGTCAGGGTCTGCAGGAGAATTCACCAACCAGGCTTCTATCCCACAGAGCTTTCCCCTTGAACATAGCAACCTGATTCTGAACATTGCCTTGAAACCTCTCCATATAACAAGATGCCTTTATATATAAGGGTATGCTGGCTGAACCATGTCAGCCACAAGACATTTGGAAGTAAATTGGAGATCCCCACCTCAGATATTTTATCACACACCTGCACACCACAGCTCTGGGCCCACTACTCAGCAGTCTCAACTTACTGGCATCTTTGTTCTTCTCCATTTTCATGAAACCCAATCAATCAAGGCACTGTCTTGTACCCTCATGATCAGCAACAAAAGATATAAATGTTCTCCAGTGCCACCTGGTCATGGGAGTTTCAAAATTTTCAGGGTATTTATCTAGCCACTTTTCAAGGATGATGTTGGAGGCACTGTTGGTTTCAATTCATTCAGGAACCATTAAAAGTTGAGGAACTTAATTTCAATGAATGCTCTGGAGAACTCCAAAGCCAAGGCTTCCCAAAGAGTAGCCAAAAGGTCACATGAAGCCAATTCCATTGAGGTCTACAATGTGAGGTCCCTGTGTGTTTTGACTCTCAACTATGGCTGCCAAATCTTTCAGAATGAAATCATGTGATATCCTGTCTGAGATTCCCAGTGCTCAATGGAAAGCCACGCTAGGCCTTGATCTCAGTTTCCAAGGGCAACTCTCATGTGTGGCCTCCTAAAATCCCAACACAATTCATGGCAATACTTCTCTGAGGTCAGTTCCAGAACTCAGTCTCTAAGGGGAATCACACCAAAGTTCAAGCCTTGGTGGACCCAGTCATTTCTTCCAACCACCACACAAATGAACACAATTAAAAACAAAACACTCCCACATGGCCCTCACCTTCTTCCATATAGACACTCATCATTACCTCTAGCTGGAGGTTTCCATGAGGGGCACAGCACAAGACAGTGTCCAAAATAAGCTCCCTTGCCCCTCATTTGCCTAAAGTCAGGGTGGCCTGGACACCCTTCCTGTGAACCAGGAGTGAGCAAATAATCCTGGCCATAGTACTGCACTGCTTCTCCAATTTGAGGCCTACTCATTGTCAGGTGTAGATTCTTTATGTGATTTGGAGTCATGAGAAAACCAAAGCACATATGGGCTAGCCTCTCCAGGTCTTTGAAGAACTCATTTGACCCAAATAATCACTATTCTCACTTGATGGAAGCCAGGAACCTATCAGAGTAAGGCAAGAGATTTCATACACAATGACTGATATTTTTGCCTTTTTAGTTTTGGATGCACACATGTGATCTTTCTTTACATCCATCAAGTGCTGAGAATCTAAGCCACTGCCTCACACAGTGCCAAGAGGCTGATTCAGACACATCCCTTTCCAAATCAATTAATCAAAGAGCCACAGGTGATGCCCATTCATGTCCATTTGAAAACTTTTTTCTTCAGTCTTCCCAAAGGGGTGGCCTGAGGCAAAGACATCCTGACATTCAGGGCAACAGAACAATAGGTAAGCAAAAGGCCCAAAGCAGGGTATCTCCACTGAGAGTTTCTAGGTCACACTGATATGTGAGTTCTCTGAGATGCTGGCCATTCCCTTCAGGGATCCAGTACATGGCCATGTCACGGAGCTTGGAGGTGGTACATATCTTGGACACAATACCAAGAGCCAATTCTGGACAGTGGCCAGAATTCAGGAAGAAAACCGGAACTTAGGAAGATAGTAGCTGTTGCCCATCCATATGGCAAGCCACACTCCATTCATAAATTGCGCAGGATGAATGCTGGGAAGCTTTCTACTAGAGAGGACACATCCATTGATGCACTCTCTTTTCTAAAGTATAAAACCATGGACACAGTGGAATACACAGACATAGAAACACTCACCTTGTCAAAGGACTTATTAGAAACAGTCCACTCCAAACCAAACAATCCTCCTTCCCTACCTATTCTCAGAACACAGACAAAACCACACACCCACACTCACAAAGGCACCTCCTTCCCCCAAGTAGGTCTGTGACTATTCAGAGTGTCTTCTAACTGGTGGGCCATACTGTGTTCCCTAGTAATGGTCTGTCCTGTCTCAGATCTGGTCTCCATGGCCAACTCTGTGGAGCAGTAAGGAGTCAGCGGTGAGCCACTACTTGCTTTGTCAGGATAGGCCCCTCTTCAGATCTTTCCTGGAATTTGGTCACCCTCACATCAGTCGCTACCAAGAAGACTGACTCTGTCCTTGTTGATTCCAAACAAATGAGACTACTGGGACTGGGACTGGGACTGACTCTGGGTGCCTGGCTACCTGGATCCCAAGTTCACAGAGTTCTATCAACAAGGAAGTGAGGTAGGTCACTTCCTTCAAGAAATGAATGAGGTCACTGCCTTGGCAACCACTTTGTCCTAACAGTTGCTTCCAAGGGTCCCAAGAAATAGTAGCTGCCCCTACTTCCTTTGACAGTTTCACAAGTTAGAATTGTATATCAACCTTAGGCACCCAGGAACAGCTCTCCACACAAGCCTGGTTTGGTCAATCTTCTCTATATTAAGAAGAGAGAGGCTGATTCCGACACCACCCTTCATACTGACCAGGTAGTTTGTCATGGAAGATGACGTTTGCTCTCTCAGGTCCTACATTGCTGCCTACATCTTCTCCAGGGATCATTTCGGAATGGACCTTTGAAGTTCTCAAGAGGTGGAGGATCCCCTACATTTCTGTATTGTAAGAACAAATCTGTCCCTGATGTTCTGTAAAGTTAGATTGAGTGAACAGTGTGTAGTTAGGGTTAATATCATGTTCGATTTGGGTTAGGAATCATTCTGCTGGATGAATAATGATATTGGGAGCCTGCGAGATTTATAAGAATATAGAGGTTAAATATATGTATGAAAACAGAAATTAAAGTAAGATTTGAATCCCAGAAGGGCAATGGGCCCTTGTTTGGGATATTTAGCTTTGAATTACTATCTGCAAAGATGTCTCATATAAATCAATATACAATAGCAGAGGAACTTGAACGTTGGATGATTGAATGTGGAAGAGAACATCCAGTCAAAAGGGAGAGTCAGTAGGATTAGGAAGATAGTCGTTAGGTTTAGCAAGTAGAGTTAGTATAGGATATTTAACAAAAGTTCTTTAGCAATATTTTTTCGGGTAGAGAGTGAATGTAAATGTCAGCACATATGAAGAGTAAGACACAATGATGAACTGGGGAAAATATGTAGGAAAGCAGATATCAATAAAGACATTAGGAAATCAGGCTAAGTATAAAGTGAGTGATAGGATTAGACATTTTCAACAGGGTTGAGATTGAATATATAATCATAGGAAGAAACAAATATGTAGTCACCAATGGGATTGACATTTGAGAGCATTAGGCAACTTGGACATTGATGTTGTTAGTAATCCATGTTCACTTTCATTTTATGCTTTGGTACAATCCTAAGTGGGACCTTTGCATTTTGTTTCCAGTATATTACTGTGATAAAATGTATATGTAGATCAGGTGACATGATTATTTCTTCCACCATTTCTGGAAGCAATATTTTGAAGACGTATAAATTAGTATTGGGGGTACAAAGAGGTGTACCCTTTTTCTATGAATATAGAGATAATGTATGAAGAGACATTACTGTGAATAAATAATATAACTGGTTCCACTTTAAATAATGGATTGAATTGATATCTGAAAATATATAAGAAATCTTATATTGATATACAATCATTGATTCCAACCACTTATACACCTAATGTTAATATTAGGGTTATGGTTTATCATGAAGTTTGTTTGAGTTTTGCTTCAAAAGTGATTATGGAAATCGAAAATAATGTGTTTGGAAAGAAGTCTCTTGAAAAGACCAGTCAAGGAACACCGAGCAATTCATGAGTTCTGACGCAGGAAGTGATTGAAATTGAAAAAAAAGGCGATAAATTTGCTAACTTGTGAATGAAATGTATATCCCATGATGTAAATAAACTGAAGAAATTGTAATGTACCAGTGTTGAATAAAAATGAACATCAAAATACACATCTTGTCCCATAGAAATCTACTTGCATTGATGTTAAACTGGGACAGTTACTGTAGAAATATTATGATGTGTGTGCACGATTCACAGAAGTTATTTTTCTGTTTTTTCAAATTTTTATTGTTGGTTGTTCAAAACATTACCTAGTTCTTGATATATCATATTTCACAATTTGATTCAAGTGGGTTTTGAATTCCCATTTTTACCCGGTATACAGATTGCAGAATCACATCAGCTACACATCCATTGATTTACATATTGCCATACTAGTGTCTGTTGTATTCTGCTGCCTTTCCTAACTTCTAGTATCCCCCCTCCCCTCCCTTCCCCTCCCATCTTCTCTCTTTACCCCTCTACTGTAATTCATTTCTCCCCCTTGTATTATTTTTCCCTTTCCCCTAACTTCCTCTTCCTGAGGGTCTCCTTCCAATTTCATGCAATTTCCATTCGCTCTTCCTTTCCCTCCCACGTCTCATCCATATTTAATGTTAATCTTTTTCTCATGCTCTTCATCCCTACTGTATTCTTAGTTACTCTCGTTATTTCAAAGAAGACATTTGGCTTTTGTTATTTAGGGATTGGCTAGCTTCACTAAGCATAATCTGCTCTAATGCCATGCATTTTCCTGCAAATTCTTTGATTTTTGTCATTTTTTAATGCAGAGTAATACTCCATTATGTATAAATGCCACATTTTTTATGCATTCATCTTTTGAAGGGCATCTAGGTTGGTTTCACAGTCTTGCTATTGTGAATTGTGCTGCTATGAACATCGATGTAGCAGTATCCCTGTAGCATGCTCATTTAGGTCTTTGGGGAATAGAACGAGAAGGGGATTAGCTGGGTCAAATGGTGGTTCCATTCGCAGCTTTCCACGAAATCTCCATACTGCTTTTTAAATTGGCTGCACCTATTTGCAGTCCCACTAACAATGTACAAGTGTACCATTTTCCCCACATCCTCGCCAGCACTTGTTGTTGTTTGACTTCATAATGGCTGCCAATCTTACTGGATTGAGATGGTATCATAGGGTGGTATTGATTTGCATTTCTCTGACTGCTAGAGATGGTGAGCATTTTTTCATGTACTTGTTGATCGATTGTATGTTCTCCTATGAGAAGTGTCTGTTCAGGTCCTTGGCCCATTGGTAGATTGGGTTATTTGTTATCTTATTCTCTAATTTTTTGAATTCTTTGTATACTCTGGATATTAGGGCTCTATCTAAAGTGTGAGGAGTAAAGATTAGTTCCCAGGATGTAGGCTCCCTCTTTACATCTTTTATCGTTTCTTTTGCTGAGAAAAAAACTTTTTAGTTTGAGTAAGTTCCATTTGTTGATTGTAGTTATTAACTATTGTGCTATGGGTGTCCTATTGAGTTATTTGGAGACAGACCCCACAGTATGTAGATCATAGCCAACTTTTTATTCTATCAGATTACGTGTCTCTGATTTGATATCTAGCTCCTTGATGCATTTTGAGTTAACTTTTGTGCATGGCGAGAGAAAGGGATTCAGTTTCATTTTCTTGCATATGAATTTCCAGTTTTCCCAGTACCATTTGTTGAAGATGCTATCCTTCCTCCATTGCATTCTTTTAGCCTCTTTATCAAATATAAGATAGTTGTAGTTTTGTGGATTGGTTTCTGTGTCCTCTATTCTGTACCATTGGTACACCAACCTGTTTTGGTACCAGTACTATGCTGTTTTTGTTACTATTTCTCTGTAGTATAGTTTGAAGTCTGTATCGCTATACCACCTGATTCACACTTCCTGCTTAGCATTGTTTTTGCTATTCAGGGTCTTTTATTTTTCCATATGAATTTCATGATTGCTTTCTCTATTTCTACAAGAAATGCCATTGGGATGTTGATTGGCATTGCATTAAACCTTTAGAGAACTTTTGGTAATATCGCCATTTTGATGATGTTAGTTCTGCCTATCCACGAACAGGGTATATTTTTCCATCTTTTAAGATCTTCTATTTCTCTCTTTAGGGTTCTGTAGTTTTCTTTGTATAAGTCTTTCACTTCTTTTGTTAGGTTGATTCCAATGTATTTTATTTTTTATGAGGATATTGTGAATGTAGTGGTTGTCCTCATTTCCATTTCAGAGGATTTGTCACTGATATACAGGAATGCCTTTGATTTATGCATGTTGATTTTATATCCTGCCACTTTGCTGAATTCATTTATTAGCTCTAATAAATTCTTTGTAGACCCTTTGGGTCTGCTAGGTATAGAATCATGTCTCCTGCAAATAGTGATAATTTAAGTTCTTCTTTTCCTATTTTTATGCCTTTAATTTCTTTCGTCTGTCTAATTGCTCTGGCCAGTGTTTCCAGAACTATGTTGAACAGAAGTGGTGAGAGAGGGCATCCCTGTCTTGTTCCAGATTTTAGAGGGAATGCCTTCAGTTTTTCTCCATTCAGAATGATGCTAGCCTGAGGCTTAGCATAGATTGCTTTTACAATATTGCGGTGTGTTCCTGTTATCACTAGTTTTTCTAGAGTTTCCCTCTATATAGTTATATTGCTCTTGTATAGTGGAAAAGTCTCCATTGCAGGGGCGGTCGGCGCCTGTGCATTTCCTCCATTTGGGGTTATCTGTCTACCATGCTGACCGGCCACTGGGCCTGTTGTGCCGGTCGGTCGCAGGTCTGCCTACCTTGCAGCCGTGGGTGGCAGCTGTGCTCTCCCCCTCCTCCAATTGGTGAGATGTATTTACCACACCCTTGAAACCCTGGGCTTCTTCTGCCAGTCTGTTGCAAGTCTGCCTACCTTGCATGCATGGTCTGCGGCTCTTCTCTGCACTTACTAAAATTGGGGTGACGTGTCTACCACACCAGCGGGTCACTCTGCATGTCCTGGGCGCGTGTGGCAGCTCTGCTCTTCCCCTACTCCAATTGGGGTGATTTGACTACCACGCCAGTGGGCCTCTGAGCCTGTTCCGGACGTGGGAGGAAGCTCTGCTCTGCCCCTATTCCAATTGGGATGACGTGTCTACCATGCCGGCAGGCTGTTGGCCCTGTTCCCTCAGTTGGTCGCAGTTCTGCCTACCTTGCGGACACGGGTGGCAGCTTTGCTCTGCCCCTACTCCAAATGGGGTGACGTGTCTGCCGTGCCAGCAGGCCGCTGGGCCTGTTCTGCCAGTTGGTCAAAGGTCTGCCTAACTTGCGGGCGTGGGTGGCCGCTCTGCTCTGCCCCTACTCCAATTGTGGTGTTATGACTAACACGGCATCAGGTCTCAGGGCCTGTTCCGGGAGCAGGCGGTGGCTCTGCTCGGACCCTATTCCAATTAGGGTAACGCATCTACCATGCCGGCAGGCCGCTGGGCCTGATCCGCCAGTCGTTTGCAGGTCTGCCTACCTTGCAATCATGGGTGGTGGAGCAGCACTGCCTCTCCTCCAATTGATGTGACGTGGTTACCACGCCTGCGAACCACTGGGCCTCTTCTGCAGGTCGATCTGCTCTGCCCCTACTCCAATTGGGGTGACGTGACTACCATGCCAGCGGGTCGTTGGGCTTATTCCAGATGCGGGCGGTGGCTCTGATCGGTCCATACTCTAATTGGGGTGACGTGACTACAACGCCTGCGGTTCGCTTGTCCTGTTCTGGGCACAGGCGGCAGTTCTGCTCTGCCCTTAGTCCAATTGGGGTGATGTGACTACCACACCGGTGGGTCGCTGGGCCTGTTCCGGGCACGGGCGGTGGCTTTGCTCTGCCCTTCTGGCTTGATGACAAAGTGAGAGAGACTCGGTTGTTTGTGACTCACTTTCTTTACCAGGAGACCAACTGTTTCTGTGGCCGCTGGTATCGATTAAGTTACCTCCCCCGCCTTCTGACATCAGATCTCTGCCATGTTGGTATCCCATGTGAATGGCAGCATTTCATTCCCTTTGACGGGTTACCAAAGCAACGGGTGAGTCCTGACCGGCCCTCACAAGCCCTGTCTCAATCCTGTTGCCACTGCTTATGAAGGCTTCGTTGATATTTAACTCCACAGTATTCAGCAGGACCCAGACTGAGAAGCAGTTTCCGCAGGTTCTTTAGCCCTGGGCCAGAGCAGTTCCGGGACCCGGAAATCAGCCGCTCCGGGTTAGGTGTATGTTCTGATAGGAGCAGGCTCCAAGAAGTAATTTCCTTGGGTTCTTTAGCACTGAGCCTTAGTAATTTGTCTGCAAGATGCAGGTGAATGGCAGCCAGAAATTACCTATTCTATATCTGAATGAGCTGCGATCAGTCGAAAACAGGGATGGTGATGTCAGCTCTCCAAGATGGTGGCCGCTGGCTTCCTCTGTGGTTTGACCGGTGTGCAAAACTGAATTGGACAGCTTCTTTCCCCCGTCTCAAACCCAGAATTCAGCACTGATCACAGTGACTGCACAGCTGGCAGGAGCCCGCAGAATCCACAGCACTGTATATTTGCGTTGCTATCTCGTCGTTTCCCAGCGGGCACCGCAGACTCTAGCCGCAGGGCAATTTGCTGAATAAGCAACGTGACCCTCCGTGCAGAAAAATCGCTCACATTTGAGCCCCCGTAGCTGGTCCTCGTGCGATAGAAATCCTTCCTCTAGGTTCTGGAGGACCCCAATTTTGCTGGAAATTCCTAACAAGATAGCTTTTAACCGTTCTAACTCGTCATTCTTCCACAAAGTGACGCAGTACACGGGGGTGATGAACTCCCTTCACTGCCATCATATGATTCACTGAACTTAGTTTTCTGTACTAGGAAACAAATAGGTATTTCAGGTGGATGAATATTTCTGAGAATAATCTTGTGAAAATTGGATTATAAATCCACATACATGAATATGAATGAATTTATTGAGTATATAATAAGACACATATATTTCATATTTTGAAAAATCAGGAGAGTGAATATATATATATATATATATATATATATATATATATATATATATATATATTACACACACACACACACACACAGACATTAAAAATTAGCATTATGAATGCCAATCAAATTCACCATGAAATAAATATCATCCACAGATCCAAAAATATTCCTTTGACTGAACATGGATTTATTTTGTTCAACTAGGAAGCTCACCCATAGGTTGAATTTTCAGTTCCAACAGAGTTTAGGAGGAGTGATCTCTTCTAACAATTTGTATCTGCCAAATCAGGTACCTCACAAATATGTACGTGTGATTCCATCTAGGATTCTATATGTGCATATAAAAATACATGTGCTGAATAGGCTACAGAGAAAAGGAGACAGGAATTCACATTTTTGTTAACTTTAAAAACACATTGAGAACCATTTCAATTAAAAAATGACTAAATTTATAACACCAACACTTTATCATGCAAAAGGCAAGTCCAAATATACACCATGCCTCTTCTGAACTGCTTGTATTTCTATTCTGTTTTGGTTATTTTTCTCCATTATATTAGGATTAGTAGTCAGAGATTAGTAGGGTATGGGTTATTATCAGGGATTAAGTATTTTGAATAGAAAATAGGAAAATGAATTCAATGTATATGCAAATATGTGCTACACAAAAATCTTCCAACTCTCATCCACAACAATGCCTTGACATTACTTCGTGCAAAGTAAGATACAATTAAAGGAGAAGAGTTAGAAAATCTGCGAATACATATCTGGAAATGAAAATGCTCAGGAGTTCACAACCTTGAAGATGGTAGAGAAGTTTCCAAAAGTAAGGGACACGGTAAACACTCCACAAACATGGAGCTCTGCTGGCCTAAAGACTTTGGGAAACTGCCTCTGCACTTGAAATATATGTTATTTTCAGGGGATTTTGCTTCGTTTCTAGTAAGACCATCAAAGGTGGGTCTGCATCTATGTGACCTGGATGACATGGTTTCTTATTTCCCAATGAACATGAGGCAGAAGTGTGGAAATTTCTCTTTGTAGGTAAACTGTGGCCACTGGGGGCTTAGTGTCTCCTCGTGTGGACTGTAAAGCCATTTGTTACTAATCCACTTTTCGTGGTGTTTCTTTATGCTGCACTGGGAGTTTGGTATTTGCTTCATGAAATACAAGGAGTTCCACAGGAACAAAGTGCTGGAGGGAGTTCTGTCACTTGTGGTGGGTCAGGCACTGTCTGCAATACTAATGATCAGCAACAGGAATCCAATGTTTCTCCAGTGCCATCTAGTCATGGGAATTTCAAAAGTTTCATGGTATTTATCTAGCCATTTTTCAAGGATGAAGTTGGAGGCACTGTGCGTTTCAAATCATTCAGGAACCATTAAATGGAGAGGAAGCTCATTTCAGTGAATGATCTGGAGAACTATCACAAGCAAGGCTTCCCAAAGAGTGGCCAAAAGGTCACATGAGGCCAGGCCAATTGAGGTCTACAATGTGAGGTCCATGTGTGTTTTGACTCTCAACTATGGTTGCCAAGTCTTTCAGAATAAAATCATGTGATATCCTGGCTAAGATTCCCTGTGCTGTGTGGAAAGCCACCCTGGGCCTAGATCTCAGTTTCCAAGGGTGACTCTCATGCATGGCCTCCTAAAATCCCAACACAATTCAGGGCAATACTTCTCTGAGGTCAGTTCCGGAACTCAGTCTCTAAGGGGAATCACACCAGAGTTCAAGCCCAGTTGGAACCAGAAATCTCTTCCAACAGCCACACAAATGACCACAATTAAAAACAAAACACTCCCACATGGCCCTCATCTTCTTCCATATAGACACTAATAATAACCTCTGGCTGGAGGTTTCCATGAGGGGCACAGTCCAACACAGTGTCTAAAATAAGCACCCTTGCACCTCATTTTTCATAACTCAGGGTTCCCTGGAAACCCTTCCTTTTAACCAGGAATGATCAAATACCCTGTCATTAATACTGCTCCACTTCTTCAATTTGAAGACTACTGACTATGGGATTTAGATTCTTTATGTGAACTGGAGTCATGAGAAATCCCAAGCACCTATGGGCTAGCCTTTGCGGGGTTTTGAAGAACTCATTTGATGCAAAGGATCCCTATTCTCACTTGATGGAGGTCAGGAACCTTAAAGAGGATGTCGAGAAACTTCATCGACAATGAATGCTTTTTGGAAATTTTGGATTTGGGTGCACACATGGAATCTTTCATCAGGTGCTGAGAATCTAAGCCACAGTCTCACACAGGGCCAAAAAGCTGATTCATACACATCCCTTTCCAAAGCAATTAAGCAAAGAGCCACAGGTGATGCCCATTTATTTCCATTTGAAACCTGCTTTCTTCAGGCTTCACAAGGGGTGGCCTGAGGCAAAGACCTTCCTGACATTCAGGACAGTAGAAGAATAGATAAGCAAATGGCCCAAACACTGTTTCTCCACTGAGAATTTCCTGGTCACACTGATATCTGAGTATTCGGAGATGCTAGAAATTCCCATCAGCTATCAAGTACATCGCCATGTCACAGAGCTTGGAGGTGGTACATTATTTGGACACAAAATCATGAGCCTATTCTGGAGAGTGGCCATAACTCAGGAAGAAAACAGGAACTTAGGAAGATAGTAGGTGTTGCCCATTGATAAGGGAAGTCACAGTCCATTTATCAATTGGGCTGGATGAATTATGGGAAGCTTTCTACTACACAGGACCCATCTATTGATGCATTCTCATTTCTAATGTCTACAACCATGGACACAGTGGGATACACAGACAGAGAAACAATCGCCTTGTCATACTACTTACTAGAAACAATTCATTTCAAACCAAACAAACCGGCTTTCCTACCTATTCTCAAAACATCAGACAAAACCACAAACCCACACCCAAACCCACAAAGTCACCTCCTTCCTCCAAAAAGTCTGTGACTATCCCAAGTGTCCTCTGACTGGTGGGCCATACTGTGTTCCCCCAAAATAGCCTGTCCTGTCTCAGATCTGGTCTCCTTGGTCAACATTGTTGTCAGGAGCCAATTGTGAGCCACTTACCTGCTTTCTCAAGAAAGGCCACTCTTCAGAGCTTTCCTGGCATTTGGCCAACCTCACATCAGCAGTTACCAAGAAAGACTTACTCTGTCTTTGGTAAATCCAAACATTTGAGAGCAATAGGACTGGGTCTGGGACAGGATTTTGGTGCCTTGCCTCCTGGATCCCAAGTTCAGAGACTTCCATCACCAAGGATGTGAGGTGAGGTCACTTCCTTCAGGAACTGAATGAGGTCACTGCCTTGGTAATCACGTTGTCCTAACAGTTGCTTCCAAGGGTCCCATGAAATGGAGGCTGCCCCTACTTCCTGTGACACTTTCACATGTTAGAATGGTATATCAACCATAGGCACCCAGGAACAGCTCTCCACACAGGCCTGGTTTGGTCCTTCTTCTCTACATTAAGAAGAGAGTGGATGATTCAGACACATCCCTTCATCCTGACCAGGTTTTTTGCAATGGAAGATGACTTTTACTCTCTAAGTTCTTTCATAGCTGCCTACAACTTCTCCAGGTATCTTTTCTGCATGGACCTTTGATGTTCTCAGCAGTTGGAATATCCCTTACATTCCTGTATTGTAAGACCAACTCTGTCCCTGCTCTTCTGTAAAGTTAGATTGAGGGAACAGTGTATGTTTAGTGTTAATAACAGGTTCGATGTGGTTTAGGAATCATTCTGCTGTATGAATAATGGTATTGGGAACCTGTGATATTTACAAGAATATATAGGTAAAATATAAGTATGAAAACACAAATCTAGGTAAGATTTGAAGCCCAGAAGGGCATTGGGCCCTTGATTGCGATACTTAGCTTTGATTTATTTTGTACACAGATGTCTCAGATAAATCGATATACAATTGCATAGGACCTTGTACCTTGGATGATTGATTTTCAAAGAGAACTTCCAGTCAAAAGCGACAGTCGATAGGATTAGGAAGATATTTGGTAGGTTTATAAAGGAGAGTGAGTATAGGATTTGGACCAAAATTTCCTTAGCTCTAGGGTTTCAGGTAGAGTGAATGTAAATGTCAGCACATGTGAAGAGTAAGTCACAATGATGAACTCTGGAAAATATGTAGGAAAGCACATATCAATAGAGACATTAGGAATTCTGGCAAATTATAGTCGGTAGTGAAAGGTTAATAAAATTAGTACTTGTCACTTCCTGTTTTTCTGTATGCTAAACAAAACACTGTTGAAATCTTGAGAACTGTTTGCTAATCTTATTCCCAGAATGTGCTGTCCCCAACTGCCAAACTGCAGAATGTACTCCCTCAACCGTGTGCACGCAAACCGCTCACTCGCCCGGACCCATCAATAAACTTCCCCCCCTGCCCTCTCCAAGGAAAGTATATAAGCTCTGCTTAAGCTGTTCTCAGTGCTCTCTGCTCTATTCAAGTGAGCTCTGAGCCCCAGCATGCTGGACACCCAATAAACCCTTTGCTTTCGCATCAGACAGTCTCTTGGTGGTCTCTTTCCCTGATTGTCACTGGACCTTTACATATGGAGGTTCCACAGAGATCCAGCAGCTGTGGACGAGAGACCCCAACAGACTCCTCTCGGGATAAGAAAGGTGTCTCTTTCTGGTTTCAGGTTTCAGGTCAGGGCTTGGCAAAATGGATGTCGATGAAGAGCGTACGCTCTCTCTGACGGTGGCTGACAGTCATGTCACAGAGTCACAGGCCACGTCCCTGGGAAACGCCACAGAGGACTTGGGAAATCGAGGAACAATAGTCTCCAGGACTCAGTGATATTTTGTTTCAGATTCGGTATTGCCAGCCCATCGGGTATTTCCTACTACTCAGTCCTCGTCTCAGTGTTGGACGTCCATATCCTTTCTTTATTGTCTTGTCTTGTCTGTGTCATGTGTTGTTGCTTTTACTGTTTGTGTATCTATCATTATGGGACAGAGCACTTGAATGCCTCTGTCCCTGACCCTTGATCACTGCACCAAAGTTTGCTTAAGGGCTCAGAATCTTTCTTTTTCAGTAAAACGCTGGACATGGCAGACTCTCTGTTTCTCAGAATGGCTCACCATTGGATTTGGATTGCCCCTAGAAGGATCTTTCTACTTCCCACTAATCTAAAAAGTCAGAGATATTGTCTTTCAGCCAGGGCCACATAGATACCTGTGAAGATGGCCACTGCCTATCAACCTGGGGATGAGGGAAATCAACATCGATATCAAGAAAGAGACTTTGTCTACATAAGAAGACATCAGGTGTCATCCCTGGAACCCCACTGGAAAGGACCATAGCTGGTGCTAATTATAACACCTACAGCAGTAAGTTAGACAGAATCTCTTCCTGGATCCATACCTCTCATCTCAACCATGCGTCCTGTCCAGACTCTGGCTGGAAAATGTAAAAGACTGGTAACCCTTTCAAATTGTGTATTTCCCATGTGGATAAGGCTATAGACTCTACCCTTGATCACCAGTAGTCCTAACCCTCATCAGCCCGTTCAGCAGCGATGGCTGATCAAAAATCATACTGGACAAGAAGTATGGTCTATCTCGCATACAGCCTACTTAGGGACCTGGTGGCCATCTCTCCACACAGACATTTTTCAGCTGGCTATAAGTCTTTCCTATTGGGATATCCCTGATGAAGTGGATCCCACTAAAATTCAATTAAATCCCTTCCATACCATAGATAAAGGAAACAAACATTATGGATGTAGGGACACGGGAGCCAGATGCATGTTGGCTAGCCTAGATTACTATGCTTGCCCGGAGGACTATCAAAGCCACAAACAGTCATGGCTGTGTTTGGGGAAAGCCGACTTCTTCTGTAAATCATAGGGATCTGAGCATACACGGACTGCCTGATGGAACCCAAACTCCTCATCAACTTCTGTACAGAGCAATGGCCATAATACCAATTAGATAACCAAAACCGAATGCCCCCAGAAGGGTCCCTAAATCCTCAAATTCTGCATGACCTTTTTAACTTCTGCAAGTGCTCAAAAGTGTGAAAGGAGATTCCCCTACATGGAGGCCTTTTCTCTCCTTTGCTCACATCCTGAACTATGTTTCTCCAATAGATCCTCACGCTCAGCCTTCTGCTCCAGACTCTCTGCTCTCACTCTCACCTTAGCAACCTGATTTCTCCCCTCCAGTTACTAGATCAAAAACCCAAACCTGTGCTGGTTCCCAGACCATTGCCCCCTTGTTGAGGTAGTAGGTACTGAGGTACATCTCAACCCACTCACTCCTCTCTTCTCCTGTCATTGCCCTCACCTGGTTCCACCAGGTCCTCTTACCAGATAACACAAAGCTCAAACCAGCTGAGGAGAGCCCTCAGACCCTTATCGAAGATGTAATGTAAATGGCCTTTAAAGTTGCTTTGTCATCACTGAAAACAGGTTGCTAAGTATTTTAAGTCCCTCTAAGGCTTTTTGGGTTACTAACACCCATCTTCCCCTCTGCTCTACCTGTTCTACTTCTCAAGATTTAGTTGCTAGGAAAATCCCGAAGCCCTTTCCCATTATTCTTTTACATCTCTCCTACCTCATTCTCAGATCCCCGGAGCTGCTCACAGCCACGCATTCCCCGTCTTCCTTCTCTGTACCAGGCCCACAGAAAAGTCTTAACTGACCTTCTCCAGAAATCTTCAACATACCTGAATTTAGGACTTTCAGCAAAAGAGTCTCTATAAAAGATTTCTAAGTAGATAAACTTCCTCTTTTTGTGTTTCCTTGTTCTACTTGGCCACTGGCTAAACATATCAGCACTCCTAAGCTAGACACTCCCTTACTAGATTTTCACAAAATATGTGAACAAGGCCTCTGGCATTGAGCTGGGGCTTCACAGAGATGGCTACAATTGTAAGATAAAGAAGTCACCAACTGGGATCCATGGTAACAGTTGGCAGGGGGAAAAAAAATAAAGGGAATTAAAAGCTCTCCCTCACCCAGGTGTCCTTGAAAAGTTAACTTGCCCAGAACAGAGGAAAAAAACAGAAGAAAAACTGCTTTTTGTGAACTTCTGCAAACTGTTAACTTCTGAGCCCCTTCTCTTACATGTTGGGTACAAAATTCTGAAACTACCTTAACTTGCGGTTCCCCAGATTTAATTGATTAAAACAGAAGTAATGCCCTCTGAATCTGGTTGCAAACAAATAGGACTGTTTTCCTATCTTTGGTACTATCTTAGGTGCCTTGCCTTGTCTGTCCCTATAACAGTATAATTCTATATAGTTAAACATTGTTTATGTTTCATGAAATGGTCAACACATGAGATTAATTGTGTAATTGCGCAAATGTTTCCCAGAGTGCTCTATCATGACACAGGTTCATTTGAAGATCAAATAGGGGGGCATAAAACCTGGTTCCAATGGGAACATATATCCCTCACTTTAGCCATCCTATTAGGAATACGTGTTGCTGCAGGAGTGGGCAGAAGAACCACTGCCTTGGTCCATGGTACACAACAAATGACCCAAATAGAAGCAGCAATAGACCAAAACTTAAAGATATTAGAAATCTCCATCACAGCATTGCAGGAATCTTTATCCTCTCTCTCTGAAGTTGTTTTACAGAACAGTCTAGGATTGGACCTCCTCTTCATGAGACAAGAGGGCCTTTGTTTTGCATTGATGGAAGAATGCTGTTTTTATACCTACCATACTGGAGTTGTTAAAAAATCTATGAGTAAATTAAAAAGACGACTTGAAGAGCGTCAACGAGAGAAAGAGGCCAAAAAATGGTGGTTTGAATCTTGGTTCACAAAGTCCCCCTGGTTATCTACGCATTTATCAACCCTGGCCAGTCCAATAATAATCCTCATATTATTGCTAACTATAAAACCCTGTTTGCTCAACCATGTAATTTATTTTCTCTAAGCTCAAATTGGACAAGTTAAACTTATGGTAATACCCCACTAGCAGACATATAATGTGACACCCCCCAATGATCACTTTTATGATTAAAAGTAGCCAGAAGAAGAAGTGGGGAATGAAAGGTTAATAAAATATATACTTGTCACTTCCTGTTTTTCTGTACGCTTAACAAAACACTGTTGAAATCTTGAGAAATGTTTGCCAATCTTGTTCCCAGTGTGTGCTGTCCCCAACTGCCAGACTGTACTCCCTTACCGGGTTGCATGCAAACTGCCCACTTGCCCTGACACATCAATAAACTTCCCTCCCTGCGCTCTCAAAGGAAAGTATATAAGCTCTGCTTAAGCTCTTCTCAGGGCTCTCTACTCGATTCAAGTGAGCTTTGAGCCCCAGCATGCTGGACCCCCAATAAACCTTTTGCTGTTACATTAGATAGACTCTTGGTGGTCTCTTCTTCCAACGCTTGCCCGACCGTTACTTGGATGATTGAATGTAGAAGAGAACAGCCAGTCAAAAAGGGATAGTTGGTATAATTAGGAATATAGTCTGTAGGTTTAGGAAGAAGAGTGAGAATTGGATTTGGACCAAAAGTTCTTTAGCAATAGGGTTTCGGTTAGAGAGTGAATGTAAATGTCAGCACATGTGAAGAATGAGTCACAATGATGAACTGGGGAAAATATGTAGGAAAGCAGATATCAATAGAGACATTAGGAAATCAGGCAAAGTATAAAGTGAGTGATAGGATTAGACATCATCAACAGGGTTGTGTTTCAATATATAATCTTAGGAAGAAACAAATATGTAATCACCAATTAGATTGACCTTTGAGAGCATTAGGCAACCTGGACATGGATGTTTTTAGTAATCCACATTCACTTTCTATTTATCCTTTGGTACAATCATAAGTGTGACTTTTGCATTCTGTGTTCAGAATATTACTGTGATTATATGTAGATCAGGTGACATTAGTATTTCTTCCACCATTTCTGGGAGCAATATTTTGAAGACGTATAAATTAGTATTGGGGGTACAAAGAGGTGTACACTGTGTCTATGAACATAGAAGTAATGCATGAATTAACAATAATATGAATAAATAATTTAACTGATTCCACTTTAAATAATGGATTGATAGAATTGATATCTGAAAATATATAAGAAATCTTATATTGATATAGAATCATTCATTACAACGAGTTACACATCTAATGGTAATATTAGGGTTATATTTTATCATGAAAGATGTGTGAGTTCTGCTTCAAAAGTGAGTATGGAAATGGAAAATAATGTGTTTGGAAAGAAGTCTCATGAAAAGACCAGTCAAGAAACATAGAGGAATGCATGTGTTCTGAAGTTGAAGTGATTGAAAGTGACACAAATGCAAATAATTTTGCTAACTTGTGGATGAAATACATATCCTATGATTTCCATAAACTGAAGAAATAGTAAAGTACCAGTGTTTAATGAAAATGAACGTCCAAATATACAACATGTCCCATAATAATCTACTTGGATTGATGTTAAACTGGGTTAGTTACTGTAGAAATATTAGGATTTGTATGCACCATTCACTGATGTTAGTGACAAATATGTATTTCAGGTGGATGAATATTTCTGAGAATAATCTTGTGAAAAGTTGATTATAAATCCACATACATAAATATGAATGAATTTAGGATGTGTAAAAGAAGACACATGTATTTCGTATTTTGAAAAATCTGGAGAGTGTGTGTATGTATATATATATATATATATATATATATATATATATATATATATACACACACACACACACACACACACACACACACACATAGACACACAGAGACATTAAAAAGTAGCAATATATATGCCAATCGAAATTCATGTTGAAATACATATCATCCACAGATCCAAAAATATTTAATTTACTGAACATGGATTTGTGTAAAAAATGTTCAACTAGGAAGCTGCCCCATAGGTTAAATTTTCAGTTCCAACAGCGTTTAGGAGGAGTGATCTTTTCTCAAAATTTGTATCTGCCAAGTCAGCCACATCACAAGAATGTACATGTGATAACAGGTAGGATTCTATATGTGAATATAAAAATACATGTGCTGAATAGGATACAGACAAACGGACACAGGAATTCACATATTTGTTAAATGTAAAAACACATGGAGATCTGTGTC
This sequence comes from Callospermophilus lateralis, assembly GCF_048772815.1. Taxonomy (NCBI): domain Eukaryota; kingdom Metazoa; phylum Chordata; class Mammalia; order Rodentia; family Sciuridae; genus Callospermophilus; species Callospermophilus lateralis. The sequence goes on from NW_027513126.1 coordinate 248,332, forward strand.
AACTAAAAATTGACTTGATTTATAACTCCTACCCTATATAATGCAAAAGGCAAATCCAACTATACACCATGCCTCCTCTGAACTGCTTGGATTTCTATTATGTTTGGGTTATTGTTCTCCATCATATTAGGATTAGTAGTCAGAGTCTAGTAGGGAATGGGTTAGTGTCAGGGATTCAGTATTTCAAATGGAAAATTGGAAAATGAATCCAATGTGTATGCAAATATGTGCTACAAAAAAATCGTCCAACTCTCATCCACAACAATGCCTTGACATTACCTTCACCCCAATTAAGACACAATTAGAGGAGAAGAGTTAGAAAATCTGTGAATATATATCTGTAGTGGAATATGCTCAGGAGTTCACAACTTTGGAGGTGGTAGAGCAATTTCCAAAAGTAGGGGACAGGGTAAACACTCCACAAACATGGAGCTCTGTTGGCCTAAAGACTTCTTGAGAAACTTCCTCTGAGGTTGGGCACTTGAAATATATGTTGTTGTCAGGAGCTTGAGCTTCCTTTGTAGTGAGACCATCAAAGCTGTGTCTGCATCTATATGACATAAAGGACTTGGTTTCTTATTTTCCAATGAATCTGAGGCAGCAGTGCTGATTTCTCTCTTTGTATGTAAACTGTGGCCACTGGGGGCTAAGTGTCACCCCATGTGTTTGGTTAGGGTTAATAACAGGTTCGATTTGGATTAGGAATCATTCTGAGCGATGAATAATGGTATTGGGAAAGTGCGATATTTACAAGAATATATAGGTGAAATATAAGTATGAAAACAGAAATCTAGGTAAGATTTGAAGCCCAGAAGGGCATTGGGCCCTTGATTTGGATACTTAGCTTTGACTTACGTTCTGCACGGATGTCTTAAATAAATCCATATACAATGTCATAGGAACTTGTAGCTTGGATGATTGAATGTCATGAGAATATCCAGTCAAAAATCCATAGTCCGTAGGATTAGGAAGCGTGTCCGTAGGTTTAGAAAGAATAGTGATTATAGGTTTTGGAGGAAATGTTTTTAGCAATAGCGTTTCTGTTAGAGAGTGAATTTAAATGTCAGCACATGTGAAGAGTCAGTCAAAATGATAAAATGGGAAAATATTTAGGAAAGCAGATATCAATATAGACATTAGGAAATCAGGCAAAGTATAAAGAGAGTGATAGAATTAGACATTTTCAACAGGCTTGAGGTTGAATATATAATCTTAGGAGGAAACAAATATATAGTCACCAATAGGATTGACATTTGAGAGCGGTAGCAACCTGGACAGGAATGTTTTTAGTAATCCATGCTCACTTTTCGTTTAGGCTTTGGTACAATCATAAGTGTGATCTTTGCATTTTGTTTCCAGAATATTACTGTGATAACATGTATATGTAGATCAGGTGACATGAGTATTTATACCACCATTTCTGGGAGCAATATTGTGAAGACGTATAAGTTAGTACTGGGGGTACAAATAGGTGTACCCTGTGTCTATGAATATAGAGATAATGCATGAATAGATCATACTGTGAATAAATAGTATAACTGGTTCCAAATTTAAATAATGGATTGAATTGATATCTGAAAATATACAGAAAATCCTATATTGATATATATACATTCATTAAAACCAAATATACAACTAATGGTAATATTATGGTTATGGTTCATCATGAATGATGTGAGAGTTTTGCTTCAAAAGTGATTAGGGAAATAGAAAATAATGTGTTTGGAAAGAAATCTCATGAAAAAACCAGTCAAGAAACATGGAGTTTTACATGTGTTCTGAAGGAGGAAGTGATTGAAACTGAAAAAAAATGCCTATAAATTTTCGAATTTGTGGATGAAATATATATCCTATGATGTGCATAAACTGAAGAAATCCCAATGTACCAGTGTTGAATAAAAATGAATTTCAAAGTACACATCATGTCCCATAGAAATCTATTTGTGTTGATGTTAAACTGGGTAAGTTCCTGTAGAAATACAAGAATTTGTATGCACCATTCACTGAAGATAGTTCTCAGTGCTAGGAAACAATTATGTATTTAAGGTGTGTGAATATTCCTGAGAATAATCTCGTGAAAAGTTGATTAAAAATACACATACATGAATATGAATTAATTTAGGGAATGTATAATAAGACAAATATTTTATATTTTGAAAAATCAGGAGAGTATGTATACACACACACACAAACACACACACACACAGACTTTAAAAAGTAAAAATATATATGCCAATGGAAATTCACCATGAAATATATATCATTCACAGATCAGAAATATTTATTTTACTGAACATGGATTTTTGTGTAAAGTTGTTCAACTAGGAAGCTCACCCATTGGTTTAGTTTTCAGTTCCAGCAGAGTTTAGGAAGAGTGAACTTTTCTAACAATTGTATCTGCCAAGTGAGCCACCACACAAGAATGTACATGTGATTCCAGGTAGGATTCTATATGTGCATATAAAATTACATGTGCTGAAAAGGCTGCAGAGAAAGGGAGTCAGGTATTCAAACATTTGTTAACTTTAGAAATATATAGAGAACTATTTCAACAGAAAATTGACTAGATTTATAACTCCTACTCTATAAAATGCAAAAGGCAAGTCCAACTATACAACATACCTCCTCTAAACTGCTTATATTTCTATTCTGTTTCGGTTTTTATTCTCCATAATATTAGGATTAGTTGTCAGAGTCTAGTAATGTAGTGGTTAGTGTCAGGGATACAGTATTTCGAATAAAAATTTGGAAAATGAATCCAATGTGTATGTAAATATATGCTACACAAAAATCTTCCCACTCTCATCCAGAAAAATGCCTTGACATTACCTTCACCCCAAGTAAGACACAATTAGAGGAGAAGAATTAGAAAATCTGTGAATACATATATTCAACGGAAAATGTTCAGGAGTTCACAATCTTGGAGGTGGTAGAGGAGTTTCCAAAATAAGGGACAGGGTAAACACTCCACAAACATGGAGCTCCGCTGGCCTAAAAACTTCTTGAAAAACTGCCTCTGAGTTCGGGCACTTGAAATATATGTTGTTTTCAGGAGCTTTAGCTTCTTTCTAGTGAGACCATCAAAGCTGGGTCTGCATCTATGTGACCTGGAGGACATGGCATCTTATTTTCCAATGAACATGAGGCAGCAGTGCTGGTTTCTCTCTTTGTAGGTAAACTGTGGCCACTGGGGGCTATGTGTCTCCCCGTGTGTACTGTGAAGCAATTTGGTCATGATCCACTTTTCGTGGTGTTTCTTGCTGCTGAACTGGGAGTTTGGTATTTGCTTCATGAAATACAAGGAGTTCAACTGGGACACAGTGCTGGAAGGAGTTCTGTCAGATGTGGTTGGTCAGTGTCTGCAGGAGAATGCACCAACCAGGCTTCTATCCACATAGCTTGCCCCCTTGACCATAGCAACCTGATTCTGAACATTGCCCTGAAACCTCTGCATATAATAAGATGCCTTTATATAGAAGGATCTGCTGGCTGCACCATGTCAGTCACAAGGCATTTGGAATCCAATGGTAGATTCTCATGGCCGTAGCACTGATGTTTTATCACACACCTGCCCACCACTGCTCTAGGACCACTACTCAACAGACTCCAACTTACTGGCATCTGTGTTCTACACCATGTTCAGGAAACCCAGTCAATCAAGGCACTGTCTGGTATACTCATGATCAGCAACAGGACATTCAAAGGTTCTCCAGTGCCACCTGGTCATGGTAATTTTAAAAATTTCATGATATTGATGTAACCATTCTCAAAGATGAAGTTGGAGGCATTGTGGGTTTCAATAGTTCAGAAACCATTAAATGGTGAGGAAGCTCTTTTCAAAGAAAGCTCTGGAGAACTCTCACAGGCAAGGCTTCCCAAATAGTTGCCAAAAGGTCACTTGAAGCCAGGCCCAATGAGGTCTACAATGTGAGGTCCATGTGTGTTTTGACTCTCAATTGTGGCTGCCAAGTCTTTCAGAATAAAATCATGTGATTCTCTGACTGAGATTCCCAGTGAACTGTGGAAAGCCACCCTGTGATTAGATCTCAGTTTCCAACGGCGACTCTCATGCATGTCCTCCTAAAATCTTAACACAATTCATGGCAATACTCCTCTGAGGTCAGTTCAAGAACTGAGCCTTTATGGGGAATCACAACAGAATTCAACCCAGGTGGAACCAGTCATCTCTCACAATTAAAACCTAAACACTCCCACATTACCCTGATCTTCTTCCATATAGACACTCATCATAACCTCTGGCAGGAGTTTTCCATGAGGGGCGCAGCCCAAGACAGTGTATAAAATAAGCTGCCTTGCCCCTCATTTGCCTAAAGTCATGTTGGCCTGGACAGCCTTCCTATGAACCAGGAGTGATCAAATAGGCCTGCCATTAATACTGCTCCGCTTCTAAAATTTGAGGCCTACTGACTGTGTGGTTTAGATTCTTTAAGGGAATTGGAGGCATGAGATAACACAAGCACTATGGGCAAGCCACGGCAGAGCTTTGAAGAAACCATTTGACCCAAAGGATAACTATTCTTCCTTGATGGAAGTCAATACCCTAACAGAGGAAGGCAAGAGAATTTATCCAAAATGACAGCTCTTTTTGCCATTTTGGTTTTGGATGAACATATGGGATTTTTCTTTAGATCCATCAGGTGCTTAGAATCTAAGCCACAGCCTCACACAGGGCCAAGAGGCTGATTCAGACACATCCCTTTCCAAAGCAATTATCAAAGAGGCCCAAGAGATGCACATTTATTTCCATTTGAAAACTCTTGTGTTCAGGCTTCCAAAAGTGTTGGCCTGAGGCAAACACCTTCCTGACATTCAGGGCAACAGAACAATGTGTAAGCATAAGGCCAAAATCAGGGTTTATCCAATGAGATATTCCTGGTCATATTGCTATCTGAGTTTTCTGAGATGCTCGCTATTCCCTTCAGCTATCCAGTACATGGCCATGTCACAGACCTTGGAGGTGGTACATATCTTTGACACAAAACCATGAGCCTATTTTTGATAGTGACCAGAATTGAGGAAGAAATCAAGAACTTAGGAAGATTGCAGGTGTTGCCCATGGATAAGACAAGCAGCACTCCATTCATAAATTGGGCAGGATGAATGCTGGGAAGCTTTGTACTAGACAGGACACATCCATTGATGCATTCTCTTTTCTAATGTCTACAACCACTAACACAGTGGGATACACAGACATAGAAACACTCACATTGTCAAAGGACTTAGTTCATTCCAAACCAAACAAACCGCCTTTCCTACCTATTCTGAGAAAATGACACAAAACCACACACCCCACCCAAAGCCACAAATTCAACTCATTGCCCCAAGTCGGTCTGTGACTATCCGGAGTGTCCTCTGACTTGTGGGCCATACTGTGTTCCCCCAAAATGTCCTGTCCTGCCTCAGATTTTGTCGCCTTGGCCAACTCTGTGAAGTTGTCAGGAGCCATCGTTGAGCCACTACCTGCTTTCTCAGGAAAGGACCCTCTTCAGAGCACTCCTGGCATTTGGCCATCCTCACATCAGTAGGTACCAAGAATGACAGACTCTGTCCTTGGTAAATCCAACAAGTGAGCCCACTGGAACTGTGACTGGGACTGGCTCTGGGTGCCTGGCTTCTTGGATCACAAGTTCAGAGAGTTCCATAACCAAGGAAGTTAGGAAGGTCATTCCTTCAGGAACTGAATGAGGTCACTGCCTTGGCAACCACTTTGTCCTAACAGTTGAGATGGAGGCTGACCCTAATTCCTGAGACACTTTCACAAGTTAGAAGGGTATACCAACCATTGGCACCTGGGAACAGCTCTCCACACAGGCCTGGTTTGGTCCATCTCCTCTACGTTAAGGAGAGAGAGTCTGATTCAGACTCAACCCTTCATCCTGACCAGGTTGTTTGCCATGGAAGATGACTTTTGCTCTCTCCAGTCCTTCATAGCTTCCTACATCTTCTCCAGGGATCATTTCTGCATTGACCTTTGAGGTTTTCAGCAGGTCGAAGATCCCCTACATTCCTGTATTGTAAGAACAAATCTGTCTCTGCTCTTCTGAATACTTAGATTGATGGAACAGTGTATGGTTAGGGTTATTAATATGTTCAATTAAAACCTAAACACTCCCACATGGCCCTCATATTCTTCCATATAGACACTCATCAGTACCTCTGGCTAGAAGTTTCCATAAGGGGTACAGCCCAAGAGAGTGTCCAAAATAAGATCCCTTGCCCCTCATTTGCCTAATGTCAGGGTTTCCTGAACACCCTTCCTGTGAACCAGGATTGATCAAATAGGCCTGCAATTAATAATGCCCTGTTTCTCCATTTTGAGGCCTACTGACTGTGAGGAATAGATTCGTTATGTGATTTGGAGTCATGTGAAACCCAGGCACCTCGTCCGGTCTTTGAAGAACTCATTTGACCCTAAAAATCCCTATTCTTACATGATGGAGGTCAGGAACCTAATACAAGAAGCAAGAGACTTCATCCACAATTACTGATCTTTTTGCCATTTTGGTTATGGATGCACACATGGGATCTTTCTTTAGATCCATCAGGTGCTGAAAATCTAAGCCACAGACTCACACAGAGCCAAGAGGATGATTCAGACACATCCCTTTCTAAAGCAATTAAGCAAAGAGCCACAGGGGATGCTCATTCATTTCCATTTGAAAGCAGTTTTCTTCAGGCTTCACAAACTGGTGGTCTGAGGCAAAGACCTTCCTGACATTCAGGTCAACAGAACAGTAGGTAAGCAAAAGGCACAAAGCAGCATTTCTCTTCTGAGACTTTACTGGTCACACTGATATCTGAGTTTTCTGAGATGCTCTCCATTCCCTTCAGCTATCCAGTACATGGCCATGTCACAGAGCTCGGAGGTGGTACATATCTTGGACAAAAAAACATGAGCCCATTCTGGAAAGTGGCCAGAATTCAGGAAGAAAACAGGAACTAAGGAAAATAGTAGGTGTTTCCCATCGATAAGGCAAGCCACAGTCCATTCATAAATTGGGCAGGATGTGTGCTGGAATGCTTTCTTCTTGTCTGGACATATGCATTGATGCATTCACTTTTCTAATATCTACAACCACGGACAAAGTGGGATACACAGACATAGAAACACTCACCATGTCAAATGACTTATTAAAAACAGTCCACTCCAAACCAACAAACTGCCTTTCCTACCTATTCTCAGAACATGAGCCAAAACCACAAACTCACGTCCACACCCACAAAGGAACATCCTTTACCCAAGTAGGTCTGTGACTATCCAGAGTGTCCTCAGACTGATGGGCCATACTATGTTCCCCAGAAATGGCCTGTCTGTCTTAGATCTGGTCTTTTTTACCAACTCTATAAAGTTGTCAGGAGCCATCGGTGAGTCACTACCTGCTTTCTCAGGAAAAGCCCCTCTTCAGAGCTTTCCTGGCATTTAATCATCCACACATCAGTATGTACCAAGAAAGACTGACTCTGTCCTTGGTAATTCCAAACAAGTGAACCCACTGGGAAATGGACTGGGACTGGCTCTGGGTGCCTGGCTTCCTGGATCCCATGTTCAGAGAGTTCCATCACCAAGGAAGTGAGGTAGGTCACTTCCTTCAGGAACAGAATGAGGTCACTGCCTTGGCAACCACTTTGTCTTAACATTTGCTTCCAAGGGTTCCTTGAGAGAGGCTGCCTCTACTTCCTGTGTCACATTCACAAGTTAGAGTGGTATACCAACCATAGGCACCTGGGAACAGTCAGAGTCTAGTAGGGTATGGGTTAGTGTCAGAGATTCAGTATTTCAAATATAAAATAGGAAAATGAATCTAATGTGTATACAAATATTTGCTAGACAAAAATCTTCCCACTGTCCTCCAGAACAATGCCTTGATATTTCCTTCGCCCCAAGTAAGACACAATTAGTGGAGAAGAGTTTGAAAATCTATGAATATATATCTGGAAAAGAAAATGCTAAGAAGTTCACAACCTTGGAGGTGGTAGAGGAATTTTCAAAAGTAAAGGACAGGGTAAACATTCCACAAATATGGAGCTCTGGTCGCCTAATGAATTTTTGAGAAACTGCCTCTTAGCTTGGGACCTTGAAATATTTGTTGTTGTCAGAAGATTTAGCTTCCTTTGTAATGAGACCATCAAAACTGGGTCAGCATCTATGTTACCTGGAGGACATGGTTCCTAATTTTCTATTGAACATGAGGCAGCAGTTCTGAATTCTCTCTTTGTAGGTAAACTGAGGCCACTGGTGTCTAAGTGTCTAACCGTGTGGTCTGTGAAGCCATTTGGTTATACTCGAATTTTTCTGGTGTTATTTACTGCTGCACTCTGAGATTGGTATTGGCTTCACGAAGTACAAGGAGATAAACTGGGACACAGTGCTAGAGGGAGTACTCTCATGTGTGGTGGGTGAGGGACTGCAGGAGAATGCACCAACCAAGCTTCTATCCCAAAAAGCTTGCACCCATGTCCATAGCAACCTGATTCTGAACATTGCCCTGAAACCTCTCCATATAACAAGATCCCTTTACCTGTAAGGGTCTTCTGGCTGCACCATGTCAGTCACAAGTCATTTGGAAGCCAATGGAAGATCCATGTGGCCCCACGACAGATGTTTTATCATACACCTGCCAACCACTGCTCTAGGCCCACTACTAAGCAGGCTCCAACTTTCTGGAATCTGTTTTCTACAACATTTTCATTAACCCAGTCAATCAGGGCACTATCTGGTATACTAGTGATCAGCAACAGGCATAAAAAGGTTCTCAAGTGCCACCTGTTCATAGGAATTTTAAAAATTTCATGGTATTTATCTAGCCAATTTTTAAGGATGAAGTTGGAGGCACTGTGGGTTTCAATTCATTCAGGAACCATGAAATAGTGAGGAAGCTCATTTCAATGAAAGCTCGGGAGAACTCTCACAGGCAAGGTTTTCCAAAGAGTGGCCAAAAGGTCAAATGAAGCCAGGCCCATTGAGGTCTACAATTGAGGTCCATGTGTGTTTTGACTCTCAACTATGGCTGCCAAGTTTTTCTGAATAAAGTCATGTGATATCCTGGCTGAGATTCCCAGTGCTCTTTGGAAAGCCATCCTGGGCCTAAACCTCAGTCTCCAAGGGCAACTCTCATGTGTGGCCTCCTAAATTCCCAACACAATTCATGCCAATACTTCTCTGAGATCTTTTCCAGAACTCAGTCTCTAAGGGGAATCACACAAGAGTTCAAGCCCGGGTTGACCCAAGAATCTTTTCCAACCGTAACACAGATGACCACAATTAAACCAAAATACTCCAACATGGCCCTCATCTTCTTCCATATAGACAGTCAGAATAACCTCTGGCTGGAGGTTTCCATGAGGGGCGCAGCCTAAGACAGTGTCAAAAATAAGCTCCCTTGCCCCTCATTTGCCTAAATTCAGGGTGGCTTGGAAACCTTTCCTGTGAACCAGTAGTGATCAAATAGGCCTGCCATTAATACTGCTCTACTTCTCCAATTTGAGGCCTACTCTCTGTAGGTTATAGATTCTTTATGTGAAGTGGGGTCATGAGAAAACCCAAGCACCTATGCGCTACCCTCTGAAGGGCTTTGAAGAACCCATTTGAGTGAATCGAGGAGTTGGATCAAAAGTACTTTATATATAGGGTTTTGGTTAGAGAGTGAATGTAAATGTCAGCATATGTGACGAGTCAGCAACCGTGATGAACTGGGGAAAATGTGTAGGAAAGCAGATATCAATAGAGACATTAGGAAATCAGGCAAAGTACAAAGTGAGTGATAGAATAAGACAGTTTTTAAAAGGGTTGAGTTTGAATATACAATCTTAGGAAGAAACAAATAAGTATTCACGAATAGGAATGATATTTGAGATCATTAGTGAATCAGGACATGGATGTTGTTAGTAATACGTGCTCACTTTCACTATAGGCTTTGGTACAATCATATGTGTGACACTTGCATTTTGTGTCAGGAATATTACTGTGATGAAATGTATATGTATATCAGGTGACTAGAGTATTTCTTCCACGATTTTTGAAGCAATATTTTAAAGACTTGTAAATTAGTATTGGGGATACAAATAGGAATACCCTGGGTCAATGAATATAGAGATGATTCCTTAATAGACCAAACTGTGAATAAATAATATAACTGGTTCAAACTTTAAATAATGGATTGAATTGATATCTGAAAATATACAAGAAATCTTATATTGATACACATACATTCATTCCAACCAGTTATTCATCTAATGATAATATTAGCGTTACTGTTTATCATGAAGAGTGTGTGAGTTTTGCTTCATAAAGTGATTATGGAAATCGAAAATAATGTGTTTGGAAAGAATCTCACAAAAAAAAAAAAACAGTCAAGAAACATGGAGGAATACATGTGTTATGAAGTAGGAAGTGATTGAAACTGAACCAAATGCCTATAAATTTGTGAAATTGTGGATGAAATGATATATCCTATAATGTCTATAAACTGAAGAAATAGTAATGTACCAGTGTTGAATAAAAATGAACTTCAAAAGACACATCATGTCCCATAGGTGTCTACTTGCATTGATGTTAAACTGGGTCAGTTACTGTAGAAATATTAGGATTTGTAAGCACCATTCACTGAATTTAGTTTTCAGTAGTATGAAATAAATATGTATTTCAGGTGGATGAATATTTCTGAGAATAATCTTGTGTAAAGTTGATTATAAATCCACATAAACACACATGAGTGAATTTAGGGAGTGTATAATAAGACACATATAATTCATGTTTTGGAAAATCTTGAGAGTAGATATCTATATCTATATAGATACATAGATAGATGGATAGATAATTACATAGATACACACATACACAGACATTAAAATGTAGCCATATATATGCCATTTGAAATTCATCATGAAATATATATCATCCACATACCCAAAAATATTCATTTTACTGAATATTCATTTATGCATAATATTGTTCATCTAAGAAATTCACGCATAGGTTGAATTTCTAGTTCCATCAATATTTAGAGGGAGTGATCTCTTCTCACAATTTGTATCTTCCAAAATAAACGAGCTCACAAGAATGTACGTGTAATACCAGGGAGAATTCTAAATATGCATAAAAAAATACATGTGATGAATAGGCTACAGAGAAAGGGAGACAGAAATTTACATATGTGTTAACTTTAAAAACTAATAGAGAAATATTACAATGAAAAGTTGACTAGATATATAACACATATCCTTGATAAAGCAGAAGGCAAGTTCAAGTATACACCATGCCTCCTATGAAAGGCCTGTATTTCTGTTCTGTTAGGATTCTTTTTCTCCATCATATTAGGATTAGTAGTCAGATTCTAGTACGGTATGGGTTAGTGTCAGGGATTCAGTATTTCAAATGGAAAATAGGAAAATGAATCTAATGTGTATGCAAATATGTGCTACTCAAAAATCTTCCCACTCTCATCCAGAACAATGCTTTGACATTACCTTCGCCCCAAATAAGACACAATTAGTGGAGAAGAGTTAGAAAATGTGTGAATACATATGTGAAAAGGAAAATGTTCAGGAGTTCACAACCTTGTAGGAGGTAGAACAGTTTCCAAAAGTAAGGGAGAGGGTAAACACTCCACAAACATGGAGCTCTGCTGGACTAATGAGTTTTTTAGAAACTCCCTGTGAGGTTGGGCACTTGAAATATATGTTGTTGTCAGGAGCTTTAGCTTCCTTTGTAGTGAGACCATCAACGCTGTGTCTCCACCTATGTAACCTGGGTGACATGGTTCTTTATTTTCTAGTGAACATGAGGCAGCAGTGCTGAATTCTCTCTATGTAGGTAAACTTTGGCCACTGTGGGCTAAGTATCTAACTGTGTGGTCTGTAAAGCCATTTGGTCATCCTCCACTTTTGTGGTGTTTCTTACTGCTGCACTGTGAGTTTGCTAATGACTTCATGAAATACAAAGAGTTCAACTGGGACACAGGGATGGAGGGAGTACTCTCACGTGTGGTGGGTGAGGGTCTGCAGGAAAATGCACCAATGTGGCTTCAATCCTTCATAGCTTTTCAACTTGACAATAGCAACCTGATTCTGAACATTGGCAGGAATCCTCTCAATATAAAAAGATGCTTTTACATAGAAGGGTCTGCTGGCTGTACCATGTCAGTCACAAGTCATTTGGAAGCCAATGGCAGATCCCCATGGCCCCACCATAGATGTTTTTTTTTTTTTTCCCACACCTACACTCCACTGCTCTAGGCCCACTAGTCCGCAGGCTCCAACTTTCCGGCATCTCTGTTCTACACCATTTTCATGAAACCCAGTCAATCAAGGCACGGTCTGGTAAAATCATGATCAGCAACAGGACATCCAAAGGTTCTCCAGTGCCACCTGGTCATGGGAATTTCAAAAAATTCATGGTATTTATCTAGATATTTTTCCATAATGAAGTTGGAGGAACTGTGGGATTCAATTTATACAGGAACCATTAAATGGTGAGGAATCTCATTTCAATGAAACCTCGGGAGAACTCTCACAGGCAAGGCTTCCCAAAGAGTGGCCAAAAGGTCACATGAAGCCAGGTGCCACGAGGTCTACAATGTGAGGTCCATGTGTGTGTTGACTCTCAACTATGGCTGCCAATCTTTCAGAATAAAATCATGTGATACCCTGGCTGAGATTCCCAGTGCTATGTGAAAAGCCACGCTGGGCCTAGATCTCAGTTTACAATGGTGAATCTCATGTGTGGCCTCCTAAAATCTCAACACAATTCATGGCAATACTTCTCTGAGGTCAGTTCCACAACTCAGTCTCTAAGGGAAATCACAACAGTGTTCAAGTCTAGGTGGACCCAGGCATCTCTTCCAACTGCCACACAAATGACGACAACTAAAACCAAAACACTCCCACATGGCCTTCTTCATGTTTTATATAGACACTAATCAAAACCTCTAGCTGCAGGTTTCCATGAGGGGCGCAGCCCAAGACAGTGTCAGAAATAATCTCCTTTGACCCTCATTTGCCTAAAGTCAGGGTTGCCTGGACAACCTTTCTGTGAACCAGAAGTGATCAAAAAGGCCTGCTGCTAATACTGTTCCACTTCTCAAATTTGAGGCCTATTGACGATCGGGTATAGATTCTTTGTGTGAATTGGAGTCATGGGAAAACCCAAGCACCTATTGTCTAGCCTCTGCAGGGCTTTGGAGAACTCATTTGACACAAATGATCCCTATTCTTACTTAATGGAGATCAGGAATCTTACAGAGGAAGGCGAGAGATTTGATCCACAATGACTGATATTTTTTTCCATTTTGGTTTTGAATGCACACATGGGATAATTCCTTAGATCCATCAGGTTCTGACAATCTAAGCCACAGCCTCACAAAAGACAAAGAGGCTGATTCAGACACATCCTTTTCCAAACAATAAAGCAAAGAGCCACAGGTGATGCCCATTCATTTCTCTTTGAAAACTGTTTTCTTCAGGCTTCACAAAGGGGTGGCCTGAGGCAAAGACTTTCCTGACATTCATGGCAACACAACAGTAGGTAATCAAAAGACTCAAAGCAGGGTTTTTCCACTGATATATTACTGGTCACACTGATATCTGAGTTTTCTGAGATGATCGCCATTCTCTTCAGCTATCCAGTACATGACCATGTCACAGAGCTTGCAGGTGGTACATATCTTGGACAAAAAACCATGAGTCTATTCTGGAGAATAGCCAGGATTCAGGAAGAATCCAGGAACTTAGGAAGATAGTAGGTGTTGCCCATGGATAAGGCAAGCCGCAGTAGATTCATTAATTGAGCAGGATGAATGCTGGGAAGCTTTCCACTAGACAGGACACACCCATTGAGGCATTCTGATTTCTAAAGTCTACAACCACTGAGACAGTGGGATACACAGACATAGAAACACTCACATTGTCAAATGACTTACTAGAAATAGTTCACTCCAAACCATACAAACCACCTTTTTTACCTATTCTCAGAACATGAGAAATTACCACAAACCCACACCCACACCCAAAAATGCACCTCCTTTCCCCAAGTAGGTCTGTGACTATCTGGAGTGTCCTCTGACTGGTAGGCCATAGGATGTTCCCCAGAAATGGCCTTTTCTGTCTCAGATCTGCTCTCCTTGGTCAACTCTGTGAAGTTGTCAGGAGGCAGTTGTGAGTCAATTCCTGTCCTCTGAGGAAAGACCCCTCTTCAGAGCTTTCTTGGTATTTGGCCACACTTACATCAGTAGGTACCAAGAAAGACTGACTTTTTCCTTGGTAAATACAAAGAAGTGAGCCCTCTGGGACTGGGAATGGCTCTGGGTGCCTGGCTTCCTGGATCCCAAATTAAGAGAGTTCCATTACAGAGGAAATAGTTCAGGTCACTTCTTTCAGGAACTGAATGAGGTCACTGCCTTGGCCACCACTTTGTCCTAACAGTTGCTTCCTACAGTCTCCTGACATGGAGGCTGCCTCTACTTCCTGTGATACTTTCACAAGTTAGAATGGTATAGAAACCATAGTCACCTGGGAACAGCTCTCCACACAGGTCTGGTTTGGTCTATCTTCCCTACATTAAGAAGAGAGAGGCTGACTCAGACACATCCTTTCATCCTGACCGTGTTGTTTGCCATGGAATATGACTTTTTCTCTCTCAGGTCCTTCATAGCTGCAAACATCTTCTTCAGAGGTCATTTCTGCAAGGACTTTTGAGGTTCTCAGCAGGTGGAAGATCCCCTACCTTCCTTTATTGTTAGACCAACTCTGTCCCTGCTTTCTGTAAAGTGAGATTGAGGGAACAGTGTATGGTTAGGGTTAAAAGCATGTTCGATTTGGCTTAGGAATCATTCTGCTGGATGAATAATTGTATTGGGAACCTGGGATATTTATAAGAATGTAGACATAAAATATAAGTATGAAAACAGAAATCTAGAAAAGATTTGAAGCCCAGAAGGGCATTGCACCCTCAATTGGGATACTTAGCTTGAATAATGTTCTGCACTGAGGACTCAGATAAATCGATATACAATGGCATAGGACCCAAAACCTCAGATGATTGAATGTAGAAGAGAACATCCAGTCAAAAATGGATAGTCCATGGGAGTATGAAGATAATCAGTATGTTTAGGAAGAATAGTGAGTCTAGTAGTTGGACCAAAAGTTGCTTAGCTATAGGGTTTCAGTTAGAGAATGAATGTAAATGTCAGCACAGGTGAAGAGTCAGTCACAATGATGAACTGGCGAAAATATAGGGAAGCAGATATCAATAGATACATTACGAAATCAGGCAAAGTATATAATGAGTGATAGGATTAGACATTTTCAACAGGGTTCAGTTTGAATATATAATCTTAGGAAGAAACAAATATGTAGTCACCATTAGGATTAATATTTGAGAGCATTAGGCAATCTGGCCATGATATTTTTAGTATTCCATGCTCAAGTTCTATTTAGGCTTTGGTAAAACCATAAGTTTGACCTTTGCAATTTGTTTCCAGATTATTACTGTGATAAAATGTATGTGTATATCAGGTGACATGAGTATTTCTTCCACCATTTCGGGGAGCAATATTTTGAAAACTTATAAATTAGTACTGGAGATATAAATAGGTTTACCCTGTGTTGATGAATATAGAGATGATGCATGAATAGACCATATTGTGAATAAATTATATAACTGGTTCCAACTTTAAATAATGGATCGAATTGATATCTGTAAATATACAGGAAATATTATATTGATATACATACATTCATTGCAACCAGTTATATATCTAATGGGAATATTAGGGTTACGGTTTATCATGAAGAGTGTGTGAGTTTTGCTTCAAACATGATTATGGAATCAAAAATAACGTGTTTTGAAAGAAGTCTAGTGAATAGACCAGTAAAGAAACATAGAGGAATCTTGTGTTCTGCAAGGAGGAGGTGAATGAAAGTGAACCAAATGCATATATATATGAAACCTTGTTGATGAAATGATATATCCTATGATGTCCATAACCTGAAGAAATAGTAATGTACCAGTGTTGAGTAAAAATGAATTTCAAAATACACATGATGTCCAATAGAAATCTACTTGCATTTATGTTAAACTGGGTCAGTTACTGTAGAAATATTAGGATTTGTAAGCACCATTCACTGAATTTAGTTTTCAGTACTCGGAAACAAATATGTATTTCAGGTGGTTGGATATTTCTGAGAATAATGTTGTGAAATGTTGATTATAATGCCACACACAGGAACATGAATGAATTTAGGAAGTGTATAATAAGACACATATATTTTATATTTTGGAAAATCTGGATATATATATATATATATATATATATATATATATATAGAGAGAGAGAGAGAGAGAGAGAGAGAAAGAGAGAGAGACAAACACGCACACACACACACACACACACATTAAAATGTAGCAATATATATTCCAATCAAAATTCATAATTTAAAATAATTCCTCCACATATCCAAGAATATTCATTTTACTGAACATGGATTAATGTATAATATTTTTTATTAGGAAGGTCACCCATTGGTTAAATTTTCAGTTCCATCAGTATTTAGGGGGAGTGATCTCTTCTCACAATTTGTATATTTGAAAACCAGTGAGCTCACAAGATTGTACGTGTGATACCAGGTAGGATTCATTATATGCATAAAAAATCTACATGTGCTGATAGGCTACAGAGAAAGGAAGACAGGAATTAACATATGAGTTAACTTTAAAAACTCATGGAGAAGTATTACAATGAAAAGTTGACTAGATTTATAACACATACCCTTGATAAAGCATAAGGCATGTCCTAGTTTACACCATGCCTCCTATGAATGGCCTGTATTTGTATTCTGTTATGTTTCTTTTTCTCCATCATATTAGGATAGGTAGTGAGAGTTTAGTAGTGTATGGATTAGTGTCAGGGAATCAGTATTTCAAATGGAAAATAGGAGAATCCATCAAATGTGAATGCAAATATGTGCTAGAAAAAAATCTTCTCACTCTCCTCCAGAACAATGCGTTGACATTAGCTTCGTCCCTATTAAGACACAATTAGAGGAGAAGAGTAAGAAAATCTGTGAATACATATCTGGAATGGAATATGCTCAGGAGTTCACAACCTGGGAGGAGGTACAGAAGTTTCCAAAAGTAAGGGACAGGGTAAAGACTCCACAAACATGGAGCTCTGCCAGCCTAAATACTTCTTGAGAAACTGCCTCTGAGGTGGGGCACTTGAAATATATGTTGTTGTCAGAAGATTTAGCTTCCTTTGTAGTGAGACCATCAAAGCTGGGTCTGCATCTATGTGACCTGAAGGATATGGTTTCTGATTTTCCAATGAACTTGAGGCAGCAGTGCTAAATTCTCTCTTTGTAGGTAAACTGTGGCAACCAGGGGCTAAGTGTCTCTCCATGTGGACTGTAAAGCCCTTTGGTCATCCTCCAATGTGTGATTCAAATTATACAGGAACCATTAATATTGAGGAAGCTCATTTCAATGAAAGCTCTGGAGAACACTCACAGGCAAGTCTTCCCAAAGAGTGGCCTAAATTCACATGAAGCCAGGCCAATTGAGGTCTACATTGTGAGGTCAATGAGTGTTTTGACTCTCAACTATGGCTGCCAAGTCTTTCAGAATAAAATCATGTAATATCCTGGCTGAGATTTCCAGTGCTCTGTGGACAGACACCCTGGGCCTTGATCTCAGTTTCCAAGGGTGACTCTCATGCGTGGCCTCCTAAAATCCCAAAACAATTCATGGCAATACTTCTCTGAGGTCAGTTCCAGAACTCAGTCTCTAAAAGGAATCACACCAGAGTTCAAACCCAGGTGGACCTAGTCATCTCTTCCAACCACCACACAAATGACCACAATTAAAATCAAAACACTTTCACATGGCCCTCACCTTCTTCCATATTCACACTCATCAGAACCTATGCCTGGAGCTTTCCATGAGGGGAACAGCCCAAGAGAGTGTCCAAAATAAGCTCCCTTGCCCCTCATTTGCCTAAAGTCAGGGTGGCCTGGACACCCTTCCTGTGAACCAGGATTGATCAATAGGCCTGGTATTCATACTGCTCCACTTCTGCAATTTCAGGCCTACTGACTGTGTTGTTTAGATTCTTTATGTGAATTGGAGTCATGAGAATACCCAAGCACCTATGAGATAGCCTCCTCAGGGCTTTGAAGAACTCATTTGACACAAAGGATCCATATTCTCACTTGATAGAGGTCAGGAATATTACAGAGGAAGGCGAGAGGCTTCATCCACAATGACTGATATTTTTGCCATTTTGGTTTTGGATGCACACATGGGATCATTTTTGAGATCGATCAGGTGCTGAAAATCTAAACCACAGCCTCACACAGGGCCAAGAGGCTTATTCAGACACATCCCTTTCAAAAGCACTTAAACAAAGAGCCAGAGGTGATGCCCATTCCTTTCCATTTGAAAACTCTTTTCTTCAATCTTCACACAGATTTGGGCTGAGGCAAAGACCTTTCTGACATTTAGGGAAACAGAACAATAGGTAATCAAAAGGCCCCAAGCAGGGTTTCTCCACTGAGACTTTCCTGGTCACTCTGATATCTGAGTTTTCTGAGATGCTTGCCATTCCCTTCAGCTATCCAGTACATGTCCATGTCACCGAGGTTGGAGGTGGCACATATCTTGTACAAAAAGCATGAAACTAATGTTGAGAGTGGCCAGAATTCAGGAAATAATGGGAACTAGAAAAATAGCAGGTGTTTCCCATGGATAAGGCAAGCATCAGTCCATTCAGTAATTGGGCAGGATGAATGCTGGGAAGCTTTCTACTAAACAGGACACACAAATTGAGCCATTTTCTTTTCTAATATCTACAACCAAGGACACAGTGGGATACACAGACATAAAAACAGTCTCCTTTTCAAATGACTTACTAGAAACAGTCAACTCCAAGCCAAACAAACCTCTTTTTTTGCCTATTCTCAGAACATGAGACAAAACCACAAACTGACATCCACACACACCAAGGCACCTCCTTCCCCCAAGTAGGTCTGTTACTATCCGGAGTGTCCTCTGACTAGTAGGCCATACGATGTTCCCTAGAAATGGCCAGTCCTGTCTCAGATCTGGTCTCCTTTGCCAATTCTGTGAAGTTGTCAGGAGGCAGTGGTGAGCCATTTAGTGCCCTCTCAGGAAAGGACCATCTTCAAAGCTTTCTTGGCATTTGGCCACCCTCATATCAGTAGGTACCAAGAAAGACTGACTCTGTCCTTGGTAAATCCAAACAAATGAGAACAGTGGAACTGGGACAGGGACTGACTCTGGGTGCCTGGCTTCCTGAATCACAAAATTCAGAGAGTTACATCACCAAGGAAGTGAGGTGAGGTCACTTACTTAAGTAAATGAATGAGGTCACCGCCTTGGCCGCCACTTTGTACTAACAGTTGCTTCCTAGGGTCTCAGGAAATGGAGGCTGCCCCTATTTCCTGTGACATTTTCACAAGTTATAATGGTACAGAAACCATAGGCACCTGGAACCAGCTCTCCACACAGGCCTTGTTTGATACATCTTCCCTACATTAAGAAGAGATAGGATGATTCAGACACATCCTTACATCCTGATCGGGTTGTTTGCAAAAGAAGAAGACTTTTGCTGTCTCAGGTCCTTCAAAGCTGCCTACATCTTTCCCAGGGATCATTTCTGCATGGATTTTGAGGTACTAAGCAGTTGGAAGATCTCCTAACTTCCTGTATTGTAAGACCAACTTTGTCTCTGCTCTTCTTTAAAGTGAGATTGAGTGAACAGTGTATGGTTATGGTTAATAGCATGTTTGATTTGGGTTAGGAATCATTTTGTTGCATGAATAATGATATTGGGAACCTGCGATATTTATAAGAATATAGAGGTGAAATATAAGTATGAAAACAGAAATCTAGGTAATATTTGAAGCCCAGAAAGATTTGGGCCCTTGATTGGGATGCTTACCTTGAATAATGTTCTGCACCGAGGTCTCAGTTAAATCGATATACAATGGCATAAGACCCTGTACCTCAGATGATTGAATGTAGAAGAGAACATCCAGTCAAAAAGGGATAGTCTGTAGGATTAGGACGATAGTCAGTTGGTTTAGGAGGAAGAGTGAGTCTAGGATTTGGACCAAAAGTTCTTTAGCAATAGGGTTTCGGTTAGAGAGTGAATATAAATGAAACCACATGTGAAGAGTCAGGCACAATGATGAACTGGGGAAAATATGTAGGAAAGCAGACATCAATAGAGACATTAGGAAATCAGGCAAAGTATAACGTGAGTGATAGGGTTAGACATTTTCAACAGGCTTGAGGTTGAATATATAATCTAAAGAAGAAACAAATATGTAGTCACCAATGGGGTTGACATTTGAGAGCATTAGGCAACCTGGACATGGATGTTTTTAGTAATCCATGTTCAATTTCCATTGATGCTTTGGTACAATCATAAGTGTGACCTTTTCATTTTGTTTCCAGAATATTACTGTGATAATATGTATATGTATGTCAGGTGACATGAGTATTTCTTCCACCATTTCTGGGAGCAATATTTTGAAAATTTATAAATTAGTACTAAGGATACTAATAGGTTTACCCTCTGTTGATGAATATAGAGATGATGCATTAATAGACGATATGGTGAATAAATTAAATGACTGGTTCCAGATTTAAATAATGGATTGTATTTATATCTGAAAATATATAGGAAATCTTATATTGATATACATATATTCATTTCAACCAGTTATATATCTAATGGTAATATTAGGGTTACCGTTTATGATGAATAGTGTGTGAATTTTGCGTCAAAAATGATTATGGAATCGAAAAAATATGTTTAGAAAGAAGTCTAGTGAAAAGACCAGTCAAGAAACATGGAGGAATATATGTGTTCCGAAGAAGAAAGTGACTGAAAGTGAACCAAATGTTTATAAATTTGTGAACTTGTGAATGAAAAGATATACCTTATGATGTCCATAAACTGAAGAAATAATAACGTACCAGGTTTCAAAAAAATGAACTTTAACAAAAACATCATATCCCATTAATATCTACTTGCATTGATGGTAAACTGGGTCAGTTTCTGTAGAAATATTAGGATTTGTTAGCACCATTGCCTGAAGTTAGTTGTCAGTACTAGGAAACAAATATGTATTTTAGTGGATTTATATTTCTGAGAATAATCTTGTGAAAAATTGATTATAAATCCCCATACCGGAACATGAATGAATTTAAGCAGTGTATAGAAAGACACATATATTTCATATTTTGAAAATCTGGAGTCTATATATATATATAGACACACAAACACACACACATTATAATGTAGCAATATATATGCCAGTCGAAATTCATCATGAAAAATAACTCATCCGCATATCCAAAAATATTCATTTTACTGAACATGGATGTATGTATAATGTTGTTCATCTAGGAAGCTCACTGATGGGTTGAATTTTCAGTTCCAACAGCGTTTAGGAGGAGTGATCTCTTCTCACAATTTGTATCTGCCAAGTCAGCCACCTCAGAAGAATATACGTGTGAAACCAGGTAGGATTCTATTTCTGCATATAAAAATACATGTGCTTAAAAGACTACAGATATAGAAAGGCAGGAATTCACATATTTCTTAACTAAAAACACATGGAGAATTATTTCAAAAAATAATTGACTAGATTTATAACTCCTACCTTATATCATGCAAAAGGCAAGTACAACTATACACCATGACTCTTCTGAACTGCTTGTATTTCTATTCTGTTTGGGTTATTTTTCTCATCATATTAGTATTAGTAGTAAGAGTCTAGTAGAGTATGGGTTAGTGTCAGGGATTCAGTATTTCGAATGAAAAATTGGAAAATGAATCCAATGTGTATGCAAATGTGTGCTACAAAAAATCTTCCCCCTCTCATCTAGAACAATGACTTGACATTACCTTTGCCCCAAGTAAGTCACAATTAGTGAAGAAGAGTTAGAAAATCTGTGAACACATATCTGGAATGGAAAATGCTCATGAGTTCACAACCTTGGAGGTGGTAGAGGAGTTTCCAAAAGTAAGTGACATGGTAAAAACTCCACAGACATGGAGCTCTGGTGGCCTAAACACTTCTTGAGAAACTGCCTTTGAGGTTGGGCACTTGAAATATACGTTGTTTTCAGGAGCTTTAGCTTCCTTTATAGTGAGACCATCAAAGCTGGGTCTGATTCTATTTGACCTGGAGGACATGGTTTCTGATTTTCCAATGAACATGAGTCAGCAGTGCTGAATTTTCTCTTCGTAGGTAAACTGTTGCCACTGGGGAATAAGTTTCTCCCCGTGTGGACTGTGAAGCCATTTGGTCATTTTCCAATTTTTGTGGTGTTTCTTGCTGCTGCACTGGTAGTTTGGTATTGGCTTCACGAAATACATGGAGTTCAACTGGGACACAGTGCTGGAGAGAGTTCTGTCACGTCTGGTAGGTCAGGGTCTGCAGTAGAATGTACCAACCAGGATTCTATCCCACGTAGCTTGACCCCTTGACAATAGCAACCTGATTTTAAACATTACCTTGAAACTTATCCATATAACAAGATGCCTTTATATAGAATGGTCTGCTGGCTGCACCATGTCTGTCTCAAGCCATTTGAAAGACAATGGCAGATCCACATGGCGCTGCCACAGATATTTTATCACACACCTGCCCACCACTGCTCTAGGCCCACTACTCAGCAGTCTCCAAATTACTGGCATCTCTGTTCTACACATTTTCATGAAACCCGGTCAATCAAGGCACTGTCTGGTATACTCATGATCAGCAAAAGGACATCCAAAGTTTCTCCAGTGCCATCTGGTCGTGGGAATTTCTAAACATTCATGGTATTAATCTAGCCATTTTTCACAGATGAAGTTGTTGGCACTGTGGGTTTCAATTCATTCAGGAACCATTAAATGTTGAGGAAGCTCATTTCAATAAAAGATCTGGAGAATTCTCACAGGCAAGGCTTCCCAAAGAGTGGCCAATAGGTCACAAGAAGCCAGGCCAATTGAGGTATACAATGTAAGGTCCATGTGTGTTTTGACTCTCAACTATGGCTGCCAAGTATTTCAGAATAAAATCATGTGATATCCTGGCTGAGATTCCCAGTACTCTTGGGAAAGCCACCCTGGGCCTAAATCTCAGTTTCCAAGGGTGACTCTCATGTGTGGCCTCCTGAAATTGCAACACAATTCATGGCAATACTTCTCTGAGGTCAGTTCCAGAATGCATTCTCCAAGGGGAATCACACCAGTGTTAAAGCCCAGTTGGACCCAGTCATCTCTTCCAACTGCCACACAAATGACCACAATTAAAACCAAAACACTCCCACATGGCCCTCATCTTCTTCCACATAGACACTCCTCATAACCTCTGGCTAGAGTTTTCCTTAAGGGCGCAGCCCAAGACAGTGCCCAAAATAAGCTCCCTTGCCCCTCATTTGCCTAAATTCAGGGTGGCCTGGATACCCTTCCTGTGAACCAGGAGTGATTAAATAGGCCTGCCATTAATACTGCTCCACTTCTCCACTTTGAGGCCTTCTTACTGTGGGGTTCAGATCCTTCTTTTTTTAAAAGATTTGAAATTTAATTGGAAAGTTAAAAAAAATGTATTGCAGAATATTAAATTTCTTATGGAAAAGCCTTCATCTTGTTTGTGAAGGAAACCTTGATGCCTTGCCAATCTGGTTATATGGAGACACTCAAAAATTTCTGTTACATACTACATGGATGAATGGCTACAGCACATAGTTTTTTCAAACTGAAAGACAGATAACAGCAAGTAAGATAACAAATAAAAGACAATTTTATTAAAAAATAAAGTTGTAAAATGTCTCAAATATTGGAAATTAAATTCCTTTTTTTTCTCTTTTTTTTGGATGTTCAAAACATTATAAAGCTCATGCTATATCATCTTTCATACATTTGACTCAATTGGGTTATGAACTCCCTTTTTACCGCAATACAAATCGCAGAATCACATAAGTTACACACTCACTCATTTTTACATAATGGCATATTAATGATTGTTGTATTCTGCTACCTTTCCTATCCCCTACTATCCCCCTCCCCTCTCCTCCAATCTACCCTCTCTACCTCATCTGCTGTTGTTCAATTCTCTTCCTTGTTTTCCCCCCTTTTCACTCACAACCTCTTATATGTAATTTTGTGTAACATTTAGTGTCTCCTACCATTTCCATATGCTTTCACTTCTCTCTCTCTTCCTCTCCCCCCTCTCATCTCCGTTTTGTGTTAATGTTTTCCTCATTCTCTTCTTCCCTGTTCTGTTCTTATTTGCTCTCTTTATATCAAAGAAAACATTTGGCATTTGTTTTTGAAGGATTGGCTAGCTTCGCTTAGCATAATCTGTTCTAATGCCATCCATTTCCCTTCACATTCTATGATTTTGTCATTTTTAGTGCTGCATAATACTCCACTGTGTATAGATGCCCCTTTTTTAATCCATTCTTCTATTGAAGGTCATCTAGGTTGGTTCCACATTGTAGCTACTGTGAATTGTGCCGCTATGATCATTGATGTGGCACTATCCCTAAAGTGCGCTCTTATAAGATTCTCAGGGAATAGTCCGAGAAGGGCAATAGCTGGGTCAAATGGTGGATCCATTCCCAGCTTTCCCAGGAATCTCCATACTGCTTTCCAAATTGGCCTCAATAATTTGCAGTCCCACCAGCAGTGTACAAGTGTACCCTTTTCCCCACATCCTCACCAAAACTTATTGTTGTTTGATTTCATAATGGCTGCCAATCTTACTGAAGTGAGATGATATCTTGGGGTGGTTTTGACTTGCATTTCCCTGACTGCTAGAGGTGGTGGGCATTTTTTCATGTACTTGTTGATGGATTGTATGTCCTCCTCTGTGAAGTGTCTTTTCAGGTCCTTGGCCCATTTGTGGATTGGGTTATTTGTTATCTTATTGTTTAATTTTGTGAGTTCTTTGTATATTCTAGATATTAGGGCTCTATCTGAAGTGTGAGGGGTAAAAATTTGTTCCCAGGATGTAGGCTCTCTATTTACCTCTCTTATTGTTTCTCTGGCTGAGAAAAAAAACTTTTTAGTTTGAGTAAGTCCCATTTGTTGATTCTTGTTATTAACTCTTGTGCGATGGGTGTCCTATTTAGGAATTTGGAGCCCAACCCCACGGTATGTACATCGTAGCCAACATTTTCTTCTATCAGACTCAGTGTCTCTGATTTTATATCTAGATCGTTGATCCATTTTGAGTTAACTTTTGTGCATGGCGAGAGAAAGCGATTCAGTTTCATTTTGTTGCATGTGGATTTCCAGTTTTCCCTGCGCCATTTGTTGAAGATGCTATCCTTCCTCCATTGCATGCTTTTAGGCCCTTTATCAAATATAAGAAAGTTGTAATTTTGTTGATTGGTTTCTGTGTCCTCTATTCTGTACCATTGGTCCACCTGCCTGTTTTGGTACCAGTACCACGCTGCTTTTATTACTATTTCTTTGTAGTACAGTTTGAACTCTGGTATCTCTATAATTCCAGATTCACACTTCCTGCTTAGAGTTGCTTTTGATATTCTGGGTCTTTTGTTTTTCCATTAGAATTTCATGATTGCTTTATCTTTTTCTACAAGAAATGCTGTTGGGATTTTGATTGGCATTGCTTTAAACCCGCAGAGAACTTTGGGTAATATCGCCATTTTGATGATGTTAGTTCTGCCTATCCATGAACAGGTTCATTTTTACATATTCTAAGATAATTTTTTTCTCTCTCTCTTAGTTCTGTAGTTTTCGTTATATAAATCTTTCACCTCTTTTGTTAGGTTTCTTCCCAAATATCTTATTTTATTTGAGTATATTGTGAATGGAGTGGTCCCTCATTTCCATTTCAGAAGTTTTGTTGCTGATATACAGGAATGACTTTGATATATGCGTGTTGATTTTATATCCTGCCACTTTGCTGAATTCATTTATTAACTCTTGCCATTTCTTTGTAGACCCTTTTAGGTCTGTTAAATATATTATCATGTCATCTGCAAATAGCGATAATTTAAATTCTTCTTTTCCTATTTTAATGCCATTGATTACTTGTGTCTGTCTAATTGCTCTGGCTAGTATTTCAAGAACTAATTTGAATTGAAATGGTGATAGAGGGCATCCCTATCTTGTTCCAGATTTTAGAGGGAATGCCTTCAGTTTTTCTCCATTTAGGATGATGGTAGCCTGAGTTTTAGCAAATATAGCTTTTACAATGTTGAGGTAAGTTTCTGTTATCCCTAGTTTTTCTAGTGTTTTGAGCATAAAGGGATGCTGAACTTTGTCAAATGCTTTTTCTGCATCTATCGAGATGATCATATGGTTCTTGTCTTTAAGTCTATTGATGTGGTGAATGGCATTTATTGATTTCCGTATATTGAACTATCCTTGCATCCCAGGGATGAATCCTACTTGATCATGTTGCACAATTTTTTTGATATGCTTTTGTATTCGATTCGCCAGGATTTAATTGAGAAGTTTTTCATCGAAGTTCATTAGAGATACTGGTCTGTAGTTTTCTTTCTTTAAAGTGTCTTTGTCTGGTTTCAGGAGCAGGGTGATGTTGGCCTCATAGAATGAATTTGGAAGAACTCTTTCTTTTTGTATTTCTTGAAATAGCATAAAAATATTGGTATTAATTCTTCTTTGAAGGTTTTGTAGAACTCTGCTGTATACCCATCCGGTCCAGGGCTTTTTTGGTTGGTAGTCCTTTGATGGCTTCTTCTATTTCTTCCTTTGTTACTGGTCTCTTTAAATTGTGTGTGTCTTCCTGACTCAATCTGGGCAGATCGTATGACTCAAGAAATTTATCGATATCTTCACTATCTTCTATTTTATTGGAATATAGTGTTTCAAAATACTTTCTAATTATCTTCTGTATTTCTGTAGTGTCTGTTGTGATATTGCCTTTTTCATCCCGTATGTTAGTGATTTGAGTTCTCTCTCTTCTTCTCTTCATTAGCATGGCTAAGGACCTGTCGATCTTATTTAATTTTTCAAAGAACCAACTTTTAGTTTTATCAATTTTTTCAATTTTTTTATTTCAATTTTGTTGATTTCTGCTCTAAATTTAATTATTTCTTGTCTTCTACTACATTTGCTGTTGTTTTGCTCTTTCTTTTCTAGGTTTTTGAGGTGTAGTGTGAGTTCATTTATTTGTTGGTTTTTCTTTTTTTTGAGGAAAGAACTCCAAGAAATGAATTTCCCTCTTAAAACTGCTTTCACTGTGTCCCATAGATTCTGGTACATTGTGTCTGTATTGTCATTTGTCTCCAATAATTTTTTTTAACTCATCCTTTATGTCTTCTGTCACCCATTGATCATTCAGTAAAATGTTGTTCATTTTCCATGTGATGTAGGATTTTTCCTTCCTTCTTTTATCATTGATTTCCAGTTTCATTCCATTATGATCAGATATGGTGCATGGTATTATTTCCATACCTTTATATTTACTAAGAATTGCCCTATGGCATAATATATCTTTGAGTAGGATCCACGTGCTGCTACGGAGAAGAACGTGTATCCACTTGATCATGGTTGATATATTCTATATATGTCAGTTAAGTCTAGGTTATTGATTGTGCTTTTGAGTTCTATAGTTTCTTTATTCAGTTTCTGTCTAGAGGATCTCTCTAATGCCGAGAGTGGTGTTTTGAAGTCACCCATAATTATTGTGTTGTAGTCTATTTGACTCTTGAACTTGAGGAGAGTTTGTTTTATGAACATTGCAGCTCCATTGCTTGGTGCACACAAATTGATAATTGTTATGTCTTGTTGGTGGATGATTCCTTTTAACAGAATATAATGTCCTTCTTTATCCCTTTTGATTAACTTAGGTTTGAAGTTGATTTTATTCCATATGAGTATGGCCACTCCTTCTTGCTTCTGAGGGCCATGTGGGTGGTATGAATTTTCCCAACCTTTTACCTTCACCCTGTGTATGTCTTTTCCTATCATATGAGTCTCCTGAAGGCAACATATTGATGGATTTGTTTTTTTGATCCACGTTACTAGCCCATGTATCTTGATTGGTGAGTTTAGGCCATTACCATTTAAGGTTACAATTGAAATATGATTTATACTTACAGTCATGTTTATTTATTTATTATATTTTAGTTTGGCTAGTTTTTACTTTTATGGTTATTTTCTTGCCCCTTTACTTAGGTACCTCCGACTGTTAGTTTTGAGCACTATTTTTCAATTCTTCTTCTTGTAGTATTTTGCTCAAAATGCTTTGCAGTGCGGGTTTTCTGGCTGTGAATTCTTTTAGCTTTTGTTTCTTGTGAAAGACTTTAATTTAATTTTAAAATCTGAAGCTTAATTTTGCTGGATACAGTATTCTCGGTTGGAATCCATTATTTTTCAGCATTTGAAATACATTGTTCTAGGATCTTCTCGCTTTCAATGTCTGTGAAGAAAAATCAGTCATTAACCTAATTGGTTTACCCCTGAATGTAATCTGCCTCCTTTCTCTTATAGCGCTTAATATTCTCTCCTTGTTCTGTATGTTGGCTACCTTCATAATTATATGTCTTGGAGTTGGTCTATTATGGTTTTGAATGTTTGGGATCCTGTAGGCTTCCAGGATTTGGCAATCCAATCCATCTTTCATCTCTGGGATGTTTTCTAGAATTATTTCATTTAATATGTTGTCCATTCAATTGGTTTGAATCTCTATGCCTTCTTCTATCCCGATGAAGTTTTTATTTATTTACTTATTTTTATGACATCTCATATCTCTTGAATAGATTGCTTGAGGGATTTAAGCATCTTTTCTGTGTTGACTATATTTTTTCAAGTTGATAAACTTTGTCTTCATTATATGATGTTCTGACTTCTACTTGATCTAGTCTATTTGTAATATTCTCGTTAGAGTTTTTAATTTGGTTTATAGTTTCCTGCATTTCTAGAATTAGTGTTTGAATTTTTTTAAGATCTCTATCTCCTGGTAAAGGTCGTCGTTTGCCATTTGAATTTGTTTGTTTAATTCATTTTCAAAATATACTTTTATTCCTTGGACTTGCTGCCTCATGTCTTCTCTAATATTCCTTTCCATCTGAGTTAGGTATGCCTTGAGTTCTTTTCCTATCCCTGTTTCTGATGCTTCTAGGTCCTCCTGTAGAATTAAGTTGTCCTCCATAGTTTGTACTCCTTTTTTTCCCTTGTTTTTTTATGATGTTCACGTTACTTCCAGCTCTATGTGATTGCTGTGTTTCTGCTTTATTCAATAGATTTGTTTTGGTGTTGTATATCTCTGTTGTCTCTCTTTTGTGTTGGTAGAATATGCCTGCTAAAGTGGATTCCACTTTGAAGTAATTCTGAAGGCCGAGCTCCAGTGACATTACCTCTCTCTTTTGGCGGGCCCCAGGCTCCTTGTCAAGGTGTGTGAATACGGGGGTGTGACTCGACTGTCTCTGGTTGGTTTCAGGTCTGGGTCACTGTCGGGCCGGCGGTCTTCAGCTGCCCAGTCACGCGGGCAGCAGGTGGGCTGTCACTGGCGGGCGGGCGATCTCTAGCAACCCAGTGGCGCGGTCGGTCAGCGGCGGGGGGCGTTCGCCAGCCGCCTAGTCATGCGGGCAGCCAGTGGACTGTCGCCTGCGGGCCTGCAGTCTCCAGCTGCCCAGTCACATGGGACTGGCCTCTAGTCCCCTGGTTTCTCCTGCTAGTCCTGGTTTCTCCTGCTAGACCAGATTTCCCCTGAGTGATGTCTCTCAGCAGTTCAAACTATACTCTGGGCCTGCCGATTGTTGGGTGTGGAGGGTGTCTATTGGGAACTCAGACACTCTATTGTTTTTTTTTTTCCGCTTGCCCCTCCTCCAGCACTGGCTAGACAGGTTTCGATTTTGCCACTGATGCGAAGGGAATTGAAAGTTAGGTGTCTCTAGTTTTACCCACGTCTTTATGCAGGCTTGCTCTGATAATCTCTCCCCCAGAAAGCCTAGGAGAGATTTTATGCGAATTCCCAGCTGTATGAGAGATGAGCTGAGTAACATACACCTGTTTTATTGTTGCAATCTGTTGGAGAGTGGCGGTGGTTACTTCAGCTCTTCAAGATGGTGGCCGCTGTTTTTCTTGGTGGAGTTTCCTTTGTGGGGGATAGAACTTTACCACTTCCTTCCCCGTCTGAAATCCTGAACTCAGCCCGGGGCTCAGTGGGGGCTCTACCGGCATGATTCCACAGAATCCGCAGCAACATTTCTCCCTACTTGCAGGTCGCTTCTCAGTGGTGCCCCACCATCTGTAACAGCGGGCCTGGCTGCACGATTCAATCAGCCCGGTTCTCCGGTCGCACAGTTGGCTATTAGGAACCCCGGCATTCTATTGTTTTGATTTTTTCCTCTTGCCCCTCCCTCAGCACTGGCTAGACAGGTTTTATTTTCACCGCTGATGGGAGGGGGAGTTAAAGGTCAGTTGCCTCTAGTTTTCCCCCATTTTTATGCAGGCTCGCTCTCATCATCTCTCCCCCAGAAAGCCTATAAGAGATTTTATGCGAAATCCACGATGTATGGGAGATGAGCTGAGTAACACACACCTGTTTTATTGTTGCAATCTGTAGGAGAGTGGCTGTGGTTACTTGAGCTCTCCAAGATGGTGGCCGTTGGTTTCCTTGGAGGAGTTTCCATTTTGGGAATTATAACTGTACTGCTTTCTTCCCCGTCTGAAATCCTGAACTCAGCTAAGGCCTCAGTGGAGGCTCTACCGGCAGGATTCCACAGAATTCGCATCAACGTTTCTCCCTGCTTATTGGTCACATCCCAGTGGTGCCGCGCCGTCTGTAGCCACTGGGTGAGCCATGCGGATCAGTCAGATCGGATCTTGGATTGCACAGTTGGCTCCTGTTTGAGACTCAATTACCGAACCATGGTGCTAGAAATCCTTCTTATAGGTTTTGGTGCACACCCATTTTGCTGTAATTTTTTAACAAGATAGTTTTTTGTCATTCTAACTCGTTATTCACGGGTGCAGTGGTGCGGTACACTGGGTGTGATGCACTCTATTCACGACCATCTTGCAATGATGAAATATTATGATTTGTATGCACCATTTACTGAAGTTTGTTTTCAGTATTAGAAAACAAATATGAATTTCAGGTGGATGAATATTTCTGAGAATAATCTTGTGAAAAGTAGATTATAAATCCACATACATGAATATGAATGATTTTAGGGAGTGTATTATAAGACGCATACATTTCATATTTTGAAAAATCTGGAGAGTATATATATATATATATATATATATATATATATATATATATATATACATATACACACACACACACAAACACACACACACACACACAGACATTAAAAAGTAGCTATATATATGCCAATCGAAATTCATTATGAAATATATATCATCCACATATCCAAAAAAAATACATTTTACTAAAAATGGATTTATGTATAATGTTGTTCAACTAGGAAGCTCACCCATCGGTTGAATATTCAGTTCCAACAGCGTTTAGGAGAAGTGATCTCTTCTCACAATTTGTATCTGCCAAGTCACCCACCTCAGAAGAAGGTACGCGTGATACCAGGTAGGATTCTATATGTGCATATAAAAATACATGTGCTGAATAGGCTACAGAGAGACAGGAATTCACATATTTCTTAACTTCAAAACACATGGTGAACTATTTCAATAAACATTGACTATATTTATAACTTCTACTCTATATAATGCAAAAGGGAAGTCCAACTATACACCATGCCTCCTCTGAACTGCTTGTATTTCTATTCTGTTTGGGTTACTATTCTCCATCATATTAGGATTAGTAGTCAGAGTCTAGTAGGGAATGGGTTAGTGTCAGCGATTCAGTATTTCAAATGGAAAATAGAAAAATAAACCCAATGTGTTTTCAAATATGTGCTACACAAGAATCTTCCCACTCTCATCCAGAACAATGCCTTGATATTACCCTCGCCTGAAGTAATGCACAATTAGAGGAGAAGAGTTAGAAAATCTGTGAACACATATCTGGAATAGAATTTGCTCAGGAGTTCACAAGCTTGGAGGTGGTAGAGGAGTTTCCAAAAGTAAGGGACATGGTAAACACTCCACAAACATGGAGCTCTGCAGGCCTAAAGACTTCTTGAGAAACTTCCTCTAAATTTGGGCATTTGAAGTATATGTTTTTGTCAGCAGCCTTAGCTTCCTATGTAGTGAGAGCATCAAAACTGGGTCTGCATCTATCTGACCTGGAGGACATGGTATCTTATTTTTCAATGAACATGAGGCAGCAGTGCTGAATTCTCACTTTGAAGGTAAACTGTGGCAACTGGGGTCTAAGTGTCTCTCCGTGTTGACTGTGAAGCCATTTGGTCATCCTCTAGTTTTCCTGGTGTGTCTTGCTGCTGCACTGGGAGTTTGGTATTTTCTTCAGGAAATACAAGGAGTTCAACTGGGACATAGTGCTGGAGGGAGTTCTGTCACATGCGCTGGGTCAGGATCTGTAGGAGAATGCACGAATGAGGCTTCTATCCCACATAGCTTGCCCCCTTGACCATAGCAACCTGATTCTGAACATTGCCCTGAAACCTCTCCATATAACAAGATGCCTTAACATATAAGGGTCTGCTGGCTGAGCCACGTCAGTCACAAGCCATTTGGAAGCCAATGGCAGATTCACATGGCCCCAGCACAGATGTTTTATCACACACCTGCCCACCACTGCTCTAGGCCGGCTACTAAGCAGGCTCCAACTTACTGGCATCTCTGTTCTACATCATTTTCTTGAAACCCAGTCAATCACGCATTGTCTGGTATACTCATGATCAGCAAACGGACATCAAAAGGTTCTCCAGTGCCACCTGGTCATGAAAATTTTAAAAATCCATGGTATTTATCTAGCCATTTTTCCAGGATGAAGTTGGAGCACTATGATTTTCAATTCATTCAGGAACCATTAAATGTTGAGGAAGCTCATTTCAATGAAAGCTCTGGAGAACACACACAGGCAAGTCTTTTTAAAAAGTGGCCAAAAGGTCACATGAAGCCAGGCCCATTGAGGTCTACAATGTGAGATCCATGTGTATTTTGATTCTCAACTATGGCTGCCAGGTCTGTCAGAATAAAATCATGTGATATCCTGGCTGAGATTCACCATGCCTTGTGGAAAGCCTTCCTGGGCATACATCTCACTTCCAAGTGTTACTCTCATGCATGGCCTCCTAAATTCCCAACATAACTCATGGCAACACTTCTCTGAGGTCAGTTCCAGAACTCAGTCTCTAAGGAGAATCACACCAGAGTTCAAGCCCAGGTGGAGCGAGTAATCATTTTCAACTGTCCAACTAATCACCACAATTAAAACCAAAACACTTCCACATTTCCCTCATCTTCTTCCATATAGACACTCATTATAACCTCTGGCTGGAAGTTTCCATGAGGGGCGCAGCCGAAGAAAGTGTCCAAAATATGCTCCCTTGTACCCTCATTTGCTTAAAGTCGGGGTGGCCTGAAAACCTTCCTGTGAACCAGGAGTGATCAAGTAGGCCTGCCATTAATAGTGCTCTCTTTCTCCAATTTGAGGAATACTGACTGTGGTGTTTAGATTCTTCATGTTAATTGGAAACATGAAAAAACCCAAGCACCTTTGAGCTTCCCTCTTCAGGGCTTTGAAGAACTCATTTGACCCAAAGGATCCCTATCCTCACTTGATGGAGGTCAGGAACCTTACAGAGGAAGGCGAGAGACTTCATCCACAATGACTGCTCTTTTGGCCATTTTGGGTTTGGATGTAAACATTGGATCCATCAGGTGCTGAGAATCTAACTACAGCCTCACACAGGGCCAAGAGGCTAATTCAGACACATCCATTTCCAAAGCAAATAAGCAAAAAGCCACAGGTGATGCCCATTCATTTCCATTTGAAACTGTTTTCTTCAGGCTTCACAAAGGAGTGGCCTGAGGCAAGGACCTTCCTGAAATTCAGGGCAACAAACAATAGGTAAACAAATGGCACAAAGCAGGATTTCTCCACTGAGACTTTCCTGGTCACACTGATATATGAGTTTTCTGAGATGCTCGCCATTGCCGTCAGCTATCCAGTACATGGCCATATCACTGAGCTTGTAGGTGGTACATATCTTGGACACAAAACCATGAGGCTATTCTGGAGAGTGGCCAGAATTCAGGAAGAAAACAGAAACTTCGGAAGATAGCAGGTGTTGCCCTTCATAAAGGCAAGCCGCAGTCCAATTATAATTTGGGCAGGATGAATGCTGGGAAGCTTTCTACGAAACAGGACACATCCATTGATGCATTCTATTTTCTAATGTCTACAATCACGGACAGAGTGGGATACACAGATATACAAGCACTCGCCTTGTCAAACGACTTACTAGAAACAGTCAATGCCAATCCAAAGAAACAGCCTTTCCTACCTATTCTCAGAACATGAGACAAAACCAAAAACACACACCCACACCCACAAAGGCACCCTCTTTGCCCAAGTAGGTCTGTGACTATCCAGAGTTTCCTCTGAGTGATGGGCCACATTATATTCCCCCAAAAGTGCCTCTCCTGTCTCAAATCTGGTCTCCTTGGCCAACTCTGTGAAGTTGTCAGGAGTCATAGGTGAGCCACTACCTGCTTTCTCAGGTAAGGCCCCTCTTCAGAGCTTTCCTGGCATTTGGACATCCTCACATCTGTTGGCACTAAGAAAGACTGACTCTGTCCTTGGTAAATTGAAACAAGTGAGACCACTGGGACTGGGACTGCGACTGACTCTGGGTGCCTCTATTCCTGGATCACAAGTTCAGAGAGTTCCATCACCAAGGAGGTGAGGTGAGGTCACTTCCTTCAGAAACTCAATGAGGTCACTGCCTTTGCAACCTCTTTGTCCTGACAGTTACTTCTAAGGGTCCCATGAGATGGAGGCTCTCCCTACCTCCTGTGACACTTTCACAAGTTAGAATGATATATCAACCATAGGCACCTGGGAACAGCTCTTCACACAGGTCTTGTTTGGTCCATCTTCTCTACATTTAGAAGAAAGAGGTTGTTGGTTGATTCAGTCACATCCCTTCATCCTGACCAGGTTGTTTGCCATGGAATTTGACTTTTTCTCTCTCAGGTCCTTCATAGCTGCCTACATCTTCTCCAGGGATCATTTGTGCATGGACCTTTGATGTTCTCAGCAGGTTGAAGATCCCCTACATTCCTTTATTGTAAGACCAACTCTGTCCCTCCTCTTCTGTAAAGTTAGATTGAGGTAACAGTGTATGGTTAGGGTTAATATCATGTTTGATTTGGGTTAGGAATCTCTCTGCCTGATAAATAATGGTATTGGGAACCTGTGATATTTACAAGAATATATAGGTGAAATACAAGTATGAAAACAGAAATCTAGGTAAGATTTGAAACCAGAAGGGCATTGGGATCTTGAGTGGGATACTTAGGTTTGAATTATGTTCTGCGTAGATGTCTCAGATAAATTGAAATACAATGGCTTAGGACCTTATACCTTGGATGATTGATTGTCGAAGAGTACATCGAGTCAAAAAGCGAGAGTCAGTAGGATTAGGATGATAGTCAGTAGGTTTAGAAATAAGAGTGAATATAGGATTTGGACCAAAATTTCTTTAGCAATAGCGTCTAGGGTAGACAGTGAATGTATATGTCTGCATATGTAGTGTCACACACAATGATGAACTGGGGAAAATATGTAGAAAAGCAGATATCAACAGAGATATTAGGAAATCAGGCAAAGTATAAAATGAGTGATAGGATTAGACATTTTCAACAGGCTTGAGGTTTAATATATAATCTGAGGAAGAAACAGATATGAAGTCACCAATAGGATTTACATTTGATAGCATTTGGCAACCTGGACACTGTTGTTCTAGTAATCCATGCTCACTTTCCATTTAAGCTTTGATACAATCATGAGTGTGACCTTTGCTTTTTGTGTCCAGAATATTACTGTGATACTATATATATATATATATATATATATATATACATAGACATGAGTATTTCTTCCACCATTTCTGGTAGCAATATTTTGAAGAGGTATAAATTAGTATTGGGGGGACAAATAGGTGTACACTGTGTCTAGGAATATAGAGATAATGCATTAACAGACCATACTGTGAATAAATAGCATAACTGATTCCAACTTTAAATAATGGATTGAATTGAAATGTGAAAATATACAGGAAATCTTATATTGATATACATACATTCATTCCAAACAGTTATACATCAAATGGTAATATTAATGTTATGGTTTATCTTGAAGAGTGTGTGAGTTTAGTTTCGAAATTGATTATGGAAATCTAAAATAATGTGTTTGGAAAGAAGTCTCATGAAAAGATGAGTCAAGTAACATGGAGGAATACATGTGTTCTGAAGCAGGAAGTGATTGAAAGTGAAACAAATTCCTATAAATTTCTGAACTTTTACATGAAATATATATCCTATGATGTTCAAAAACTGAAGAAATAGTAATGTACCAGTGTTGAATTAAAATGAACGTCAAAATACAAATCATGTCCCAAAGGAATCTACTTGCATTGACGTTAAACTGGATCATTTACTGTAGAAATATTAGGATATGTAAGCACCGTTTATTGAAGTTAGTTTTCAGTACGGGAAACAAATATGTATTTCAGGTGGATGAGTATTTCTAAGAATAATCTTTTGAAAAGTTGATTATAAATCCACATACATGAACATGAATGAATTTACGGAGTGTATATAAGACACATATATTTCATATTTTATAAAATGTGGAGAGTGTATATATATATATATATATATATATATATATATATATATACAAAAAATCACAAAAAATACATTAAAAATATCAATATGTATACGCCAATCATAATTCTTCCTGTAATATAAATCATCCACAGATGCAAAAATATTTATTTTGCTGAACATGGATTTATGTATAATATTGTTCTACTAGGGAGCTCACGCATAGTTTGAATTTTCAGTTCCAACACCTTTTAGGAGAAGTGATCTCTTTTCACAATTTGTTTCTGCTAAGTCAGCCAACTCATAAAAATATACGTGTGATACCAGGTAGAATTCTATATGTGCATTTAAAAAATACATGTGCTGAGGAGGCAACAGAGAAAGGGAGACAAGAATTCACATATTTGTTAACTTTAAAAACACATGGAGTACTATTTCAATTAAAAATTGAGTTGATTTATAAAACCTACCCTTTATCATGCAAAGGGAAGTCCAACTATACACCGTGCCTTCTCTGAAATGCTTGTATTTTCATTCTGTTTGGGTATCTTTCTCCATCATATTAGGATTAGTAGTCAGAGTCTAGTAAGGTATGAGTTCGTGTCAGGGATACAGTATTTCAAATGGAAAATTGTAAAATGGATCAATGTGTATGCAAATGTGTGCTACAAAAATAATTTTCCCACTCTCATTCAGAATAATGCCTTGAATTACCTTCACCATAAGTAAGACACAATTAGAGGAGAACAGTTAGAAAATCTTTGAATACATATCTGAAATGGAAAATTCTCAGGAATTTACAAACTTGGAGATGGTAGAGGAGTTTCCAAAAGTAAGGGACAGTGTAAAAACTCCACAAACATGGAGAATTGCCTGCCTAAAGACGTCTGGAGAAACTGCCTCTAGGTTGGGCACTTGAAATACATGTTGTTGACAGGAGCTTTGAAATACATGTTGTTGTCAGGAGCTTTAGCTTCCTTTCTAATGAGACCATCAAAGCTGGGTCTGCATCTATGTGACCTGGAGGACATGGATTCTTATTTTACAATGAACATGAGGCAGCAGTGCTGAATTCTATCTTTGTAGGTAAACTGTTTCCACTGGGGGCTAAGTGTCTCCGCATGTGGACTGTGAAGTTATTTTATCATCCTCCACTTTTCATAGTGTTTTTTGCTGCTGCACTCGGAGTTTGGTACTTGCTTCACGAAATACAAGGAGTTCAACTGGGACACCAGGCTGAAGGAAGTTCTGTCACGTGTGGTGGGTCAGGGTCTGCAGGAGATTGCACCAACAGGGCTTGTATACCACATAGGTTGCCCCCTTGACCATAGCAACCTAATTCTGAACATTGCCCTGAAACCTCTCCATATAACAAGATGCCTTTACATATAAGGGTCTGCTGACTGCACTATGTCAGTCACAAGCCATTTGGAAGCCAATGGCAGATCCACATGACCCCACAACAGATGTTATATCACACACTTGCTCACCACTGCTCTAGGCCCACTACTTAGCAGGCACCAACTTAATGGCATCTCTGTTCTCCCCCATTTTCATGAAACCCAGTCAATCAAGGCACTGTCTGGTACAGTCATGATCAGCAACAGGACATCCAAAGGTTCTTCAGTGCCACCTGGTCATTGGAATTTCAAAAATTTCATGGTATTTATCTAGCCAATTTTCAAGGATGAAGTTGGAGGCACTGTGGGTTTCAATTCATTCAGGAATCATTCAATGGTGAGGAAGCTCATTTCAATTAATTTTTGGAGAACTCGCACAGCCAAGGCCTCCCAAAGAGTGGCCAAAAGGTCACATGAATCCAGGCCCATTGAGGTCTACAATTGAGGTCCATGTGTGTTTTGACTAGCATATATGGCTTCCAAGTCATTCAGAATAAAATTATGTGATATCCTGGCTGAGATTCCCAGTGCTCTGTGAAAAGCCACCCTGGGCCTAGATCTCCGATTCCAAGGGCGAATCTCATGCGTGGCCTCCTAAAATCCAAACACAATTCATGGCAATACTTTTTTGATGTCTGATCCAGAACTCAGTCTTTAAGGGGAATGACACCAGAGTTCAAGCCCAGGTGGATCCAGTCATCTCTTCCAACTGCCACACAAATTACCACAATTAAAACCAAAACACTCCCACATGGCCCTCATCTTCTTAAATATAGACAATCATCATAACCTCTGGCTGGAGGTTTCAATGCGGGACGCATCCCAAAAGAGTGTCCAAAATATTCTCCCTTACCCCTCATTTGCCTAAAGTCAGGGTGGCATGGACACCCTTCCTGTGAACCTAAAGTGATTCAATAGGCCTGCCGTTAATACTGCTCTTCTTCTCCAAATTGAGGCCTACTGACTCTCAGGGATACATTCTTTATGTTATTTGGAGTCATAAGAAAACACAAGCACCTCTGCAGGGCTTCAAAGAACTCATTTGACCCAAAGGATCCCTATTCTCACTTGATAGAGGTCAGGAACCTAACAGTGGAAGGCAAGAGACTCTTAAACAATGAAAGATTTTTGGCCATTTTGCTTTTGAGTGCACACATGTAATCTATCTTTAGATCTATCATGTGCTGAGAATCTAAGCCACAACCTCATACAGGGCTAAGAGGCTGATTCAGACACATCCTTTTCCAAAGCAATTAAGCAAAGAGCCACAGATTATGCCTATTTATTTCCATTTGAAAACTGTTTTATTCAGGCTCCACAAAGGTGTGGCCTGAGGCAAAGACCTTCCTGACATTCAGGGCAACAGAACCATAGGTAAGCAAATGAACCAAAGTAGGGTTTCTACACTGAGAGTTTACTGGTAACACTGATATCTGAGTTTTCTAAGATGTTCCCATTCTCTACAGCTCTCAAGTATATGGACATGTCACAGAGCTTGGAGGTGTTACATATCTTGGACACAAATCATGAGCCTATTCTGGAGAGTGGCCAGAATTCAGGAAGAAAATAGGAACTTAGGAATTTACTAGGTGTTGCCCATCCATAAGGCACGCCACAGTCCATTCATAAATTAGGCAGGATAAATTCTGGGAAGTTTTCTACTAGACAGGACAAATCCATTGATGCATTCTCTTTTCTAATGTTTACAACCACGGACACAGTGGGATACACAGACATAGAAACACTAGCATTGTCAAACGACTTACTAGAAACAGTCCACTCCAATCCAAACAAAGAGCCTTTACTTCCTATTCTCAGAACTTGAGAGAAAACCACAAAGTCACACCCAAACCCAAAAAGGCATCTCCTTAACCCAAGTAGGTCTGTGACTATCCAGAGTGTCCTCTAACTGGTGGTCCATACTATGTTCCCCTGAAATGGCCTGTCTGGTCCCAGATCTGGTCTCCTTGGCAAATTATGAGAAGTTGTCAGGAGCCGGCGGTGAACCAATAGCTGCTTTCTCAGGAAAGGTCCCTCTTCAGAGCTCTTCTGGCATTTGACCATCCTCATATCAGTAGGTACCAAGAAAGACTGACTCTGTCTTTGGTAAATCCAAACAAGTGAGACCACTGGGACTGGGACTGGGACTTGCTCTGGGTGCCTGGCTTCCTGGATCTCAAGTTCAGAGATTTCCATCACCAAGGAAGTGAAGTGAGGTCACTTACTTCAGGAAAAGAATGAGGTGACTGCCTTGGCCACCACTTTGTCCTAACAGTTGCTTCCAAGGGTCCCATGAGATGGAGGCTGCTCCTACTTCCTGTGAAACTTTCACAAGTTAGAATGGTATATCAACCATAGGTACCTGGGAACAGCTTTCCACACAGGCATGGTTTGATCAGTCTTCTCTACATTAGGAAATGAGAGGCTGATTCAGACACATCCCTTCATACTGACCAGGTTGTTGGCCATGGAATATGACTTTTGCTCTCTTAGTTCCTTCAGAGCTGCCTGCAACTTCTCCAGGGTATCATTTCTGCATGGACCTTTGATGTTCTCAGCAGGTGGAAGATACCCTACATTATTGTATTGTAAGACAAACTCTGTCCTGGCTTATCTGTAAACTTAGTTTGAGGGAACAGTGTATGGTTAGGGTAGTAACAGGTTTGAATTTGGTTAGGAATCATACTGAGAAATGAGCAATGGTATTGGGAACTTGCGATATTTACAAGTATATATTGGTGAAATATAAGTATGAAAACAGAAATTTAGATAAGATTTGAATCCAAGAAGGGCATTGGGCTCTTGATTGGGATACTTAGTTTTGAATTATATTCTCCACAGATGTCTCAGATAAATCAATATACAATGGAATAGGACCTTGTACCTTGGATGATTGATTGTTGAAGAGATCATCCAGTCAAAAAGGTATAGTCGGTAGGATTAGGAAGATAGTTGGTAGGTTTAGAAAAAAGAGTAAGTATAGAATTTGGACCAAAAGTTCTTTAGCAATAGGGTTTCAGATAGAGAGTGAATGTTAATGTCAGCACATGTGAAGAGTCAGTCACAATGATGAACTCGTGAAAATATGTAGGAAAGCAGATATCAATAGACACATTAGGAAATCAGGCAAAATACAAAGTGAGTGATAGGATTAGACATTTTCAACAGGGTTGAGGTTCAATATATAATCTTAGGAAGAAACAAATATGTAGTCACCAATAGGATTGATTTGAGAGTATTAGGCAACCTGGACATGGATGTTTTTAGTAATCCATGCTCACTTTCCATTTAGACTTAGGTGAAAGGTTAATAAAATAGGTAATTGTCACTTCCTGCTTTTCTGTATGCTGAACAAAACACTGATTAAATCTTTAGGACTGTTTGCTAATCTTGTTTCCAGAATGTGCTGTCCTCAACTGCCAAACTGCAGAATGTACACCCTCACCCGTTTGTACGCAAACTGCCCCCTTGCCCTCAACCATCAATAAACTTCCCTCCCTGCCCTCTCCAAGGAAAGTATATAAGCTCTGCTTAAGCTGTTCTCATTGCTCTCTGCTCTATTCAAGTGATCTCTGAGCTTCAGAATGCTGGACTTCCAATAAATCCTTTACTGTTGCATGAGACATTCTCTTGGTGGTCTCTTCCTCCAACATTCGCCCGAAGTTTACATCTGGAGGCACCAGCGAGATCCAGCACCGGCGGACGAAAGACCCCCAAGGGGCTCCTTTCAGGGTAAGTAAGGCGACTCTTTCTGGTTTCAGGTTTCAGGTTAGGGTTTGCCAAAATCGCTATCAGTGATGAGCGTGAGCTCTCTTTGACGGTGGCTGACAGATGTGTCACAGAGCCACAGGCCACGTCCCTGGGACACGCCCCAGAGGACTCAGGAAATCAAGGAACAATTTTCTCCTCAACTCAGTGATATTTTGTTTCGGATTTGGTATTGCCAGTCCATCAGGTTTTGCCAGGTACTCAGTCCTGGTCTCAGTATTGGATGTCCATTGCCTGTCTTTATTGTCTTGTCTTCTCTGTGTAGTGTGCCGTTGCTTTCACTGTTTGTGTATCTCTCATTTTGGGACAGAGCACTTCAATACCTCTCTCCCTGACCCTTGATCACTGGACCAAAGTTCACTTAAGGGCCCAGAATCTTTCTTTTTCAGTAAAACGCTGGACATGGCAGACTCTCTGTGCCTCAGAATGACACACCTTTGGAGTTGGATGGCCCCCAGAAGGATGTTTCTACTTCCCACAAA
The DNA here is from genome assembly GCF_048772815.1 of Callospermophilus lateralis. Lineage (NCBI taxonomy): Eukaryota > Metazoa > Chordata > Mammalia > Rodentia > Sciuridae > Callospermophilus > Callospermophilus lateralis. The sequence continues at coordinate 290,740 of NW_027513126.1, forward strand.
TTTGAAAAATCAGAGATATGGTCTTTCAGCTGGGGCCACATAGCCATCCAGATCAACAGCCATATATCTTAACTTGGCAGGACCTCTGCAAATCTCCTCCACCATGGGAGAAGCCTTTTCTTGTCCCTGCCCCCGCTCCTACTCCTTCCACCATGATTCTATCTCTCAAACCCTCTGCCCCTCCTCCTCCACCCTCTGTTCTCCCTGAGTCTCAAGACTCTACTGGACTCTCCTCCCCCTTCTTATCCCCTGCCCTCGTCCCCAAAACCCAACAACCTCTAAGTGATTCCAATGCTGCTGACTCAGCCTCTCCGCCATTGGAGGAAGTTAGGCCGGCCCAGCGCCCTCCAGATGACTCCCCCACGTCACACACAGCCCCTTCTTTCCTGGAGGAAGCTGGCCGGCTAAAAGAACTCAAAGAACTCCCTGGCGTTTTCACACCTGCCTACTTGGGATGATTGCCAACAAATCCTAGGGGCTCTCTTCATGACAGTGGAATGAGAGAGAAACCTCCTGGAAGCTAGAAAAAAAGATCCTTGGACCAGATGGGTGACCAACACAACTTCCCAACATAATCAAATATCCTTGGACCAGATGGGTGACCAACACAACTTCCCAACATAATCAAAGCCGGCTTCCCCTTGAACTGACCCAAGTGGGACCCTGACACCTTTGAAGTTAGGGAGCTCTGTCCACTTATTGCTGGGCCCTAATAGTGGGTTTCCAACCGGTCGGTAGGCAACCAAGTAATTTGGCCAGGTTAAGAGAGAATATTCAAGGGCCTGATGAATATCCCTCTATGTTTCTAGAGAGAATTATGGAGGTATATAGGAGATTTACTCCTTTTGTTCCTCAGGCAGAGGATCAAAATGCATCTGTCATGATGGCCTTCATTGGGCAAGCTGCCCTCGATATTAAAAGAAATTTACAATACGTAGATGGATTACAAGATATGACTTTGAGAGATTTAGTCTGAGAAGCCGAGAAAGTATAGTATAAGTGAGAAACAGAGAGAAAGAAAGGGAGCAAAGGGAAGATGAGAGATGCAAGAGACAGACTAAGGCATTGACTAAGGTTCTGGTCACAACAATAAATAGGCCAGAAATTAAGAAACAGGGAGACAGGAAGGGATACCTTGGTGCACGCCAGAGGCCACCCCTGGCCTCAGATCAATGTGCCTACTGTAAAGAAAAAGAACACTGGGCCAAATAGTGCCCTAGAAAGAGACAGCACCGCCAGCCAGCCATTCTGACTCTGGAGGATGACTAAGAAATTCGGGGCTCAGATCCCTTCCCTGAGCTCAGGGTAACTTTTGAAGTGGAGGGGATTCCAGTAAACTTTGAAGTGGATACAGGGGCAGTATACTCAGCCCTTAAGGCCCCACTGGGCCCACTATCAAATAAAAGGTCTCTAGTTCAAAGGGCTAATGGCAGTAAATATCAGACTTAGACAACTAAGAGGACCATGGACATGGGGAAAGGAAAAATCCATCACTCCTTCCTAGTAATCCCAGAATTCCTGTCCCCATTGATGGGCAGAGATCTGCTCAGTAAGCTCTGGGCCAAAACAACTTTTAACCCTGAAGGCCCCAAAATGAAATTTCTAAATCCTTCAGTAAAAACTCCTATAGTCTTGGCTTTATAAATGTCAGTAGAAGATGAACAGCAACTCTTCACACCCCCCAAGACTGATCAAACAGGCAAGCTACCCCAGAAATGGATAACGGATTTCCCAGATGCTTGGGCAAAAACTGTGGGGTTAGGCCTAGCTGTGAAATAACCTCCAAGAACAGTGGAGTTAAAAACCTCAGCCTCCCCAATCAATGCCAAACAATATGCTCTGAGCAAAAAAGCTAAATATGGGATAAGGCCCCATATTCAGAAATATCTGGCCTTAGTGTCCTAAGGCCCTGTCAATCGGCCTGGAACACTCCCCTGCTTCCAGTAAAAAAAGCCAGGAACCGGGGACTATCCCCAGTTCAAGACCTAAGAGAGATCAACAACAGAGTGCAGGACATTCACCCCACAGTAACTAATCAGTACAATCTGCTTATCACTCTGAACCCTGAGCAGAAATGGTATACTGTTCTGGACTTAAAAGGTCCTATCTTTTGCTTGCCTCTGCATAAAGTTAGTCAGTTGCTATTTGCCTGCTAGTGGGTAGACCCAGAAACCGGAACGTCTGGTCAACTAACTTGGATTAGACTCCCACAGGGGTTCAAAAACTCTCCCACTCTCTTTGATAAAGCCCTCCACAGAGATCTCAACAACTTCAGAACTACGCACCCCGAAGTCACCCAGCTTCAATACGTGGATGACCTGCTACTGGCAGCCAACACCAAGGAAAACTGTGAGTCTGGGACTAAAGCACTATTATATGAGCTTCCTCAACTCGGGTATAGAGCTTCTGCCCAAAAGGCCCAAATTTGCCAGCAAGAAGTAATCTTCCTGGGCTATTCCCTTAGGGGCAGTAAACGATGGCTCACTGAGCCCAGAAATCAAACGGTTGTGCAGATACCACCCCCATCTAGCAGCAGACAACACAAGAGAGTTTCTTGGGACTGCTGGGTTTTGCAGGTTATGGATTCCTGTGTTTGCGTCCTTAACTTCTCCTTTATACCCTCTGTTAAAGGGAGATGCCCAATTCCAATGGACCCCGGAGAACCAGCAAGTTTTGATAACATCTAATGACACTGGAACTGAACTCCTCAACTTGACTGAGCCAAGCCTGCAATTTCAGAAAGCCCTACACTACGTTAAAAATGTACATCAAGTTACACAACTTGGTTCAAAGAAACTGCAGGCATTCCTGAAGGATCAAGAACAGAGTTTTCCACTAACCGATTCACAGCGAAAGGAAATAACTGAACAGGTAACAAAAGCCTGTCCGGTCTGTCAATAGGTTAATGCTTATCCTTCCAAGCTTCCTTCAGGAAAGCACCTATGAGGAACCAGACCAGGACAATTCTGGGAAGTGGACTTTACTGAAATTAAGCCAGCAACTTATGGACTTAAATATCTCATAGTCTTTGTAGATACATTTTCAGGATGTATCGAAGCCTTCCCCCACAAAAAAAAAAATGCACAAATGGTGGTCAAGAAGATCCTGAAAGATATTTTTTCAAGATACGGCCTGCCTAAGGTAATAGTGTCTGATTATGGCCCAGCATTCATGGCCCAAGTAAGTCAGGGGTTAGCCAGGACCCTGGGGATAAATTGGAAGTTACATTGTGCTTATAGACCCCCAGCTCAGGACAGGTAAAAAAAAATAAATAGAACCATTAAAGAGACCTTAACGAAATTAAGCTTAGAGAGCAGCATAAAAGATTGGACTATGCTCCTGCCTTATGCACTGTTTCATGCAAGAAATACTCCCTCTCTTTCTTTGTGTAACCTCACCCACTATGAAATTCTCTATGGGTCCCCTCCTCCACTAAGGGACCTAACACCAACTCTAAGACCTAATGATCCCTTCAACACCCTCTTGTTTGACAGACTTAAAGCTCTTGAAAGAACTCAGCAATACCTCTCGAAACAGCTCTCCACTGCCTACCAACCTGGTGAAGAGGGGACTCCACATCGATATCAAATAAGAGACTTCCTCTACATAAGACAACATCAGGTGTCATCCCTGGAACCCCGCTGGACAGGACCATACCAGGTGCTACTTATAAAACCTACAGTGGTAAAGGTAGACGGAATCACTTCCTGTATCCTAATTCTCATCTCAAGCCTGCGCCCTGTCCAGAATCTGGCTGGAAACTGGAAAAGACTGGTAACCGTTTCAAATTGCATATTCGCCATGTGAATAAGGCTATAGACTCTCCCCTTGGCCACCAGTAGTCCTAACCCTCATCAGCCTGTTCAGCAGCGATGGCTGATCAAAAATTCTACCTGACAAGAAGTATGGTCTATCTCGCATACAGCCCCCTTAGGGACCTGGTGGCCATCTCTCCACCAAGACATTTGTCAGCTGGCTATACGTCTTTCCTATTGGAATATCTCTGATGAAGAGTATCCCACTAAAATTCCATTAAATCCCTTCTGTACCATAGATAATGGAAACAAACTATATGGATGTAGGGACATGCGAGCCAGATGCAGGTTGGCTTGCCTAGACTACTATGTTTGCCCAGCAGACTATCAAAGCCACAAACAGCCATGGCTGTGTGGGGGAAAAGCCAACTTCTTCAGTAAATAATGGGGATGTGAGCATACCGGGGCTGCCTGGTGGAACCCAAACTCCTCATCAAATTTAGTACACAGCATTGGCCATATTACCAATTAGACAACCAAAACTGATGGCCCCCAGAGGGGTCTCTAGAACCTCAAATTCTGTGTGACCGTTTCAACTTCGGCAAGTGTTCTAAAGAATCCATCCTTTTGGAATTTCCTTCCAAGGAAATTCCCCTATGTGTAGGCCTTTTCCCTCCTTTGCTCACATCCTGAACTATGCTTCTCCAATAGATCCTCACCCCCCGCCTTCTGCTCCAGACTCTCTGCTGTCACGCCCACATCAGCAACCTGATTTCTCCGTTCCAATTACTAGATCAAAAATCCAAACCTCCCCTGGTTCTCAGACAATTGCCCCCTTGCTGAGCTTGCAGGTACTGAGGTACCCTTCCACCCACTCACTCCACTCTTCTCCTGTCAGTGCCCGCACCAGGTCCCACCAGGTCCTCTTACCAGCTAACCCAAAGCTCAAACCAGCTGAGGAGTGCCCTCAGTCGCCTATCCAAGATTTAATGAAAATGGCCTTTAAAGTTGCTTTGTCATCACTGAAAACAGGTTACGAAGAATTTAAAGTCCCTCACAGGCTTTTGGGATACTCACTCCCGTCTTCCCCTCTGCTCTTCCTGTTCTACTGATCAAGTTTTGTTGCCAGGAAAATCCCAAACCCCTTTTCCATTATTCTTTTATATCTCTTTTTTCTCATTCTCAGAATCACGGTGCTGCTCTCACCCCCCCCGCCTTCCCCATCTTCCCCCTCTGTACCAGGCCCACAGAAAAATCTTAAATTGCCTTCTCCAGAAGTCTTCATGATGGCTGACTTTAGTACTTTCAGCAACAGAGTCCCTATAGAAGAGTTCAGTGTAGATAAACTTCCTCGTTTTGTGTTGCTGTGTTCTACTTGGACACTGGCTGGAAAAATTAGCATTCCTAAGCTAGACACCCCCTTACTAGTTTTTAACAAAATATGTGAACAAGGCCTCTGGCCTTGAGCTGGGGCATCCAAAGATGGCTACATTTCTAAGATAAAGAAGTTTACAACTGGGCTCCATGGTACCAGCTGGCAGGAAGAAAAAAAAAAAAGAGAAGAAAAAAGCTCTCCCCCTCCCAGTTGTCCTTTAAAAGTTAACTTGCCCAGAGCAGAGGAACAACAACAACAACAAAAAAAAAAAAACAGAAACAAAAACTGTGTTTGTGAACTTCTGCAGACTGTGAATTTCTGAGCCACTTACATTACATGTTGGGTACAAAATTCTGAAACTACCTAAACATGGGGTTCAGGGGATTAATTGATTACAACAGAAGCAATGCCCTCTAAATTCGGTTGCAAACAAATAGGACTGTTTCTCTGTCTGCTGTGCTATCTTAGGTGCCTTGCCTTGTCCGTCCCTACAACAGTATAATTCTATATACTTAAGCATTGTTTATGTTTTCATAAAATGATCAACAGATGGGATTAAGTATGTAATGGTGCAGATGTTTCCCAGAGTGCTCTATCATGACGCAGGATCATTTAAAGTTTCAATAGGGGGGGCATACAAACTGGTTCCACCAGAAACCTGTATCCCTCACTTTCTCCATCCTATTAGAAATAGGAATTGCTGCAGGGGTGGGCACAGGAACCACTGCCCTAGTCGATGGGACACAACAAATGACCCAATTAGAAGCAGCAATAGACCAAAACTTAAAGGTATTAAAAACCTCCATCACAGCTTTACATGAATCTTTAACCTCTCTCTCTGAAGTTGTTTTACAGAACAGTCGAGGGTTCGACCTCCTCTTCATGAGAGAAGCGGCCTTTTCCTGCATTGAGGGAAGAATGTTGTTATTATGCCGACCACACTGGAGTTGCAAAAGAATCTATGATTAAATTAAGAAGACGCCTTGTAGAGCATCAACAAGAGAGAGAGGCCCAAAAAGGGTGGTTTGAGTCTTGGTTCACAGAGTCCCCCTGGTTAACTACGCTCTTATCAGCCCTGGCCGGTCCATTAATAATCCTCATATTATTGCTAACTGTTGGACCTTGTTTGCTCAACCATGTATTTTCCTTTCTCCAAGCTCAAATTGGACAAGTTAAACTTATGGTAATAAGAAAACAATATACCACACTAGCAGACATAAAATGTGACACCCCCAATGATCACTTTTATGATTAAAAGTAACCAAAAGAAGAAGTGGGGAATGAAAGGTTAACAAAATAGGTATTTGTCACTTCCAGTTTTTTGGTATGTTTAACAAAACACTGTTGATATCTTGAGAACGGTTTGCTTATCTTGTTCCCTGAATGTGCTGTACCAACTGCAAAACTGTAGAATGTACTCCCTCACCCATTTGCATGCAAACTGCCCACTCGCCCTGAGCCATCAATTATCTTCCCTCCCTGCCCTCTCCAAGGAAAGTATATAAGCTCTGCTTAAGCTGTTCTCAGGGCTCTCTGCTCTATTCAAGGGAACTCTGAGCCCCAGCATGCTGGACGCCCATAAACCCTTGGCTGTTGCATGAGAAAGTCTCTTATGGTCTCTTCCCTGATGCTTGCCTGACCTTTACATTGGTAAAATAATAAGTGTGACCTTTGCTTTTTGTGTCCAGAATATTACTGTGATAAAATGTATATGTATATAAGGTGACTTGAGTATATCTTCCGCAATTTCTGGGAGCAATATTTTGACGATGTACAAATTAGTATTGGGTGTACAAATAGGTGTACCCTATGACTATGAATATAGAGATAATGCATGAATAGACCGTACTGTGAATAAATAATATAATGGGTTCCAAATTTAAATAATGCATTCAATTCATATCTGAAAATATACAGGAAATCTTATATTGATACACATACATTCATTCCAACCACTTATACATCTAGAGGTAATATTAGGTTTATGGTTTATCATGAAGAGTGTGTGAGTTTTGCTTCAAAAGTGGTTATGGAAAGTCTCAAAAGGGAATCACACCAGTGTTCAAGCCCAGGTGGATCCATTCACCTCTTCCAAGTGCCACACAAATTACCACAATTCAAAACAAAACGCTCCCACATGGTCTTTATCTTCTTCCTTGTAGACACTCATCATAAACTCTAAATGGAGGTTTCCATGAGGGGCGAGGTCAAGACAGTTTCCAAAATAACCTCCCTTGCCCCTCATTTGCCTAAAGTCTGTGTGGCCTTCAAATCCAGACTGTGAATCAGGAGTGATCAAATATTCCTGCAGTTAATACTGCTCGGCTTCTCCAATTTGAGGCCTACTGTCTGTGGGGTTTAGATTCTTTATGTGAATTGGAGTCATGAGAAAACACAAGAGCATATGGGCTAGCCTCTGCAGGGTTTTGAAGAACTCATTTGACCCAAAGGATCCCTATTCTCAATTGATGGATGTCAGGAACCCTAGAGAGGAAGGTGGCAGTCTTCATCCACAATGACTGCTCTTTTGGCCATTTTAGTTTTGGATGCACCCATGGGATCTTTTTTTGGATCCATCAGGTGCTGAGAATCTAAGACACAGCCTCACACAGGGCCAAGAGGCTGACTCAGACACATCCCTTTCCAAAGCAATTAAGCAAAGAGCCACAGGTGATGCCCATTCATTTCCATTTTAAAATTGTTTTCTTCAGGCTTCACAAAGGGGTGGCCTGAGGCAAAGAACTTCCTGACATTCAGGGCAAGAGAACAATAGGTAAGCAAAAGATGCAAAGCAGGGTTTCTCCACTGAGATTTAATGGTCATTCTCTTATCTGATTTTTCTGAGATGCTCGCCATTCCCTTGAGCTGTCCAGTACATGGCCATGCCACAGAGCTTGGAGGTGGTACATACCTTAGACACAAAACCATAAGCCTATTCTGGAGAGGGGCCAGAATTCTGGAAGAAAACTGGAACTTAGGAAGATTCCAGTTGTTACCCATCGATAAGGCAATCTGAAGTCCATTCAAAAATTGGGCAGTGTGAATGCTGGGAAGCTTTCTACTAGACAGGACACATCCATTGATGCATTCTCTTTTCTAATGTCTACCACCACGGACACAGTGTGATAAACAGAAATAGAAACACTCTCTTTGTCAAATGACTTACTAGAAACAGTTTATTCCACACCAAAAAAAAAAAAAAATGCGCCTTGCCTACCTATTCTCAGAACATGAGACAAAACCACAAACCCACCCCCACATCCACAAAGGCACCTCCTTCCCCAAGAAGGTCTGTGACTATCTTGATTGTCCTCTGATTGGTGGGCAATAGTATGTTCCCCTGAAATGGCCTTACCTGTCTCAGTTCTGGTCTCCTTGGCCAACTCTGTGAATGTGTCAGGACCTAGAGGTGAGCCACTACCTGCTTTCTCAGGAAAGGCCCCTCTTCAGAGCTTTGCTGGAATCTGGCCATTCTCACATCAGTAGGTACCAGGAAAGACTGACTCTGTCATTGGTAAACCCAAACACGTGAAACCACTGGGACTGGGACTCAGACTGCCTCTGTGTGCCTTGCTTCATGAATCCCAAGTTCAGAGATTTCCATCACCAAAGAAGTGAGGTGAGGTCACTTACTTCAAGAACTAAATGAGGTCACTGCCTTGGCAACCACTTTGTCCTAACAGTTGCTTCCAAGGGTCCCATGAGACAGAATCTGCCCCTAATACCTGTGACAATTTCACAAGTTAGACTGGTATATCAACCATAGGCACCCAGGAAAATCTCTCCAGACAGGCCAGGTTTGGCTTCCAAGTGTCAGATGAGAAACAGGCTGCCCTTACTTCCTGTGACACTTTCACAAGTTAGAATGGTATATCAACCATAGGCACCCAGGAACTGCTACCCACACAGGCCTGGTTCGGTCCATCTTCTCTGTATTAAGAAGAGAGAGGCTGATTCAGACAGAACCCTTCATTCTGACCAGGTTGTTTGCCATTGAACATGACTTTTGCTCTCTCAGGTCCTTCATAGCTGCATATATATTCTCCAGTGATCATTTCTGCAAGGAACTTTGAGGTTCTCATTAGGGGGAAGTTCCCCTACATTTCTGTATTGTAAGACCAACTCTGTCCCTCCTCTCTGTAAATTTAGATTTAGGGAACAGTGTATGCTTAGGGTTAATAACATGTTTTTTTGTGTTAGGAATCATTTTGCTGGATGAATAATGGTATTGGGCACCTGCAATATTTGTAAGAATATATATTTGAAATGTAAGTAGGAAAACAGAAATCTAGGTAAGATTTGAAGCCAGGAAGGGCATTAGGCCCTTGATTGGGATATTTAGCTTTGAATTACATTTTGCACTGTGGTATCAAATAAACTTATACACAATGGAATAAATACTTGTACTTCAGATGCCTGAATGTCGAAGAGAACATTCATTCAAAAAGGGATAGTCAGTAGGTTTAGGAAGATCCTAGGTTTCGGAAGAAGAGTGAGTCTTCGAGTTGGACCAATAGTTCTTTAGCAATAGGGTTTCCTTTAGAGAGTGAATGTAAATGTCAGCACATATGAAGAGTCAGTCACAATGATAAACTGGGAAACTTATGTAGGAAAGCAGATATCAATAGAGACATTAGGAAATCAGGCAAAGTGTAAATTGAGTGATAGGATTAGACATTTTCAACAGGCTTGAGGTTGAATATATAATCTTAGGAAGAAGCAAATATGTAGTCACCAATAGTATTGACATTTGAGAGCATTAGGCAACCTGGAAATGGAGGTTATTAGTAATATATACTCACTTTCAATTTAGGCTTTGGTACATTCATAAGTGTGACCTTTGCATTTGTATCCAGAATATTACTGTGATAAAATGACATGTAGATCAGGTGACATGAGTATTTCTTCCACCATTATGGGGAGCAATATTTTTAAAACCTATAAATTAGTATTGGGTATACAAATAGGTGTACCCTGTTTTGATGAATATAGAGATGATGCATGAATGGAGCATACTGTGAATAAATAATATAACTGGATCCAACTTTAGAAATTGGAATTGGAATAAATTAATATCTGAAAATATACAGGATATCTTATATTGATAATGGTATACATACATTCATTACAACCAGTTATACATCTAATCGTAATATTAGGTTTATGGTTTATCATGAAGAGTGTGTGAGGTTTGCTTAAAAAGTGATTATGGAAATCGAAAATAATGTGTTTGGAAAGAAGTCTCATGAAAGACCAGTCAAGAAACCTGGAGGAATACATGTGTTCTGGAGCAGGAAGTGATTGAAAGTGAAACAGATGTTTTAAATTTTGAAATTTTGGATGAAATATTTATCCAATGATGTGCATAAACTGAAAAAATAGTAGTGTACCAGTGTTGAATAAAAATGAACGTCAAAATACACATCATGTCCCATAGTATCTACTAGCCTTGATGTTAAACTGGGTAACTGACTGTAGAAATATTAGAATTCGTATGCACCTTTCACTGAAGGTAGTTCTCAGTTCTAGGAAACACATATGTATTTCAGGTGAGTGAATATTTCTGAGAATAATCTTGTGAAAAGTTGACTATAAATCCACATATATGAATATGAATGTATTTATGGAGTGTATAATAAGACATATATTTCATATTTTGAAAAATCTGGAATATATATATATATATATATATATATATATATATATATACACGCACACAAAACACACACAGACATTAAAAATTAGGAATATATATGACAATCAAAATTCATGGTGAAATATAAATCGTCCACAGGTCCAAAATTTTTAATTTTACTGAACATGGATTTATGAAAAATATTGTTCAACTACGAAGGTCACCCATAGCTTAAATTTTAATATCCAACAGGGTAAATGAGGAGTGATCTCTTCTTATAATTTGTATCTGCCAAGTCAGCCACCTCACAAGAATGTACATGTGATACCAGGTAGGATTCTACATGTGCATATAAAAATACATGTTCTCAATAGGCAACAGAGAAAGGAAGTCAGGAATTCACATATTTATTAACTTTAAAAACACATGGAGATCTATTTCAATTAAAAATTAACTAGATTTTTAACACCTACCCTACATAATGCAAATAGCAACTACAACTATACACCATGCCTCCACTGAACTGCTTGTATTTCTATTCTGTTTGGTTTATTTTTCTCCATCATATTAGGATTAGTAGTCAGAGTCTAGTAGTTTATGAGTTAGTTTCAGGGATTCAGTATTTCGAATGGAAATTTGGAAAATGAATCCAATGTGTATGCAAACATGTGCTACAAAAATATGTTCCCACTCTCATCCACAACAATGCCTTGACATTACCTTCGCCCCAAATAAGACACAATTAGAGGAGAAGAGTTAGAAAATCTGTGAATGCATATCTGGAATGGAATACGCTCAGGAGTTCACAATCTTGGAGGTGGTAGAGCAGTTTCCAAAAGTAAGGGACATGGTAACCACTCCACAAACATGGAGCTCTGCTGGCCTAAAGACTTCTTGAGAAACTGCCTCTGAGGTTGGGCACTTGAAATATATGTTGTTGTCAGGAGCTTTAGCTTCCTTTCTAGTGAGATCATCAAAGCTGGGTCTGCATCTATGTGACCTGGAGGACATGGATTTTTATTTTACAATGAACATGAGGCAGCAGTGCTGAATTTTCTCTTTGTAGGTAAACTGTGGCCACTGGGGGCTAAGTGTTTTCCCGTGTGGACTGTGAAGCCATTTGGTCCTCCTACACTTTTCGTGGTGGTTTTTGCTGCTGCACTGAAACTTTGGTATTTGCTTCACAAAATTCAACAATTTCAACTGGGAAACAGTGCTGGAGAGAGTTCTGCCTCATGTGGTGGGTCAGGGTCTGCAGGAAAATGCACCATCCAGGCTTCTTTCCCACATAGCTTGCACCCTTGACCATATCAACCTGATTCTGAACATTGCCCTGAAACCTCTCCATATAACAAGATGCCTTTACAAATAATGGTCTACTGGCTGCACCATGTCAGTCACAAGCTATTTGGAAACCAATGGCCGAACCACATGGTCCCACCACAGATATTTTATCACACACCTGCCCAACACTGCTCTATGCCCACTACTCAGCAGGCTCCAACTTACTGACATCTCTGTTATACATTATTTTCATAAAACACAGTCAATGAAGGCACTCTCTGGTATACTCATAATCAGCAACAGGACATCCAAAAATTCTCCAGTGCCCTCTGGTCATGGTAATTTCAAAAATTTCATGGTGTTTATCTTGCCATTTTTCAAGGATGAAGTTGGAGGCACTCTGGGTTTCAAAAACCATTAAATGTTGAGGAAGCTCATTTGAGTGAAACTCTGGAGAAGTCTCATAATCAAGGCTTCCCAGAGAGTGGACAAAAGGCCTCATGAAGCCAGGACAATTGAGGTCTACAATGTGAGCTCCATGTGTGTTTTGACTCTCAACTATGGCTGCCAAGTCTTTAAGAATAAAATCATGGGCTATCTTGGCTGAGATTCCAAGTGCTCTGTGGAAAGCCACCCTGGGCCTTGACCTCAGTTTATAAGGGCGACTCTCATGCGTGGCCTCCTATAATCCCAACTCAACTCATGGCAATACTTCTCTGAGGTCAGTTCCAGAACTCAGTCTCTAAGGGAATTCACACCAGAGTTCAAGCCCAGGTGGACCCAGTCATCTCTTCCAGTCGCCACACAAATGACCACAATTTAAACCAAAATACTCCCACATGGCCCTCATCTTCTTCCATATAGACACTCATCATAACCTCTAGCTGGAGGTTTCTATGAGGGGCGCTGGACAAGCCAGTGTCCAAAATAAGTTCCCTTGCCTGTCTTTTGCCTAAAGTCAGGGTGGCCTGGACACCCTTCCTGTGACCAGGAGTGATCAAATAGGCCTACCATTAATATTGTTCTGCTTCTCCAATTTGAGGCCTACTGACTGTGGGGTTTAGATTCTTTATGTGGATTGGGGTCATGAGAAAACCGAAGCACCAATGGGCTGGACTCTGCAGGGCTTTGAAAAACTAATTTGACCCAGAGGATTCCTATTCTCACTTGATGGAGTTCAGGAACCTTACAGAGGATGGCGAGAGACTTCATCCATAATGAGTGCTCTTTTGGCCATTTTGGTTTTGGATGCCCACATGGCATCTTTCTTTAGAACCATCAGCTGCTGAGAATTTAAGCCACAGCCTCACACAGGGCCAACAGGCTGATTCAGACACATTCCTTTTGAAATCAATTACTCAAAGAGGGACAGGTGATGCCCATTCATTCCATTAGAGAACAATTTTATTCAGGCGTCACAAAGGGGTGGCCTTAGGCAAAGACCTTCCTGACATTCAGTGCTATAGAACAACAGGTAAGCAAAAAGCCCAAAGCAGGGTTTCTCCACTGCGACTTTTTTGGTCACACTGATGTCTGAGTTTTCTGAGATTCTCTCCATTCCTTTCAGCTATCCAGTACATGGCCATGTCACAGAGCTTGGAGGGGGTACATATCTTGGTCACAAAACCATGAGCCTATTCTGGAGAGTGGCCAGAATTCAGTAAGAAAACAGAAACATAAGAAGGTAGCAGGTCTTGCCAATCAATAAGGCAAGCCTCTATTCTTTCATAAATTGGGCAGGATGAGTGTTGGTAAGCTTTTTCCTAGACAGGACACATCCATTGATGCATTTTCTATTGTAATGTCTACAACCACGGACACAGTGGGATACACAGACATAGAAACACTCGCCTTGTCAAATGACTTACTAGAAACAGACCATTCCAAACAAAAGAAACCGCTTTTCCTACCTATTCTCAGAATATGAGACAAAACCACAAACCCACACTCATTCCCATAAAGGCACCTCCTTCCCTCAAGTAGGTCTGTGACTATCTGGAGTCTCCTCTGCCTGGTTTGCCATACTTTGTTCCAACGAAATGGCCTGTTTGTTCTCAAATCTGGACTCTTTGGCCCACTCTGTGAAGTTATCAGGAGCCAGTAGTAAGCCACTACCTGCTTTCTCAGGAAAGACCCCTCTTCAGAATTTTCCTAGCATTTGGCCATCCTCACATCTGTAGGTACCAAGAAAGACTGACTCTCTCCATGATAAATCCAAAACAAGTGAGACCTCTGTGACTGTTACTGGGCCTGCCTCTGGATGCCTGGTTTCCGGGATCCCAAGTTCAGAGAGTTCCATCACCAAAGAAGTGAAGTAGGTCACTTCCCTCATAAACTGAATGAGCTCACAGCCTTTGCAACCACTTTGTCCTAACAATTTCTTCCTTGGGTCCCATGAGATGGAGGCTGCCCCTACTTCCTCTGACACTTTCACAAGTTTGAATGGTACATCAACCATAGGTACCAGGGGAAAGATCTCCACACAGGCCTGGTTTGGTCCATTTGCTCTACATTAAAAGAGAGAGGCTGATTCAGACACATTCCTTCATCCTGACCAGGTTGTTTGCCATGGAAAATGACTTTTGCTCTCTCGGGTCCTTCATAGCAGTCTACATCTTCTTCAGGGAATATTTCTACATGGATCTTTGAGATTCTCAGCAAGTGGAAGATCTCCTACATTTCTGTATTGTAAGACCAATCTGTACCTGCACTGCTGTAAAGTTAGATTGAGGGAACAGTGAATGGTTAATAACATGTTCGATTTGGGTTAGGAATCATTTTGCAAGATGAATAATGGTATAGGGAACCTGTGATATATAGAATATATAGGTGAAATATAAATATGGAAACAGAAATATAGGGAAGATTTGAAGCCAAGTAGGGCATTGGGCCCTTGAGTGGGATACTTAGCTTTTAATTATATTCTGCACAGATGTCTCAGATATACAATGAAATAGGATCTCGTACCTTGGATGATGGAATAACAAGCAGAACATCCAGTCAAAAAGGGATAGTCCGTAGGATTAGCAAGATAGTCATTAGACTATTAGGTGCCCTCAGACGCCTATCCAAGATGTAATGAAAATGGCCTTTAAAGTTGCTTTGTCATCACTGAAAACAGGTTACTAAGAATTTAAAATCCCTCACAGGCTTTTTGGGATACTAACTCCCGTCTTCCCCTCTGCTCTACCTCTTCTACTGCTCAAGATTTGTTGCTAGGAAAATCCCAAACCCCTTTCCCATTATTGTTTTACATCTCTCCTACCTCATTCTCAGATACACGGAGCTGCTCACAGCCACGCGTTCCCCGTCTTCCCCCTCTGTACCAGGCCCACAGAAAAGTCTTAACTGACCTTCTCCAGAAATCTTCACCATGGCTGACTTTAGGACTTTCAGCAAAGGAGTACCAATAAATGAGTTCAAAGTAGGTAAACTTCCTCTTTTCGTTTTGCCCTGTTCTACTAGGCAACTGTCTAAAAAAAATCAGTACTACTAAGCTAGACACTCCCTTACTAGTTTTTTACAAAATATCTGAAGAAGGCCTCTGGCCTTGAGCTGGGGTTTCACAGAGATGGCTACAATTGTAAGATAAAGAAGATACTAACTGGGCTCCATGGTAACAGATGGCAGTGGGAAACAATAAAGGGAATAAAAAGCTCTTCCTCACCCAGGTGTCCTTGAAAAGTTAACTTTCCCAGAACAGAGGAAAGAAACAGAAAAAAACCTGCTTTTTGTAAACTTCTGCAGGCTGTGAACTTCTGAGCCCCTTCGCTTACATGTTGGATACAAAATTCTGAAACTACCTAAACTTGGGTATCAGGGGATTAATTGATTACAACAGAATTAATGCCCCCTAAATCTGGTTGCAACCAAATATTACTGTTTCCCTGTCTTTGGCACTATCTTAGGTGCCTTGCCTTGTCTGTCCCTACAACAGCATAATTCTATATACTTAAACATTGCTTATGTTTTCATGAAATGGTCAACAGATGTGATTAATTGTGTAATGGTGCAGATGTTTCCCAGAGTGCTCTATCATGACGCAGGTTCATTTGAAGATCAAATAGGGGGGCATAAAACCTGGTTCCACTGGGAACATATATCCCTCACTTTAGCCATCGTACTAGGAATACGAGTTGCTGAAGGGGTGGGCACAAGAACCACTGCCTTGGTCCATGAGACAAAACAAATGACCCAAATAAAAACAGCAATAGACCAAAACTTAAAGATATTAGAAACCTCCATCACAGCTTTGCAGGAATCTTTAACCTCTCTCTGTGAAGTTTTTTAACAAAACAGTCGAGGTTTGGACCTCCACTTCATGAGAAAAGAGGGCCTTTGTTCTGCATTGATGGAAGAATATTGTGTGTATGCCGACAATACTGGAGTTGTTAAAAAATCTATGAGTAAATTAAAAAGATGAATTGAATAGCATCAACCAGAGACAGAGGCCCAAAAAGGGTGGTTTGAGTCTTGGTTCACACAGTCCCCCTGGTTAACTACGCATTTATCAACCCTGGCCAGTCCAATAATAATCCTCATATTATTGCTAACTAGAAAACCCTGTTTGCTCAACCATGTAATTTCTTTTCTCCAAGCACAAATTGGACAAGTTAAACTTATGGTAATACCCCACTAGCAGACATAGAATGTGATACCCCCCCATGATCACTTTTATGATTAAAAGTAGCCAGAAGAAGACGTGGTGAATGAAAGTTTAATAAAATATGTACTTGTCACTTCCTGTTTTTCTGTACGCTAAACAAAACACTGTTGAAATCTTGAGAAATGTTTGCCAATCTTGTTCCCAGAATGTGCTGTCCCTAATTGCCAAACTGCAGAATGTACTCCCTCACCCGGTTGCACGCAAATTGCCCATTCGCCATGACACATCAAAAACTTCCCTCCCTGCGCTCTCAAAGGAAAGTATATAAGCTCTGCTTAAGCTGTTCTCAGGACTCTCTGCTCTATTCAAGTGAGCTCTGTGTTCCAGCATTCTGGACCCCCAATAAACCCTTTGCTACTGAATGAGATAGACTTTTGGTGGTCTCTTCTTCCGACGCTCGCCTGACCTTTATTTTGATGATTGAATGTAGAAGAGAACATCAAGTCAAAAAGGTATAGTTGGAAGGATTAGGAATATAGTAGGTAGGTTTAGGAAGAAGAGTGAGTATACGATTTGGACCAAAAGTTCTTTAGCAATAGGGTTTCGGTTAGAGAGTGAATGTAAATGTCAGCATATGTGAAGTGTCAGTCACAATGATGAACTTGGGGAAATATGTAGGAAAGCAGATATCAATAGAGACATTACAAAATCAGGCAAAGTATAAAGTGAGTGATTGGATTAGACATTATCAACAGGGTTGAGTTTCAATATATAATCTTAAGAAGAAACAAATATGTAGTCACAAATAGGATTGACATTTGAGAGCATTAGGCAACCTGGACATGGATGTTTTTAGTAATCCAGGTTCACTTTCTATGTAGCCTTTGGTACAATCATAAGTGTGACTTTTGCATTTTGTGTTCAGAATATTACTGTGATAAAATGTATATGTAAATCGGGTGACATGAGTATTTCTTCCACCATTTCTGGGAGCAATATTTTGAAGACGTATAAATTAGTATTGGGGGAACAAAGAGGTGTACCCTGTGTCTATGAATATAGAAGTAATGCATAAATTGACAGTACTGTGAATAAATAATATAACTGGTTCCACTTTAAATAATGCATTGAATTGATATCTGAAAATATATAAGAAATCTTATAATGATATAGAATCATTCATTTTAATGAGTTATACATCTAATGGTAACATTAGGAATATGTTTTATCATGAAGTGTGTGTGAGTTTTTCTTCAAAATTAGTATGGAAATGGAAAATAATGTGTTTGGAAAGAAGTCTCATGAAAAGACCAGTGAAGAAACATAAAGGAATACATGTGTTCTGAAGTAGGAAGTGATTGAAAGTGAAACAAATGCACATGATTTTGCTAACTTGTGGATAAAATACACATTCTATGATGTGCAGAAACTGAAGAAATAGTATTGTACCAGTGTTGAATGAAAATGAACGTCAAAATATACATCATGGGGCTGGGGATGTGGCTCAAGCGGTAGCGCGCTCGCCTGGCATGCGTGCGGCCCGGGTTCGATTCTCAGCACCACATACAAAACAAAGATGTTGTGTCCGCCGATAACTAAAAAATAAATAATAAAAAACTCTCTCTCTCTCTCTCTCTCTCTCTCTCTCTCTCTCTCTCTCAAAATATACATCATGTCCCATAGAAATCTACTTGGATTGATGTTAAACTGGGTCAGTTACTGTAGAAATATTAGGATTTGTATGCACCATTCACTGATGTTAGATGTCAGTACTAGAAATCCAATATGTATTTCAGGTGGATGAATATTTCTGAGAATCATCTTGTGAAAAGTTGATTATAAATCCACATACATGAATATGAATGAATTTAGGGAGTGTAAAATAAGACACATATATTTCAAATTTGAAAAATCTGTAGAGTGTATATATATATATATATATATATATATATATATATATATATATATAAAATATAGAGATACACGCACACACACACAGACACACACACACACACAAATATACACACAGAGAAATTAAAAAGTAGCAATATGTATGCCAAGAGAAATTCATGTTGAAATATATATCGTCCACAGTTCCAAAAATATTTAATTTACTGAACACGGATTTGTGTATCATGTTGTTCAACTACGAAACTCCCCAATAGGTTGAATTTTCAGTTCCAACAGCGTTTAGGAGGAATGATCTCTTCTCATGATTTGTGTCTGCCAAGTCAGCCACCTCACAAGAATGTACATGTGATACCAGGTAGGATTCTATATGTGCATATAAAAATACATGTGATGAAAAGGCTACAGACAAATGGAGACAGAAATTCACATATTTGTTAAATTTAAAAACACATGGAGAACTATGTCAACAAAAATTGACTAGATTTATAACTCCTACCCTATATAATGCAAAAGGCAAGTCAAACTATACACCATGCCTCCTCTGAACTGCATGGATTTCTATTCTGCTTGGGTTATTTTTCTCCATCATATTAGGATTAGTAGTCAGAGTCTAGTAGGGCATGATTTAGTGTCAGGGATTCTGTATTTTGAATGGAAAATTAGAAAAAGAATCCAACGTGTATGCAAACATGTGCTACAAAAAAATCTTCCAACTCTTATCCTCAACAATGCCTTGACATTACCTTCACCCCAAGTAAGACACAATTAGAGGAGAAAGGTTAGAAAATATGTGAAAATATGTGAATATCTGTAGTGGAATAGACTCTTGTTTTCACAAGTTTGGAGGTGGTAGAGCACTTTCCAAAAGTAAGGGAGAGGGTAAACACTCCAGAAACATGGAGCTCTGTTGGCATAAAAACTTCTTGAGAAACTGCTCTGAGGTTGGGCACTTGAAATATATGTTGTTGTTAGGAGCTTTAGCTTCCTTTGTACTGAGACCATCAAAGCTGGTTCTGCATCTATGTTACATGAGGAATTGGTTTCTTATTTTCCAATGAACCTGAGGCAGCAGTTCTGAGTTCTCTCTTTGTAGGTAAACTGTGGCCACTGGGGTCTAAGTGTCTCCCCATGTGGACTGTGAAGCCATTTGTTCATTCTCCACTTTTCGTCTTGTTTCTTGCTGTTTCACTGGGACGTTGGTATTTGCATCATGAAATACATTGAGTTCACCTGACACACAGTGCTGGAGGGAGTTCTGTCACGTGTCGTGGGTCATGGTGTGCCGGAGAATGCACGAACCAGGCTTCTATCCAACATAGCTTGTCCCCTTGACCACAGCAACCTGATTCTGAACATTGCCCTGAAAACTCTCCATATAACAAGATGCCTTTACATAGAAGGGTCGGCAGGCTGCACCATGTTAGTCATAAGCCATTTGGAAGTCAATGGCAGATCCACATGGTCCCACCACAGATGTTTTATCACACACCTGCCCACCACTGCTCTAGGCCCACTATTCAGCAGGCTCCAACTTATTGGCATCTCTGTTCTACATAATTTTCATGAATCCCACTCAATCAAGGCCTTGTCTAGTATACTCATGATAAGCAACAGGACATGCAAAGGTTCTCCAGTGCCACCTGTTCATGGGAATTTCAAAAATTTCATGGTATTTGTCTAGCCATTTTTCAAGGTTGAAGTTGGGGGCACTGTGGATTTCAATTTATTCAGGAACCATTAAATGATGAGGAAGGTCATTTCAATGAAACTTTGGAGAACTCTCACAGGCAAGGCTTCCCAAAGGGGGGCCAAATGGTCACATGAAGCCAAGCCCATTGAGGTCTACAATGTGAGGACCATGTGTGTTTTGACTCTCAACTATGGTTGCCAAGTCTTTTAAGAAAAAATCATGTGATATCTTGGTTGAGATTTCCAGTGCTCTTTGGAAAGTCACCCTGGGCTTAGAACTCAGTTTCCAAATGTGACACTCATGCGTGGCCTCCTAAAATCCAAACACGATTTCATGTACTACACAAAAATCCTCCCACTCACATCTAGAACAATGCCTCGACATTACCTTCGCCCCAAGTAAGACAAAATAAGAGGAGAAGAGTTAGTAAATATGTGAATACATATCTGCAATTGAAAATGATCAGGAGTTCACAACCTTGGAGGTGGTAGAAGAATATCTTTCAGAATAAAATCATGTGATATCTTGGCAGAGATTCCCACTGCTCGGTCAAATGCCACCCTGGACTTAGATCTCAGTTTCCAAGGGCGACTCTCATGTGTGGCCTCCTTAAATTCCAACACAATTCATGGCAATACTTCTCTGAGGTCAGTTCTAGATCTCTGAATCTAAGGGGAATAACACCGGAGTTCAAGCCCAGGTGGACCCAGGCATCTCTTCCATCAGCCACACAAATGACCACAATTAAAACCAAAATACTCCTACATGGCCCTCATCTTCTTCCATATAGACACTCATTATAACCTCTGGCTGTAGGTTTCCATGAGGGGCGCACCCCAAGACATTGTCCAAAATAAGCTCCCTTGCCCCTCATTTGCCTAAAGTCAGGGTGGCCTGGACACCCTTTCTGTGAAACAGGAGTGGTCAAATAAGCCAGCCATTAATACTGCTCTACTTCTCCAATTTGAGTCCTATTGACTGTCATGTCTAGATTCTTTATGTGATTTGGAGTCATGAGAAAACCAAAGCACCTATGGGCTAGCCTCTGCAGGGCTTTGAAGAACTCATTTGACCAAAGGATCCCTATTCTCACTTGATGGAGGTCAGGAACCTAACAGAGGAAGGCAAGAGACTTTATCCACAATGACTGATCTTTTTGCCATTTTGGTTTTAGATGAACACATGGGATCTTTCTTTAGATCCATCAGGTGCTGAGAATCTACAACACAGCCTCACACAGGGCCAAGAGGCTGATTCCAACACATCTATTTGCAAAGCAATTAAGCAAAGAGCCACAGGTGATGCCCATTCATTTCCATTTGAAAACTGTTTTCTTCAGGCTTCACAAAGGTGTAGCCTGAGGCAAAGACCTTCCTGACATTCAGGGAAACAGAACAATAGGTAAGCAAAAGGCCCAAAGCAGGGTTTCTCCACTGAGACTTTCCTGGACACACTGATATCAGAGTTTTCTGAGATGCTCGCCATTCCCTTCAGCTATCCTCTACATGCCCATGTAACTCAGCTTGGAGGTGGTACATATCTTGGACACAAAACCATGAGCCTATTCTTGAGAGTAACCAGAATTCAGGAAGAAATCAGGAACTTAGGAAGATAGTAGGTGTTGCCCATCTGTAAGGCTAGCAGCAGTCCACTCAAAATTAGGCAGGGTGAATGCTGGGAAGATTTCTACTAGACAGGACACATCCATTGATGCATTCTCTTTTCTAAAGTCTACAACCAATCACACAGTGGGATACACAGACATGCAAAAAATCGCCTTGTCAAAAGCCTTACTAGAAACAGTCCACTCCAAACCAAACAAACCGCCTTTCCTACCTATTCTCAGAACAAGAGACTAAACCACAAAATCACACACACACCCACAAATGCACTTCCTTCATTCAAGTAGGTCTGTGACTATCCAGAGTGTCCTCTGACTGGTGGGCCATACTATGTTCCCCCGAAAGGCCTGTCCTGTCTCAGATCTGGTCTCCATGCCAAACTCTGTGAAGTTGTCAGGAGCCAGCGGTGAACAACTACCTGCTTTTTCAGGAAATGCCCCTTTTCAGAGCTATCCTGGCATTTGGCAATTCTCATATCAGTAGGTACCAAGGAAGACTTATTCTGTCCTTGGTTATTCCAAACTACAGAGCCCACTGGGAATGGAACTGTGACTGGCTTTTGATGCCTGTCTTTCTGGATCCCAAGGTCAGGGAGTTCCCTCACCAAGGAAGTGAGGTAGGTGGCTTCATTCAGGAACTGAGTGAGTTTACTGCCTTGTGAACCACTTTGTCTTAACAGTTGCTTCCAAGGTTCCCCTGAGATGGAGTCTACCCCTGCTTTCTATGACAGTTTCACAAGTTAGAATGTTATATCAACCATAGGAACCTGGGAACAGCTCTCCTCAGAGGCCTGGTTTGGTCCATCTTCTCTAAATTAAGAAGAGAGAGTCTGATTCAGACACAACCCTTCATTCTGACCAGGTTGTTTGCCATGGAAGATTTCTTTTGCTCTCTCACGTCCTTCAGAGCTGCCTACCTCTTCTCCAGGGATCACTTCTGCTTGGAACTTTGAGGATCTCAGAAGGTGGAAGATCCCATATCTTCCTGTATTGTAAGACCAACTCTGTCCCTGCTCTTCTGTAAAGTTAGATTGAGGGAACAGTGTTTGGTTAGGGTTAATAACAGGTTCGATTTGGATTAGGAATCATTCTGCGTGATGAATAATGGTATTGGGAAAGTGCGATATTTACAAGAATATATAGGTAATATACACGTATGAAAACAGAAATCTAGGTAAGATTTTGAAGCCCAGAAGGGCATTGGGACCTTGATTGGGATACTTAGCTTTGAATTACATTCTTCAGATATGTCTCTGTTAAATCCATATACAACGGCATAGAACCTTGTACCTTGGATGATTGAATGTCGAAGATAACATCCAGTCAAAAACCTATAGTCGGTAGAAATAGGAAGAGTGTGGGTAAGTTTAGAAAGAATAGTGATTATAGGATTTGGACGAAATTTTTTTAGCAATAGCGTTTCGGTTAGAGTGAATGTAAATGTCAGCACATGTGAAGAGTCAGTCACAATGATAAACTGAGAAAATATGTAGGAAAGCATATATCAATAGAGACATTACGATATCAGGCAAAGTATAAAGTGCGTGATAAGATTAGACATTTTCAACAGGCTTGAGGTTGAGTATAAAATTTAGGAGGAAACAAATACATATTCACCAATAGGATTGACATTGGAGAGCATTAGCTACCTGGACAGGAATGTTTTTAGTAATCCATGCTCACTTTCCATTTAGGCTTTGGTAAAATCATAAGTGTGACCTTTGCATTTTGTTTCCAGAATATTACTGTGATAACATGTATATGTAGATCAGGTGACATGAGTATTTCTTCCACAATTTCTGGGAGCAAAAATGTGAAGATGTATACATTAGTACTGGGGGTACAAATAGGTGTACCCTGTGTCTATGAGTATAGAGATAATTCATGAATAGACCATACTGTGAATAAACAGTATAACTAGTTACAACTTTAAATAATGGATTGAATTGATATATGAAAATATACAGTGAATCTTATATTGGTATACATACATTCATTAAAACCAAATATACATCTAATGGTAATATTAGGGTTATGGTTCATCATGAAGGGTTGTGAGCTTTGCTTCAAAAGTGAGTAGGGAAATCGAAAATAGTGTGTTTGGAAAGACGTCTCGTGAAAAGACCATTCAAGAAAAATGGAGGAATACATGTGTTCTGAAGCAGGAAGTGATTGAAAATGAAACAAACGCCTATAAATTTGCGAAGTTGTGAAAGAAATATATATCCTATGATGTGCATAAACTTAAGAAATCGCAATGTACCAGTGTTGAATAAAAATGAATTTCAAAAAACACATCATGTCCCATAGGAATCTATTTGCATTGATGTTAGACTTGCTAAGTTACTGTAGAAATATAAGGATTTGTATGCACCATTCACTGAAGATAGTTCTCAGTACTAGAAAACAAATATGTGTTTCAGTATTCCTGAGAATAATCTTGTGAAAAGTTGATTATAAATCCACATACATGAATATGAATTAATTTAGGGAGTGTATAATAAGACACATATTTCATATTTTGAAAAAATACACACACACACACACACACACACACACACACGCACACACACACAGACTTTAAAAAGTAGAAATATATATGCCAATCAAAATTGACCATGAAATATATATCGTCCAATGATCAGAAATATTTATTTTACTGAACATGAATTTATGAATAAAGTTGTTCAAATAGGACGTTCACCCATTGGTTGAATTTTCAGTTCCAACAGCGTTTATGAAGAGTGAACTATTCTAACATTTTGTATCTGCCAAGTAAGCCACCTCACAAGAATGTACGTGTGATTCCAGGTAGGATTCTATATGTGCATATAAAATTACAGGTGCTGAATAGTCTGCAGAGAAAGGGAGACAGGAATTCACATATTTGTTAACTTTAGAAATACATGAAGAACTATTTCAACAGAAAAGTGACTAGATTTATAACTCCTAGCCTACATAATGCAACAGGCAAGTCCATCAATACACCATGCCTCCGTTGAACTGCTTATATTTCTATTCTGTTTGGGTTTTTATACTCCTTCTTATTAGGATTAGTATTCAGAGTCTAGTAGGGTAGTGGTTAGTATCAGGGATTCAGTATTTCGAATGGAAATTTTAAAAATGAATCCAATGTGTATGTAAATATGTGCTACACAAAAATCTTCTCACTCTCATCCAGAAAAATGACTTTAGATTACCTTCGCCCCAAGTAAGACACAATTAGAGGAAAAGAATTAGAAAATCTGTGAATACATTTATGCAATGGAAAATGCTCAGGAGTTCACAACCTTGGAGGTGGTAGAGGAGTTTCCAAAAGTAAGGGACATGGTAAACACTCCACAAACATGGAGCTCTTCTGACCTAAAGACTTCCAGAGAAACTGCCTCTGAGTTTGGGCACTTGAAATATTTGTTGTTTTCAGGTCTGTTAGCTTCTTTCTAGTGAGACCATCAAAGCTCAGTCTGCATCTATGTGACCTGGAGGACATGGCATCTTATTTTCCAAAGAACATGAGGCAGCAGTGCTGGTTTCTCTCTTTGTAGGTTAACTGTGGCGACTGGGGACTAATTGTCTCCCCGTGTAGACTGTGTAGCAATTTGTTCATCCTCCACTTTTCATGGTGTTTCTTGCTGCTGCACTGGGATTTTGGTATTTGCTTCATGAAATACAAGGTGTTCAACTGGGACACAGTGCTGGAGAAAGTTCTGTCATGTGAGTGGGTCAGCATCTGCAGGAGAATGCACCAAGATGCTTCTATCCACATAACTTGCCCCCTTGACCATAGCAACCTGATTATGAACAGTTCCCTGAATCCTCTCCATATAACAAGATGCCTTTACATAGAAGGGTGTGCTGGCTGCACCATGTCAGTCAAATGCTTTGGAATCTAATGGTAGATCCTCATGGCTGTACCACTGATGTTTATAACACACCTGCCCACCACTTCTCTAGACCCACTACTCAGCAGGCTCCAACATACTGGCATCTCTGTTCTCCACCATTTTCAGGAAACCTAGTCAATCAAGGCACTGTCTGGTATACTCATGAACAGCAACAGGACATCCAAAGGTTCTCCAGTGCCACCTGGTCATGGGAATTTTAAAAATTTCAAGGTATTTATGTAACCATTTTTTCAAGGATTAAGTTGGAGGCATTGTGGGTTTCAATTCATTCAGAAACCATTAAATGTTGAGGAACCTCATTTCAATGAAAGCTCTGGAGAACTCACACAGGCAAGGATTCCCAAAGAGAGACCAAAACGTCACTTGAAGCCAGGCCCATTGAGGTCTACAATGTGAGGTCCATTTGTGTTTTGACTCTCAAATGTGGCTGCCAAGTCTTTCAGAATAAAATCATGTAATTATCTGGCTGAGATTCCCAGCGAACTGTGTAAAGCTACCCTGGGCCTAGATCTCAGTTACCAAGGGCGGCTCTCATGCGTGGCCTCCTTAAATCTTAACACAATTCATGGCAATACTTCTCTGAGGTCAGTTCAAGAACTGAGTCTCTAAGGGGAATCACACCAGAATTTAACCCAGGTGGAACCAGTCATCTCTCACAATTAAAATCTAAACACTCCCACATAGCCCTCATCTTCTTCCATATAGACACTCATCATAACATCTCGCTGGACTTTTCCATGAGGGGCGCAGCCCAAGACAGTTTCCAAAATAAGCTGCCTTGGCCCTCATTTGCCTAAAGTCAGGTTGGCCTGGACGCCCTTCCTGTGAAGCAGGAGTGATCAAATTGGCGTGCCATTAATACTGCTCTGCTTCTCCAATTTGATGCCTACTGACTGTGGGGTTTAGATTCTTTTTGTTAATTGAAGGGATGAGAAAACCCAAGCACTATGGGCAAGCCACTGAAGGGCTTTGAAGAACCCATTTGACCTAAAGGATCCCTATTCTTACTTGATGGAAGTCAGTACCCTAACAGAGGAAGGCAAGAGACTTCATCCACAATGACTGCTGTTTTGGCCATTTTGATTTTGGATGCACACATGGGATCATTCTTTAAAACCATCATGTGCTTAGAATCTAAGCCACAGCCTCACACACGGCCAAGAGGCTGATTCAGACACATCCCTTTCCAAAGAAATTAAGCAAAGAGCCACAGGAAATGCACATTCATTTCCATTTGAAAACTCTTTTATTCAAGCTTCCAAAAGTTTTGGCCTGAGGCAAACACCTTCCTGACATTCAGGGCAACAGAACAATATGTAAGCAAAATGCCCAAAGCAGGGTTTCTCCACTGAGACATCCCTGGTCACACTGATATCAGAGTTTTCTGAGATGCTCGCCATTCCCTTCAGCTATCCAGTACATGGCCATGTCACAGACCTTGGAGGTGGTAATATCTTGCACACAAACCAAGAGCCTATTCTGGAGAGTGGACAGAATTCAAGAAGAATACAGGAACTTATGAAGATATAAGGTGTTGCCCATTGATAAGGCAAGCCGCAGTCCATTCATAAACTGAACAGCATGAATGCTGGGAAGCTTTCTACTAGACAGGACACATCCATTGATGCATTCTCTTTTCTAAAGTCTACAACCACTAACATAGTGTGATACACGGACATAGAAACACTCGCATTGTCAAAAAACTTACTAGAATCAGTTCACTCCAAACCAAACAAACCACCTTTCCTACATATTCTCAGAACATGAGACAAAACCACAAACCCCACCCATACCAACAAATTTAACTCCTTCCCCCAAGTAGGTCTGTGACTATCCGGAGCTTCCTCTGACTGGTGAGCCATACTGTGTACCCCCAAAATGGCCTGTACTGCCTCAGATCTGGTTGCCTTGGCCAACTCTATGAAGTTGTCAGGAGCCAGCCTTGAGCCACTACCTGCTTTCTTAGGAAATGCCCCTCTTCAGAGTACTTCTGGCATTTGACCATCCTCACATAAGTTGGTACGAAGAAACAATGACTCTGTCCTTGGTAAATCCAAACAAGTGAGACCACTGAGACTAGAACTCGGACAGGCTCTGGGTCCCTGGCTTCCTAGATACCAAGTTCAGAGAGTTCCATCCCCAAGAAAGTGAGGCCAGTTCACTTCTGTCAGGAACTGAATGAGGTCACTGACTTGGCAACCACTTTGTCCTAACAGTTGCTTCCAAGGGTCCCATGAGATGGAGGCTGCCCCTACTTCCTGAGACACTTTCACAAGTTAGAATGGTATACCAAACATAGGCTCCCGGGAACAGCTCTCCACTTAGACCTGGTTTGGTCCATCTCCTCTACATTAAGAAGAGAGAGTCTGATTCAGACACAACCCTTCATTCTGACCAGGTTGTTTGCCATGGAAGATGGCTTTTGCTTTCTCAGGTCCTTCATTGCTGCCTACAACTTCTCCAGGGATCATTTCTGCATTGACCTTTCAGGTTTTCAGCAGGTGGAAGATCCCTTACATTCCTGTATTGTAAAAACAAATCTGTCCCTTCTCTTCTGAATACTTAGATTGAGGGAACACTGTATGGTTAGGGTTAATAACATGTTCAATTAAAACCAAAACACTCTCACATGGCCCTCATATTCTTCCATATAGACACTCATCATAACCTTTGGCTGAAGGTTTCCATAAGGGGCCCAGCCTATGTCAGTGTCCTAAATAAGTTCCCTTGCCCCTCATTTGCCTAAAGTCAGGGTTTCCTGGACACACTACCTGTGAACCAGGATTGATCAAATAGGTCTGCCATTAATACTGCTCTATTTCTCCATTTTGAGGCAAACTGAATGTGAGGTATAGATTCTTTATGTGATTTGGAGTCATGTGAAAACCCAAGCACCTCTGCTGGTCTTTGAAGAACTCATTTGACCCAAAGGATCCATATTCTTTCTTGATAGAGGTCAGGAATCTAACAGAGGAAGCATGAGGCTTCATCCACAATGACTGAACTTTTTGCCATTTTGGTTTTGGATGCACACGTGGGATCTTTCTTTAGATCCATCAGATGCTGAGAATCTAAGCCACAGCCTCACACAGAGCAAAGAGGATGATTCAGACACATCCCTTTCTAAAGCAATTAAGCAAAGAGCAACAGGTAATGCCCATTAATTTCCATTAGAAAGCAGTTTTCTTCAGGCTTAACAAACTGATGGCCTGAAGCAAAGACCTTCCTGACATTCAGGTCAACAGAACAGTAGGTAAGCAAAAGGAACAAAGCAGGGATTCTCTACTGAGACTTTACTGGTCACACTGATATCTGAGTTTTCTGTGATGCTCCCCATTCCCTTCAGCTATCCAGTACATGGCTATGTCACAGAGCTCGGAGGTGGTACCTGTCTTGGACAAAAAAACATGAGCCAATTCTGGAGAGTGACCAGAATTCAGGAAGAAAACAGGAACTAAGGAAAGTAGTAGGTGTTGCCAATCGATAAGGCAAGCCACAGTCCATTGATAAATAGGGCAAGATGTGTGATGGGATGCTTTCTACTGGACAGGACACATGCATTGATGCATTCACTTTTCTAATATCTACAACGACGGAAAAAGTGGGATGCACAGACATAGAAACACTCTCCATGTCAAATGACTTATTAAAAACAGTCCACTCAAAACCAAACAAACTGCCTTTCCTACCTATTCTCAGAACATAAGACAAAACCACAAACCCGGAAAAGAGAAGATGGCGGTGAAGGGAGTGCATCAACTCCGTGTACCGCGTCACTGTCAGGGAAAATGATGAGTTAGAATGGCTAAAAGCTACCATGTTAGGAATTTCCAGCAAAATTGGGGTGCTCCAAAACCTAGTGGAAGGATTTTTATCCCACGAGAATCAGCTTCGGGGTCTCAAACGCGAGCGATCTGTCCGTACAGAGGGTCAAGCTGCTTATTCAGCAAATTGCCCCGTGGTTCGAGTCTGCGGCGCGCGCTGGAAAATGTCGAGCTAGTGGCGCAGAGTTACAGCACTGCTGATTCTGCAGGCTCTTGCCCGCTGTGCATTTGCTGTGCTCAGAGCTGAATTCTGGGTTTGAAACGGGCGAAGGAAACGGTCCACTTCGGTTCTCCACTGCGGTCA
The DNA here is from genome assembly GCF_048772815.1 of Callospermophilus lateralis. Classification (NCBI taxonomy): domain Eukaryota; kingdom Metazoa; phylum Chordata; class Mammalia; order Rodentia; family Sciuridae; genus Callospermophilus; species Callospermophilus lateralis. The sequence goes on from NW_027513126.1 coordinate 320,650, forward strand.
GACCACAGAAGAAGCCAGCGGCCACCATCAAGGAGAGCTGACATCACCACCCCTGTTTTTGACTGATCGCAGCTCTTTCAGCTATAGAAGAGGTAATTTCAGGCTGACATTTGCCTGCGTCTTGCAGACTAATTGCTCAGACATAGTGCTAAATAACCCGCGGAAACTGCTTCTTGGAGCCTGCTCCTATCGGAACACGCACCGAGCACGGAGCGGCCGAGTTCCGGTTCCCAGAGCTGCTCTGCCCCAGGGCTATAGATCCTGCGGAAACTGCTTCTTGGAGCCTGCTCCTGTTGGAGCATGCACCAAGCCTTGAGAGGCCGAATTCTGGCTCCCGAAACTGCTCTGGCGCAGCGATAAAGAACCCACGGAAACTGCTTCTCCGTCCGGGTCCTGCTGAATACTGTGGAGGCCAAAGGGGCAGAGCAGAGCCGCCGCCCGCGCCCGGAACAGGCCCAGTGACCCGCCGGTGTGGCAGTCACGTCACCCCATTTGGAGTAGAGGCAGAGCAGAGCCGCAGCCCGAGCCTGCAAGGTAGACAGACCTGAGACTGAATGGCGGAACAGGCCCAGTGGTCTACTGGTGTGGTAGACATGTCACACCAATTGGAGGAGGGGCAGAGCAGAGCCACCACTAGCGCCCGCAAGGTAGGCAGACCCGCGATGGAATGGCAGATCAGGCCCAGCGGCCTGCTTGTGTGGTAGACACGTCAACCCAATTGGGGAAGGGGCAGAGAAGAGCCGCCGCCCGCGCCCAGAACAGGTCCAGCGACCTGCTGGCGTGGTAGTCACAACACCCCAATTGGAGTAGGGGCAGAGCAGAGCTGCCACCCACAAAGCAAGGTAGGCAGGCCTGTGACCAACTGGCGGAACAGGCCCAGCGGCCTGCCGGCGTGGTAGACACATCACACCAATTGGAGGAGGGGCAGAGCAGAGCCGCCTCCCGAGCCCAGAACAGGCCCAGCGGCCCACCGGCGTGGCAGTCACGTCACCCCATTTGGAGTAGGGGAAGAGCAGAGCTGCGGCCCGCACCCAGAACAGGCCCAGCGCCCTGCCGACATTGTAGTAACGACACCCCAATTGGAGTAGGGGCAGAGCAGAGCCGCCACCCACACCCGCAAGGTAGGCAGGCCTGGGACCGACCAGCGGATCAGGCCCAGCGGCCTGCCGGTGTGGCAGACACATCACCACATTTGGAATAGGGGCAGAGCAGAACCGCCGCCCATTCCCACAAGGTAGGCAGACCTGCGACATACCGGAGGAACAGGCCCAGCGGCATGCCGGCATGGTAGACACGTCACCCCAACTGGAGTAGGGGCAGAACAGAGCCACTGCCCGCTCCCGGAACAGCCCCAGAGGCCCGCCAGCATGGTAGTTACGTCAAACCAATTGGAGTAGGTGTAGAGCAGAGCCGCTGCCCACGCCTGGACGGGCACAGCGACCCACTGGCGTGGTATCACGTCACCCCAATTGGAGAAGGGGCAGAGCAGAGTCGCCGCCCGCGCCTGCAAGGTAGGCAGACCTGTGACCAACAGTCAGAACAGGCCCAGGGGTTCGCGGGCGTGGTAGACACGTCATACCAATTAGAGGAGGGGAAGAGCAGAGCCGCTGCCTGCGCCTCCAAGGTTGGCAGACCTGCGACCGATCGGCAGAACAGTCCCAGCGGCCCGCCAGCATGGTAGACAGATCACCCCAATTGGAGGAGGAGCAGAGCTGCCACCCGCCTCTGCAACGGAGACTTTTCAACTATACAAGAGCAACATAATTATATAGGGGGAAAATTTTAAAAACACAACAGTTTCACCAAGCAGAAAGAAACACGAGCAATATGAAAAGACAAGGAAAGAAAGGACCACAAACAATGCAGGTCAACTCAACTTTAGAAGACGTAATAGCTGCAGCAGATGGAATGTCAGATTAAGAATTCAGGATATACATGCTGCAGATGTTCTGAAGTCTCAAGGAAGACATTAAACAGCAAAATCAGACAATGAAAGATCACTTCGACCACTTCCACAATGTATTACATAAACAAATCCAAGAGGCAAAAGATCAACTATACAGGGAGATAAAGGTAATAAAAAACAAACAAACAGAAATCCTAGAAATGCAGGAAGCAATAAACTTACATAAAAACTCAATTGAGAATAATACCAGCAAGGAAGAACATTAAGAAGATAGAACATCAGACAATGAAGACAAAGTATTTCAACTTGAAAAGAACATAGACAGCTCATCAAGACTGTTAAGAAACCATGAGAAGAACATCCAAGAAATATGGGATAATACAAAGAGACCAAACTTAAAAGTCATTGGGATACAGAAAGGTATAGAGGTCCAAACCAAAGGAATGAGCAATCTATTCATTGAAATAAGAAGAGAAAACTTCCCAGACTTGAAGAATGAGACAGAATCCCAAATCCTAGAAGCCTACAGGACGCTGAATGTGCAAAATCATAAGAGATCCACACCTAGACACATTATAATGAAGATGCCCAACATACAGAATAAGGAGAGAATTTTAAAAGCTACAAGAGAAAGGAAGGAGATTATATTTATGGGTAAACCAATGAGGATAACAGCTGATCTTTCAACACAGACTCTGAAAGCTAGAAGATCCTGGAATAACATATTTCAAACACTGAAAGAAAATGGGTTTCAACCAAGAATCGTGTATCCAGCGAAATTAAGCTTCAGGATGGAAGATGAATTAAAACATTCCACGATAAAAAAAAAAAAAAAGTTAAAAGAATTTTCAGCTAGAAAACAATGTCTTCAAAAAATCTTTGGCAAAACATTACAGGAAGAGGAAATGAAAAGAACAATGAAAACCAACAGTGGGGGTTAGGACAGTTAAGGGGGGAAAATAATCAAAAAGAAAAAAAAACATGTTTAGTAACATAAATATACAAATATGGCTGGAAGAACGACCCATATCTCAATAATAACCCAAAATGTTAATGGCTTAAACTCACCAATTAAGAGACACTGGCTTGTAGAATGGATTCACAAGACCTAATAATATGCTGCCTACAGGAGATGCATTTGATAGAAAAAAACATATATATACTGAAGGTGAACGGTTGGGAAAAATTATATCACTCATATGGACTTCGGAAACAAGCAGGAGTGTCCATTCTCATATCAAATAAAATAGATTTCATGCCAAAGTTAATCAAAAGGGATAAAGAGGGACACTACATATTGCTCAAGGGAACCATACACCAACAAGACATAACAATCATAAATATATATGCCCCAAATATTGGTGCAGCTATGTTTATCAAGCAAACTCTTCTCAAGATTAAGAGTCTAATAGACCACCATACAATAATCATGGGAGACTTCAACACAACTCTCTCACCACTGGACCGATGTTCCAAACAAAAGTTGAATAAGGAAACTATAGAACACAATAAAACAAATAACAACCTAGACTTAATTGATTTATATAGAATATACTACCCAACATCAAGCAGTTACACTTTTTTCTCAGTAGCACATGGATCCTTCTCAAAAATAGATCATATATTATGTCACAGGGCAACTCTTAGACAATATAAAGGAGTAGGGATAATACTATGCATCTTATCTGATCATAATGGAATGAATCTGAAAATCAACGATAAAAGAAGGAAGGAAAAATCATACATCAGTTGGAGAATGAACAATAGGTTACTGAATGATCAATGGGTTATAGAAGACATCAAAGAGGAAATTAAAAAATTCTTAGAGATAAATGAAAAAACAAACACAACATATTGGAATCTATTGGACACATTGAAAGCAGTTCTAAGAGGAAAATCCATTGCTTGGAGTTCATTCCTTAAAAAAAGAAAAAACCAACAATAAATGATCTCATACTTCATCTCAAAATCCTAGAAAAAGAAGAGCAAAACAACAGCAAAAGAAGTAGAAGGCAAGAAATAATTAAAATCAGAGCTGAAATTAATGAAATTGAAACAAAAGAAATAATTGAAAAGATTGACAAAACTAAAAGTTGGTTGTTTGAAAAAATAAAGAAAATCGACAGATCCTTAGCCATGCTAACAAAGAGAAGAAGAGAGAGAAATCAAATTACTAGCATACAGGATGGAAAAGGCAAGATCACAACACACACTTCAAAAATACAGAAGATAATCAGAAACTATTTTGAATCTTTATACTCCAATAAAATAGAAGATAGTGAAGGCATCGATAAATTTCTTAAGTCATATGATCTGCCCAGATTGAGTCAGGAGGATATAGACAACCTAAACAGACCAATATCAATTGAGGAAATAGAAGAAACCAACAAAAGACTACCAACTAAAAAAAGCCCAGGACCGGATGGGTATACAGCAGAGTTTTACAAAACCTTTAAAGAGGAACTAATACCAATACTTTTCAAGCTATTTCAGGAAATAGAAAAAGAGGGAGAACTTCCAAACTCATTCCACGAAGCAAACATCACCCTGATTCCTAAACAAGACAAAGACACTTCAAAGAAAAAAAACTAGATACCAATATCTCTAATGAACCTAGATGCAAAAATCCTCAATAAAATTCTGGCAAATCGGATTCAAAAACATATCAAAAAAATTGTGCACCATGATCAGGTAGGATTTATCCCTGGGATGCAAGGCTGGTTCAATATACGGAAATCAATAAATGTTATCCACCACATCAATAGGCTTAAAAATAAGAACCATATGATCATCTCGATAGATGCGGAAAAAGCATTCGACAAAGTACAACATCCCATTATGTTCAAAACTCTAGAAAAACTTGGGATAACAGGAACATACCTCAATATTGTAAAAGCAATCTATGCTAAGCCTCAGGCTAGCATCATTCTGAATGGAGAAAAACTGAAGGCATTCCCTCTAAAATATGGAACAAGACAGGGATGCCCTCTCTCACCACTTCTGTTCAACATAGTTCTCGAATCACTGACCAGAGCAATTAGACAGATGAAAGAAATTAAAGGCATAAAAATAGGAAAAGAAGAACTCAAATTATCACTATTTGCAGATGACATGATTCTATACCTAGCAGAACCAAAAGTGTCTACAAAAAACTGTTAGAGCTAATAAATGAATTCAGCAAAGTGGCAGGATATAAAATCAACACGCATAAATCAAAGGCACTCCTGCATATCAGCGACAAATCCTTTGAAATAAAAATGAGGACAACCACTCCATTCACAATATCCTCAAAAAAATAAAAGAAAATAAAATAAAATACTTCGGAATCAACCTAACAAAAGAGGTAAAAGACTTATACAATGAAAACTACAGAACCCTAAAGAGAGAAATAGAAGAAGATCTTAGAAAATGGAAAAATATACCCTGTTCATGGATAGGTAGAACTAACATCATCAAAATGGCGATATTACCAAAAGTTCTCTATAGGTTTAATGCAATGCCAATCAACATCCCAATGGCATTTCTTATAGAAATAGAGAAAGCAATAATGAAATTCATATGGAAAAATAAAAGACGCAGAATAGCAAAAACAATGCTAAACAGGAAGCGTGAATCAGGTGGTATAGCGATACCAGACTTCAGACTATACTACAGAGCAATAGTAACAACAACAGCATGGTACTGGTACCCAAACAGGCGGGTGGACCAATGGTACAGAATAGAGGACACAGAAACCAATCCACAAAACTACAACTATCTTATATTTGATATAGATGCTAAAAGTATGCAATGGGGGAAGGAAAGCATCTTCAACAAATGGTGCTGGGAAAACTGGAGATACATATGCAACAAAATGAAACTGAATCCCTTTCTCTCGCCATGCACAAAAGTTAACTCAAAATGGATCAAGGAGCCTGATATCAAATCAGAGACATGGCGTCTGATAGAAGAAGAAGTTGGCTACGATCTACATACTGTGGGGTCGGGCTCCAAATTCCTCAATAGGACACCCATAGCACAAGAGTTAATAACTAAAATCAACAAATGGGACTTACTCAAACTAAATTTTTTTTTTCTCAGCAAAAGAAACAATAAGAGAGGTAAATAGGGAGCCTACATCGTGGGAACATGTCTTTACTCCTCACACTTCAGATAGAGCCCTAATATCCAGAGTATACAAAGAACTCAAAAAATTAGACAACAAGATAACAAATAACCCAATCAACAAATGGGCCAAGGACCTGAACAGACACTTCTCAGAGGACATACAATCAATCAACAAGTACATGAAAAAATGTTCACCATCTCTAGCAGTCAGAGAAATGCAAATCAAAACCACCCTAAGATACCATCTCACTCCAGTAAGATTGGCAGCCATTATGAAGTCAAACAACAACAAGTGCTGGCGAGGATGTGGGTAAAAGGGTACACTTGTTCATTGTTGGTGGGACTGAAAATTGGTGCAGCCAATCTGGAAAGCAGTATGGAGATTTCTTGGAAAGCTGGGAATGGAACCACCATTTGACCCAGCTATCCCCCTTCTTGGTCTATTCCCTAAAGACCTAAAAAGAGCATGCTACAAGGACACTGCTAGATCGATGTTCATAGCAGCACAATTCACAATAGCAAGACTGTGGAACCAACCTAGATAACCTTCAATAGACGAATGGATAAAAAATGTGGCATTTATACAGCAGAATAAAACAGTCACTCATATGGTATTATGTAAACATTGTGAATGTGTAACTGATGTTACTCTGCAATATGTATTTGGGGTAAAAATGGAAACGCATAACTCACTTGAATCAGATGTATGAAAGATGAAAAAAATAAAAATAAAAAAATGTGTCATTTATACACAATGGAGTATTACTCTGCATTAAAAAATGACAAAATCATAGAATTTGGAGGGAAAAGGATGGCATTAGAGCATATTATGCTAAGTGAAGCCAGACAATCCCTGAAAAACAAATGCCAAATGTCTTCTTTTATATAAGGAGAGTAACTAAGAACAGAGTAGGGACGAAGAGCATGGGGAAAAAGTTTAACATTAAAAAGGGATGAGATTTTGGAGGGAAAGGGAGGGAGAAGGGATATTGCATGGAAATGAAAGGAGACCCTTAGGGTTATACAAAATTACATACAAGAGAAGTGAGGGGAAAGGAAAAAATAATACAAGTGGGAGATATGAACTGCAGTAGAGGGGATAGAGATAGAAGAGGGGAGGGGAGGGGAGGGGAGGGGGAAGAGTATAGATTGGAAAGGCAGCAGAATATAACAGACACTAATATGGCAATATATATATCAATGCAAGTGTAACTGATGTGATTCTGCAATCTGTATATGGCGTAAAAATGGGAGTTTATAACCCACTTGAATCAAAGTGTGATATATGATATATCAAGAACTATGTAATGTTTTGAACAACCAACAATGAAAATTAATTAAAAAAAGAAAAAGAAATATATGTAATTGTCAGGAGATTTAGCTTCGTTTATAGTGACACCAAAAATCTGGGTCTGCATCTATGTGACCTGGAGGACATGTTCTTTATTTTGTAATGAACATGAGGCAGCAGGTCTGAATTCTCCCTTTGTAGGTAAAGATCTGGTCTCCTTTACCAACTCTGTAAAGGTGTCAGGAGCCATCGGTGAGTCACTACCTTCTTTCCCAGAAAAGGCCCCTCTTTAGAGCTTTCCTGGCATTTAGCCATCCACACATCAGTATGTACCAAGAAAGTCTTACTCTGTCCTTGGTAAATCCAAACAAGTGAACCCACTGGGACTGGGATTGTGACTGGCTCTGGGTGCCTGGCTTCCTGAATCCCAAGTTCAGAAAGTTCCATCACCAAGAAAGTGAGGTAGGTCACTTACTTCAGGAACTGAATGAGGTCACTGCCTTGGCAACCACTTTGTCCTAACAGTTGCTTCCAAGGGTCCCATGAGATGGAGGCTGCACCTACTTCCTGTGTCACATTCACAATTTAAATGGTATATCAACCATAGGCACATGTTAACAGCTCTCCCCACAGGCCTGGTTTGGTCCATCTTCCCTACATTAAGAAGAGAGAGACTGATTCAGACACATCCCTGCATCCTGACCAGGTATTTTGTCAAGGAAGATGACTTTTTCTCTCTCAGGTCGTTCATAGCTGCCTACATCTTCTCCAGGGTTTATTTCTGAATGGAACTTGAGGATCCCCTACCTTCCTGTTTTGTAAGACCAACTCTGTCCCTGCTCTTCTGTAAAGTTAGATTGAGGGAACAGTGCATGGTTAGGGTTAATAACATGTTCGATTTGGGTTAGTAATCATTCTGTGGGATGAATAATGGTATTGAGAACCTATGATATTTACAAGAATCTATATGTGTAATATAAGTATGAAAACGGAAATCTAGGTAAGATTTGAAGCCCAGATGGGCACTGGGCCCTTGATTGGGATACTTAGCTTTGAATTATTTCTGCAAAGATGTCTCAGATAAATTGATATACAATGGCATAGGACCTTGTACCTTGAATGACTTAATGAGGAAGAAAACACCCAGTCAAAAACGGATAGGACCAAAAGTTCTTTAGATATAGGGTTTTGGTTAGAGAGTGAATGTAAATGTCAGCATATGTGAAGAGTCAGTCACAGTGATGAACTGGGGAAACTGTGTAGAAAAGCATATATCAATAGAGACATTAGGAAATCAGGCAAAGTACAAAGTGATTGATAGGATAAGACATTTTTAACAGGGTTGAGTATGAATATATAATCTTAGGAAGAAACAAATATGAAATCACCAAAAGAAATGATATTTGAGATCATTAGTGAGTCAGGACATGGATGTTGTTAGTAATACATGTTCACTTTCAATATAGGCTTTGGTACAATCATAAGTGTGACCCTTGCATTTTGTGTCAGGAATGTTACTGTGATGAAATGTATATGTATATCAGGTGACTAGAGTATTTCTTCCACCATTTCTGAAAGCAATATATTAAAGACTTTTAAATTAGTATTGGGGATACAAATAGGTATACTCTGGGTCTATGAATATAGAGATGATGCCTTAATAGACCATACTGTGAATAAATAATATAACTGGTACAAACTTTAAATAATAGATTGAATTGATATCTGAAAATATATAGGAAATCTTATGTTGATATACATACATTCATTCCAACCAGTTATACATCTAATGGTAATATTAGCATTACGGTATATCATGAAGAGTGTGTGAGTTTTGCTTCAAAAGTGATTATGGAAATCAAAAATAATGTGTTTGGAAAGAAACTCATGAAAAGAACAGTCAATAGACATGGAGTAATACATGTGTTATGAAGTAGGAAGTGATTGAAAGTAAACCAAATGCCTGTAAATTTGTGAAATTGTGGATGAAAGGATCTATTCTATAATGTCCATAAACTGAAGAAATAGTAATGTACCAGTGTTGAATAAAAATGAACTTCAAAATACACATCATGTCCCATAGGTGTCTACTTGCATTGATGTTAAACTGCGTCAGTTACTGTAGAAATATTAGGATTTGTAAGCACCATTCACTGAATTTCGTTTTCAGTACTAGGAAATAAATAGGTATTACAGGTGGATGAATATTTCTGAGAATATTCTTGTGAAAAGTTGATTATAAATCCACATACATGAATACGAGTGGATTTAGGGAGTGTATAATAAGACACATATATTGTATATTTTTGAAAATCTTGAGAGTAGATATGTATATCTATATACATAGATAGATAATTAGATAGATACATACATACACAGACATTAAAATATAGCCATATATATGCCATTCGAAATTCATCATGAAATACATATCATCCACATTTCCAAAAATATTCATTTTACTGAACATTCATTTATGCATAATATTGTTCATCTAGGAAATTCACCCATGGGTTGAATTTCCAGTTCCATCAGTATTTAGAGGGAGTGATCTCTTCTCACAATTTGTATCTTCCAAAATAAGCAAGCTCACAAGAATGTACGTGTGACACCGGGTAGAATTCTAAATATGCATGAAAAAATACATGTGATGAATAGGCTACAGAGAAAGGGAGAAAGAAATTTACATATGTGTTATCTTTCAAAACTCATGGAGAAGTATTACAATGAAAAGTTGACAAGATTTATAACACATAACCTTGATAAAGCAGAAGGCAAGTCCAAGTATACACCATGTCTCCTATGAAAGGCCTGTATTTCTATTCTGTTAGGTTTCTTTTTCTCCATCATATTAGGGTTAGTAGTCAGAGTCTAGTAGGGTATGGGTTAGTGACCGGGATTCAGTATTTCAAATGGAAAATAGGAAAAAGGAATCTAATGTGTATGCAAATATGTGCTACACAAAAATCTTCCCACTCTCATCCAGAACAATGCTTTGACATTACATTCACCCCAAGTAAGACACAATTAGTGGAGAAGAGTTAGACAATTTGTGAATACATATGTGAAAAGGAAAATGCTCAGGAGTTCACAACCTTGTAAGAGGTAGAAGAGTTTCCAAAAGTAAGGGAGAGGGTAAACACTCCACAAACATGGAGCTCTGCTGGACTAATGACTTTTTGAGAAACTGCCTCTGATTTGGGCACTTGAAACATATGTTCTTTTCAGGAGCTTTAGCTTTCTTTGTAGTGAGACCATCAATGCTGGGTCTCCATCTATGTGACCTGGATGACATGATTTCTTTTTTTCTAGTGAACATGAGGCAGCATTGCTGAATTCTTTCTTTGTAGGTAAACATTGAACACAGGGATGTAAGTATCTAACCGTGTGGTCTGTAAAGCCATTTGGTCATCCTCCACTTTCGTGGTGTTTCTTACTGCTGCACTGTGAGTTTGGTATTGGCTTCACGAAATACAAGGAGTTCAACTGTAACACAGTGCTGGAGGGAGTACTCTCACGTGTGGTGGATGGGGGTCTGCAGGAAAATGCACAAATGAGGCTTAGATCCCACATAGCTTTTCAACTTGACAATAGCAAACTGATTCTGAACATTGGCAGGAATCCTCTCCATATAACAATATGCCTTTACATTGAAGGGTCTGCTGGCTGTACCATGTCAATCACAAGTGATTTGGAAGCCAATCGCAAATCCACGTGGCCCCATCACAGATGTTTTTTAACACACCTACACTCCACTGCGTAGGCCCACTAGTCTGCAGGCTCCAACCCTCTGGCATCTCTGTTCTACACAATTTTCATGAAACCCAGTCAATCAAAGCACTGTCTGGTACAATCATGATCAGGAACAGGAAATCCAAAGGTTCTCCCTTGCCACCTGGTCATAGGAATTCTAAAAAATTCATGGTATTTATCTAGATATTTTTTAATGATGATGTTGGAGGCACTGTGCGATTCAATTTATACAGGAACCATTAAGTGGTGACGAAGATCATTTCAATGAAAGCGCTGGAGAACTCTTACAGGCAAGGCTTCCCAAAGAGTGGCAAAGATCACATGAAGCCAGGCCCATTGAGGTCTACAATGTGACTTCCATGTGTGTTTTGACTCTCAACTATGGCTGCCAATCTTTCAGAATAAAATCATATATATCCTGGCTGAGATTCCCAGTGCTCTATGGAAAGCCACCCTGGTCCTATATCTCAGTTTCCAATCGCGAATCTCATGCATGGCCTCCTTAAATCCCAACACAATTCATGGCAATACTTCTCTGAGATCAGTACCAGAACTCAGTCTCTAAGGGGAATCAAAAAAGAGATCAAGCCAAGGTAAACCCAGGCTTCTCATCCAACTGCCACACAAATGACGACAATTGAAACCAAAACACTCCCACACGGCCCTCATCCTCATTTATATAGACACTAATCAAAAGCTTTAGCTGGAAGTTTCCATGAGGGGCGCAGCCCAAGACATTGTCAAAAATAATCTCCCTTGTCCCTCATTTGCCTAAAGTCAGGGTGGCCTGGACAACCTTCCTGTGAACCAGAAGTGATCAAATAGCCCTGCCATTAATACTTCTCCACTTCTCAATTTTGAGGCCTACTGACTGTAGGGTACAGATTCTTTGAGTGAATTGGAGTCATGAGAATACCCAAGCACCTATTGTCTAGCCTCTGCAGGGCTTTGAAGAACTCATTTGACACAAAGGATCCCTATTCTCACTTGATGGAGGTCAGAAATCTTACAGAGGAATGCGAGAGACTGCATCCACAATGAATGATCTTATTTCCATTTTGGTTTTGGATGCACACATGGGATATTCCTTTAGATACATCAGGTTCTGATAATATAAGCCACAGCCTCAAACAGGGCCAAGAGGATGGTTCAGACACATCCCGTTCCAAAGCAATTAAGCAAAGAGCCACAGGTGATGCCCATTGGTTTCCCTTTGAAAACTGTTTTCATCAGGCTTCACAAAGGGGTGCCCTGAGGCAAAGACTTTCCTGACATTCATGGTAACATAAAAATAGATAATCAAATGGTTCAAAGCAGGGTTTCTCCACTGAGACTTTACTGGTCACACTGAAATCTGAGTTTTCTGAGCTTCTCACCATTCCCTTCAGCTATCTAGTACATGGCCATGTCACAGAGCTTGGAGGTGGTACATATCTTGGACACAAAACCATGAGCCTATTCTGGAGAGGGGCCAGAATTCAGGAAGAATACAGGAACTTAGGAAGTTAGTAGGTGTTGCCCATGGAAAAGACAAGCCGCAGTCCATTCATAAATTGGGCAGGGTGAATGCTGGGAAGCTTTCAACTAGACAGGACACATCTATTGATTCATTCTCTTTTCTAATGTCTACAACCACGGACACAGTGGAATACAGAGACATAAAAACACTCGCCTTGTCAAAAAACTTACAAGAAACAATTCACACAAAACCAAACAAACCACTTTTTTACCTATTCTCAGAACATGAGGAAAAACCACAAACACCCATACCCACAAATGCACCTCCTTCCCCCAAGTAGGTCTGTGACTATCTGGAGTGTCCTCTGACTGGTAGGCCATAAAATTTCCCCAGAAATGGCCTTTCCTGTATCAGATCTGGTCTCCTTGGTCAACTCTGTGAAATTGTCAGGAGGCAGTGATGAGCCAATTTTTGTCCTCTCAGGAAAGACCCCTCTTCAGAGCTTTCTTGGTATTTGGACACCCTTACATCAGCAGGTACCAAGAAAGACTGACTCTGTCCTTGGTAAATCCACAGAAGTGAGCCCACTGGGACTGGGACTGGGACTGGGTCTGGGTGCCTGGCTTCCTGGATCCCAAATTAAGAGAGTTCCATTACAAAGGAAATAGGTCAGGTCACTTCCTTCAGGAACTGAATGAGGTCACGGCCTTGGCAACCACTTTGTCCTAACAGTTGCTTCCTAGCATCTCCTGATATGGAGGCTGCCCCTACTTCATGTGATACTTTCACATTTTAGAATAGTATAGAAACCATAGTCACCTGGGAACAGCTCTCCACACAGGCCTGGTTTGGTCCATCTTCCCTACATCAGGAAGAGAGAGGCTGACTCAGACACATCCTTTCATCCTGATCATGTTGTTTTTCATGGAATATGACTTTTGCTCTCTCAGGTCCTTCATAGCTGCCTTCATCTTCTCCAGAGATCATTTCTGCATGGACTTTTGAGGTTCTCAGTAGGTGGAAGATCCCCTACCTTCCTGTATTGTAAGACCAACTCTGTCCCTGCTGTTCTGTAAAGTGAGATTGAGGGAACAGTGTATGGTTAAGGTTAATAGCATGTTCGATTTGGGTTAGGAATCATTCTGCTAGATGAATAATGGGATTGGGAACCTGCGATATTTATAAGAATATAGACATGAAATATAAGTATGAAAACAGAAATCTAGGAAAGAATTGAAGCCCAGAAGGGCATTTGGCCCTCAATTGGCATACTTAGCTTGAATTATGTCCTTCAACAAGGTCTCAGATAAATTGATATACAATGGCATAGGACTCTATACGTCGGATGATTGAATGTTGAAGAGAACATCCAGTCAAAAATGGATAGTCCGTAGGATTATGAAGATAATCAGTAGGTTTAGGAAGAAGAGTAAGTCTAGCAGTTGGACCAAACGTTCTTTAGCTTTAGGGTTTCGGTTAGAGAATGAATGTAAATGTCAGCACATGTGAAGAGTCAGTCAAAATGATGAACTGGGGAAAATATGTAGGAAAGAAGATATCAATAGAGACATTACGAAATCAGGCAAAGTATGTAGTGAGTGATAGGATTTGACATTTTCAACAGGGTTGAGGTTGAATATATAATCTTAGGAAGAAACAAATATGTAGTCACCATTAGGATTCATATTTGAGAGCATAAGGCAATCTGGACATTATATTGTTAGTATTCCATGCTCACGTTCCAGTTAGGCTTTGGTAAAACCATAAGTGTGACCTATGCAATTTGTGTCCAGAATATTACTGTGATAAAATGTATATGTAGATCAGGTGACCTGAGTATTACTTCCACCATTTCTGGGAGCAATATTTTGAAAACTTATAAATTAGTATTGGGGATACTAATAGGTTTACCCTGTGTTGATGAATATAGAGATGATGCATTAATAGACCACACTGTGAATAAATTATATAACTGGTTCCAAATTTAAATAATGGATTGTGTTGATTTCTGAAAATATATGGGAAATCTTATATTGATATACATACATTCTTTCCAACCAGTTATATATCTAATGGTAATATTAGGGTTAGCGTTTATCATGAATAGTGTGTGAAATTTGCTTCAAAAATAATTATGGAATCGAAAATAATGTGTTTAGAAAGAAGTCTAGTGAAAAGACCAGTAAAGAAACATGGAGGAATATATGTGTTCCGAAGGAGGAAGTGATTGAAAGTGAACCAATTGTTTACAAATTTGTGAACTTGTGAATGAAAGAATATATCTTATGATGTTCACAAACTGAAGAAATAATAATGTACCAGGTTTGAATGAAAATGAACTTTAACAAACACAACATATCCCATAGGAATCTACTTGCATTGATGTTAAACTGGGTCAGTTACTGTAAAAATATTGGGATTTATAAGCACCATTCCCTGAAGTTAGTTTTCAGTACTAGGAATCAAATATGTATTTCAGTGGATGTATATTTCTGAGAATAATCTTGTGAAAAATTGATTATAAATCCACATACAGGAACATGAATGAATTTAGGCAGGGTATAATAAGACACATATGTTTTATATTTTGGAAAATCTGGAGAATATATATATATATATATATATATATATATAGATATAGATATAGATATAGATATATATAGATATATATAGATATATATAGATATATATAGATATAGGCACACAAACACACACGCATTATAATGTAGCAATATATATGCCAATTGAAATTCATCATGAAAACTAACTCATCCGCATATCCAAAAAATTCATTGTACTGAACATGGATGTATGTATAATGTTGTTCATCAAGGAAGCTCACCCATGGGTTTAATTTTCAGTTCCAACAGCATTTAGGAGGAGTGATCTCTTCTCACAATTCATATCTGCAAGTCAGCCACCTCACAAGAATGTACGTGTGAAACCAGGTAGGATTCTATTTGTGCATATAAAAATACATGTGCTTAACAGGCTACACAGAAAGGGAGGAGACATTCACGTATTTGTTAACTTTAAAAACACATGGAGAATTATTTCAACAAATAATTGACTAGATTTATAACTCCTTCCTCATGTCATTCAAAAGGCAAGTCCAACTATACACCATGCCTCTTCTGAACTGCTTGTATTTCTATTATGTTTGGGTTATTTTTCTCATCATATTAGTATTAGTAGTCAGGGTCTAGTAGGGTATGGGTTAGTGTCAGGGATCCACTATTATGAATGGAAAATTTGAAAATGAATCCAATGTGTATGCAAATATGTGCTACAAAAAATCTTCCCCCTCTCATCCAGAACAATGACTTGACATTACCTTAGCCCCAAGTAAGTCACAATTAGAGCTGAAGAGTTAGATAATCTGTGAATACATATATGGAATGGAAAATGCTCAGGAGTTCACAACCTTGGAGGTGGTAGAGGAGTTTCCAAAAGGAAGGGACAGGGTATACACTCCACAAACATAGAGTTCTGCTGGCCTAAAGACTTCCAGAGAAACTGCCTCTGAGGTTGAACCCTTGAAATATATGTTGTTGTCAGGAGCTTTAACTTCCTTTGTAGTGAGACCGTCAAAGCTGGGTCTGCATCTATGTGACCTGGAGGACACAGTGCTGGAGCAAGTTCTGTCATGTGTGGTGAGTCAGGGTCTGCAGGAAAATGCACCAACCAGGCTTCTATCCCACATAGCTTGCCCCCTTGACCATAGCAACCTTATTGGAAACATTGCCCTGAAACCTCTCCATATAACAAGATGCCTTTATATAGAAGGGTCTGCTGGCTGCACCATGTCTGTCTCAAGTCATTTGAAAGTCAATGGCAGATCCCCATGGCCCCACCATAGATGTTTTATGACACACCTGTCCATCACTGCTTTAGGCCCATTACTCAGCATTCTCCAACTTACTGGCATCTCTGTTCTACACCATATTCATAAAACCCAATCAAGGCACTGTCTGCTATACTCATGATCACTAACATGACCTCCAAAGGATCTCCAGTGCCACCTGGTCATGGGAATTTCTAAAAATTCATTGTATTTATCTAGCCATTTTTCACTGATGAAGTTGTTGACACTGTGGGTTTCAATTTATTCAGGAACTATTAAATGTTGAGGAAGCTCATTTCAATGAAAGTTCTGGAGATTTCTCACAGGCAAGCTTCCCAAAGAGTGGCCAAATGGTCACATGATGCCAGGCCCAATGAGGTCTACAATGTGAGGTACATGTGTGTTTTGACTCTCAACTATGGCTGCCAACTCTTTCAGAATAAAATCATGTGATATCCTGCCTGAGATTCCCAGTCCTCTGTGGAAAGCTTCCCTGGGCCTAGATCTGTTTCCAAGGGCGAATCTCATGTCTGGCCTCCTGAAATCCCAACACAATTTATGGCAATACTTCTCTGAGGTCAGTTCCAGAACTCAGTCTCTAAGGGGAATCACACCAGAGTTCAAGCCCAGGTTGACTCAGTCATCTCTTCCATCCGCCACACAAATGACGACAATTAAAACCAAAACACTCCCACATGGCTCTCATCCTCTTCCAAATAGACACTCATAATAACTTCTTGCTGGAGGTTTCCATGAGGATCACAGCCCAAGACAGTGCCCAAAATAAGCTCCCTTGCTCCTCATTTGCCTAAAGTCAGGATGGCCTGGAAACCCTTCCTGTGAACCAGGAGTGATCAAATAGGCCTGCCATTAATACTGCTACACTTCTCCACTTTGAGGCCTTCTTACTGTGGGGTTTAGATTCTTCATTTTTTTTTTTTAATTTTTGGAAATTTAATTGGAAAGTTAAAAAAAGTGTATTGCAGAATATTAAATTTCTTATGGAGAAGACTTCATCTTGTTTGTGAAGGAAACCTTGATGCCTTGCCATTCTGGTTATATGGAGACACTCAAAATTTTCTGTTACAAACTACATGGATGAATGGTAAAGCACATAGTTTTTTAAAACTGAAAGGCAGATAACAGCAAGTAAGATAACAAATAAAAGACAATTTTATTAAAAAATAAAGTTGTAAAATGACTCAAATATACGAAATTCAATTCCTTTTTTCTTTTTTTTTGGTTGTTCAAAATATTATAAAGCTCATGATATATTATCTTTCATACATTTGACTCAATTGGGTTATGAACTCCCATTTTTACCCCAAATACAAATCGCAGAATCACATCAGCTACACACTCACGTCTTTACATAATAGCATATTAGTGATTGTTGTATTCTGCTACCTTTCTTATCCCCTACAATCGCCCCGCCCTGCCCTCCCATCTTTCTTCTCTACCTCTTCTGCTGTTGTTCAATTCGCTCCCTTTTTCCCCCCCTTTCCCCTCACAACCTCTTATATGTTATTTTGTGTACCATTGTCTCCTACCATTTCCATATGCTTTCTCTTCTCTCTCCCTTTCTCTCCCCCCACTCATCTCTGTTTAGTGTTAATATTTTTCTCATGCTCTTCCTCCCTGTTCTGTTCTTATTTGCTCTCTTAATATAAAACAAAACATTTGGCATTTGTTTTTTTAAGGATTGGCTAGCTTCGCTTAGCATAATCTTTTCTAATGCCATCAATTTCCCTGCAAATTCTATGGTTTTGCATTTTTTAGTGCTGTGTAATACTCTATTGTGAATAGATGCCACATTTTTTTTTATCCATTCGTTTATTGAAGGGCATCTAGGTTGGTTCCACAGTCTAGCTATTGTGAATTGTGCCGCTATGATCATTGATGTGGCAGTATACCTATAGTGCGCTCTTTTAAGATCCTCAGGGAATAGTCTGAGAAGGGCGATAGCTTGGTCAAATGGTGGATCCATTGCCAGCTTTCCCAGGAATCTCCATGCTGCTTTCCAAATTGGCCTCACCAATTTGCAGTCCCACCAGCAGTGTACAAGTGTACCCTTTTCCCCACATATTCGCCAACACTTATTGTTGTTTGACTTCATAATGGCTGCCAATCTTACTGAAGTGGAATGGTATCTTAGGGTGGTTTTGACTTGCATTACTCCGACTGCTAGAGATGGTGAGTATTTTTTCATGTACTTCCTGATTGATTGTATGTCCTCCTCTGTGAAGTGTCTGTTCAGGTCCTTGGCTCATTTGTTGATTGGGTTATTTGTTATCTTATTGTTTATTTTTTTGGGTTATGTGTATATTCTGGATATTAGGGCTCTATCTGAAGTGTGAGGGGTAAAAAATTGTTCCCAGGATGTAGGCTCTCTATTTACCTCTCTTATTGTTTCTCTTGCTGAGAAAAAAAAAACTTTTTAGTTTGAGTAAGTTCCATTTTTTTATTCATGTTTTTAACTCTTGGGCTATGGGTGTCCTATTAAGGAATTTGGAGCCCGACCCCACAGTACGTACATCGTAGTCAACTTTTTCTTTTATCAGACGCAGTTTCTGTGATTTTATACCTAGCTCTTTGATCCATTTTGAGTTAACTTTTGTGCATGGCGAGAGAAAGGGATTCAGTTTCATTTTGTTGCATATGGATTTCCAATTTTCCCAGCACCATTTGTTGAAGATGCTATCCTTCCTCCATTGCATGTTTTTAGCCCCTTTATCAAATATAAGAAAGTTGTAATTTTGTGGATTGGTTTCTGTGTTCTCTATTCTGTACCATTGATCCACCTGCCTGTTTAGGTACCAGTACCACGCTGTTTTTGTTACTATTGCTTTGTAGTACAGTTTGAACTCTGGTATCGCTATACCTCCAGATTCACACTTCCTGCTTAGAATTGCTTTTACTATTCTGGTTCTTTTGTTTTTCTATATGAAATTCATGATTGCTTTATCTATTTCTAAAAGAAATGCCATTGGGATTTTGACTGGCATCGCATTTAACCTGTAGAGAACTTTGCGTAATATCGCCATTTTGATGATGTTAGTTCTGCCTATCCATGAACAGGGTACATTTTTAAATCCTCTAACATTTTATTCAATCTCTCTCTTTAGGATTCTGTAGTTTTCATTGTATAAATCTTTTAACTCTTTTGTTAGGCCGATTCCCAAGTATCTTATTTTCTTTGAGGATATTGTGAATGGAGTGGTTTTCCTCATTTCCATTTCAGAAGTTTTGTTGCTGATATACAGGAATGCCTTTGATTTATGTTTGATTATTTTATATCCTGCCACATTGCTGAATTCAATAATTAACTCTAGCAGTTTCTTTGTAGACCCTTTTGGGTCTGAATAATATATTATCATGTCATCCACAAATAGCGATAATTTAAGTTCTTCTTTTCCCATTTTTATGCCTTTAATTTCTTTTGTCTGTCTAATTGCTCTGGTTAGTATTTCAAGAACTAAATTGAATAGAAGTGGTGATAGAGGGCATCCCTGTCTTGCTCCAGATTTTAAAGGGAATGCCTTCAGTTTTTCTCCATTTAGGATGATGCTAACCTGATGTTTAGCATATATAGCTTTTACCATGTTGAGGTAAGCTCTGTTATTCCTAGTTTTTATAGTGTTTTAAACATAAAAGAATGCTGTACTTTGTCGAATGCTTTTTCTGCATTTATCGAGATGATCACGTGGTTCTTGTCTTTAAGTCTATTGATGTGGACGATTACATTTATTGATTTCCGTATATTGAACCAGCCTTGCATCCCAGGGATGAATCCTATTTGATCATGAAGCACAACTTTTTTGATATGCTTTTGTATTCGATTCGCTAGGATTTTATTGAGAATTTTTGCTTCCAAGTTTATTAGAGATATTGATCTGTAGTTTTCTTTCTTTGAAGGTTCTTTGTCTGGTTTGGGGATCAGAGTGATGTTGGCCTCACTGAATAAACTTGGAAGATCTCTTTCTTTTCTATTTATTGAAATAGCTTGAAAATTATTGATATTAATTCTTCTTTGAAGGTTTTGTAGAACTCCACTGTATACCTATCCCGTCCAGGGCTTTTTTTGGTTGGTGGTCTTTTAATGGTTTCTTCTATTTCTTCCTTTGTTATTGGTCTATTTAAATTGTGTGTGTGTTCCTGACTCCATCTGGGCAGATCATATGACTTAAGAAATTTATCAATATCTTCATTATCTTCTATTTTATCAGAATATAGGGTTTCCAAACACTTTCTAATTATCTTCTGTATTTCTGTAGTGTCTGTTGTGATATTGCCTTTTTATCCCATATGTTAGTAATTTGAGTTTTCTCTCGACTTCTCTTTGTTAGCATGGCTAAGGGCCTGTCGATCTTATTTATTTTTCAAAGAACCAACTTTTATTATTTTTCAATTTTTTCAATGGTTTTTTTTGTTTCAATTTCATTGATTTCTCCTCTAATTTAAATATTTCTTGTCTTCTACTACATTTGCTGTTGTTTTTCTCTTCCTTTTCTAGGATTTTGAGATGTAGTGTGAGTTCATTGATTTGATTTTTTTTTCTTTATTTGAAGTAAGAATTCCAAGAAATGAATTTCCCTCTTAAAACTGCTTTCATTGTTTCTCATAGAATCCGCTATGTTGTGTCTGTATTGTCATTTGTCTCTAACAATTTTTTTATTTCCTCCTTTATATCTTCTGTAACCCATTGATCATTCAGTAACATATTGTTCATTTTCCATGTGATGTAGAATTTTTCCTTCCTTCTTTTATCATTGATTTCAAGTTTCATTTCATTATGATCAGATATGGTGCATGGTATTATCTCCATACCTTCATATTTACTAAGAGTTTCCCTATGGCATAATATATGGTCTATATATGAGTAGGATCAATGTGCTGCTGAGAAGAAGGTGTATCCACTTGATGATGGTTGATATATTCTATATATGTTGGTAAAGTCTAGGTTATTGATTGTGGTATTGAGTTCTATAGTTTCTTTATTCAGCTTTTGTCTAGAGGATCTGTGTAATGGCAAGAGCTGTGTGTTGAAGTCACACATAATTATTTTGTTAAAGCCTATTTGACTCTTGAACTTGAGGAGAGTTTGTTTTATGAACTTTGCAGCACCATTGTTTGGTGCATACAAATTGATAATTGTTATGTCTTGTTGGTGAATTGTTCCTTTTAACAGTATATACTGTCCTTCTTTATCACTTTTGATTAACTTAGGTTTGAAGTTGATTTTATTCAAAATGAGTATGGTCACTCCTGCTTGCTTCCGAGGGCCAACTATGGCTGCCAAGTCTTTCAGAATAAAATCATGTGATATCCTGGCTTTAGAAAGCCACCTTGGGCCTAGATCTCAGTTTCAAAGGGCGACTCACATGCATGGCCTTCTAAAATATCAACACAATTCATGGCAAAATAAGCTCCCTTGCCTCTCATTTGCCAAAAGTCAGGGTGGCCTGGACACCCTTCCTGTGAACCAGGAGTGATCAAAAAGGCCTGCTGTTAATACCACTCTGTTTCTTTAATTTGAGGCCTACTGAATGTCAGGTATAGACTTTTTATGTGATATGAAGTCATGAGAAAACTCAAGAACATCTGCAGAGCATTGGAGAATTCATTTGACCCAAAGGATCCCCATTTTCACTTGATGGAGGTCAGGAACCTAACAAAGGAAGGCAAGAATCTTCATCCACATTGACTGCTCTTTTTGCAATTTTGGTTTTGGATGCATACATGGGATCTTTATTTAGATCCATAAGGTGCTGATAATCTAAGCCACAGCCTCACACAGGGCCAAGAGGCTGATTAAGACACATCCCTTTCCAAAGCAATTACTACACTGAGGTCAGTTACAGAACTCAGTCTCTGAGGGGAATCACACCAGTATTCAAACCCAGGTGGACCCAGTCATCTCTTCCAAACACCACACAAATGACCAAAATTAAACCCAAAACACTCCCACATGGCCCTAATCTTCTTCCATATATACACTCATCATAACCTCTGGCTGGAGGTTTCCATGAATGGTGCAGCCCAAGAGAGTGTCCAAAATGAGCTCCCTGCCCCTCATTTGCCTAACCCCAGGGTGGCCTGGACACCCTTCCTGTGAACCAGGATTGATCACATAGGTCTGCCATTAATACTGCTGTGCTTAACCAATTTGAGGCCTAATGACTGTCAAGAATAGATTCCTATGTGATTTGGAGCCAGGGCAACGGAACGATAGGTTAGCAAAAGGCCCAAAGCAGGGTTTCTCCACTGAGACTTTCCTGGTCACACTGATATCTGAGTTCTCTGTGATGCTCGCCATTCCCTTCAGCTATCCAGTACATGACCATGTCACAGAGCTTGGAGGTGGTACATATCTGGAACACAAAACCATTAGCCTAATCTCGAGAGTGGCCAGAATTCAGGAAGAAAACAGGAACTTAGGAAGTTAGTAGGTGTTGCCCATCGATAAGGCAACCTGCAGTCCATTCCTAAAATGGGCAGGATGAATGCTGGGAAGCTTTCTACTAGACAGGACACATCCACTGATGCATTCTCTTTTCTAATGTCTACAACCACAGTCACAGTGGGATACACAGACATAGAAACACTTGCTTTCTCAAATGACTTTCTAAAAACTGTCCACTCCAAACCAAACAAACCGACTTTCCTACCTATTCTCAGAACATGATACAAAACCACAAACTCACACCCACATTCACAAAGGCACCTTCGTCCCCCTAGTAAGTCTGACTATCCAGAGTGTCCTCTGACTGGTGGGCCATACTATGTTCCCCCGACGTAGCCTGTCCTGTCTCAGATCTGGTTTCCTTGTCCAACTCTGTGAAGTTTTCAGGAGCCGGTGCTGACCAATACCTGCTTTCTCAGGGAAGGCTTGTATTCAGAGCCTTCCTTGCATTTGGACATCCTCACAGCAGTAGCTACCAAGAAAGACAGACTCTGTCCTTGGTAAATCCAAACAAGTGAGCCCACTGGGACTGGGACTGGGACTGGCTCTGTGTGCCTGGCTTCCTGGATCCCAAGTTCAGGGAGTTACATCACCAAAGAATTGAGGTAGGTTAATTCCTTCAGGATCTGAATGAGGTCACGGCCTTGGCAACCACTTTGTCTTAACAGTTGCTTCCAAGGGTTCCATGAGATGGAGGCTGCACCTACTTCCTGTGACACTTTCACAAGATAGAAAGTTATATAAACCATAGGCGCCCAGGAAGAGCTCTCAACACAGGGCAGGTTTGGTTCATCTTTTTTATATTAAGAAGAGAGTGGCTGACTCAGACACATCCCTTCATCCTGACCAGGTTGTTTGCTATGGGAGATGACTTTTGCTGTCTCAGGTCCTACATTGCTGCCTACCTATTCTCCAGGGATCATTTCTGCATCGACCTTTGAGGTTCTCAGCAGGTGGAAGATCACCTACATTCCTGTATTGTAAGACCAACTCTGTCCTTGATCTTCTGTAAAGTTAGATTGAGGGAGCAGTGAATAGTTAGGGTTAAAAACATATTCTATTTAGGTTAGGAATTATTCTGCGGGATGAATAATGGTATTGGGAACCTGCAATATTCACAAGCATATATAGGTGAAATATAAGTATGAAACCAGAAATCTCGGTAAGATTTGAAGCCCTGAAGAGAATTGGGCCCTTTTTTGGGATATTTAGCTTTGAATTGTGTTCTGCACAGATGTCTCAGATAAATCGATATACAATGGCATAGGACCTTGTACCTTGTATGATTGAATGTTGAAGAGAACATCCAGTCAAAAAGGAATAGTTGGTAGGATTAGGAAGATAGTAGGTAGGATTAGAAAGAAGAGTGAGTATAGGATTTGGAACAAAAGTTCTTTAGCATTAGGGTTTGGGGTAGTGAGTGAATGTGAATGTCAGCACATGTGAAGAGTAATTCACAATAATTAACTGGGTAAAATATGTAGGAAAGCAGATATCAATAGAGACATTAGGAAATCAGGCAAAGTATAAAGTGAGTGATAGGATTAGACATTTTCAACAGGCCTGAGGTTGAATATACAATCTTAGGAAGAAACAAATATATAGTCACCAATTGGATTGACATTTGAGAGCATTAGGTAACCTGGACATGGATGTTTTTAGTAATCTATGCTCAATTTCCATTTAGGCTTTGGTACAATCAGAAGTGTATCATTTGCTTTTTGTGTCCAGATTATTAATGTGATAAAATGTAGATTTAGATCAGTTGACATGAGTATTTCTTCCACCATTTCTGGTAGCAATATTTTGAAGACGTATAAATTAGTATGGGGGTATAAAGAGGTGTATCCTGTGTCTATGAATAGAGAGATAATGCATGAATAGACCATACTGTGAATAAGTAATATAACTGCTTCCAACATTAAATAATGGATTGAATGGATATCTGAAAATATTGTTATACATTCATTTATTCCAACGAGTTATACATCTAATGGTAATATTAGGTTTATGGTTTATCATGAAGAGTTTGTGAGTTTTGCTTCAAAAGTGATTATGGAAATCAAAAATAATGTGTTTGGAAAGAAGTCTCATGAAAAGACTGGTCAGGCAACACAGAAGAATGCATGTGTTCTGAAGAATAAGTGATTGAAAGTGAAACAAATGCCTATATGTTTGCGAACTTGTGGATGAAATATATATCCTATGATGTGCATAACGTGAAGAAATATTAATGTACCAATCTGAATAAAAATGAATGTCAAAATACACATCATGTCCCATAGAAATCTACTTGCATTGATGTTAAACTGAGTCAGTTACTGCAGAAATATTAAGATTTGTATGCACAATTCACTTAAGTTAGTTTTCATTACTAGGCAACAAATATGTATTTCAGGTGGATGAATATTTCTGAGAGTAATCTTGTGAAAAGTTGATTATAAATCCACATACATGAATATGAATAAATTTAGGGAGTGTATATAAGACACATATATTTCATATTTTGAAAAATCTTGAGAGTATATATATATATATATATATATATATATATATATATATATATATATATATACACACACACATATAGATATTAAAAAGTACCAAAATATATCCCAATCGAAATTCACCATGAAATGTATCTCATCCACAGATAAAAAATTTTCATTTTACTGAACATGGATTTTTGTATAATGTTGTTAAAATAGGAAGCTCACTCATAGGTTGAGTTTTCAGTTCCAACAGCGTTTAGGAGGAGTGAACTCCTCTGACATTTTGTGTCTGCCATGTCAACCACCTCACAAGAATGTACGTGTGATACCAGGTAGGATTCTATATGTGCATATAAAAATACATGAGCTGAATAGGCTACAGACAAAGGGAGATAGAAATTCACATATTTGTTAACTTTAAAAACACAAGGAGAACTATTTCAACAAACAGTTGACTAGATTTATTACTCCTACCCTATATAATGCAAAAAGCAAGTCCAACTATACACCATGGCTCCTCCGAACTGCTTATATTTCAATTCCGTTTGGTTATTTTTCTCCATCATATTAAGAATAGTAGTCAGAGTCTAGTAGTTTATGAGTTAGTGTCAGGGATTCAGTATTTCGAATAGATATTTGGAAAATGTTTCTGATGTGTATACAAATATGTGCTGCACAAAAATCTTCCCACTCTCATCCAGAACAATGCCTTGACATCACCTTCGTACAAAGTAAGACACAATTAGAGGAGAAGAGTTAGAAAATCTTTGAATGCAAATTTGGAATGGAAAATGCTCAGGAGTTCAAAACCTTGGAGGTGGTAGAGGAGTATTCAAAAGTAAGTGACAGGGTAAACAGGGTAAACTCTCCACAAACATACTCTGCGAGTATTAAGACTTCTTTAGATACTGCCTCTGATGTTGGGCACTTGAAATATATGTTGTTGTCAGGAGCTTTAGCTTCCTTTGTAGTGAGACCATCAATGCTGGGTCTGCATCTATGTTACCTGGAAGACAATGGTTTCTAATTTTCCAATGAACATGAGGCAGTAGTGCTGAATTCTCTCTTTGTATGTAAACTGTGGACACTGGGTGCTAAGTGTCTCCCCCTGTAGAGTGTGAAGCCATTTAGTCATCTTCCACTTTTCATGGTGTTTCTTGCTGCTACCCTGGGAGTTTGGTATTTGCTTCACAAAATGCAAGGAGTTCAACTTGGACACAGTGCTAGAATGATTTCTGTCACGTGTGGTGTGTCAGGGTCTGCAGGAGAATGCACCAACCAGGATTCTATCCCACATAGCTTGCCCCCTTAAAGATATCAACCTGATTTCAAACATTGCCCCAAAACGTCTCCATACAACAAGCTGCCTTTACATCTAAGGTTCTGCTCGCTGTACCATGTCAGTCACAAGCCATTTGGAATCCAATGGCAGATCCACATGGGCCCCACCACAGATGTTTTATCACACACCTGCACACCACTGCTCTAGGCCCACTTCACAGTAGGCTCCAACTTTCTGGCATCTCTGCTCTACACCATTTTTATGAAATCCAGTCAATCAAGGCCCTGACATGGTTGTTTTTTGTAATCCATGCTCACTTTCCATTTCGCTTTGATGAAAGGTTAATAAAATAGGTACTTGTCACTTCCTTTTTTTCTGTATGTTTAACAAAACATGTTGAAATCTTGAGAACTTTTCGCTAATTTTGTTCTCAGAATGTGCTGTCCCAACTGCCAAATGGCAGAATGTACTCCCTCACCCGCTTGTACGAAAACTGCCCACTAGATCTGACCCGTCAATAAATTTCCCTCCCTGCCCTCTCCAAGGAAAGTATATAAGGTCAGCTTAAGCTGTTCTCAGGGCTCTCCTCTCTATTCAAGTGAGCTCTGAGCCCCAGCATGCTGGACCCCCAATAAACCCTTTGCTATTGCTGAGTGAAAATGGTATACTGTTCTGGACTTAAAAGATGCTTTCTTTTGCTTGCCTCTGCATAAAGATAGTCAGTTGCTGTTTGCTTTCCAGTTGGTAGACCCAGAAACCGAAACTTCTGGTCAACAAACTTGGATTAGACTCCCACAGGGGTTCAAAAACTCCCCCACTCTCTTTGATGATGTCCTCCACAGAGATATCAACAGATTCAGAACTATGCACCCCGAAGTCACCCTGCTTCAATATGTGGATGCCCTGCTACTGGCAGCCAACACCAAGGAACACTGTGAGTCTGCGACCCAAGCACGATTATGCGAGCTTGCTCAATGGTGGTATAGAGCTTCTGCAAAAAAGGCTCAAATTTGCCAGCAAGAAGTAATCTTCCTGGGCTATTCCCTTAGGGGTGGTAAATGATGGCTCACTGAGCCCAGAAAACCAACCATTGTGCAGATACGACGCCCATCTAACAGGAGACAACTCAGAGAGTTTCTTGGGACTTTTGCTGGCTTTTGCAGGTTATGGATACCTGGGTTTGTGTTCTTAGCTGCTCCTTTACACCCGCTGTTAAATGAGGATACCCAATTCCAATGGACCCCTGAGCACCAGCAAGCTTTTGATAATATAAGGACGCTGACACTGAACACCTAAACTTCACAGAGCCCAGCCTGCAATTACAGAAAGCCCTACACTACGTTAAAAATGTGCATCAACTAATTAACCTTGGTTCAAAGAAACTGCAAGCATTCCTGAAGGATCAAGAACAGAGTTTTCGACTAAACGACTCACAGTGAAAGGAAATATCTGAATGGGTAACAAAAGCCTGTCAGGTCTGTCAATTGGTTAATGCTTACAGTTCCAAGCTTCCTGTAGGAAAGCACCTACGAGGAACCAGACCAGGACAATTCTGGGAAGTGGACTTTACTGAAATTAAGCCAGCTAGGTATGGACTTAAATATCTCCTAGTCTTTGTAGATACATTTTCAGGATGGATTGAAGCCTTTCCCACAAAATAAAAAACAACGGCCCAAATGGTGGTCAAAAATATTCTGAAAGATATTTATCGAAGATACGGCCTGCCTAAGGTAATAGGGTCTAATAATGGAACGACGTTCATGTCCCAGGTAAGTCAGGGGTTAGCCAGGACCCTGGGGATTAATTGGAAGTTACATTGTGCTTATAGAACCCAGAACTCAGGACAGGTAAAAAAAGTAATTAGAACCATTAAAGAGACCTTAAAAAAATTAAGCTTAGAGACCGGCATAAAGGATTAGACTATGCTCCTGCCTTAGGCACTGTTTCATGCAAGAAATACTCCCTCTGTTTCTTTGTGCAAACTCACCCCCTCTGAAATTCTCAGTGGGGCCCCTCCTCCAGTAAGGTACCTAACCCCAACCCTAAGATCTAAAGATCCCTTCAACACCCCCTTGCTTGTCAGACTTAAAACTCTTGAAAGAACTCAGCTATTCATGTGTAAACAGCTGGCCACTCCCTACCAACTTGGGAGGAGGGGACTCCACATGGATATCAAGTAAGAGACTTTATCTACATAAGATGACATCTGGAGTCATCCCTGGAACCCCGCTGGAAAGAACCATACCAGGTGCTAATTATAACACCTACAGCACTAAAAGTAGAGGGAATCACTTCCTGGATCCATGCTTCTCATCTCAAGCCTGAGCCCTGTCCAGACTCTGGCTGGAAACTGGAAAAGAGTGGTAACCCTTTCAAATTGCATATTCGCCATGTGGATAAGGCTATAGACTCTCCCCTTGGCCACCAGTAATCCTAACCCTCATCAGCCCGTTCAGCAGTGATGGCTGATCACAAATCCTACTACACAAGAAGTATGGTCTTTCTCGCATACAGCCCCCTTAGGGACCTGGTGGCCATCTCTCCACCCAGATATTTGTCAGCTGGCTATAGGTCTTTCCTATTAGGATATCCCAGATGAAGAGGATCCCACTAATATTCAATTAAATACCTTTTGTACGATAGATAATGGAAACAAACATTATAGATGTAGGGACACGTGAGCCAGACGCAGGTTGGCTAGCCTAGATTACTATGTTTGCCCGGGTGGATATCAAAGCCACAAACAGCCATGGCAATGTGGGGGAAAAGCTGACTTCTTCTGTAAGTCATGGGGATGTGAGCATACAGGGGGTGCCTGGTGGAACCCAAACTCCTCATAAAATTCAGTACACAGCATTGGCCATATTACCAATTAGAAAACCAAAACCGATGGGCTCCAGAGGGGTCTCTAGATCCTCAAATTCTATGTGACCTTTTTAAATTGTGCAAGTGCTCAAAAGGGTGAACGGAGATTCCCGTATGTGGAGGCCTTTTCCCTCCTTCGCTCACATCCTGAACTATGCTTCTCCAATAGATCCTCACCCTCAGCTTTCTGCTCCAGACTCTCTGCTGTCACTCCCACCTCAGGAACCTGATTTCTCCCCTCCAATAACTAGATCAAAAACCCAAACCTCCGCCAGTTCTCAGACCATTGCCTCCTTGCTGAGGTAGCAAGTACTGAGGCACCCTTCCACGACTCACTCCTCTCTTCTACTGTCAGTGCCCGCACCGGGTCCCACCAAGTCTCTTTCCAGCTAACCCAAAGGTCAAACCAGGTGAGGAGAACCCTCAGTCACCAATCCAGGATGTAATGAAAATGGTCTTTAAATTTGTTTGTCATCACTGAAAACAGGTTACTTATTATTTAAACTCCCTCACAGGTTTTTTGGAAACACACTTCCGTCTTCCCCTCAGCTCTATCTGTTCTACTTCTCACTTTTTTGTTGATAGGAAAATCCCAAACCCCTTTCCCATTATTCTTTTACATTTCTTTTTTCTCATACTCATATCCACAAAGCTGCTTTCACCCCCCGCCTTCGCCGTCTTCCCCCTCTATATCAGGCCGAAAGAAAAGTCTTTACTGACCTTCTCTAGAAGTCCTCAAAATGGCTGACTTTAGGACTTTCCGCAACAGAGTCCCTATAAAAGAGTTCAATGTAGATAAACTTCCTCTTTTCATGTTGCCTGCTCTACTTGTCCACTGGCTGGAAAAATCAGCACTCCTAAGCTAGACACCCCCTTACTAGTTTTTCACAAAATATGTGAACAAGGCCGCTGACCTTGAGCTGGGGCTTCACAGAGATGGCTACATTTCTTAGATAAAGAAGGTACCAACTGGGCTCCATGGTAACAGCTGGCAGGGAGAAAAAAAAAAAGAGAAGAAAAAAGCTCTCCCCATCCCAGGTGTCATTAAAAATGTAACTTGTCCAGAACAGAGGAAAAAAAACACAAACAAAAACTGCTTTTTTGTGAACTTCTGCAGACTGTGAACTTCTGATTCCCTTCTGTTACATGTTGGGTACAAAATTCTGAAACTACCTAAACTTGTGGTTCAGGGGATTAATTGATTACAACAGAAGCTATGCCTTCTAAATCAGGTTGCATCTAAATAGGACTGTTTCCCTGTCTTCCGTTCTATCTTAGGTGCCTTGCCTTGTCCATACCTACAACAGTATAATTCTATACACTTAAACATTGTTTATGTTTTCGTAAAAAGGTCAACAGATGTGATTAATTATGTAATGATGCAGATGTTTCCCAGAATGCTCTATCATGATGCAGGATCATTTACATATCAAATAGGGGGTCATACAACACAGTTCTGCTGGGAACATGTATCCCTCACTTTAGCCATGCAATAAGGAATAGGAGTTGCTGCAGGGGTGGGTACAGGAACCACTGGCGTAGTCCATGGGACACAACAAATGACCCAATTAGAAGCAGCAGTAGACCAAAGCTTAAAGATATTAAAAACCTCCATCACAGCTTTACTCGAATCTTTTACCTCTCTCTCTGAAGTTGTTTTACAGAATAGGCGAGGGTTGGACTTCCTCTTCATGAGAAAAGTGGGCCTTCGTGCTGCATTGAGGGAAGAATGTTGTTTTTATGCCGACCATACTGGTTGTAAAAGAATCAATGAGTAAATTAGGAAGACAACTTGAAGAGCGTCAACGAGAGAGAGAGATCCAAAAAGGGTGGTTTGAGTCTTCGTTCACACAGTCCCCCTGGTTAACTACGGTTTTATCAGCCCTGGCCGGTCCATTAATAATCCTCATTTTTTGCTAAATGTAGGAACCTGTTTGCTCCATCGTGTAGTTTCATTTCTCAAATGGGACAAGTTAAACTTTTGGTAATCTGAAAACAATATACCCCACTAGGAGACATAAAATGTGACACCACCCAAAGATCACTTTTATGATTAAAAGTAACCAGAAGAAGTGGGGAATGAAAGGTTAATAAAATAGGTATTTGTCACTTCCTGTTTTTCTGTATGCTTAACAAAACACTGTTGAAATCATGAGAATTGTTTGCTAATCTTGTTCCCAGAATATGCTGTCCCCAACTACCACACAGCAGATTGTAATCCCTCACCCGGTTTCACGCAAACTGCCCACTCGCCCTTACCCATCAATAAACATCACTCTCTTCCCTCTCCAAGGAAAGTATATAAGCTCTGCTTAAGCTGTTCTCAGGACTCTCTGCTCTATTCAAGTGAGCTCTGAGCCCCAGCATGCTGGACCCTCAATAAACCCTTTGCTGTTGCATGAGACAGTCTCTTGGTGGTCTCTTCCTTTGATGCTCGAACGACCTTTACATTGGTACAATCATAAGTGTGACCTTTGCTTTTTGTGTCCAGAAAATTACTGTGATAAAATGTATATGTAGATCAGGTGACATCAGTATTTCTTCCACAATTTCTGAGAGCAATATTTTGAAGACATATAAATTAATATTGGGAGTACAAATAGGTGTAACCCGTGTCTATGAATATAGAGATAATGCATGAATAGACCATACTGTGAATAAATAATATAACTAGTTCCAGCTTTAAATAATGGATTGAATTGATATCTGAAAAAAATACAGAAAATCTTATATTGATATACATACATTCATTTCAATGAGTTATACATCTAATGGTAATATTAGGGTTATGGTTTATCATGAAGAATGTGAGTTTTGCTTCAAAAGTGATTATGGAAATTGAAAATAATGTGTTTGGAAAGAAGTCTAATGAAAAGACTAGTCAAGAAATATGGAGGAATACATGTGTTCTGATTCAGGAAGTGATTGAAAGTGAAACAAATGCCTATAAATTTGCTAAATTGTGGATGAAATATATACACTATAATGTGATTAAATTGAAGAAATAGTAACGTACCAGTGTTGAATAAAAATTAACATCAAAATATACATCATGTCCCATAGGAATCTACTTGCATTGATGTTAAACTGGGTCAGTTACTGTAGAAGTATTAGAATTTGAGTGCACCATTCAGTGAAGTTAGTTTTCAGTACTAGGAAACAAATATGTATTTCAGGGGAATGAATATTTCTGAAAATAAACTTGTGAAAAGTAGATTATAAGACAATGTACATGAACATGAATGAATTTAGGGAGTGTATATAAGACACATATATTTCATTTTTTGAATAATCTGGAGAATATATATATATATATATATATATATATATATATATATATATATATAATTTCAAAACTCACACAGAGACATTATAATATGCCAATCAAAATTTATCATGAAATATATATCATCAACATATCAAAAAATATTTCTTTTACTGAACATGGATTTATATACAATGTTGTTCAACTAGGAAGCTCCCCATAGGTTGAATTTTCAGTTACAACACGTTTAGGAGGAGTGATTTCTTCTCACAATTTGTATCTGCCACGTCAGCCACCTTACATGTATGTACGTGTGATACCAGGTAGGATTCTATATGTGCATATACAAATACATGTGCTGAATAGGCTACAGAGAAAGGGACACAGAAATTCACATATTTGTTAACTTTAAAAACACATGAAAAACTACCTCAATTGAAAATTGACTTGATTTATAACTCCTATCCTATATATATTGCAAAAGGCAAGCCCAGCTATACACCATGCCTCCTCTGAACTATTTGTATTTCTATTCTGTTTGGGTTATTTTTCTCCATCATATTAGGATTAGTAGTCAGAGTATAGTAGGGTATGGTTTAGTGTCAGGGATTCAGTATTTCAAATGGAAAATTGGAAAATGAATACAATGTGTATGTAAATATGTGCTACACAAAAATCTTCCCACTCTCATTCAGAACAATGCATTGACATTACCTCCACGCCAAGTAATACACAATTAGAGGAGAACTGTTAGAAACTCTGTGAATACATATCTGGAATGGAATATGCTCAGGAGTTCACAAACTTGGAGGTCGTAGAGGAGTTTCCCAAACTAAGGGCCAGGGTTCACATTTCACAAACATGGAGCTCTGCTGCCCTAAAGACTTCTTGAAAAACTGCCTATTAGGTTGGGCACTTGAAATATATGTTGTTGTCAGGAGTTTTTGCTTCCTTTCAAGTGAGAACATCAAAGCTGGGTCTGCATCTATGTGACCTGGAGGACATGGTTTATTATTTTCCAATGAACATGAGGCAGCAGTGCTGAATTATCCCTTTCTACGTAAATTGTGGCAACTGGGGGTTAAGTGTCTTCCCATGTGGACTGTGGAGCCATTTGGTCATCCTCCTATTTTCATGGTTTTTCTTGCTGCTTTCTTTCTTGGTATTTGCTTTATGAAATACAAGGAATTCAACTGGGACACAGTGCTGGTGGGAGTTCTGTTACGTGTGGTGGGTCAGGGTTTTCAGGAGAATGAACCAACCAGTCAGCTATCCCACATAGCTTGCCCCCTTGTCCATAGCAACCTGGTTCTGAACATTGCCCTGAAACCTCTCCATATAACAATATGCCTTTACATAGAACTGTCTGCTGGCTGCACCATGTCAGTCACAAGCCATTTGGAAGCCAATGGCAGATCCACATGGCCCCACACAGATGTTTAATCATACACCTGTCCACCTCTGATCTAGGCCCACCACTCAGCAGGCTCCAACTTACTGGTTTCTCTCTTCTACACCATTTTCATGAATCCCAGTCAATCAAGGCACTGTCTGGTACACTCATGATCAGACATAGGACATTCAAAGGTTCCTCAGTACGACCTGGTCATCTAGGCATTTTTAAAGCATGAAGTTGGAGGCACTGGGGGTTTCAAAACATTCTGGAACCAATAAATGGTGAGGAATCTCATTTCAATGAAAGCTCTGGAGAACTCTTACAGTCAAGTCTTCCCAAAGAGTGGCCAAAAGGTTACATGAAGCCAGGCCCATTGTGGTCTACAATGTGAGGAATATGATTGTTTTGATTCTCAAATATGGCTGCCATGTCTTTAACAATAAAATCATGTGATATCCTGAGATTCCCAGTGCTCTGAGGAAAGACACTCTGAGCCTAGATCTCAGTTTCCAAGGGCGACTCTCATGCGTGTCCTCCTAAAATTCCAACACAATTCATGGCAATACTTCTCTGAGATCAGTTTCAGAACTCAGTCTCTAAGGGGAATCACACCAGAGTTCAAGCCCAGGTGGACCCAGGCATCCCTTACAACCACCACACAAATGACCACAATTAAAACCAAAACACTCCCACATGGCCCTCATCTTTTTCCACATAGACACTCATCATAACCTCTGGCTGGAGCTTTCCATGAGGGGCGCAGCCCAAGAGAGTGTCCAAAATAAGCACCCTTGTCCCTCATTTGCCGAACGTCAGGGTGTCCTGGACACCTTTCCTGTGAACCAGAAGTGATCAAATAGGCCTACCATTAAAACTGCTCTGCTTCTAAAATTTGAGGCCACTGATTGTGGGGTTTATATTCTTTATGTGAATTGGAGTCATGAGAAAACCCAAGCATCTATGTTCTAGTCTCTGCAGGGCTTTGAAGAACTCATTTGACACAAAGGATCCAGATTCTCACTTGATCAAGATCAGGAACCTTTCAGAGCAATGCAAGAGACTCCATCTACAATGACTGCTCTTTTGGCCATTTTGGTTTTGGATTCACACATGGGATCTTTCTTTAGGTACATCAGGTGCTGAGAATCTAAGCCACAGCGTCACACAGGGCCAAGATGCTAATTGAGATACATTCCTTTCCAAAGCAATTAAGCAAAGAGCCACAGGTGATGCCCATTCATTTCTACTTGAAAACTGTTTTCTTCAGGCTTCACAAGGGGTGGCCTGAGGCAAAGACGTTTCTGACATTCAGGGCAACAGTACAATAGGTAATCAAAAGGCCTAAAGCTCGGTTTTTCCACTGGTCACACTGATATCTGAGTTTTCTGAGATGCTCGCCATTCCTTTCAGGTATCCAGTACATGGCTATGGCACAGAGCTTGGAGATGGTACATATCTTGGACACAAAACCATGAGCCTATTCTCGAGAGTGGCCAGAATTCAGGAAGAAAACAGGAACTTAGGAAGTTAGCAGGTGTTGCCAATCGATAAGGCAAGCTGCAGTCCATTCATAAATTGGGCAGGATGAATGCTGGGAAGCTTTCTACTAGACAGAACACATCCAATGATGCATTCTCTTTTCTAATGTCTACAACCACTGACACAGTGGGATACACAGACATAGAAACACTCGCCTTGTCAAAGGACTTACTAGAAACTGTTCACTCCAAACCAAACAGACCGCCATTCCTACCTATTCTCAGAACATGAGACAAAACCACAAACCCTCACCCACACCCACAAAGTCACCTTTTTCCCACAAGTAGGTCTGTGACTATCCAGAGTGTCCTCTGACTTGTTTGGTTAAAGAGCTGGAGGACATGGTTTCTTATTTTTCAATGAACATGAGGTAGCACAGCAGATTTCTCTCATTGTAGATAAACTGGGGCCACTGGGGGCTAAGTGTCTCCCCTTGTGGACTGTGAAAACATTTATTTATCCTCCACTTTTCGTGGTGTTTCTTGCTGCTGCACTGGGTGTTTGGTATTTGCATCACAAAATACATGGAGTTCAAATGGGACACAGTGCTGAATCTAGTTCTGTCACGTGTGCTGGGTCAAGGTCTGCAGGAGAATGCACCAACAAGGCTTCTATCCCACATATCCCTGAAACCGCTCCATATAATAGGATGCCTTTATATATAAGCAACTGCTTGCAACACCATATCAGTCACAAGACATTTGGAAGCCAATAGCACATCCACATGTCCACAACACAGATGTTTTATCACAAACCTGCAAACCACTGCTCTAGGCCCAATACCCAGCAAGCTCCAACTTTCTGGAATCTCTGTTCTACACCAATTTTCATAAACCCAGTCAATCAAGGCACTGTTTGGTACACTCATGATCGGCAACAAGACATCCAAAAATCTCCAGTGCAACCTGGCCATGGGATTTTTTAAAAAATCATGGTATTTATCTAGCCATTTTTCAAAAATGAAGTTGGAGGCACTTAGGGTTTCAATTCATTCAGGAACGATTAACTAGTGAGGAAGTTCATTTCAATGAAAGCTCTGGAGAACACTAACAGACAAGGCTTCCCAAAGAGTGACCAAAAAGTTACATAAACTAAGGCCCATTGAGGTCTAGAATGTGAGGTCCATATGATTTTTGACTCTCAACTATAGGTGCCAAGTCTTTCAGAATCAAAACATGTGATATCCTGGCTGAGAGGCCCAGTGCTCCGTGGAAAGCCACCCTGGGCCTAGATCTCAGTTTCCAAGGGCAGCACTCATGCCAGGTTTCCTAAAATCCCAACACTATTCATGGCAGTACTTCTCTGAGGTCAGTTCCAGAACTCAGTCTCTAAGGGAATCACACCAGAGTTCAAGAACAGGTGGACCAATTCATCTCTTCCAACAGCCAAACAAAAGACCACAATTTAAACCAAAACACTCCAACATAGCTCTCATCTTCTTCCATATAGACACTCATAATTACCTCTGGCTGGAGTTTTCCATGAGGGGCACAGCCCACGATCGTGTCCAAAATAAGCTGTCTTGCACCTAATTTGCCTAAAGTCGGGGTGGCCTTCTTGTGAACCAGGAGAGATCAAATAGGCTTCCCATTAGTACTGCTCCACTTCTTTAATTTGAGGCCAATTGACTGTGGGGTTCAGATTCTTTATGTGAATTGGAGTAATGAGAAAACCCAAGCACCTATGGGCTAGCATCTGCAGGGCTTTGAAGAACTCATTTGACCCAAAGGATCCCTATTCTCACTTGATGGAGGTCAGGAAAGTTACAAAGGAAGGCGAGAGACTTCATCCACAAAGACTGCTCTTTTGGCCATTTTGGTTTTTGATGTACACATGGGATCGTTATTTGGATCCATCAGGAGATGAGAATCTAAGCCACAGCATCACAAAGGGCCAAGAGGCTGATTCAGACACATCCTTTTCAAAGCAATTAAGCAAAGAGCCACAGGTAATGCCCATTCTTTTCCATTTGACAACTGTTTTCTTCAAGCTTCACAAAGGGGTGACCTGAAGAAAAGACCTTCCTGACATTCAGGGGAACAGAAGAATAGGTAAACAAAAGGCCTCAAGCAGGGTTTATCCACTGAGGCTTTCCTGGTCACACTGATATCTGAGTTCTCTGAGGTGCTTGCCAATCCCTTCAGCTACCCAGTACATGCTCATGTCACAGAGCTTTGCGGTTGTATATATCTTAAACACAAACCATGAGCCTATTTTGGAGAGTGGCCAGAATTCAGGAAGAAAACAGGAACTTAGTAAGATAGCAGGTGCTGCCCATCAATAAGGCAAGCTGCAGTCCATTCATAAATTGTGCAGAATGAATGCTGGGAAAGTTTCTGCTAGACAGGACACTTCCATTGATGCATTCTCTTTTCTAATGACTCCAACCACGGACACAGTTGGATACACAGACACAGAAACACTCGCCTTGTAAAACGACTTACTAAAAATAGTTCACTCCAAACCAAACAAACCTCCATTCATACCTATTCTCAGAACATGAGACAAAACCACAAACCCACACCCACACCACAAAGGCACCTCCTTCTCCCATGTAGGTCTGTGACTATCCGGATTGTCCTCTGACTGGTAGGCCACACTATGTTCCCCAGAAATGGCCTGTTCTTTCTCAGATCTGGTCTCCTTGGCCAACTCTGTGAAGTTGTCAGGAGCCAGTGGTGAGCCACTACCTGCTTTCTCAGGAAAGGCCCCTCTTCATAGCTTTCCTTGCATTTGGTCATCCTCACATCAGTAGGTCCTAAGAAAGACTGAGGCTGTCCTTGGTAAATCAAAATAAGTTCAACCACTGGGACTGGGACTGGGACTGGCTGTGGGTGCCTGGCTTCCTGGATTTCAAGTTCAGAGAATTTCATCACCAAGAAAGTGACGTGAGGTCACTTCTTTCAGGAACTGAATGAGGTCACTGCCTTGGCAACCACGTTGTCCTAACAATTGCTTCCAAGGGTCCCATGAGATGGAGGCTGCCCCTAATTCCTGTGACAGTTTCACAAGTTAGAATGGTATACAAACCATTGGTAACCGGGAACAGCTCTCCACACAGGCCTGGTTTGGTCCTTCAGGTCTACATTAAGAAGAGAGAGGCTGATTCAGACACATCCCTTCATGCTGACCAAGTAGTTTGCAATGGGAGATGACTTTTGCTCTCTCAATTCCTTCATAGCTGCTTACAAATTCTCCAGGGATCATTTTTGCATGGACCTTTTAGTTTCTCAGCAGTTGGAAGATCCCCTACATTCCTGTATTGTAAGACCAACTCTGTCTCTGCTCTTCTGTAAAATTAGATTGAGAGAACATTGTATGTTTAGGGTTAATAACAGGTTCGATTTGGGTTGGAAAGGAAACTAAACGGTTGAGCAAACAGGGTCCTACAGTTAGCAACAATATGAGGATTATTAGTGGACTGGCTAGGGCAGATAAAAGCGTAATTAACCAGGTGGACTGTGTGAACTAAGACTCAAACCACCCTTTTTGGGCCTCTGTCCCTCTTTGATGCTCATCAAGTCGTTTTCTTAATTTACTCATAGATTCTTTTACAACTCCAGTATTGCCAGCATAAACACAACATTCTTTTCTCAATGCAAGCACCAAGGTTCCCTTCGCTCATGAAGAGGAGGTTCAACACTCGCCTGTTCTGTAAAACAACTTCAGAGAGAGAGAGAGGTTAAAGATTCCTGTAAAACTGTGATAGAGGTTTTTAATGTCTTTAAGCTTTGGTTTATTTCTGCTTCTAATTGTGTCTTTGTTGTGTCCCATGAACTAGGGCAATTGTTCTTGTGCCCACCCATTCAGCAACTATTATTCCTAATAGAATGGCTAAAGTGAGGGATACAGGTTCCTGGTAGAACCGGGTTGTATGCCACCCCCCCCTATTTGATCTTTAAATGAACCTGCTTCATGATAGAGCACTCTGGAAAACATCTGCATCATTACATAATTAATCACATCTGTTGACCACTTTATGAAAACATAAATAATTTTTAAATGTATAGGATTATACTGTTGTAGGGATGGACAAGGTGAGGCAACTAAGATAGCACCAAAGACAGGAAAACAGTCTTATTTGGTTGCATCTGGATTTAGAGGGCATTTCTTCTGTTTTAATCAATTAAGCCCCTGAACCCGAAGTTTCAGTAGTTTTAGAATTTGTACCCAACATGTAAGGGAAGGGGCTCAGAAGTCCACAGTCTGCAGAAGTTCACAAAAAGCAGTTTTTGTTTTTGTTTTTTTTTTCCTCTGTTCTGGGTAAGTTAACTTTTCCAGGACACCTTGGAACGGGACAGCTTTTTTGTCTCTTTATTTTCTCCCTGCCAGCTGTCACCATGGAGCCCAGTTGGTAAGATTTTTATCTTAGAAATGTAGCCATCTCTGTGAAGAACCAGCTCAAAGCCTGAGGAATCATTCACATATTTTGTGAAAAACTAGTAAGTTGGAGTCTAGCTTAGAAGTGGTGATTTTTCCAACCAGTGGTCAAGTAGAACATGGCAACATGAAAAGTGGAAGTTTATCTCCATTGAACTCTTTCAGAGGGACTCTTTTTCTGAAATACCTAAAGTAAGCCTTGGTGAAGACTTGTTGAGAAGGTCATTTAAGACATTTCTGTGGACCTGGTACAGAGGGGGAAGACGGGGAAGGCAAGGCTGAGAGAAGTTCCGTGGATCTGAGAATGAGGAAGGAGAGATGTAAAAGAATAATGGGAAAGGGGTTTGGGATTTTCCTAGCAACAAAAACTTGAGCAGTAGTACAGGTAGAGCAGAGGGGAAGACGGGAGTGCGTACCCCACAAAGCCTGTGAGGGACTTTAAATTCTTTGTAACCTGTTTTCAGTGATGACAAAGCAACTTTAAAGGCCATTTTCATTACATCTAGGATAGGGGTCTGAGGGCCCTTCTAAGCTGGTTTAAGCTTTGGGTTAGCTTGTTAGAGGACCTGGTGGGATCCAGTGAAGGCACTGACAGGAGAAGAGAGGAGTGAGTGGATGGAAGGGTACCTCAGTATCTGCTACCTCAGCAAGGGGGCAATGGTCTGAGAACTGGTGGAGGTTTGGGTTTTTGATCTAGTAATTGGAGGGGAGAAATCAGGTTGCTGAGGTGGGAGTGACAGCAGAGAGTCCAGAGCAGAAGGCTGAGAGTGAGGAACTATGGGAGAAGCATAGTACAGGATGTGAGCGAAGGAGGGAAAAGGACTCCACATAGAGGAATTTTTCCTTTCTGAGCACTTGCCGAAGTTAAAAATGTCACACAGAATTTGAGAATTAGAGACCCCTCTGGGGGACATAGTTTTTGGTTGTCTAATTGGTAATATGGCCAGTGCTGTCTACTGAATTTGATGAGGATTTTGGGTTCCACCAGGCAGCCCCTGTATGCTCACATCCCCATGACTTAAAGAAGAAGTCGGCTTTTCCCCCACACAGCCATGACTGTTTGTGGCTTTGATAGTCCCCCGGGCAAATATAGTAATCTAGGCTAGCCAACCTGAATCTCTCTCGTGTGTCCCTGCATCCATAATGTTTGTTTCCATTTTTTTATGGTACAGATGGGATTTAATGAAATTTTAGTGGGATCCTCTTCATCAGGGATATCCCAATAGGAAAGACCTATAGCCAGCTAAAAAATGTCTGGGTGGAGAGATGGCCACCAGGTCCCTAAGGGGGCTGTATGCGAGATAGACCATACTTCTTGTCTAGTAGGATTTGTGATCAGCCATCGCTGCTGAACGGGCTGATGAGGGTTAGAACTACTGGTGGCCAAGGGGAGAGTCTATACCCTTATCCACATGGCGAATACGCAATTTGAAATGGTTACCAGTCTTCTCCAGTTTCCAGCCAGAGTCTGGACACGGCGAAGTTTTGAGATGAGAGGCATGGATCCAGGAAGTGATTCCGTCTACTTTTACCACTGTAGGTGTTTTAAGTAGCACCTGGTATGTTCCTTTCCATCAAGGTTCCAGGGATGACACTTGATGTCGTCTTATGTAGATGAAGTCTCTTACTTGATATTGATGTGGAGTCACCTCGTCCCCAGGTTGGTAGGCAGTGGCCAGCTGTTTCCACCGGTATCGCTGAGTTCTTTCAATGGCTTTAAGTCTATCAAGCAAGGAGGTGTGTAAGGGATCTTTAGGCCTTAGAGTTAGGGTTAGGTCTCTTACTGGAGGAGAGGCACCATAGAGAATTTCATAGGGGGTGAGATTAAACAAAGAAACAGAGGGAGTATTTCTTGCATGAAACAGTGCATAAGGCAGGAGCATAGTCCAATCTTTTATGCCGGTCTCTAAGCTTTATTTTATTAAGGTCTCTTTAATGGTTCTATTTATTTTTTCAACCTGTCCTGAGCTCTGGGATATATAAGCATAATGTAAGTTCCAACTAATCCACAGGATCCTGGTTAACACCTGAGTTACCTGGGTCCATTATCAGACCCTATTACCTTAGGCAGACCATATCTTAGAAAAATATCTTTCAGGATCTTCTTGAAAACCATTTGGGACGTTTTTTTGTTGTTGTTGTTGTTGTTGTTGTTGTTGTTGTTTTTGTGTGTGTGTGTTTGTGGAAGGCTTTAATCCATCCTGAAAATGCATCTACAAAGACTAGGAGGTATTTAAGTCCATACCTTGTTGGCTTAATTCCAGTAAAGTCCACTTTCCAGAATTGTCCCGGTCTGATTCCTCGTAGGTGCTTTCGTCTAGGAAACTTGAAAGGGTCAGCATTAACCAATTGATGGACCCGACAGGCTTTTGTTACCCGTTCAGTTATTTCCTTTCGCTGTGAGTTGGTTAGTGGAAAACTCTGTTCTTGATCCTTCAGAAATGCCGGCAATGTCTTTCAACCAAGGTGAGTGAGTTGATGTATATTTTTAACGTAGTGTAGGGCCTTCTGTAATTGCAGGCTGAGCTCGATGAAGTTGAGGCGTTCAGTGTCAGTATCCTTAAATGTTATCAAAAGCTTGATGGTGCTCAGGGGTCCATTGGAATTGGGCATCTCCTTTTAACACTTGGTATAAAGGAGCAGCTAAGGACACAAACCCAGGTATCCATAACCTGCAAAAGCCAGCAGTCCCAAGAATCTCTCTGAGTTTTCTCCTGTTTGATGCCGGTGGTATCTGCACAACGGTTTGTTTTCTGGGCTCAGTGAGTCATCGTTTACTGCCCCTAAGGGAATAGCCCAGGAAGATTACTTTATGCTAGCAAATTTGGGCCTTTTTGGCAGAAGCTCTATACCTGAGTTAAGCAAGCTCGCATAATAGTGCTTGGGTCCCAGACTCACAGTTTTCCTTGGTGTTGGCTGCCAGTTATCCACATATTGAATCAGGTTGACTTCAGGGTGCGTAGTTCTGAAGTTGTTGAGATCTCTGTGGAGGGCTTCATCAAAG
The DNA here is from genome assembly GCF_048772815.1 of Callospermophilus lateralis. Classification (NCBI taxonomy): domain Eukaryota; kingdom Metazoa; phylum Chordata; class Mammalia; order Rodentia; family Sciuridae; genus Callospermophilus; species Callospermophilus lateralis. The sequence continues at coordinate 363,696 of NW_027513126.1, forward strand.
TGAGTAGGGGAGTTTTGAACCCCTGTGGGAGTCTAGTCCAAATTAGTTGACCAGACGTTCCGGTTTCTGGGACTACCCACTTGAAAGCAAACAGCAACTGACTATCTTTATGCAGAGGCAAGCAAAAGAAAGCATCTTTTAAGTCCATAACAGTATACCATTTCCGCTCAAGTTTCAGAGTGCTAAGTAGATTGTACGGATTAGGTACCGTGGGGTGAATGTCCTGCACTCTGTGGTTAATCTCTCTTAGGTCTTGAACGGGTGATAGTCCCCAGTTCCTGGCTTCTTTTACTGGTAGCACAGGATTGTTACAGGCCAATTAACAGGGCCTTAGGGCCCCTATGGCCAGATATTTCTGAATATGAGGCCTTATTCCATCTTTAGCTTTTTTTGCTTAGAGGATATTTTTGACATTGATTGGGGAAGCTGAGGTTTTTAACTCCACTGTTATTGGAGGTTGTTTAAAGGCCAGGCCTAACCCAGCAGTCTTTGCCCACGCATCTGGGTAATCTGTTATCCATTTCTGGGGTAGATTACCTGTTTGATCAGTCTTGGGGGGTGTGAAGAGTGGATGTTCATCTTCTACTAATATAGTTAAAGCCGTGACTATAGGAGTTTTTACTGAAGGATTTAGAAATTTCATTTGGGGCCCTTCAGGGTTAAAAGTTATTTTGGCGCGGAGCTTGCTGAGCAGATTTCTGCCCATCAATGGGTCCGGGCATCCTGGGATTACTAGGAAGGAGTGATGGATTTCTCCTTTCCCCAGGTCCATGTTCCTCTTATTTGTCTAAACCCGATATTTTCTTCCATTAGCCCTTTGAACTACAGACCTTTTATTTGATAGAGGGCCCGATGGGGCCTTGAGGGCTGAGTATACTGCTCCTGTATTCACTTCAAAGTTTACTTGGGTCCCCTCCACTTCAAAAGTCACCCTGAGCTAGGGGAAGTGATCTGAGCCCCGATCTTCTTAGTCATCCTCCAGACTCAGAATGTCTGCCTGGCATGGCTGTCTCTTTCCAGGGCACTCTTTGGCCCAGTGTCCTTTTTCTTTACAGTAGGCACATTGATCTGAGGCCAGGGGTGGCCTCTGGCGTGGGCCCAGGTATCCCTTCCTGTCACCCTGTTTCTTAAATTCTGGCCTATTTGCTGTTGTAACCAGGACCTTAGTCAATGCCTTAGTCTGTCTTTTGCTTCTCTCATCCTCCATTTGCTCCCTTTCTTTCTCCCTGATGCTCTCTTATAGTATACTTTCTTGGCTTCTCTGACTAAATCTCTCTTTTAACATTTTTTTAATAACCATGGCAGCTTGCCCAATTAAGGCCATCGTGACAGATGCCTTTTGATCCTCTGCCTGAGGATTGAAAGGAGTATATCTCATATATGCCTCCATAATTCTCTCTAGAAACATAGAGGAATATTCATCAGGCCTTTGAATAATCACTCTTACCTTGGCCAAATTAGTTGCTCACCTAGTGGCCGCTTGGAGACCTGCTATTAGAGCCTGGCAATAAGTGGAAAGATGCTCCCTACCTTCACAGGTGTTGGCGTCCCAGTTGGGTCGGTTCAAGGGGAAGCCATCTTTGAGTATGTTGGAAAGTTGTGTCGATCACCCATCTGGTACGAAGATATTTTCTTCTAGCTTCCAGGAGGTTTTTCTCTCATTCCTTTGTCATGAAGAGAGTCTCTAGGAGTTGTTGACAGTCATTCCAAGTAGGCAGGTGTGAAAACACCAGCGAGTTTTTTGAGTTCTTTTAGCCGGGCCAGCTTTCTCCTGGGAAGGAGGGGCTGTGTGTTCCATGGGAGAGTCATCGGGATGGCAGTGGGCCAGCCTAGCTTCCTCGAATGATGTAGAGGCTGAGTCAGCAGCAGGGGAATCACTTAGAGGGTTTTGGGTGTTGGGGGACAAGGGCAGAAGATAAAGAGGGGGAGGAGAGTCCAGTAGAGTCTTGTGATACAGGGAGAACAGAGGGTGCAGGAAAAGGAGCAGAGAGTATGAGAGATAGAATCATGGGGGAAGGAGGAGGAGTGGAGGCAGGGACAAGGAAAGGCTTCACCCATGGAGGAGGAGATTTGCAGAGGTCTTGTCAAGTTAAGATATACGACTGTTGATCTGGATGGCTTTGTGGCCCTGGCTGAAAGACAATATCTCTGACTTTTCGAAATAGTGCGAAGTACAAAGATCCTTCTGGGGGCCCTCTGACTCCAAAGGCGGGTCATTCTGAGGCACAGAATCTGCCAGGTTTAGCGTTTTATGGAAAAAGAAAGATTCTGAGCCCTTAAGCAGACTTTGGTCCAGTGATCAAGGGTCAGGGACAGAGGCATTGAAGTGCTCTGTCCCATAAGGAAAGATACACAGACATTGAAAGCAACGACACATGACACAGACAAGACAAGACAATAAAGATAGGCAATGGACGTCCAATACTGAGACCAAAACTGAGTAGCCAGCAAAACCCGATGGGCTGGCAATACCGAATCCAAAACAAAATAGCACTGAGTCAAGGAGACTATTGTTCCTCTATTTCCAGACTCCATTCCCCAGGGACATGGCCTGTGGCTCTGTGACATGTCTGTCAGCCACACTCGGAGAGAGCACACTCTCTTCACCGATAGCCATTTTGCCAAACCCTAACCTGAAACCTGAAACCAGAAAGAGGGGCCTTATTTACCCACAAAGGAGCCTGTTGGGTGTCTTTCATCTGCGGTGGCCGGATCTCGCTGGGGCCACCAAATGTAAAGGTCAGGCAAGGGTCGGTGAAAGAGACCACCAAGAGACTGTTTCATGCAACAGCAAAGGGTTTATTGCGGGTCCGGCATGTAAGGGCTTAGAGCTCACTTGAATAGAGCAGAGAGCCCTGAGAACAGCTTAAGAAGTGCTTATATATTTTCCTTGGTGAGGGCAGGGAAAAAAGTTTATTGATGGGCAAGGGCGAGTGGGTGGTTTCGTGCAACTGTGTGATGGAGTACATTCTGCAGTTTGGCAGTTGGGGACAGCACATTCTGGGAACATGAATAGCAAAGAGTTCTCAAGATTTCAACAGTATTTTATTAAGCATACAGAAAAACAGGAAGTGTCAAGTACCTATTTTATTAATCTTTCAAAATAAGTATGAAAACAGAAATCTAGGTAAGATTTGAAGCCCAGAAGTTCATTGGGCCCTTGATTGGTATACTTAGCATTGAATAATGTTCTGCAGAAATGTCCCAGAAATATCGATATACAATGGCATAGGACTTTGTACCTTCTCTGAGGTCAGTTCCAAAACACAGTCTTTAAGGGGAATCACACCAGAGTTCAAGCCAAGGTGGACCCAGTTATCTCTTCCAACCACCAAACAAATGAACACAATTAAAACCAAAACACTCCCACATGGCACTCACCTTCTTCCATATAGACACTCCTCATAACCTCTGGCTGGAAGTTTCCATGAGAGGTGCAGCCCAAGACAGTGTACAAAATAACCTCACTTGCCCCTCTTTTGCCTAAAGTCATGGTGGCCTGGACATCCTTCCTTTGAACCAGGAGTGATCAAATAGACCTGCCATTAATACTGCTCTGCTTCTCAAATTTGAGGCCTATTTACTGTGGGGTTTAGATTCTTTAAGTTAATTGGAGTCATGAGAAAAACCAACCATGTATGGGCTAGCCTCTGTAGGGCTTTGAAAAACTCATTTGACCCAAAGGATCCCTATTCTCACTTGATGGAGGTAAGGAACCTTACAGAGGAAGGCGAGAAACTTCATCCACAATGACTGCTCTTTTGGCCATTTTGGTTTGGGATGCACCCATGGGATCTTTCTTTAGATCCATCAGGTGGTGAGACTCTAAGCCACCGCCTCACAGAGGGCCAAGAGGCTGATTCAGACACATCCCTTTCAAAAGCAATAAAGCAAAGAGCCACAAGGGATGCCCTTTTATTTCAGTTTGAAAACTGCTTTCTTCAGGCTTCAATAATAGGGGGGGGGCAGAGGCAAAGACCTTAATGACATTCAGGGCAACAGAACAATAGGTAACAAAAGGCCCAAAGCTGGGTTTCTCCACTGAGACTTTCTTGGTCACATTTATATCTGAGTTTTCTGAAATGCTCCCATTCCCTTCAGCTATCCAGTACATGGACATGTCACAGAGCTTTGAGGTGGTACATATCTTGGACAAAATTCCATGAGCCTATTATGGAGAGTGGGCAGAATTCAGGAAGAAAACAGTAACTTAGGAAGATAGTAGGTTTTGTCCATCCATAAGTCTAGCGTCAGTCCATTCATAAATTGGGCAAGATGAATTCTGGGAAGCTTTCTCCTAGACAGGACATATTCATTGATGCATTCTCTTTTCTAATGTCTACAACCACGGACACAGTGGGATACACAGACTTAGAAACACTCGCCTTGTCAAACGACTTACTAGAATCAGTCCACTCCAAACCAAACAAACTGCCTTTCCTACCTATTCTCAGAACATGAGAAAAAACCACAAACCCACACCCACACCCACAAAGGCACCTCCTTCCCCCATGTAGGTCTGTGAATATCCAGAATGTCCTCTGACTGTTGGGCCATACTATGTTTCCCTGAAATAGACTGTCCTGTTCAGATTTGGTCTCATTGTCCAATTCTGTGAAGTTGTCAGGAGCCAGCGGTGAGCCACTACCTGCTTTCTTAGGATAGGCCCCTCTTCATAGCTTTTGTGACATTTGTCCATCCTCACATCAGTAGGTACCAAGACTGACTCTGTCCTTGGTAAATCCAAACAAGTTAGACCACTGGCACTGGGACTGGGACTGGCTCTTGGTGCCTGGCTCCCTGGATTTCAAGTTAAGAGAGTTCGATCACCCAGAAAGTGAGGTGAGGATACTTCCTTCAGGAACTGAATGAGGTCACTGCCTTGGCAACCACTTGGTGCTAACAGTTGCTTCCAAGGGTCCCATGAGATCGAGGCTGCCCCTAATTCCTGAGACACTTTCACAAGTTAGAAAGGTATACCAAACATAGGCACCCGGGAACAGCTCTCCACACAGGCCTTGTTTGATCCATTTTCTCTACATTAAGTAGAGAGAGGCTGATTCAGACACAACCCTTCATCCTTATCAGGTTGTTTGCATGGAAGCTGACTTTTGCTCTCTCAGGTCCTTCATAGCTGCCTACATCTTCTCCAGGTATCATTTCTGCATTGACCTTTGTGGTTCTCAGCAGGTGGAAGTTCCCCTACATTCCTATATTTTAAGACCAACTCTGTCCTTGCTCTACTGTAAAGTTAGATTGAGGGAACAATGTATGGTTGGGGTTAATAACATGTTCGATTTGGGTTAGGAATCATTCTGCAGGATGATTCTTGGTATTGGCAACCTGCAATATTTATAAGAATATAGAGGTGAAATATAAGTATGAAAACATAAATCTAGGTAAAATTTGAAGCTCAGAAGGGCATTGGGGCCTTGATTGGGGTACTTAGCTTTGAATTACGTTCCACACCGATGTCTCAGATAAATTAGTAATCATGGGCATAGGACCTTGTACCTTGGATGATCGATTGTAGAAGAGAACATTCACTCAAACATGGATAGTCGGTAGGATTAGGAAGATAGTCGGTATGTTTAGGAAGAAGAGTGAGTATAGGATTTGGACCAAAAGTTCTTTAGCAATAGGTTTTCGGTTAGAGAGTGAATGTAAATGTCAGCACATATGAAGAGTCAGTAACAATGATGAACTGGGGAAAATTTGTAGGTAAGCAGATAACTATAGAGATACTAGGAAATCAGCCAAAGTATAATGTGAGTGATAGGATTAGACATTTTCAACAGGGTTGGGTTTGAATATATTATTACAGGAAGAAACAAATATGTAGTCACCAATAGGCTTGACATTTGAGAGCATTAGGCAAACTGGACATGGATGTTTTTCGTAATCCATGCTCAATTTCCTTTTAGGTTTTGGTAAAATCATAAGTGTGAACTTTGCATTTTATGTCCAGAATTTTACTGTGGTAAAATATATATGTATATCAGGTGAGATGAGTATTTCTTCCACCATTTATTGGAGCAATATTTTGAAGACATATAAATTAGTATTGAAGGTACAATTAGGTGTTCTCTGTGTCTATGAATACAGAGATAATGCATGAATAGACCATACTGTGAATGAATAATATTACGGGTTACAAAATTGAATAATGGATTGAATTGATATCTGAAAATATACAGGATATCTTATATTGATATTCATACATTCATTCCAACCAGTTATACATCTAATGGTAATATTAGGGTTATGGTTTATCATAAAGAGTGTGTGAGTTTTGCGTCAAAAGTGATTTTGGAAATCGAAAATAATGTATTTGGAATGAAGTCTCATGAAAAGACCAGTCAAGAATACTGGAGGAATACATGTGTTCTGAAGCAGAAAGTGATTGAAAGTGAAACAAAGGCTTATAAATTTGTGAACATGTGGATTAAATATATATCCTATGATGTGTATAAACTAAAGAAATAGTAATGTACCACTGGTGAATAAAAATAAACCTAAAATACACATCATGTCCCATAGGAATCTACTTGCATTGATGTTAACCGGGGTCAGATACTGTAGAAATATTACGATTTGGATGTATCTTTCACTGAAGTTCGTTTTCAGTACTAGGAAACAAATATGTATTTCTGGAGGATGAATATTTATGAGAAAAATCTTGTGAAAAGTTGATTATACATACACACATAAATATGAATTTATTTAGGGAGTGTATAATAAGACACATATATTTCGTATTTAAAAAATCTGGAATATATATATATATATATATATATATATATATATATATATATATATATATACACACAGACATTAAAATACACACACAGAAATTAAAAAGTAGCAATATATGAACCAAACCAAATTCACCATGAAATATATATCATCCACAGATCCAAAAAAATTTAATTTTACTGAACATGGATTTATGTATTATGTTGTTCATCTAGGATACTCACTCATAGGTTGAATTTTCAGTTCCAAAAGTGTTTAACAGGAGTGATCTCTTCTCACAATTTGTATCTGCCAAGTCAACCACCTCACAAGAATGTACGTGTGGTAACAGGTAGGATTCTATGTGTGCATATAAAAATACATGTGCTCAATAGGCTACAGCGAAAGGGAGACAGGAATTCCCATATTTGTTAACTTTAAAAAAACAAGGAGAACTATTTCAACAAACAGTTGAATAGATTTATAACATGCAAAAGGCAAGTCCAACTATACACCATGCCTCCTCTGAACTGCTTGTATTTCTATTCTGTTTGGGTTATTTTTCTCCATCATATTAAGATTAGTAGTCAGAGTCTAGTAGTTTATGAGTTAATGTCAGGGATTCAGTATTTCGAATGGAAAATTGGAAAAATTATCTGATGTGTATACAAATATGTGCTGCACAAAAATCTTCCCACTCTCATCCAGAACAATGCCTTGACATTACCTTCGTACAAAGTAAGACACAATTAAGAAGAAGAGTTAGAAAATCTGTGAATACATTTCTGAAATGGAAAATGCTCAGGAGTTCACAACCTTGGAGGTGGTAGAGGAGTTTCCAAAAGTAAGGGACAGTGTAAACACTCCACAAACATGGAGCTCTGCCGGTATTAAGACTTTTTCAGAAACTGCCTCTGAGGTTGGGCACTTGAAATATATGTTGTTGTCAGGAGCTTTAGCTTCCTTTGTAGTGAGACCATCAATGATGGGTCTGAAACTATGTGACATGGAAGACATGGTTTCTTATTTTCCAATGAACATGAGGCAGCAGTGCTGAATTCTCTCTTTGTATGTAAACTGTGGACACTGGGGGCTAAGTGTCTCCCCGTGTGGACTGTGAAGCCATGTGGTCATCCTCCACTTTTTGTGGTGTTTCTTGCTGCTGCACTGGGAGTTTGGTAGTTGCTTCATGAAATACAAGGAGTTCAACTGGGACATAGTGCTGGAGAAAGTTATGTAATTTGTGGTGTGTCAGGGTCTGCAGGAGAATGCACCAAGCAGTGTTCTATCCCTCATAGCTTGCCCCATTGCAACCTTGTCCATATCAACCAGATTCTGAACATTGCCCTGAAACCTCTCCATATAACATCATGTCTTTACATATAATGGTCTGCTACCTGCACTATGTCAGTCACATGCCATTTGGAAGCCAATGGCCGATCCACATGGCCCCACAACAGATGTTTTATTTTTTTTAAATTTTTTTTCACACACCTGCCCACCACTGCTCTAGTCCCACTACTCAGCAGGCTCCAACTACAGGCATATCTGTTCTACACCATTTTCATGAAACCCAGGCAATCAAGTCACTGTGTGGTATACTCTTGAACTGCAACAGGACATTCAAAGGTTCTCCAGTGCCACCTGGTCATGGAAATTTCAAAAATTTCATGGTATTTATCTAGCCATTTTTCAAGTATGAAGTTGGAGGCACTGTGAGTTTCAATTCATTGTGGAGCCAGTAAATGTCGAGGAAGCTCATTTCAATGAAATCTCTGGAGAACTCTCACAGGCAAAGCTTCCCAAAGAGTGGCCAAAAGGTCACATGAAGCCAGGACCACTGAGGTCTACATATGAGGTCCATGTGTGTTTTGACTCTCAACTATGGTTGCCAAGTCTTTCAGAATAAAATCATGTGATATCCTGGCTGAGATTCCCAGTGCTCTGTGGAAAGTGACCATGATCTCAGTTTCCAAGGGCAACACTCATGTGTGGCCTACTAAAATCTCAACACAATTCATGGCAATACTTCTCTGAGATAAATTCCAGAACTTAATCTCTAAGGGGAATCACACCAGAGTTCAGGCCCGGGTGGACCCAGTCATCTCTTCCAACCACCACACAAATGACCACAATTAAAACCAAAACACTCCCACATGGGCCTCATCTTCTTCCATATAGACACTCATCATTACCTCTCGCAGAAATTTGCCATGAGGGGCGCAGCCCAAGACAGTGTCCAAAAAAACTCCCTTGCCCCTCATTTGCCTAAAGTCAGGGTGGCTTGGACACCCTTCCTTTGAACCAGGAATGATCAAATAGCCCTGCCATTCATACTGCTCTGCTTCTCCAATTTGCGGCCTACTGACTGTCAGGTATAAATCCTTTATGTGATTTGGAGTCATGAGAAAACCCAAGCACCTATGGGCTAGCCTCTGCAGGGCCTGGAAGAAGTCATTTGTCCCAAAGAATCCCTATTCTCACTTGATGGAAATCAGGAACGGTAAAGGTCGGGCGAACCTCAGAAGAAAAGACCAACAAGAGAATGTCTCATGCAACAGCAAAGGGTTTATTGGGGTCCAGCATGCTGGGCCTCAGAGCTCACTTCTGAGGAGCAAAGAACAAAGAGCCACGAGAATAACTTGAGCAAAGTTTATATAAATTCTTTAGAGAGGGCAGCGACTTTACATACATCATATCTTCTTTTAGCAAATCATCATATACCAATGGAAAATCAAATAACAACTCTAAAACATGATAAGAAAATTTATTGGCGGGAGCATGCCGGGCAGGGGATGATTGGTCAGCCCTGAGAAGGGCTATACATTTAAACTAATTGGTTGAAACCCTGAGATATATACGTGCAGATCTGCATGGTTTCGGGGAAGGGGTTGTTATTTAACTAGGTGGTCAGGGAAGATTTCAGCACACATCAAATGGGCAGTTCTGGGAATTGTCTTAAATGCCACAGGAATTTCAGGTTCTTAGTGCAACTTGGAAGTTTACAAAACCTGGTTCTTTACGTTTCAATTTCAATTTCTTTTATTCTTTCATTTCCCACTCTTTTTTCTGACTACTTTTAATCTTAAAAATAATGAGTCATAATTATTGCGGGGTCTCACATTCTATTTCTGCCAGTGGAGCGTATTTCTGTCTGATTACCATGAGTTTTACCTGTCCAATTTGAGCCTGGAGAAAGGAAACTATGCGGTTAAGCAAACAAGTTCCCACACTTAGCAACACCATAAGGATGATCAGGGGTCCCACTAAACCTGATAGAAGTGTAGTTAACCAGGGGGACTGGGTAAACCATGACTCAAAACACCCTTGTTGAATCTCCCTTTCTCTCTGGCGCTCTTCAAGTCTTTTTCTCAATTTACCTATGGATTATTTTGCAACTCCAGTATGGTCAGCATAAAAACAACATTCTTCTATCAGTGAAGCACAGAGGCCATGAAATGTGTTGGGATTTTAGGAGGCCACGCTTGAGCCTCGCCCTTAGAAACTGAGATCTATACCAAGGGTGGCTTTCCACAGAGCACAGGGAATCTCAGCCATGATATCATATGATTTGATTTTGAAAGACTTGGCAGAAATATTTGGGAAGTCTTGCCTGTGAGAGTTCTCCAGAGCTTTCATTGAAATGATCTTCCTCATCATTTTATGGTTCCTGAATGAATTAAAACCCACAGTGCCTCCAACTTCATGCTTGAAAAATGGCTACATAAATACAATGAAATTTTTGAATTTCCCATGACCAGGTGGCATTTGAGAATCTTTGGATTTCCTGTTGCTGATTTGAGTGTACCAGACAGTGCCTTGATTGACTGGGTTTCATGATAATGGTGTAGAAAAGAGATGTCAGTAAGTTGGAGCCTGCTGCTTACTGTTCATAGAGCAGTGTTTTGCAGGTGTGTGATAAAACATCTGTGTTGGGGACATGTGGTTCTGCCACTGACTTCCAAATGGGTTGTGACTGACATGGTGCAGCCAGCAGAACATCTTGTTATATGGAGAAAGCATCTTGTTATATGGAGAAATTTCAGGGCTATGTTCAGAATCAGGTTGTTATGGTCAAGGGGGCAACCAATGTGGGATAGAAGACTGTTTGTTGCATTCTCCCGAAGACCCTGACACATGACACGTGACAGAACTCCCTCCAGCACTGTGTCCCACTTGAAATTTTTGTATTTCATGAAGCATATACCAAACTCCCAGTGCAGCCGCAAGAAACACAACAAAAAGTGAGGATGAACAAATAGCTTCACAGTCCACACGGGGAATCACTTAGCCCCAGTGACCACAGTTATCTACAAAGAGAGAATTCAGCACTGCTGCTTAATGTTCATTGGAATTTAAGAGACCATGTTCTCCAGGTCACATAGATGCAGACCCAGCTTTGATGGTCTCACTACAAAGGAAGTTAAAGCTCCTGACAACATATATTTCAAGTGCCCAACCTCAGAGGCAGTTTCTCAAGAAGTCTGTAGGCCAACAGTGCTCCATGATTGTGGAGTTTTACCCTGTCCATTACTTTTGGAAACTCCTCTACCACCTCCAAAGTTATGAACTCCTGAGCAATATCCATTCGAGATATGTATTCACAGATTTTATTACTCTTCTCCTCTAATTGTGTCTTAATTGGGACGAAGGTAATGTCAAGTAATTGTTCTGGATGAGAGTGGAAGGATTTTTGTGTAGCATATATTTGCATACACATTGGATTCATTTTCCACTTTTCCATTTGAAATACTGAATCCCTAACACTTCCCTAAACCCTACTAGACTCTGTCACCTAATCCAAATATGATGGAGAAAAATAACCCAAACAGAATTGAAATAGAAGCAGTTCAGAAGAGGCATGGTGTATAGTTGTACTTGCCTTTTGCATTATATAGTGTAGGAGTTATAAATCTAGTCAATTTTTTTGAAATAGTTCTTCATGTGTTTTTAAAGTTAACAAATATGTGAATTCCTGTCTCCCTTTCACTGTAGCCTATTCATCACATGTATTTTTATAAGCACATGTAGAATCCTACCTGGTACCACACGTACACTATTGTGTGGTGGCTGAATTGTCAGATACAAATTGTGAGAAGAGATCACTCCTCCTAAACGCTGTTGGAACTGAAAATTCAACCTATGGGTGAGCTTCCTAGCTGAACAACATTATACATAAATCCACGTTCAGTAAAATGAATATTTTCGATCTGTGAATGATATATTTTTCATGGTGAATTTCAATTGGCATATAGTGCTACTCTTAATATTTGTGTGTGTTTGTGTGTGTGTGTGTGTGTGTGTGTGTGTGTGTGTGTGTGTGTGTATATATATATATATATATATATATATATATACACTCTCCAGATTTTTCAAAATTTAAAATATATGTGTATCTTTATACATTTCCTAAATTCTTTCATATTCAAGTACGTGGATTTATAATCATCTTTTCACGAGATTATTCTCAGAAATATTCAGGCACCTGGAATACCTATTTGTTTCCTTCTACTGAAAACTAACTTCAGTGAATGGTGTATACAAATCCTAATATTTCTCCAGTAACTGACCCAGTTTAACATCAATGCAAGTAGACTCCTATGGTACATGATGTGTATTTTGAAGTTCATTTTTTTCATCACTGGTACATTACAATTTCTTTAGTTTATGCACATCATTGGATATATATTTCATCCACAAGTTCACAAATTTATAGTCATTTGTTTCACTTTCAATCACTCTCTACTTCAGAACACCTATATTCCTCCATTTTTATTGACTGATCATTTCATGAGACTTCATTCCAAACACATTATTTTTGATTTCCATAATTACTTTTGAAGAAAATCACACACCCTAAATGATGAACCATAACCCTAATATTACCATTAGATGTATAACTGGTTGGAATGAATGATTGTATATCAATATATTATTTCTTATATATTTTCAGATATCAATTCAATCCATTATTTAGAGTTTAACCAGTTATATTATTTATACACAGTATTGTCTATTCATGCATTATCTCTATATTCATAGACACACGGTACACCTGTTTATACCCCCAATACTAATTTATTCATCTTCAAAATATTCCTCCCAGAAATGGGGGAAGAAATACTCATGACACCTGACCTACATATACATTTTATCACAGCAATATTCTGGACACAAAGCAAATGTCACAGTTATAATTGTACCAATGGAACGGTCGGGCGAGCATTGGAGGAAGAGACCACCAAGAGACTGTCTCATGCAACAGCAAACTGTTTATTGGGGATCCAGCATGCTGCGGCTCAGAGTTCACTTGAATTTAGCAGAGAGCCCTGAGAACAGCTTAAGCAGAGCTTATATACTTTCCTTGGAGATGGCAGGGAGTGAAGTTTATTGATGGGTCAGGGCAAGTGTGCAGTGTGCGTGCAAATGTATGAAGGAGTACATTCTGCAGTTTGCCAGTTGGGGACATCACACTCTGGGAAGAAGATTAGCAAAGAGTTCTCAAGATTTCAACAGTGTTTTGCTAAGCATACAGAAAAACAGGAAGTGGCAAGTACCTATTTTATTAACTTTTCATTCCCCACTTCTTCTTCGCGTTACTTTTAATCATAAAAGTGATCATTGGGGGGTGTCACATTTTATGTCTGCTAGTGGGGTATATTGTTGTCTGATTACCATAAGTTTAACATGTCCAATTTGAGCTTGGAGAAAGGAAACTACACGGTTGAGCAAACAGCCCCCTACAGTTAGCAATAATATGAGGATTATTAATGGACCGGCCAAGGCTGATAAAAGCATAGTTAACCCCGGGGACTGTGTGAACCAAGACTCAAACCACCCTTTTTGGGCCTCTGTCTCTGGTTGACGCTCTTCAAGTCGTTTTCTTAATTTACTCATAGATTGTTTTACAACTCCAGTATTTTCGGAATAAAAACAACATTCTTCCCTCAATGCAGCACAAAGGCCCCTTCCCTCATGAAGAGGAGGTCCAACCGTCGCCTGTTCTGTAAAAGTACTTCAGAGTAAGAGGTTAAAGATTTCTTTAAAGCTGTGATGCAGGTTTTAAATATCTTTAAGTTTTGGTCTATTGCTGCTTCTCATTGAGTCATTTGTTGTGTCCCATTGACTAGGGCAGTGGTTCCTGTGCCCAACTCTGCAGCAACTCCTATTGTTAATAGGATGGCTAAAGTGAGGGATACAGGTAACCGGCGGAACCGGGTTTTATGCCCCCCTATTTGAAATTTATATGAACCTGCGTCATGATAGAGCACTCTGGGAAACATCTGCACCATTACATAATTAAGCACATCTATTGACCATTTTATGAACACATAAACAATGTTTAAGTATATCGAATTATACTGTTGTAGGGACAGAAACGGCAAGGCACCTAAGATAGCACCGAAGCTAGGGAAATAGTCCTATTTGATTTCAAATGGATTTAGAAGGCATTGCTTCTGTTGTAATCAATTAATCCCCTGGACCCCAAGTTTAGGTAGTTTCAGAATTTTTTACCCAACATGTAAGTAAAGGGACTCAGAAGTTCACAGTCTGCAGAAGTTCACAAAAGTCAGTTTTTGTTTCTGTTTTATTTCCTCTGTTCTGGGAAAGTTAACTTTTTAAGAACACCTGAGAGGGGGAGAGCTTTTGTCTTCTCTTTTTATTCTCCCTGCCAGCTGTGAAAATGGAGCCCAGTTGGTAACTTCTTTATCTTAGAAATGTAGCCATCTCTGTGAAGCCCCAACTCAAGGCCAGAGACCTTGTTCATATATTTTGTGAAAAACTAGTAAGGGGGTGTCTAGCTTTGGAGTGCTGATTTTTCCAGCCAGTGGCAAGTAGAACACGGCAACAAGAAATGAGGAAGTTTATCTACATTGAACTCTTTCATAGGAACTCTTTTGCTGAAAGTCCTAAAGTCAGCCATGGTGAAGACTTCTGGAGAAGGTCAGTTAAGAATTTTCTGTGGTCCTGGTACAGAGGGGGAAGACGTGGAAGGCGGTGGGTGAGAGCAGCTCTGTGGATCTCAGAATGAGGAAGGACAGATGTAAAAGAATAATGGGAAAGGGGTTTGGAATTTGCTAGCAAGAAAAACTTGAGCAGTAGAACAGGTAAAGCAGAGAGGAAGATGGGAGTGAGTATATCAAAAAGCCTGTGAGGGACTTTAAATTCTTAGTAACCTTTTGTCAGTGTTGACAAAGCAACTTCAAAGGCCATCTTTATTACATCTTGGATAGGGGTCTGAGTGTTCCCTCAGCCTGTTTGGGCTTTTGGTTAGCTGGTAAGAGGACCTGTTGGGACCCGGTGCGAACACTGACAAGAGAAGAGAGAAGTGAGTGGGTAGAGTACTACCTCAGTACCTGCTACCTCAGCAGGGGGGCAATGATCTGAAAACCGGCGGAGGTTTGGGTATTTGATCTAGTAATGGAGGGGAGAAATCAGGTTGCTGAGGTGGGTTTGACAGCAGAGCGTCTGGAGCAGAAGGCAGAGAGTGAGGATCTATTGGGGAAGCATAGTTCAGGATTTGAGCGAAGGAGGAAAAAGGCCTCCACATAGGGGAATTTCCTTCCACTTTTTGAACACTTGCCGAAGTTAAAAAGGTCACGCAGAATTTGAGGATCTAGAGACCCCTCTGGGGGCCATCAGTTTTGGTTGTCTAATTGGTAATATGGCCAATGCTGTGTACTGAATTAGATGATGAGTTTGGGTTCCACTAGGCAGCCCCTATATGCTCGCATCCCCATGACTTACAGAAGAAGTCGGCTTTTCCCTCACACAGCCGTGGCTTTTGTGGCTTTGATAACTGCCGGGTAAACATAGTAATCTAGACTAGCCAACTTGCTTCTGGCCCTCGTTTTCCTTCACCCATAATAGCAAAACTCACACACTCTTCCTGATAAACTGTAATCATAATATTACCATTAGATGTATAATTCATTGGAATGAATGTATGTATACCAATATAAGATTTCCTGTATATTTTTAGATATCAATTAAATCTATTATTTAAAGTTGGAACCAGTTATATTATTTAGTCAGATTATGGTCTATTCATTCATTATCTCTATTTTCATAGACACAGGGTAAACCTATTTTTACCCCCAATACTAATTTATGTGTCTTCAAATATTGCTCCTAGAAATGGTGGAAGAAATACTCATGTCACCTTATCTACAAATGTATTTTATCACAGTAATATTCTGGACACAAAAACCAAAGATCACACTGTTGCTTCTACCAAAACGTAAATGGAAAGTGAGCATGGATTACTTAAAACATCCACCTTCGGGTTGCCTAATGCTCTCAAATGTCAATCATATTGGTGACTACATATTTGTTTCTTCCTAAGATTATATATTCAATCAAGCCTGTTGAAATTGTCTAATCCTATCACTCACTTTATACTTTGCCTGATTTCCTAATGTCTCTATTGATATCAGCTTTCCTACATATTTTCACCAGTTCATCATTGTGACTGACTCTTCACATGTACTGACATTTACACTCATTCTCTACCAGAAACCCTATTGCTAAAGAACTTTTGGTCCAAATCCTATACTCACTCTTCTTCCAAAATCTACCGACTACCTTCCCAATCCTGCCGACTATCCCTCTTTGACTGGATGTTCTCTGCTACATTCATACATCCAAAGTAAATGGTCCTATGCCATTGTATGTCGATTTATCTGAGACATCTGTGCAGAACGTAATTCAAAGCTAAGTATCACCATCAAGGGCCCAATGCCCTTCTGGGCTTCAAATCTTACCTAGATTTCTGTTTTCATAGTTATATTTCACCTTTCACCTCTTCTTATAAGTATCACAGGTTCCCTATACCATTATTCATCCAGCAGAATGATTCCTAACCCAAATCGAACATGTTATTAATCCTAGCCATACACAGTTTCCTCAATCTAACTTTACAGAAAAGAAGGGACAGAGTTATTCTTACTATAGAAATGTACGGGATCTTTCACCTGCTGAGAACCTCAAAGGTCCATGCAGAAATGATCCCTGGAGAAGATGTATGCAGCTATGAAGGACCTGAGAGAGCAAGAGTCATCATCCCTGGCAAACAACTTGATCTGGATGGTCTGAATGAGCCACTCTCTTCTCAATGTATAGAAGGTGGACCAATCCAAGCCTGAGTAGAGAGCTGTTCCAGGGTGGCTATGGTTGATATACCATTCCAACTTGTGAAAGTGTCACAGGAATTAGGGGCAACCTCCATCTCTTGGGACTCTTGGAAGCAACTGTTAGGACATATGGTTACCAAAGCATTGACCTCATTCAGTTCCTGATGGAAGTGACCTCACCTCACTTCCTTGTTGATGGAACTCTCTGAAATTGGGATCTAGGAAGCCAGGCATCCAGAGCCAGACCAAGTCCCAATTTCAGTGTGCTCACTTGAATGGAATTACCAAGGAGAGGGTCAGTCATTCTTGGTACCTACTGATGTGAGGATGGGCAAATGCCAAGAAAGCTCTGAAGAGGCTCCTGTCCTGAAAAAGCAGGTAGTGGCTCACCCCTGGCTACTGAAAACCTCAGAGAGTTGGCCAAGGGACCAGATGTGAGACAGGACAGGCCATGTCTGGGAAAGATAGTATGGCCCACCAGTTAGAGAACACTCCAGATAGTCACAGACCTACTTGGTGGAAGGAGGTGCCTTTGTGGGTGTGGGTGTGAGTTTGTGGTTATGTCTCATGTTCTGAGAATAGGTAGGAAAGGCGGTTTGTTTTGTTTTGCCTGGACTGTTTCTAAAATGTCATTTGACAAGGCAAGTGTTTCTATATCTGTGTATCCCACTGTGTCTGTGGATGTAGACATTAGAAAAGAGAATGCATCAATGAATGTTTCCTGTGTAATAAAGAGCTTTCTATCATTCATCCAGCCCAATTTATGAATAGAGTGTGACTAGCCTTATTGATGTGCAATACTTGCTATCTTCCTAAGTTCCTGTTTTCTTTCTGAATTCTGTCCACTCTACAGAATAGGCTCATTGATTTGTGTCCAAGATATGTACCACCTCCAAGCTCTGTCACATGGACATGTACTGGATAGCTGAAGGGAATGGGAGCATTTCAGAAAACTCAGATATCAGTGTGAGCAGGAAAGTCTCATTGAAGGAACCCTGCTTGGCGCCATTTGCTTACCTAATGTTCTGTTGCCCTGAATGTCAGGAATGTCTTTGCCTCATGCCACCCTTTTGTGAAGCCTGAAGAAAACAGTTTTCAAATGGTAATGAATGGGCATCACCTGTGTCTCTTTGCTTAAAATGCTTTGGAAAAGCATGTGTCTGAATAAGGCTCTTCACCCTGTGTGAGGCTGTGGCTTAGATTCTTAGCACCTGATGGATCTAAATAAAGATCCTATATGTGCATCCAAAACCGAAATGGCAAAAAGATCAGTCATTGTGTATGAAGTCTTTTGCCTTCTTCTGTTAGGTTCCAGACCTCCATCAAGTGAGAATAGGGATCCTTTGGGTCAAATGAGTTCTACAAACACCTGCAGAGGTGCTTGGGGTATCTCCTGACTCCAAATCACATAAAGAATCTATACCTGACTGTCAGTAGGCCTCAAATTGGAGAAGCAGAGCAGTATTAATGGCAGGCCTATTTGATCACTCCTGGTTCACAGGAAGGGTGTCCAGGCCACTCTGACTTTAGGTAAATGAGTGGCAAGGGAGATTATCTTTGACACTGTCTTGAGCTGCGCCCCTCATGAAAATTATCAGCCGGAGTTAATGATGAGTGCATATATGGAAGAAGATGAGGGCCATGTGGGAGTGTTTTGGTTTTAATTGTGGTCATTTGTGTGGCGGTTGCAAGGGATGACTGGGTCCACCTGGGCTTGAACTCTGGCGTGATTCCCCTTAGAGACTAAGTTCTGAAACTGACCTCAGAGAAGTATTGCCATTAATTGTGTTGGGATTTTAGGAGGCCACTCAAGAGAGTTGCCCTTGGAAACTGATCTAGAGCCAGGGTTGCTTTCCACAGAGCACTGTGAATCTCAGCCAGGATATCACATGATTTTATTCTGAAAAACTTGGCAGCAAGAGTTGAGAGGCAAAACACACATGGACCTCACATTGTAGACCTCAATGGGCCTGGCTTCATGTGACCTTTTGGCCACTCTTCTGGAAGCCTTGCCTGTGAGAGTTTTCCAGAGCTTTCTTTGAAATGAGCTTCCTCACATTTAATGGTTCCTGAATAAATTGAAACCCACAGTGCCTACCACTTCATCCTTGAAAAATTGCTACATAAATACCATGAAATTATTGAAATTCCCATGAACACGTGGCACTGGAGAACCTTTGGGTCTCCTGTTGCTGATCATGAGTGTACCAAACAGTGCCTTGATTGACTGGGTTTCATGAAAATGGTGTAGAACAGAGATGCCAGTAAGTTGGAGCCTGCTGAGTAGTGGGCTTAGAGCAGTGGTGGGGAGGAGTGTGATAAAACATCTATGGTGGGGCCATGTGCATCTGCCATTGGCTTCCAAATGGCTTGTGACTGACATGGTGCAACCAGCAGACCCTTATAAGTAAAGGCATCTTGTTATATACAGAGGTTTCAGGGCAATGTTCAGAATCAGGTTGCTATAGTGAAGGGGGCAAGCTATATGGGATAGATGCCTGGTTGGCGCATTCTCTTGCTGATCCTGACCCACCACACGTGACAGAACTCCCTCCAGCACTGTGTCCCAGTTGAACTCCTGGTGTTTCATGAAGCAAATACCAAACTCCCAGTGCAGCAGCAATAAACAAAAGGAAAATTCGAGGATGACCAATGGCTTCACAGTCCACGGGGGGGGGGGGGACACTTAATTCCCAATCCACAGTTTGCCTTCAAAGAGAGAATACAGCACTGCTGACTCATGTTCATTGGAAAATAAGAAACCTTATCTTCCAGGTCACATAGATGCAGACCCAGCTTTGGTGGTCTCACTACAAAGGAAGCTAAAGCTCCTGACAACAACATATATTTCATGTTCCCAAACTCAGAGGCTGTTTCTCAAGAAGTCTTTAATCCAGCAGAGCTCCATGTTTGTGGCCTGTTTACACTTTTGGAAACTCCTCTACCACCTCCAAGGTTGTGAACTCCTGAGCATGTTCCATTCCAGATATATATTCAGAGATTTTCAAACTCTTCTCCTCTAATTGTGTCTCACTTTGGGTAATGGTTATGTCAATGCATTGTTCTGGATGAGTGTGGGAGGATTATTTTGTAGCACATATTTGCCTTCCTATTGGATTCATTTTCCATTTTTTTCGGAAATACTGAATTCCTGACACTACCCCATACCCTAATAGACTCTGACTACTAATCTTAATATGATGGAGAGAAATAACCCAAACAGATTGGAAATTCAAGCAGTTCAGAGTAGGCATGGTGTACAGTTGGACTTGCCTTTTGCATGATAAAGTGTAGCTGTTATAAATCTAGTCAATTTTTTGTTGAAATAGGTCTCCATGTGTTTTTAAGTTAACAAATATATGAATTCCTGTCTCCCTTTCTCTGTAGCCTATTCAGCATATGTAATTTTATATGCACATATAGATTCCTACGTGGTATCACATGTACATTCTTTTGAGATGGCTGATTTGGCAGATACCTATTGTGAGCAGAGATCACTCCTACTAAATGCTGTTGGAACTGAAAATTCAAATTATGGGTGAATTTCCCAGTTGAACAACATTATACATA
This sequence comes from Callospermophilus lateralis, assembly GCF_048772815.1. NCBI lineage: Eukaryota > Metazoa > Chordata > Mammalia > Rodentia > Sciuridae > Callospermophilus > Callospermophilus lateralis. The sequence goes on from NW_027513126.1 coordinate 384,134, forward strand.
AATCCAAGTTCAGTAAAATAAATATATTTGGATCTGTGGATGATATATATTTCAAGATGAATTTCGATTGGCATATATATTGCTAATTTTTAATGTCTGTGTTATATATATATATATATATATATATATATATATATATATATATATACACACACACACACACACACACACACACAAACACACACACACACTCTCCAGATTTTTCAAAATATGAAATATATGTGTCTTATTATACAATCTATAAATTTATTCATGTTTATGTGTGTGGATTTATAATCAACATTTCACAAGATTTTTCTCAGAAATATTCATCCACCCGAAATACGTATTATTTCCTAGTACTGACAACTAACTTCAGTGAATGGTGCATTCAAATCCAAATATTTCTACAATACCTCACCCAGTTTAACATCAATGCAAGTAGATTCCTATGGGATATGATGTGTGTTTTGACATTCATTTTTTTTTCAACACTGGTACTTTACTATTTCTTCAGTTTATGCACATCATAGGATATATATTTTATCCACAATTTCGCAAAATTATAGGCATTGATTTAACTTTCAATCACTTTCTGTTTCAGAACACATGTATTCCTCCAGGTTTCTTGACGGGTCTTTTCATGAGACTTCTTTCCAAACACATTATTTTCGATTCCCATAATCACTTTTGAAGCAATACTCACAAACCCTTCATGATAATCCATAAAACTAATGTTAACATTAGATGTACAACTGGTTGGAATGAATAAATGTATATCAATATAAGATTTCTTATATATTTTCAGATATCAATTCAATCCATTATTTAAAGTGGAATCATTTATATTATTTATTCACAGTATCATCTATTCATGCATTATCTCTATATTCATAGACACAGGGTACACCTCATTGTACCCCCAATACTAATTTATACGTCTTCAAAATATTGCTCCCAGAAATGGTGGAAGAAATACCCATGTCACCTGATCTACATATACAATTCATCACAATAATATTCAGGACACGAAAAGCAAATGTCACACTTATGATTGTACCAAACCTAAATGGAAATTGAACATGGATTACTAAAAACATCCATGTCCAGGTTGCCTAATGCTCTCATTTGAAAATCCTATTGGTGACTCCATATTTGTTTCTTCCAAAGATTATATATTCAAACTCAACCCTGTTGAAAAAGTCTAATCCTGTCATTCACTTTATACTTTGCCTGATTTTGTAATGTCTCTATTGATATCTTCTTTCCTTCATATTTTGCACAGTTCATCATTGTGACTGAATCTTCACATGTGGTGACACATACATTTACTCTCTAACTAAAACCCTATTGCTAAAGAACATTTGTTCCAAATCCTATATCCACTCTTCTTCCTAAACCTACCGACTATCTTCCTAATCCTAAATTCTATCACTTTTTGACTGGATGTTCTCTTCTACATTCAATCATCCAAGGTACAAGGTCGTATGCCATTGTATATCAATTTATCTGAGTCATCTGTGCAGAACCTAATTCAATGCTACGTAACCTAATCAAGGACCCAATGACATTCTGGGCTTCAAATCTTACATAGATTTCTCTTTTCTTAATTATATTTTACTTATATATATTGTTGTAAATATTGCAGGTTCCCAATACCTTTATTCACCCTGCAGAATTATTCCTAACCGAAATCGAATCTGATATTAACTCTAACCATACACTGTTCCCTCAATCTTACATTACAGAATAGCAGGGACAGAGTTGGTGTTAAACACAGGAATGTAGGGGATCTTACTCATGGTAAGAACTTTGAAGGTCCATGCAGAAATGATCCCTGGAGAAGATGTAGGCAGCTACGAAGGACCTGAGAGAGCAAATGTCATCTTCCATGGAAAGCAACCTGGTCAGGATGAAGGGTTGTGTCTGAATCAGCCTCTCTCTTCGTAATGTAGAGAAGATGGACCAAACCAGGCCTGTGTAAAGAGCTGTTCCCGGGTGCCCATGTTTGATATACCATTCTAACTTGAGAAAGTTTCACAGGAAGTAGGGGCAGCCTCCATCTCATGGAACCCTTGGAAGCAACTGTTAGGAAAATGTGGTTGCCAAGGCAGTGACCTCATTTAGTTCAGGAAGGAAGTGACCTCACCTCACATCCTTGGTGATGGAACTCTCTGAACTTGGCATCCGGGAAGCCAAGCACCCAAAGCCAGTCTCAGTCCCAGTCCCAGTAGTCTCACTTGTTTGGATTTACCAAGGACAGAGTCAGTATTTCTTGCTACCTACTGATGTGAAGATGGCCAAATGCCAGGAAAGCTCTTAAGAGGGGCCTTTCCTGAGAAAGCAGGTAGTGTCTCACCGCTCACTTCTGACAACTTCACAGAGTTGGCCAAAGAGACCAGATCTGAGATAGGACAGGCCATTTCCGGTGAACAGAGTATGGCCCACCAGTCAGAGGACACTCTTGAGATTCACAGACCTACTTGGGGGAAGGAGGTGCTTTTGTGGGTGTGGGTGTGGTTTTGTGGTTTTGTCTCAAGTTCTGAGAATATGTAGGAAAGGCAGTTTCTTTGGATTGGCGTTGACTGTTTCTAGTAAGTCGTTTGACAAGGCGAGTGCTTCTATATCTGTGTATCCCACTCTGTCCGTGATTGTAGACATTAGAAAAATGAATGCATCAATGGATACGTCCTGTCTAGTAGAAAGCTTCCCAGCATTCATCCTGCCCAATTAATGAATGGACTGCTGTTTGCCTTATCAATGGGCAACACCTGCTATCTTCCTAAGTTCCTGTTTTCTTCCTGACTTCTGGCCACTCTCCAAAATAGGCTCATGGTTCTTTGTCAAAGATATGTACCACCTCCAAGCTCTGTGACATGGCCATGTACTGGACAGCTGAAGGGAATGGGAGCATCTCAGAAAACTCAGATATCAGTGTGACCAGTAAAGTCTCAGTGGAGAAACCCTGCTTTGGGCCTTTTTCTTACATATTGTTCTGTTGCCCTGAATATGTGGAAGGACTTTGCCTCAGGCCACACCTTTGTGAAGCCTGAAGAAAACAATTTTCAAATGGAAATGAGTGGACATCACCTGTGGCTCCCTGCTTAATTGCTTTGGAAAGGGATGTGTCTGAATCAGCATTTTGGCCCTGTGTGAGGCTGTGGCTTAGATTCTCAGCACCCTATGGATCTAAAGACAGACCCCTTGTGTGAATCCAAAACAAAAATGGCCAAAAGAGAACTCATTGTGGATGAAGTCTAACCAATTCAACTAACCAACTCACAGTGAAAGTAAATAACTTTTGAAGTGGAGGAGACCCCAGTAAACTTTGAAGTGGATACAAAGTTCAGCCCTTAAGGCCACATTGGGCCCTCTATCAAATGAAAGGTCTCTAGTTCAATGGGCTAAGGGCAGTAAATATTGGGCTGTGACAGCTAAGAGGATTATGCACCTGAGGAAAGGAAAAATCCATCACTCTTTTTCAGTAATCCCAGAATGCCCTGCCCCATTGATGGGTAGAGATCTGCTCACCAAGCTCTGGGCCAAAATAACTTTTAACCCTGAAGGCCCCCAAGTGGAATTTCTAAATCCTTCAGTAAATACTCCTATAGTCACGGCTCTAACAATGTCAGTAGAAAATGTACATCAACTCACTCACCTTGGTTCAAAGAAACTGCAGGCATTCCTGAAGAATCAAGAACAGAGTTTTCGACTAACCGACTCTCAGCAAAAGGAAATATCTGAATGGGTAACAAAAGCCTGTCAGGTACATCAGGGGGTTAATGCTTACCCTTTCAAGCTTCCTGTAGGAAAGCACCTTCGAGACACCAGACCATGACAATTCTCGGAAGTGGACTTTACTGAAATTAGGCAGCAAGTTTTGGACTTAAATATCTCCTAGTCTTTGTAGATACATTTTCAGGATGGATTGAAGCCTTCCCAACAAAAAAAAAAAAAGAAAAGAAAAAAGAAAACATGGCACAAATGGTGGTCAAGATGATTCTGAAAGATATTTTTCCAAGATATGGCCTGCCTACAGTAATAGGGTCTGATAATGGACCGGCGTTCATGGGCAAGATAGGTCATGGGTTAACCATTACCCTGGTGATTAATTGGTAGTTACATTATGCTTATAGACCTCAGAGCTCAGTACAGGTATAAAAAATAAATAGAACCATTAAAGAGACCATAATTAAATTAAGTTTAGAGACCTGCATGAAAGATTGGACTATGCTCCTGCCTTATGCACTGTTTCATGCAAGAAATACTCCCTCTGTTTCTTTGTGTAACCGCTCCCCCTGTGAAATTCTCTGTGGTGCCCCTCCTCCAGTAAGGAACCTAACCGCAACTCTAAGACCTAACGATCCCTTACACACCCCCTTGCTTGACAGACTTAAAGCTCTTGAAAGAACTCAGTGATACCTGATAAAACAGCTGGCCATGGCCTACCAACCTGGGGACGAGGGGACTCCACATTGATATCAAGTAAGAGACTTCATCTACATAAGACGACATCAGGTGTCATCCCTGGAACCCCACTGGAAAGGATCATACCAGGTGCTACTTATAACACCTACAGTGGTAAAGGTAGACGGAATCACTTGCTGAATCCATGCCTCTCATCTCAAGCCTGCGCCCTGTCCAGACTCTTGCTGGATATTGGAAATGACTGGTAACCTTTTCAAATTGCGTATTCGGCGTGTGAATAAGGCTATAGACTCTCCCCTTGGCCACCAGTAGTCCTAACCCTCATCAGCCCACTCAGCAGTGATGGCTGATAACAAATCCTCATTGACAAGAAGAATGGTCTATCGCACATACAGCCCCCTTAGGGACCTGGTGGCCATCTCAACACCCAGACATTTGTCAGCTGGCTATAGGTTTTTCCTATTGGGATATCCCTGATAAAGCGGATCCCACTAAAATTCCATTAAATCGCTTCCGTATCATAGATAATGGAAACAAACATTATGGATGTAGGGACACGCGAGCCAAATGCATGTTGGCTAGCCTAGATTACTATGTCTGCCCAGCATACTATCAAAGCCACAAACAGCCTCGGCTGTGTGGGGGAAAGCTGACTTCTTCGGTAAGTCATGGGGATGTTAGCATACAGGGACTGCCTGGTGGAATCCAAACTCCTCATCAAATTCAGTACACAGCATTGGCCATATTACCAATTAGACAACGGAAACCCCCTTGCTGAGGTAGCAGGTAAGGAGGTACCCCTCCACCCAGACACTCCTCTCTTCTCCTGTCAGTGCCCGCAACGGGTTCCACCAGGTCCTCTTAGCAGCTAACCCAAAGCTCAAACCAGCTGAGGAGAACCCTCAGACCCCTATCCAAGATGTAATGAAAATGGCTTTTAAAGTTGCTTTGTCATCACTGAAAACAGGTGACTAAGAATTTAAAGTCTCTCACAGGCTTTTTGGGATACTCATTCTCGTCATCCCCTCTGCTCTACCTGTTCTTGTGCTTAAGTTTTTGTTGCTAGGAAAATCTCAAACCCCTTTCCCAATATTCTTTTACATCTCTCCTTCCTCATTCTCAGATCCACGGAGCTGCTCTCAGCCTTGCCTTCCACGTCTTCCTCTCTGTACCAGGCCCACAGAAAAGTCTTAAATGACCTTCTCCAGAAGACTTCACCATGGCTGACTTTAGGACTTTCAGCAAAAGAGTCCCTATAAAAGAGTTCACTGTAGATAAACTTCCTCTTTTCGTGTTGCCCTGGTCTACTTGGCAACTGGCTAAAAAATCAGAACTACTAAGCTAGACACACCCTTACTAGTTTTTTACAAAATATGTGAACAAGGCCTCTGACCTTGAGTTGGACTTCACAGAGATGGCTACAATTCTAAGATAAAGAAGTTACCAACTAGGCTCCATGGTAACAGCTGTCAGGGAGAAAAAAAAAGCTCTCCCCGTTTCAGGTGTCCTTGAAAATTTAACTTGCCCAGAACAGAGGAAAAAATAACAGAAACAAAAACTGATTTTTGTGAACTTCTGCAGACTGTGAACTTCTGAGCCCCTTCCCTTACATGTTGGGTAGAAATTCTGAAACTACCTAAACTTGAGGTTCAGGGGATTAATTGATTACAACAGATGCAATGCGCTCTAAATCCGTTTACAACCAAATAGGACTGTTTCTTTGTCTTTGGTGCTATCTTACATGCCTTGCCTTGTCCGTCCCTACAACAGAAAGATTCTATATACTTAAACATTGTTTATGTTTTCATGAAATGGTCAACAGATGTGATTAATTCTGTAATGGTTCAGATGTTTCGGGAATGCTCAATGATGATGCAGGTCCATTTAAGGATCAAATAGGAGGGCATACAACCCAGTTTCATTGGGAACCTGTATCTCTCACTTTAGCCATCCTATTAGGAAGAGGAGTTGCTGCAGGAGTGGGCAAAGGAACCACTGCCCTAGTCCATGGGATGCAGCAAATGCTCCAATTAGAAGCAGCAATAGACCAAAACTTAAAGACAATAAAAGCACCATTACAGCTTTACAGGAATCTTTAACCTCTCTCTCTCTGAAGTTGTTTAAAGAACAGGCGAGGGTTAAAACATCCTCTTCATGAGAGAAGGGGGACTATGTGCTGCATTGAGGGAAGAATGTTGTTTTATGCTGATCATACTGGAGTTGTAAAAGAATCTATGAGTAAATTAAGAAAACGCCTTGAAGAGGGTCAACGAGAGACAGAGGTCAAAAAAGTGTGGTTTGAGTCTTGGTTCACACAGTCCCCCTTGTTAACTATGCTTTCATCAGCCCTGGCCAGTCCATTAATAATACTCATATTATTGCAAACTGTGGGACCCTGTTGGCTCAACCATGTAGTTTCCTTTCTCCAAGCTCAAATTGGACAAGTTAAACTTATGGTAATCAGACAACAATATACCCCACTAACAGAAGAATAAGTGGGGAATGAAAGGTTAATAAAATAGGTACTTGTAACTTCCTGTTTTTCTGTATGCTTAACAAAACACTGTTGAAATCTTGAGAACTGTCCCCAACTGCCAAACTGCAGAATGTACTCAGTCACCCGGTTGAAAAGCAAACCGCCCACTCGCACTGACCCATCAATAAACTTCCATCGCTGCCTTCTCCAAGAAAGTACATAAGCTCTGCTTAAGCTGTTCTCAGGGCTCTCTGCTCTATTGAAGTGAGCTCTGCACCCCAGCATGCTGGACCCACAATAAAACCTTTGTTGTTGTATGAGACAGTCTCTTGGTGGTCTCTTCCTTCTATGCTAACCTGATCATTACAATATATCACCGCTATATTCTTATAAATATGGCAGGTTACCAATACCATTATTCATCCAGCAGAATGATTCCTAACAAAAATCGAACAAGTTATTAATCCTAACCATATCATCTTCCCTCAATCTAACTTTACAGAAGAACAGGCACAGACTTGGTCTTACAATACAGGAATGTAGGGGATCTTTCACCTGCTGAGAACCTCAAAGGTCCATGCAGATATGATCCCTGGAGAATATGTAGGCAGCTATGAAAGACCTGAGAGAGCAAAAGTCATATTCCATGGCAAACAACCTGGTCAGGATGAAGGGATGTGTCTGAATCAGCCTCTCTCTTCTTAATGTAGAGAAGATGGAACAAACCAGGCCTGTGTGGAGAGTTGTTCCCGGGTGCCTATGGTTGATATACCATTCTAACTTGTGAAACTGTAACAGGTAGTAGGGGCAGCCTGCATCTTATGGGACCCTTGGAAGCAACTGTTAGGACAAAGTGGTTGCCAAGGCAGTGACCTCATTCATTTCCTGAAGGAAGTGACCTCACCTCACTTCCTTGTTGATGGAACTCTTGAACTTGGGATCCAGGAAGGCAGGCACCCAGAGCCAGTCCCAGTCTCAGTCCCAGTGTTCTCACTTGTTTGTATTTACCAAAGACAGAATCAGTCTTTCTTGGTACCTACTGATGTGAGGATGGCAAAATGCCAAGAGAGTTCTTAAGAGGGGCCTTTCCTGGGAAACAAGGTAGTTGCTCACTGCAGGCTCCTGACAACTTCACAGAGTTGGCTAAGGAGAACAGATCTGAGACAGGGCATGCCATTTTGATGGAACATACTATGGCCCACAAGTCAGAGGACACTCCAGATAGTCTCAGAATTACTAGGGGTAAGGAGGTGCCTTTGTGGGTGTGGGTGTAGTTTTGTGATTTTCCCTTGTTCTGAGAATAGGTAGGAAAGGCGGTTTGTTTGGATTTAGTGAACCTTTTCTAGTAAGTCCTTTGACAAGGCGAGTGTTTCTATGTCTGTATATCCCACTGTGTCCGTGGTTGTAGACATTAGAAAAGAGAATTCATCAATGGATGTGTCCTGTCTAGTAGAAAGCTTCCCAGCATTCATCCTGCCCAAATTATGAATGGACTGCGACTTCCCTTATCAATGGGCTACACCTGCTATCTTTCTAAGTTCCTGTTTTCTTCCTGAATTCTGGCCACTCTCCAGAATAGGCTCATGGTTTTATGTCCAAGTTATGTACCACCTCCAAGCTCTGTGAAATGGCCATGTACTGGATAGCTGAAGGAAATGGCAAGCATCTCAGAAACCTCAGAAATCACTTGGACCATGAAAGTCTCATTGGAGAAACCCTGATTTGTGCCTTCTGCTTACCTATTTATCTGTTGCCCTGAATGTCAGGAAGGTCTTTGCCTCAAGCCACCCCTTTGTTAAGCCTGAAGAAAAGAGTTTTCAAATGGAATTGAATGGGCATCACCTGTGGCTCTTTGCTTAATTGCTTTGAAAAGGATGTGTCTTATTCAGAATCTTGGCCCTGCATGAGGCTTTGGCTAAGAGTCTCAGCACCTGATGGATCTAAAGAAAGATTCCATGTGTACATCCAAAACGAAATTGGCCATAAGAGCAGTCCTTGTGAATGAAGTCTCTCACATTCCTCTGTAAGTTTCCTGACCTCCATCAAGTGAGAATAGGATCCTTTGGGTCAAATGAGTTCCTCAATGTCCTGCAGAGGCTAGCCCATCAGTGCTTGGGTTTTCTCATGACTCCAAGTCACATAAAGAATCTAAAACCCATAGTCCGTAGGCATCAAATTGGAGAAGCAGAGCAGTATTAATGGCAGGCCTATTTGATCACTCCTGGTTCACAGAAAGGGTGTCCAGGCCACCCTGAATTTAGGCAAATGAAGGGCAAGGGAGATTATTTTGGACACTTTCTTTGGCTGAGCCCTTCATGGAAACCTCCAGCCAGAAGTTATGATGAGTGTCTAAATGGAAGAAGATGAGGGTCATGTGGGAGTCTTTTGATTTTAATAGTGGTCATTTGTGTGTCGGTTGGAAGAGATGACTGGGTCCACCTGGGCTTGAACTCTAGTGTGATTCCCCTTAGAGACTGAGTTCTGGAACTGACTTCAGAAAAGTATTGCCATGAATTTTGTTCGGATTTTAGGAGGCCAAGCATGAGATTCGCACTTGGAAACTGAGATCTAGGCCCAGGGTGGCTTTTCACAGAGCACTGGGAATCTCAGCCAGGATATCACATGATTTTATTCTGAAGGACTTGGCAGACATAGTTGAGAGTCAAAACACACATGTACCTCACATCGTAGACCTCAATGCACTTTGCTTCATGTGACCTTTTGGCTACTCTTTGGGAAAACTTCCCTCTGAGAGATCTCCAGAGCTTTCCATGAAATGAGCATCCTCAACATTTAATTGTTCCTGAATGCACTGAAACCCACATTGCCTCCAACTTCATCCTTGAAAAATGGCTTGATAAATACCATGAAATTTTTTTAAAATTTTCATGAAGAGGAGGCACTGGAGAACCTTTGAATATCTTGTTGCTGATAATGAGTATACCAGTCACTGCCTTGATTGACAGGGTTTCAAGAAAATGGTGTAGAACCGAGAAGCCAGTATGTTGGAGCCTGGTGAGTAGTGGGCCTATAGTCGTAGTGGGCAGGTGTATGATGGAACATCTGTGGTGGGGCCATGTACATCAGCCATTGTCTTCCAAATGGCTTTTGGCTGACAAGGTGCAGCCAGCAGACCCTTTTATGTAATGGCATCTTGTTATATGGAGAGGTTTCAGGGCAATGTTCAGAATCAGGTTGCTATGGTCAAAGGGCAAGCTATGAGGGATAGAACCTTGGTTGGTGCATTCTCCCTGACCCACCACACGTGACAGAACTCCCTCCAGCACTGTGTTTCAGTTGACTTCCTTGTATTTCGAGAAGCAAATACCAAACTACCTGTGCAGCAGGAAGAAACTCCATAAAATGTGGAAGATGACCAAATGGCTTCAGAATTCCCACGGGGATACACATAGCCGCCAGTGGCCCCAATTTACCTACAAAGATTGAATTCAACACTGCTACCTCATTTTCATTGGAAAATATTAAACCATGCCCTCCAGGTCACATAGATGCTGACCCAGCTTTGATGGTCTCATTACAAAGGAAGCTAAAGCTCCTGACAACAACATATATTTCAAGTGCCCAAACTCAGAGGCAGTTTCTCAAGAAGTATTTAGGCCAGCAAAGCTCCATGTTTGTGGAGTGTTTACCCTGTCCCTTACTTTTGGAAAGTACTCTACCACCTCCAAGCTTTTAAACTTTTGAGCATATTCTATTCCAGATATTTATTCCTAGATTTTCTAACTCTTCACCTCTAAAGATATATTACTTGGGGAAAGGGTAATTTCAAGGCACTGTTCTGGATGAGAGTGGGAAAATTTTTGTCTAGCACATATTTGCACACACATTGGGTTCATTTTCCAATTTTCCATTCGAAATACTAAATCCCTGACACTAACCAATACCCTACTAGACTCTGACTACTAATCCTCATATGATCGAGAAAAACAACCCAAACAGAATACAATTACAAGCATTTCAGAGGAGGCATGGTGTATAGTTGCACTTGCATTTTGCATTATATAAGGTAGCAGTTATTAATCTAGTCAACTTTCTGTTGAAATAGTTCTCCATGTGTTTTTTTTTTCAATTATTTTATTTCAGTTTATTTTATTTTATTTTTTAGTTAGTTTTTCAAATCTTACAAAGCTCTTGACATATCATATTTCATACATTAGATTCAAGTGGGTTATGAACTCCAATTTTTACCCCAAATACGGATTGTAGAATCACATCGGTTACACATACACATTTTGCATAATGCCCTATTAGTAACTTTTGTATTCTGCTACCTTTCCTATCATCTACTATCCCCTATCCTATCCCCTCCCATATTCTCTCTCTCCCCCATCTACTGTAATTTGTTTCTCTCCTTGTTTATTTTCCCATTCCCCTCACAATCTCTTATATGTAATTTTGTGTAACAATGAGGGTCTCCCTCGATTACCATGCATTTTCCCTTTTCTCTCCCTTCCCCCCCAACTCAAGTCTCTGTTTAATGTTAATCTTTTCTTCATGTTCTTCCTCCCTGCTCTGTTCTCAGTTGCTCTCATTATATCAAATAAGGCATTTGGTATTTGTTTTTCAGTGATTGGCTAGCTTCACTAAGAATAATCTGCTTAGTGCAATCCATTTTCCTGCAAATTCCATGATTTTGTCATTTTTTCGTGCTGAGTAATACTCCACAGTGTAAAAATGCCACATTTTTTTTTATCCATTCATCTATTGTAGAGCATCTGGGTTGGTTCCTCAGTCCAGCAATTGTGAATTCCGCTGCAATGAACATCGATGTCGCAGTATCCCTGTAATACGCACTTTTAAGGTCTTCAGGGAATAGTCTGAGAAGGGCAATAGCTGGATCAAATGGTGGTTCCATTCCCAGCTCTCCCAGGATTCTCCATACTGCTTTCCAAATTGGGTGCACCAGTTTGCAGTCCCACCAGCAATGCACAAGAGTAAACTTTTTCCCACATCCTCACCAGAACTTGTTGTTGTTTGGCTTCATAATGGCTGCCAATCTTACTGGAGTGAGATGGTATCTTAGGGTGGTTTTGATTTGCATTTCTCTGACTGCTAGAGATGGTGAGCATTTTTTCATGTACTTATTGATTGATTGTATGTCCTCCTCTGAGAAGTGTCAGTTTAGGTCCTTGGCCCATTTATTGATTAGGTTATTTGTTATCTTATTGTCTAATTTTTTGAGTTCTTTGTATACTCTGGATATTAGGTCTCTATCTGACGTGTGAGGAGTAAAAATTTGTTCCCATGATTTAGGCTCCCTATTTACATCTCTTATTGGTTCTCTTGCTAAGAAAAAAAAAATTCAGTTTAAGTAAGTCCCATTTGTTGATTCTTGTTATAAACTCTTGTGCTATGGGTGTCCTATTAAGGAATTTGGAGCCCGACCCAACAATATGTCAATCAGAGCCAGTTTTTCTTCTAACAGATGCAGAGTCTCTGATTTGATATCTAGCTCCTTGATCCACTTTGAGTAAACTCTTGTGCATGGCGAGAGGAGGGGATTCAGTTTCATTTTGTTGCAGATGGATTTCCAGTTTACCCAACAAAATTTGTTGAAGATGCTATCCATCCTCCATTGCATGCTTTTAGCTCCTTTATCAAATATAACATAGTTGTAGTTTTGTGGATTAGTCTCTTGTGTCCTGTATTCTGTACCATTGGTCTACCCGCCTCTTTTGGTACCAGTACCATGCTGTTTTTGTTACTTTTGCTCTGTAATATAGTTTGAAATCTGGTATCACTATACCGCCTGATTAACACATCCTGCTTAGAATTGCTTTTGTATTTTTGGGTCTTTTATTTTTCCATATGAATTTCATGATTGGTTTATCTATTTCTACAAGAAATGCCGTTGCGATTTTGATTGGCATTGCATTAAAACTATAGAGAACTTATGGTAATATCGCCATTTTGATGATGATAGTTCTGCCTATCCATGAACAGAGTATATTTTTCCATCTTCTAAGATCTTCTTCTATTTCTCTCTTTAGGGTTCTGTGCTTTTCATTGTATAAGTCTTTCACCTCTTTTGTTAGGTTGATTCCCAAGTATTTTTTTTTTTTAAGATATTGTGAATGGAGTGGTTGTCCTCATTTCCCTTTCAGAGGATTTCTCGCTGATATATAATTCTTTACTGGTCACACGGATATCTGAGTTTTGTGAGATGTTTTGAATGGACTGTTTTTCAGAAGGGTTATTTCCATTTCAGAAGATTTGTCGCTGATATACAGAAATGCCTTTGATTTATGCGTGTTGATTTTATATCCTGCTACTTTGCTGAATTCATTTATTAGTTCTAGTAATTTTTTGTAGACCCTTTTGGGTTTTCTATGTATAGAATCATGTCACCAGCAAATAGTTATAATTTAAGTTCTTCTTTTCCTATTTTTATGCTTTTGATTTCTTTCGTCTGTCTAAATTGCTCTGGCCAGTGTTTCGAGAACTATATTGAATACAAGTGGTGATTGAGTGCATCCCTGTCTTGTTCCAGATTTTAGAGGGGATGCATTGAATTTTTCTCGATTCAGAAAATTAGCCTGAGGCTTAACATAGATAGCTTTTACAATGGTGAGCTAAGTTTCTGTTATCCCTAATTTTTCTAATGTTTTGAACATAAAGGGATGCTGTACTTTGTCGAATGCTTTTTCTGTGTCTATTGAGATAATCATATGGGTCTTATCTTTAAGTCTATTGATGTGGTGAATAACATTTATTGATTTCCATATATTGAAACATCCTTGCATCCGAGGGATGAAGCCTACTTGATCATAGTGCACAATTTTTTTGATGTGCCTTTGTATTCGATTTGCCAGAATTTTATTGAGGATTTTTGCATCTAGGTTCATCAGAGATATTGGTCTGAAGTTTTCTTTCGTTGAGGTGTCTTTGTCTGGTTTTGGAATAATGGTGATGTTGGCCTTATAGAATGAATTTGGAAGAGCTCCCTATTTTTCTATTTCCTGAAATAACTTGAAAAGTATAAGTATTAATTCTTCTTAAAAGGTTTTGTAAAACTCCACTGAATACTCATCTGGTCCTGGGGTTTTCTTGGTTGGTAGTCTTTTGATTGCTTCTTCTATTTCATCCATTAATATTGGTCTGTTTAAATTGTGTGTATCCTCCTGACTCAGTCTGGGCAAATCATGTCTTAAGAAATTTATCGATGTCTTCACTGTTTTCTATTTTATTGGAATATAGGTTTTAAAAATAATTTCTAATTGTCTTCTGTATTTCGGTAGCATCTGTTGTGATATTGGCTTTTTCATCCCGTATGTTAGTAATCTGTGTTCCGTCTCTTTTTCTCTTCGTTAGCATGGCCAAGGGTGTGTCGACCTTATTTATTTTTCGAAGAACCAACTTTTAGTTTTGTTAATTTTTTCTTTTTTTAATTTTTTTAATTGTCTGTTCAAAACCTTACAAAGCTCTTGCTTGACATATCATATTTTATACATTAGCATACATTAGCTTCAAGTGAGTTATGAAGTCCCTTTTTAACCCCAAGTACAGATTGCATAATCACATGGGTTACACATCCACATTTTTACATAATGCACCATTAGTTACTGTTGTATTCTGCTCCCTTTCCTATCCTCTACTATCCCCCCTCCCGTCCCCTCCCATCTTCTCTCTCTACCCCATCTACTGTAATTCATTTCTCAGCTTGTTTATTTTTCCATTCCACTCACAACCTCTTATATGTAATTTAGTACAACAATAAGGGTCTCCCTCCGTTTCCATGCAATTCCCTTTTTCTCTCCCTTTTCCTCCCACCTCATGTCTCTGTTTAATGTTAATCTTTTCTTCCTGCTCTTCCTCCCTGCTCTATTCTTAGTTCCTCTCATTATATCAAAGAAGACATTTGGTATTTGTTTTTTAGGGATTGGCTAACTTCACTAAGCATAATCTGCTCAAGTGCCGTCCATTTCCCTGGAAATTCCGTGATGTTGTCATTTTTTAGTGCTGCGTAATACTCCATGGTGTATAGATGCCACATTTTTGTAATCCATTCATCCATTGAAGGGCATCTGGGTTGGTTCCACAGTCTAGCTATTGTGAATTGCACTGCTATGAACATCAATGTGGCAGTATCCCTGTAATATGCTCTTTTAATGTCTTCAGGGAATAGTCCGAGAAGAGCAATAGCTGGATCAAATGGTGGTTCCATTCCCAGCTTTCCCAGGATTCTCCATACTGCTTTCCAAATTGGCCGCACCAATTTGCAGTCCCACCAGCAATGTACAAGAGAACCCTTTTCCCCACATCCTCGCCAGCACTTGTTGTTGTTTGACTTCATAATGGCTGCCAATCTTACTGTAGTGAGATGGTATCTTAGGGTGGTTTTGATTTGCATATCTCTGACTGCTAGAGATGATGAGCATTTTTTCATGTACTTGTTGATTGATTGTATGTCCTCCTCTGAGAAGTTTGTGTTCAGGTCCTTGGCCCATTTGTTGATTGGGTTATTGGTTATCTTATTGTGTAATTTTTTGATTACTTTGTATATTCTGGATATTAGGGCTCTTTCTGAAGTGTGAGGAGTATAGATTAGTTCCCATGATGTAGACTCCCTATTTACCTCTCTTATTGTTTCTCTTGCTGTGAAAAAACTTTTTAGTTTAAGTAAGTCCCATTTGTTGATTCTTGTTATTAACTCTTGTGCTATGGGTGTCTTATTGAGGAATTTGGAGCCAGACCCCACTATATGTAGATCGTAGCCAACTTTTTTTCTATCAGACGCAGAGTCTCTGATTTTATATTAAGGTCCTTGATCCATTTTGAGTTAACTTTTGTGCATTGTGAGAGGAGGGGGTTCAGTTTCATTTTCTTGCATACGGATTTTCCGTTTTCCCAACACCGTTTGTTGAAGATGCTATCCTTCCTCCATTGCATGCTTTTAGCCACTTTATCAAATATAAGATAGTTGTAACTTTGTGGATTGTTCTCTGTGTCTTCTATTCTGTACCATTGGTCCACCCGCCGGGTTTGGTACCAGTACCACGCTGTCTTTGTTACTATTGCTCTGTAATATAGTTTGAAATCCTGTATTGCTATACCACCTGATTCACACTTCCTGCTTTGAATTGCTTTTGCTATTCTGAGTCTTTTATTTTTCCATATGAATTTCATGATTGCCTTATCTATTTCTACAACCCTGCCTTTGGGATTTTAATTGGCATTGCATTAAACCTATATAGAACTTTTGGTAATATTGCCATTTTGATGATGTTAGTTCTGCCTATCCATGAACAGGGTATATTTTTCCATCTTCTAAGATCTTCTTCTATTTCTCCCTTTAGGGTTCTGTAGTTTTTATTGTGTAAATATTTCACCTCTTTTGTTAGGTTGATTCCCAAGTATTTTATTTTTTTTGACGATATTGTGAATGGAGTGTTTTTCCTCATTTCCATTTTAGAAGTTTTGTCGCTGATATACAGGAATGCCTTTGATTTATGCTTGTTGATTTTATATCTATCCTGCCACTTTGCTGAATTAATTTATTAGTTCTAGTAGTTTTTTTGTAGACCCTTTTGGGTCTTCTAGGTATAAAATCATGTGATCCGCAGATAGTGATAATTTAAGTTCTTCTTTTCCAATTTTTATGCCTTTTATTTCTTTTGTCTGTCTAATTGCTCTGGCCAGTGTTTCAAGAAATATATTTAATAGAAGTGGTGAGAGAGGACATCCCTGTCTTGTTCCAGATTTTAGAGGGAATGCCTTCAATTTTTCTCCATTCAGAATGATGCTAGCCTGAGGCTTAGCATAGATAGCTTTTACAATGTCAAGGTAATTTCCTGTTGTCCCTAGTTTTTCTAATGTTTTGAACATAAAGGATTGCTGTACTTTGTTGAATGCTTTTTCTGTGTTTATTGAGATGATCATATGTTTCTTATTTTTAAGTCTATTGATGTGGTGAATAACATTTATTGATGTCCATATATTGAACCATCCTTGCATCCCAGGGATGAATCCTACTTGATGATGGTGCAAAATTTTTTTGATGTGCCTTTGTATCCGATTCCCTAGAATTTAATTGAGGATTTTTTCATCTAGTTTCATCAGGGATATTGGTCTGTAGTATTCTTTCTTTGAGGTGTCTTGTCTGGTTTCGGAATCAACGTGATGTTGGCCTCATAGAATGAATTTGAAAGAGCTCCCTCTTTTTCTATTTCCTGAAATAACTTGAAAAGTATTGGTATTAATTCTTCTTTAAAGGTTTTGTAAAACTCCATTGTATACCCATCCGTTCCTGGGCTTTTCTTGGTTGGTAGTCTTTTGATTGCTTCTTCAATTTCATCCACTGATATTGGTTTGTTCGAATTGTGTGTCTACACCTGACTCGATCTGGGCAAATCATATGTATTAAGAAATTTATCGATGTCTTCACTATCTTATATTTCATTGGAATATAGGTTTTAAAAATAATTTCTAATTGTCTTCTGTATTTCAGTAGCATCTGTTGTGATATTGCCTTTTTCATCCCATATGTGAGTAATCTGAGTTCTCTCTCTTCTTCTCTTTGCTAGAATGGCTAAGGGTCTGTCAATCTTGTTTATTATTTCGAAGGACCAACTTTTAGTTTTGTTAATTTTTTAAATAGTTTCTTTTGTTTCAATTTCGTTGATTTCCGCTCTGATTTTAATTATTTCTTGCCTTCTGCTGCATTTGCTGTTGTTTTGTTCTTCCTTTTCTAGGGCTTTGAGATAAAGTGTGAGCTCATTAATTTGTTGGATTTTCTTTTTTTTTTTTTGAGGAATGACCTCCAGGTGATGAATTTCCCTCTTAAAACTGCTTTCATTGTGCCCATAGATTCCGATAAATTGTGTCTGTATTTTCATTTATCTCTAAGAATTTTTTGATTTCCTCCTTGATGTCAGAAGAACTTTATGTTTGTAACCCCTTAATCATTAAGTAACATATTGTTCACTTTCCATGTGATATAGGATTTTTCCTTCCTTCTTTAATCATTGATTTCCAGTTTCATTCCATTATGATCAGATAAAATTCATGGTATTCTCTCCACCCCTTTATCTTTAATGAGGGTTGCCCTATGGCAAAACATATGGTCTATTTTTGAGAAGGATCCATGTGCTGCTAAGAAAAAAGTATATCCACTTGATAATGGTTGATATATTATATATATGTCAGTTAAGTCGAGGTTATTGATTGTGATATTGAGATCTATAATTTCTTTATTCAACATTTGTTTGGAGGATCTGTCCAATAGTGACAGAGGTGTGTTGAAGTGACCCATGATTATTGTGTTGTGGTCTATTTGATTCTTGAACTTGAGGAGAATTTGTTTTATGAATATTGCAGCACCATTATTTGGTTCATAAATATTGATAATTGTTATATGTTGTTGGTCAATGGTTCCTTTTAACAGTATATAATGTCCTTCCTTATCCCTTTGGATTAACTTAGTCTTGAAGTCGATTTTATTCGATATGAGGATGACCACCCCTGCTTGTTTGCGAGGACTGTGTGTGGTATATTTTTTCCCAACCTTTCACCTTCAGCCTGTGTATGTCTTTTCCCGTCAGATGTGTCTCCTGGAGGCAGCATATTGTTGGATTTGTTGTTTTAATCCAAGTTAGCAGCCTATATTGCTTTATTGGAGAGTTTAAGCCATTAATGTTTAGAGTTTCTACTGATGTATGGTTTGTACTGCCAGCCATGGTTGAGTATTTATCTTTTTTTAAATTTAGATTGTTTCTCCATTATTAGATTCCCCCCCCCCCCTCTGTCATTACCGAGGCACATCCCACTGATGATTTTGGTTGTTGTTTTTTATTTCTTCCTTGTGTAGTGTTTTGCTCAAGAGGCTTTGCAATGCTGGTTTTCTGGCTGCAAATTCTTTTAGCTTTTATTTATCATGAAAGATTTTTATTTTGTTGTGTACCTGAAGCTTAATTTTGCTGGATACAGAATTCTTGGTTGCCATCCATTGTCTTTCAGTGTTTGAAATACGTTGTTCCAGAATCTTCTCACTTTCATCGTTTATGATGAAATATCTCTTGTTAACCTTATTGGTTTACCCCTGAATGTAATTTGTCTTCTTTTTCTTGTAGCTTTTAATATTTTCTCTTTGTTCTGTATATTGGATATCTTCATAACAATGTGTCTTGGCATTGGTCTACTGTGATTTTGTGTGCTTCGTGTCCTCTATACATCTACAATTCGTATATCCGTTTCCTTTTTTATTTCTGGAAAGTTATCTGTAATTATTTCATTCAGCAGGTTACTCATTCCCTTGGTTTGAATCTCTGTACATTCCTCTATCCTGATGACTCCTAAGGTTTTTTTTTTTTTTTTTTTTTTTATTTTTTTTTTATGTTATCCCATATCTCTTGGATGTTTTTCCCGTGATTTTTTATCAGCCTTTCTGAGTTGGCTAGACTCTTTTCAAGATGATATATTATGTCTTCATTATCTGACATTCTGGCTTCTACTTGCTCCACTCTTTTAATGATACTCTCAGTTGAGTTTTTAATTTGGTTTATCGTTTCCTTCATTTCCAGAATGATTGTTTGATTTTTTTATAATCTCTATCTCCTGATAAAGATGCTTATCTTCTTTTTTTTATCTGTTTATGTAATTCATTTTCAATGTGTCCTTTCACTGTTTGGATTTGCTGTCTCGCATCATCTTTAAGGTTCCATTCCATCTGTCTAAGGTATTCCTAGAGTTCTTTATATGACCATTTTTCTGAAGACTCTAGGTCCTTCTGAATATTTAGGCTGTCCTTCATTGTTTGTACTCCTTGTTTTTCTTGCTTGTTTATGCTTCTTTTGTTACATCTTGTTTTGTTTGACTGCGGAGTTACTGTTTACTCTTATAAATTTATTTCATGCTTGGAAGGAAAGATATTAGAAGGAAAAGAAAGAAGTCACTAAAGAGAATGAGAATAGGCAGGTAGAATTCAAGGAAGGGAGAATAAGAAAATTGAAAAGAAATGAAAAGAGAAAAGAAAAAAATAGAAAATAAAGAAAGAAATATATTTTTTTAAAAAAATAATAATGATAAAAAAATAAAAATTAAAATTTAAAAATAATAATAACCCTAGTACTGAAAGTAATATCAGTGAATGGTGCATACATATCTTAATATTTATACAGTTACTGACCCAGATTAACATCAATGCATGTAGATTCCTATGGGACATTATTTGTATTTCGATGTTCATTTTTATTCAACACTGGTACATTAATATTTCTTCAGTTTATGCACACATTAGGATATATATTTCATCCACAAGTTCGCAAATTTATAGGAATTTGTTTCACTTTTAATCACTTCCCTGCTTCAGGACACATGTATTCTTCCTTGTCTCCTGACTGGTCTTTTCATGAGACTTCTTTCCAAACACATTATTTTTGATTTCCATAATCACTTTTGAAGCAAAACTCACATCCCCTTCATGATAAATTATAACTCTGATATTACCATTAGATGTATAACTGGTTGGAATGAATGATTGTATACCAATATAAGATTTCTTATATACTTTTATATATCAATTCATTTCATTATTTAAAGTAAAACCCGTTATATTTTTATTCACTGTATGTTCTATTCATTCATTATCTCTATATTCATAGACACAGTGTACACCTCTTTGTACCCCCAATACTAATTTATACTTATTCAAAATATTGCTCCCAGAAACAGTGGAAGCAATACTCATGTCACCTGATGTGCATATACATTTAATCACAGAAATATTCTGGACAAAAAATGCAAAGGTCACACTTACGATTGTACCAAAGCCTAAAAGGAAAGTAAACATGGATTACTAAAAACATCCAGGTCCAGGTTGCCTAATCCTCTCAAATGTCAATCCTATTGGTGACTACATATTTGTTTCTTCTTAAGATTATATATTCAAACTCAACCCTATTGAAAATGTCTAATTCTATCCCTCACTTTATACATTGCCTGATTTCATAATGTCTCTATTGCTATCAGCTTTCCTACATATTTTCACAGTCCATCATTGTGACTGACTCTTCACATGTGCTGATATTTACATTCACACTCTAATCGATAACTTATTGCTGAAGAACTTTTGTTCCAAATCCAATACTCACTCTTCTTCCTAAAACTACTATCTTCCTAATCCTACTGACTATCCCTTTTTGCTGGATGTTCCCTTCTACATTCAATCATCCAAGGTACAATGTCTTATGCCATTGTGTATTGATTTATCTGAGAAACCTGAGCAGAACGTAATTCAAAGTTAACTATACCAATCAAGGGCCCAATGACATTCCGGGCTTCAAATATTACTTAGATTTCTTTTTTCATAGATATATTTCACCTCTATATTTTTATAAATTTCGCAAGTTCCCAATTACATTAATGATCCAGCAGAATGATTCCTAACCCAAATGGAACTTGTTATTAACCCTAACCATACACTGTTCCTTCAATCTAAGTTTTCAGAAGAGCAGGGACAGTGTTGGTCTTCTAATACAGGAATGTAGTAGATATTCCATCTGCTAAGAACCTCAAAGCTCCATGCAGAAATAATCCCTGGAGAAGATGTAGACAGCTATGAAAGACCTGAAAGAGCAAAAGTCATCTTCCATGTGAAACAACCTGGTCAGGATGAAGGGTTGTGTCAGAGTCAACTTATCTCTTCTTAATGTAGAGAAGATGGACCAAACCAGGCCTGCATTGGTAGCTGTTCCTGGGTGCCTATGGTTGTTATACCATTCTAACTTGTGAAAGTGTCACAGGAAGTAGGGGCAGCCTCCATCTTAAGGGACCGATGGAAGCAACTGATAGGACAAAGTGGTTGCAAAGGCAGTGATCTCATTCATTCCTGAAGAAAGTAACCTCATCTCACTTCTTTGGTGATGTAACTCTCTGAACTTGTGATCCAGGAAGCCAGGCACCCAGAGCCAGTCCCAGTCCCAGTCCCAGTGGTCTCACTTTTTTGGATTTACCAAGGACAGAGTCAGTCTTTCTTGGTACCTACTAATGTGAGGAGGCCAATTGTCAGGAAAGCTCGGAAGAGGGGCTTTTTCTGAGAAATCAGGTAGTGGCTCACTCCTGGCTCTTGACAACTTCACAGAGTTGGCCAAGGAGACCAGATGTGAGACAGGACAGGACATTTCGGGGATCATAGTATGGCCCATCATTCAGAGGATACTCCGGATAGTCACAGACATATTTGGGGGGAGGAGGTGCCATTGTGGGTGTGGGTGTGGGTTTGTGATTTTGTCTCATGTTCTGAGATTAGGTAGGAAAGGCGGTTTGTTTGGTTTGTAGCGAACTAATTCTAGAAAGTCGTTTGACAAGGGAAGTGTTTCTTTCTCTGTGTATCACACTGTGTCCGTGGTTGTAGACATTAGAAAAGAGAATGCATCAGTGGATGTGTCCTGTCTAGTAGAAAGCTTCCCAGCATTCATCCAGCCCAATTTATGAATGGACTGTGGCTTGCCATATCGATGGGCAATACCTGCTACCTTCCTAATTTGATGTTTTCTTCATGAATTCTGGCCACTCTCCAGAATAGGCTCATGATTTTGTTTCCAAGTTATGTACCACCTCCAAGCTCTGTGACATGGCCATGTACTAGATAGCTGAAGGGAATGGCGAGCATGTCAGAAAACTCAGATATCAGTGTGACCAGTAAAGTCTCAGTGGAGAAACCCTGCTTTGGGCCATTTGCTTACATATTGTTTTGTTGCTCTGAGAGTCAGGAACGTCTTAGTCTCAGGCCACTCCTTTGTGAAGCCTGAAGAAAAGAGTTTTCAAATGGAAATGAATAGGCTTCATCTGTGGCTCTTTTCTTAATTAATTAGGAAAGATATGTGTCTGAATCAGCCTCTTTGCCAAGTGTGATTCTTTGGCTTAGATTCTCAGCACCTGATGGATCTAAAGAAAGATCCCATGTGTGCAACCAAATCCAAAATGGCAAAAAAAGCTGTCATTGTGGATGAAGTCTCTTTCTTTCCTCTGTAAGGTTCCTGAATTCCATCAAGTGAGATAGAGATCATTTGGGTCAAATTAGTTCTTAAAAGCCATTAAGAGGCTATCCCATAGGTGCTTGGTTTTACTCATCTCTCCAATTCACATAAAGAATCTGTACCCGACACTCAGTAGGCCTCAAATTGGAGAAGTGGAGCAGTATTAAGGGCAGGCCTATTTGATCACTCCTGGTACACAGAAAGGGTGTACAGGCCACCATGAATGTAGGGAAATGAGGGCCAACGGAGCTAATTTTGGACACTGTCTTGGGCTGTGCTAATGCTCTCAAATGTCAATCCTATTGGTGACTACATATTTGTTCCTTCCTAAGATTATATACTCAAACTCAACCCTCTTGAAAATGTCTAATCCTATCACTGACTTTACACTTAGCCTGATTTCATAATGTCTCTAAGGATATCTGCTTTCCTACATGACTGACTCTTCACTTGTGTTGACATTTACATTGACTCTCTAATCGAAACCCTATTGCGAAAGAACTTTTGTTCCAAATCCTATACTCTCTCTTCTTCCTAAACCTACTGACTATCTTTCTAATCATTCTGCCTATCACTTTTTGAATGGATGTTCTGTTCTACATTCAGTCATCCAAGTAAAGGTCGGGCAAGTGTTGAATGAGGAGACAACCAAAAGACTATCTCACGCAACAGCAAAGGTTTTATTGGGGGTCAAGCATGCTGGGGCTCAGAGCTCACTTGAGTAGAGCAGAGAGCCCTAAGAACAGCTTAAGCAGAGCTTATATACTTTTCTTGGAGAGGGCAGGGAGGGAAATTTATTGATGGGTCAGGGCAAGTGGGCGGTTTGCATTCAAACAGGTGAGGGAGTACATTCTGCAGTTTGGCAGTTGGGGACAGCACATTCTGGGAACAAGTTTAGCAAACAGTTTGCAAGATTTCAACAGTGTTTTTATTAAGCATACAGAAAAACAGGAAGTGACAAGTACATATTTTATCAACCTTTCATTCCCCACTTCTTCTTCTGGCTACTTTTAATCATAAAAGGGACCGTTGGGGGGTGTCACATTCTATGTCTGCTTGTGGGGTATTACCATAAGTTTAACTTGTCCAATTTGAGCTTGGAGAAAAGAAATTACACGGTTGAAAAAACAGGGTTTTATTGTTAGCAATAATATGGGGATTTTTATTGGACCGGCCAGGGTTGATAAAAACGTAGTTAAAGAGGGGGACTGTGTAATCCAAGACTCAAACCACCCTTTTGGGGCCTCTCTCTCTCGTTGACGCTCTTCAAGGCGTCTTTTTAATTTACTCATAGTTTTTTTTTACAACTCCAGTATTGTCGACATAAAAACAACATTCTTCCCTCAATGCAGCACAAAGGCCCTCTTCTCTCATGAAGAGGAGGTCCAACCCTCAACTGTTCTGAAAACAACTTCAGAGAGAGAGGTTAAATATTCCTGCAAAGCTGTGATGGAGGTTTCTAAAATCTTTAAGTTTTGATCTATTGCTGCTTCTAATTGTGTCATTTGTTGTGTCCCATGGACCAGGGCAGTGGTTCCTGTGCCCAACCCTGCAGCAACTCCTATTCGTAACAGAATGGCTAAGGTGAGGGATATATGATCCCAGTGGAACCGGGTTTGATGCCCCCCTCTTTGATCTTCAAATGAACCTGCATCATGATAGAGCACTCTGGGAAACCACTGCACCATTACACAATTAATCACATTTGTTGACCATTTCATGAAAACATAAACAATGTTTAAGTATATAGAATTATACAGTTGTAGGGACGGACAAGGCAATGCACCTAATATAGCACCAAAGACACAGAAACAGTCTTATTTGGTTGCAACCAGATTCAGAGGGCAATGCTTCTGTTGTAATCAATTAATTTCCTGAAACCCAAGTTTAGGTAGTTTCAGAATTTTGTACCCAACATGTAAGGGAAGGGGCTCAGAAGTTCACAGTCTGCAGAAGGTCACAAAAAGCAGTTTTTGTTTCTGTTTTTTTTCTCAGTTCGGGGCATGTCAACTTTTAAAGGACACCTGGGTGGGGGAGAGCTTTTGCTTCCCTTTCTTTTTTTTCCCCTGCCAGCGGTTTCTATGCAGCCCAGTTTGTCACTTTTTTATCTTAGAAATGTAGCCATCTCTGTGAACCTCCAGCTCAAGGCCAGAGGCCTTTTTTCACATACTTTGTGAAAAACTACTAAGGGTGTGTCTAGATCAGGAGTGCTGAATTTATTAGCCAGTTGCCAAGTAGACCAGGGCAACAGGGAAAGAGGAAGTTTATCTACAGTGAACTCTTTTATAGGGACTCTTTTGCTGAAAGTCCTAATGTCAGCCATCATGAAGACTTCTGGAGAAGGTCAGTTAAGACTTTTCTGTGGGCCTGGTACAGAGGGGGAAGTCTGGGAAGGCAGGGCTGAGAGCAGCTCCATGGATCTGAGAATAAGGATGGAGACATGTTAAAGAATATTGGGAAAGGGGTTTGACATTTTCTAGCAACAAAAACTTGAGCAGTAGAACAAGTAGAGCAGAGGGGAAGACAGGAATGAGTATCCCAAAAAGCCTGTGAGGGACTTTAAATTCTTAGAAACCTGTTTACAGTGATGACAAAGCAACTTTTAAGGCCATTTTTATTACATATAAGTTAGGGGTCTGAGAGCTCTCCTCAGCTTGTTTGAGCTTTGGGTTAGCTGGTAAGAGGACCTGGTGGGACCCGTTGTGGGCACTGACAGGAGAAGAGAGGAGTGAGTGAGTGGAGTGGTACCTCAGTACCTCTTACCTCAGCAAGGGGGCAATGGTCTGAGAACCAGCAGAGGTTTGGGTTTTTGATCTAGTAATTGGAGGGTAGAAATCAAATTCCTGAGGTGGGTGTGACAGCAGAGAGTCTGGAGCAGAAGGCTGAGGGTGAGCATGTATTTGAGAAGCATAGTTCAGGATGTGACCAAAGGAGGGAAAAGGCCTCCACATAGGGAAAACTTCTTTCACTCTTTTGAGCACTTGCAGAAGTTAAAAATGTCACACAGAATTTGAGGATCTAGTGACCCCTCTGTGGGCCATCAGTTTTGGTTATCTAATTGGTAATATGGCCAGTGCTGTGTACAGAATTTGATGAGGAGTTTGGGTTCCATCTGGCAGTCCCCATATGCTCACATCCCCATGACTTACAGAAGAAGTTGGCTCTTCCCCCAAACAGCCGTGACTGTTTGTGGCTTTGATAGTCTGCCTCGCAAACATAGTAGTCTAGGCTAGCCAACCTGCATCTGGCTCACGTGTCCCTACATCCATAAAGTTTGTTTCCATTATCTATTGTACGGAAGGGATTTAATGGAATTTTAGTGGGATTCTCTATATCAGGGATATCCCAATAGGAAAAACCTATAGCCAGCTGACAAATGTCTGCGTGGAGAGGTGGCCACCACGTCCGTAAGGGGGCTGTATGCGAGATAGACCATACTTCTCGTTCAATAGGATTTGTGATCAGCCATCGGTGCTTAACGGGCTGATGAGGGTTAGGACTACTTGTGGTCAAGGGGAGAGTCTATAGCCTTATCCACATGGCGAATACACAATTTGAAAGTGTTACCAGTTTTTTCCAGTTTTCAGCCACAGTCTGGACATGGCGCAGGCTTGAGATGAGAGGTATCGATTCAGGATGTGATTCTGTCTACCTTAACTGCTGTAGGTGTAGCACCTAGTATGCTCCTTTCCAGTGTGGTTCCAGAGATGACCCCTGTTGTCGTCTAATGTAGATGAAGTCTCTTACTTGATATTGATGTGGAGTCCCCTCGTCCCCAGGTTGGTAGGCAGTGGCCATCTGTTTTCACAGGTATCCCTGAGTTCTTTCAAGAGCTTTAAGTCTGTCAAGCAAGGGGGTGTGGAAGGGATCATTAGGTCTTAGAGTTGGGGTAGGACCCTTACTGGAGGAGGGGCAACATAGAGAATTTCATAGAGGGTGAGGTTACACAATGAAACAGAGAGAGTATTTCTTGCATGAAACAGTGCATAAGGCAGGAGCTTAGTCCAAACTTTTATGCAGGTCTCTAAGCTTAATTTTGTTATGGTCTCTTTAATGGTTCTAATTATTCTTTCTACCTGTCCTGAACTCAGGGGTCTATAATCACAATGTAACTTCCAATTAATCCCCAGGATCCTGGCTCACCCCTGACTTACCTGGGCCACGAACACCGGTCCATTATCAGACCCTCTACTTTAGGCAGGTCTTTTCATGGAAAAATATCTTCCAGGATCTTCTTGACAACCATTTGCACTGTTTCTTTTTTTTTTCTTTTTTCTTTTATTTTTTTTTTTGTGGGGAAGTCTTCAATTCATCCTGAAAATGTATCTACAAAGACTAGGAGATATTTAAGTCCATAACTTGCTGGCTTAATTTCAGTAAAGTCCACTTCCCAGAATTGTTCTGGTCTGGTTCCTCATAGGTGCTTTCCTGCAGGAAGCTTGGAAGGGTAAACATTAAACAATTGATTGACCCGACAGGCTTTTGTTACCCATTCAGTTATTTCGTTTCATTTTGAGTTGCTTAGTGGAAAACTCTGTTCTTGATCCTTCAGGGATGAATGCAGTTTCTTTGAACCAAGGTGAGTGAGTTGATGTACATTTTCTACTGACATAGTTAGAGCCATGATTATAGGAGTTTTACTGAAGGATTTAGAAATTCCACTTGGGGGCCTTCAGGGTTAAAAGTTATTTTGTCCCAGAGTTTGGTGAGCAGATCTCTGCCCATCAATGGGGCCAGGCATTCTGGGATTACTAGGAAGGAGTGAAGGATTTTTCCTTTCCCCTGGTCCATGGTCCTCTTAGTTGTCAAATTCCGATATTTACTGCCATTAGCCCCTTGAATTAGAGACCTTTTATTTGATAGAGGGCCCAATGGGGCCTTAAGTGCTGAGTATATTGCCCCTGTATCTACTTCAAAGTTTACTGGGGTCTCCTTCACTTCAAAAGTTACCCTGAAGTCGGGGAGAGGATCTGAGCCTCGACTTTCTTAGTCATCCTCCAGATTCAAAATGTCTGGCTGGCATGACGGTCTCTTTCTAGGGCACTCTTTGGCCCAGTGTCCTTTTTCATTATAGTAGACCCATTTATCTGAGGCCAGGGGTGGCCACTAGTGTGGGCCCAGTTATCCCTTCCTGTCTCCATGTTTCTTAATTTCTGGCCTATTTGTTGTTATGACCAGGACCTTAGTCAATGCCTTAGGCTGTCTTTTGTTTCTTTTATCCTACCTTTGCTACCTTCTCTTCCTCAGTTTCTCCCATATAGTATACCTTCTTGGCTTCTCTGACTAAATCTCTCAAAGTCATATCTTGTAATCCATCTAAGCATTGTAACTTTCTTTTAATATCCAGGGCAGCTTGCCCAATAAAGGCCATCATGACAGATGCCTTTTGATCCTCTGACTGAGGATCGAAAGTAGTATATCTCCTATATGCCTCCCTTATTCTCTCTAGAAAAATAGAGAGAGTTTCATCAGGCCCTTGAATATTCTCTCTTACCTTGGCCAAATTTGTTGGTCGCCTAGCGGCCACTAAGATACCCACTATTAGAGCCTGGCGATAAGTGGACAGATGCTCTCTACCTTCAAAGGTGTTGGGGTCCCAGTTGGGTCGTTTCAAAAGAAAGCTGGCTTTGAATATGTTGGGAAGTTGTGTCAGTCACACATCTGGTCCGAGGATATTTTTTTCTAGCATCCAGGAGGATTCTCTTTTGTTCCTTTCTCATGAAGGGAGCCCCTAGGTGTTGTTGGCAGTCATCTCAAGTAGGCTGGTGTGAAAACATCAATGACTCAACCAGACCTGGGAGCCGGGTTGGGTCCTTGGTAAAAGGTGGATTGTTATTTTTCCACTTATACAGGTCTGAAGAGGAGAAAGGCTAATACTGCTAGGCTTGTATTTTTCCCCATGGCTGTCGTCAATCATTGGCCCATAGGGATGGAGGGGGAGCAACACGGGAGTTCCAGGGTTTTCAATCATTTGCTGGCAGTGAATTCCTTTAGCCAGGCCAGTTTCCTCCAGGGGAGGAGGCGCTGTGACTGCCACAGGGGAGTTATCTGGAGGGCGCTGGGCTGGCTTAGCTTCCTCCAATTGCGGAGAGGCAGAGTCAGCAGCAGGGGAATCACTTCGAGTGTGTTGGGGGTATGGGGACGAGGGCAGAGGATAAGGAGGGGGACGAGAGTCCATTAGAGTCAAATCTTGTGACTCAGGAAGAACAGGGGGTGGAGGAGAAGAAGAAGCAGAGGGTTTGAGAGATCGTGGGGGAAGGAGTAGGAGCGGGAGCAGGGGCAAGGAAAGGCTATACCCATGAAAGAGGAGATTTGCAGAGGTCCTGCCAAGTTAAGTGATATGGCTGTTGATCCGGATGGCTATGTGGCCCTCTCTGAAAGACAATATCTCTGACTTTTTAAATTAGTGGGAAGTAGAAAGATCCTTCTAGGGGCCATCCGAATCCAAAGCTGGGCCATTCTGAGGCACAGAGAGTCTGCCAGGTCCAGCGTTTTACTGAAAAAGAAAGATTCTGAGCCCTTAAGAGGACTTTGGTCCAGTGATCAAGGGTCAGGGAGAGAGGAATTGAAGTGATCTGTCCCATAATGAAAGATACACAAACAGTAAAAGCAACGACACATGACACAGACAGGAAAAGACAATAAAGACATGCAATGGACGTCCAACACTGAGACCAGGACTGAGTAGCCGGCAAAATCCGATGGGCTGGCAATACTGAATCTGAAACAAAATATCACTTAGTCGAGGAGACTATTGTTTTTCGATTTTCCGAGTCCTCTGTGGCGTCCCCCAGGGACGTGGCCTGTGGCTCTGGTGACACGTCTGTCAGCCACCATCGGAGAGAACTCATGCTCTTCATCGACAGCCATTTTACAAAGCCCTAACTTGAAACCTGAAACCAGAAAGAGGCGCCCTACTTACCCCGAGAGGAGCCCGTTGGGGTCTCTCATCCGCCACTGCCAGATCTCGCTGGAACCTAAATATGTAAAGGGAGGGTGAGCGTTGGTGGAAGAGACCACCAAGACACTGTCTCATGCAAAAGCATAGGGTTTATTGGGGATCCATCATGCTGGGGCTCAGAGCTCATTTGAATAGATCAGAGAACCCTGAGAACAGCTTAAGCAGAGCTTATATACTTTCCTTGAAGAGGGCAGGGAGGGAAGTTTATTGATGGGTCCGGGAGAGTGAGCGGTTTGCGTGCAAATGGGTGAGGGAGTACATTCTGCAGTTTGGCAGTTGGGGACAGCACATTCTGAAAACAAGATTAGCAAACAGTTCTCAAGATTTCAAAAGTGTTTTATTAAGCATACAGAATAACAGGAAGTGACAAGTACCTATTTTATTAACATTTCACTACCGACTATACTTTGCCAGATTTCCAAATGTCTCTATTGATATCTGCTTTCCTACATATTTTTCCCAGTTCATCATTGTGACTGACTCTTCACATGTGCTGACATTTACATTCACTCTATACCCGAAACCCTATAGCTAAAGAAATTTTGGTCCAAATCCTATACTCAGTCTCCTTAATAAACCACCAACTATCTTCCTAATCTTACTGACTATCCCTTTTTGACTGGAAGTTCTCTTTGGAAATCAATCATCCAAGGTACAAGGTCCTATGCAATTGTATATCAATTTATCTGAGACATCTGTGAAGAAAATAAATCAAAGCTAAGTATCGCAATCAAGGGCCCAATTCCCTTCTGGGCTTCAAATCTTACCAATATTTGTGTTTTCACACTTATATTTCACCTATATATTCTTGTAAATATCGCAGTTTTCCAATACCATTATTCATCCAGCAGAGTGATTCCTAATCCAAATCAAACCTGTTATTAACCCTAACCATACACTGTTCCCTCAATCTAACTTTACAGAAGAGAAGGGATAGAGTTGGTCTTACAATACAGGAATGTAAGGGATCTTCCAACAGCTAAGAAACTCAAAGGTCCATGCAAAAATGATCCCTGAAGAAGCTGTAGGCAGCTATGAAGGAACTGAGAGAGCAAAAGTCATCTTCCATTGCAAACAACCTGGTCAGCATGAAGGGATGTGTCTGAATCAGCCTCTCTCTTCTTTATGTAGAGAAGAAGGACCAAACCAGGCCTGTGTGGAGAGCTGTTTCTGGTTACCAATGGTTTATATACTATTCTAACTTGTGAAACTGTCACAGGAAGAAGGGGCAGCCTCCATTTCATGGGACCCTTGGAAGCAACTGTTAGGACAACGTGGTTGCCAAGGCAGTGATCTCATTCAGTTCCTGAACGAAGTGACCTCACCTCACATCCTTGGTGATGGAACTCTTTGAACTTGGGATCCAGGAAGCCAGGCACTCAAATCCAGTCCCAGTCCCAGTCCCAGTGCTCTCACTTCTTTGGATTTACCAAGGATAGAATCAGTCTTTTTTGGTACCTACTGATGTGAGGATGGCCAAATGCCAGAAAAGCTTAGAAGAGTGGCCTATCCTGAGAAAGCAGGTAGTGGCTCACTCCTGGCTCCTGAAAACTTCACAGAGTTGGCCAAGGAAACCAGATCTGAGACAGGACTGGCCATTTCAGGGGAACATTGTATGGCCCACCAGTCAGAGGACACACCCGATAGTCAGAGACTTACTTTGGGGATGGAGGTGCCTTTGTGGGTGTGGGTGTGTGTTTGTGGATTTGTCTCATGTTCTGAGAATAGGTAGGAAAGGCGGTTTGTTTGGTTTGGAGTGAACTGTTTCTAATAAGTGATTTGACAAGGCGAGTGTTTCTATATCTGTGTATCCCACAGTGTCCGTGGTTGTAGACATTAGAAATAAGAATGCATCAAAGGATGTGTCCAGTCTAGTAGAAAGTTTCCCAGCATTCATCCTGCCCAATTTATGAATGCACAGCGGCTTGCATTATCTATGGGCTGCTGCAGACTAGCTGGGCACAAAATCACTAGCCACTCACAGCCTTGTAGATTCAAACAGCAATTCTTTATTCCCAAACTCATACCAGCAACCTACAAACACGTTCTGGGGGAATTCACGTTCTGGGCCCAAATCATGTTCTGAATCCCAAAACCTCTGTGAATCCCACGAGAACTCAAGAGGAACTCAAGGAGCAGGCATCCCTGAGGCAGCAGGATAAGCCCTATTCCCAGCAGGGTACACCTTAAACCTGGAACCGCCCTAAACCCAAGGAGTGGGATTCTTCCTAATCCCAGCAGGATACACCCTAAACCTGAATCCGCCCTGGTCCTTGAGCAAGGTCACCTTAAACACAATGACACTGCAAATGACCTGGGTCATGCCATGCGTCATTCTTACTTAGCAATGGCCCTCAGCATCTCCCCCCTTCTGATTAATTAAACAACAAGCAATGTGGCTTAAGGACCGTGCCTGGTAGGTTGTCCAATTCAACATATGGTTCTTACCCATCATGGGAAAAAACTGACCTCTAGGCGTCAGCCTCCTGTCTTAGGTTGATACCACTGCAATTGGATCATACCCTTCACTGACTACTGATCCAGCATACAGCCATACTTGTGGATAGGCCTATGCACCAGTGGGGGGATGAGGTTCTTGGTGTGGAACAGAGATGCCAGTAATTTCGAGCCTGCTGAGTAGTGCGTCTAGAGCTGGTTTGGGCAGGTGTGTGACAAAACATCTGTGGTGGGGCCATGTGGATATGCCATTGGCTTCCAAATAGCTTGTGATTGACATGGTGCAGCCAGCAGACCCTTCTATGTAGAGGAATCTTGTTATATAGAGAGGTTTCAGGGGAATGTTCAGAATCAGGTTGCTATGGAAAAGGGGGCAATGGGGCAAGAAATGAGGAATAGAAGCCTGGATGGTGCATTTTCCTGCAGAACCTGACCCACAACAATTGACAGAACTCCCTCCAGCACTGTGTCCCAGTTGAACTCCTTGTATGTCGTGAAGCAAATACCAAACTCCAAGTGCAGTAGCAAGAAACACCACGAAAAGTGGAGGATGACCAAATGGCTTCACAGTCCACACGGGAAGACACTTAGCCCACAGTGGCCACAGTTTACCTACAAAGAGATAATTCAGCACTGCTGCCTCATGTTCATTGGAAAATATGAAACCATGTCCTCCACGTCACATAGATGCAGATCCAGCTTTGATGGTCTCACTACAAAGAAAGCTCAAACTTCTGACAACAACATATATTTCAAGTGCCCAACCTCAGAGGCAATTTTTCAAAAAGTTTTTAGTCCAGAAGAGATCCGTGTTTGTGGAGTGTTTACCCTGTCATTTGCTTTTGGAAACTCCTCAACCATTTCCAAGTTTGTGAACTCCTGAGCATTTTCCATTCCAGATATGTATTCAGAAATTTTCTAACTCTTTTACTCTAATTGTGTCTTAACCCAAATAGAATAGAAATACAAGCGGTTCAAAGGAGGCATGGTGTATATTTGGACTTGCCTTTTGCATGATAAACATTAGGTGTTATACATTTAGTCAATTTTTAATTAAATAGTTCTCCACGTGTTTTCAAAATTAAAAAACATGTGTATTTCTGTCTCCCTTTCTCTGAAGCTTATTCAACACATGTATTTTTATATGCACATATAGAATGCTACCTGGTATGACACGTACATTTTTGTGAGGTGGTTTACTCGGCAAATAGAAATTGAGAGAAAAGATCACTCATCCTAAACTCTGTTGGAACTGAATATTCAATCTATGGGTGAGCTTCCTAGTAGAGCAAAACTATACATAAATCCATGTTCTGTAAAATATATATTTTTGGATCTGTGGATGATATATATTTCATGATGAATTTCCATTGGCATATATATTGCTACATTTTAATGTCTGTGTGGGTGTTCTGTGTGTGTGTGCGTGTGTGTGTGTGTGTGTGTGTGTGCATAGTCTCCAGATTTTTCAAAATATGAAAAATATGTGTCTTATATACAGTCCCAAACTTCATTTATGTTCATGTATGTGGATTTATAATCAAATTTTCACAAGATTATTCTCAGAAATATTCATCCACCTGAAATATTATTTGTTTCCTAGTACTGAGAAATAACATCAGTGAATGGTGCATTCAAATCCTAATATTTCTACAGTAACTGACCCAGTTTAACATCAATGCAATTACATTCCTATCAGACATGATGTGTATTTTGAGGCTCATTTTTATTCGACACTGGTACTTTACTATTTCTTCAGTTTATCCACATCATAGGATATATACATCATCCACCAGTTCACAAATTTATAGGCATTTGTTTCACTTTCAATCAAATCCTGCTTCAGAACACATGTATTCCTCCAGGTTTCTTGACTGGTGTTTTCATGAAACTTCTTTCCAAACACATTATTTTCGATTTCCATAATCACTGTTGAAGCAAAACTCACACACCCTTCATGATTAACGATAAACATAATAATAACTTTAGATGTATAACTGGTTGAAATGAATGACAGTATATCAAAACGTGATTTCTTATATATTTTCAAGTAACAATTTAATTGATTATTTAAAGTGGAACCAGTTATATAATTTATTCCCAGTATGGTCTATTCATGCATTATCTCCATATTCATTGACACAAGGTACAGCTCTTTTACCCCCAATAAAAATTCATATGTCTTCAAAATATTGCTCCCAGAAATGATGAAAGAAATACTCATGTCACCTGATCTACATATACATTTTATCACAGTAATATTCTGGACACAAAATGCAATGGTCACACTTATGATTCTACTGAAGCCTAAATGGAAAGTAAACATGGATTACTAAAAATATCCATGTCCAGGTTGCCTAATGCTCTCAAAATTTAGTCCTATTTGTGACTAAAAATTTGTTTCTTCTTAAGATTATATATTCAACCTCAACCCTGTTGAAAGTGTCTAATCCTACCATTCACTTTGTAGTTTGCCTGATTTCCCAAAATCTCTGTGGATATCTGCTTCCCTACATATTTTCCACAGTTTATCATTGTGACTGCCCCTTCACAAGTGCTGACATTGACATTCACTCTCTAACCAAGACCCTATTAATAAAGAACTTTCGGTCCAAATCCTATACTCACTCTTCTTCTGAAACCTACAGACTGTCCTCCTAATCCAAATGACTATCCCTTTTTGACTGGATGTTCTCTTAGACATTCAATCATCCAATGTACACGGACCAATGCCATTGTATATCGATTTATCTGAGAAATCTGTGCAGAACAAAATTCAAAGTTAAGTATCCCAATCAAGGGCCCAATGCCTTTCTGGGCTTCAAATATTACCTAGATTTCTGTTTTCATACTTATATTTCACCTATATATTCATATAAATATCATAGGTGCCCAATACCATTATTCATCCCACAGAATGATTCCTAACCCAAATCAAACATGTTATTAACCCTAACCATACACAGTTCCCTCAATCTAACTTAACAGAAGAGCAGGAACAGAGTTGGTCTTACAATACAGGAATGTAGGGGTTCTTCCACCTACTGAGAACCTCAATGGTCCATGCAGAAATTATCCCTGGAAAACATGTAGACAAGTATGAACGACCTGAGAGAGCAAAAGTCATCTTCCATGGCAAACAAGCTGGTCAGGATGATGGGTTGTGTCTGAATCAACCACTCTCTTTTACTGTAGAGATGATGGACCAATCCAGGCCTGTTTGGAGAACTGTTCCCGGGTGCCTATGGTTGATATACCATTCAAACTTGTGAAAATGTCACAGGAATTGGGGCAGCCTCCTTCTCATGGGACACTTGGAAGCAACTGTTAGAACAAAGTGGTTCCCAAGGCAGTGACTTCATTAAGTTCCTGGAAGAAGTGACCTCACCTCACTTTCTTGGTGATGGAACTCTCTGAAGGTTGGATCCAGGAATCCAGGCACCCAGAGCCAGTCCCAGTCCCAGTCCCAGTGGTCTCACTTGTTTGGATTTACCAAGGACAGAGTCAGTCTTTCCTGGTACCTACTGAAGTGAGGATGGCCAAATGCCAGGAAAGCTCTGAAGAGGGTTGTTTCCTGAGAAAGCAGGTAGTGTTAACCACTTGCTCCTGACTAGTTCAAAGAGTTGGCAAAGACACCAGATCTGAGACAGGACAGGCCATTTCGGTAGAACATAGTATGGCTGACCAGTCAGAGAAAACTCCGGATAATCAAAGACCTACTTGGGGGAAGGAGGTGCTCTGTGGTTGTGGGTGTGAGTTTGTGGTTTTGTCTCATGTTCTGAGAATAAGTAGCAAATGTGGTTTGTTTGATTTGGAGAGGACTGTTTCTAGTAAGTCATTTCACAATGCAATATTTCTATGTGTGTGTATCCCACTGTGTCCGTGGTTGTAGACATTAAAAAAGAGAATGCATCAATGGATGTGTCCTGCCTAGTAGAAAACTTCTCAGCATTCATCCTGCCCAATTTATGAATGGACTGTGGCTTGCCTTATGGATGGGCAACACCTAGTAACTTCCTAAGTTTCTGTTTTCTTCCTGAATTTTGGCCACTCTCCAGAATAGGTGCATGGTTTTGTGTCCAAGATATGTACCACCTCCAAGCTCTGTGACATCGCCATGTACTGGATAGCTGACGGCAATGGCTAGCATCTCAGAAAACTCAGATATCAGTGTGACCAGGAAAGTCTCAGTGGAGAAACCCTGCTTTGGGCCTTTTGATTACCTAATGTTCTGTTGCCCTGAAAGTCAGGAAGGTCATTGACTCAGGCGACCTTTTTGTGAAGCCTGAAGAAAACAGTTTTCAAATGGAAATAAATGGACATCACCTGTGGCTCTTTGCTTAATTGCTTTGGAAAGGGATGTGTCTGAATTAGCCTCTTGGCCCTGTGTGAGCCAGTGGCTTAAATTCTCAGCACCTGATGCATATAAAGAACGATCCCATGTGTGCATCCAAAACCAAAATGGCCAAAATAGCAGTCATTGTGGATGAAGTCTCTCGCCTTCTTCTATAAGGTTCCTGACCTCCATCAAGTGAGAATAGAGATCCTTTGGGTAAAATGTGTTTTTCAAAGCCCTGCAGAGGCTTGCCCATAGGTGCATGGGTTTTCTCATGACTCCAATTCACACAAAGAATCTATTCCCGATAGTCAGTAAGCCTCAAATTGGAGAAGCAGAGCAGTATTATGGGCAGGCATATTTGATCACTCCTGGTTCACAGGAAGGGTGTCCAGGCCACCCTGACGTTAGGCACATGAGGGGCAAGGGAGCTTATTTTGGAAACTGTCTTGGGATGCACCCCTCATGGACACCTCCAGCCAGAGGTTATGATGAGTGTCTCTATGGAAAAAGATGACCGCCACGTGGGAGTTTTTTGGTTTTAATTGTGGTCATGAGTGTGGAGATTTTAAGAGATGACTGGGTCAACCTGGGCTTGAACTCTGGTGTGATTCCTCTTAGAGACTGAGTTCTGGAACTGACCTCAGAGATGCATTGCAATGATTTGTGTTGGAATTTTAGGAGGCCACGCATGAGAGTCGCCCTTGTAAAATGAGATCTCTGCCCAGGGTGGCTTTCCACAGATCACTGGGAATCTCAGCCTGGATAACACATAATTTTATGCTGAAACACTTCTCAGCCATAGTTGAGAATCAAAACACACAAGGACCTAACATTGTAGACTCAATGGGCCTGATTTCATGTGATCTTTTGGCCACTGTTTTGGAAGCCTTGCCTGTGAGAATTCTCCAGAGCTTTCATTGAAATGAGCTTCCTCAGAATTTAATGGTTCCTGAATGAATTGAAACCCACAGTGCCTCCAACTTCATCCTGAAAAGTGGCCAGATAATTACCATGAAATTTTTGAAATTCCCATGACCAGGTGGCACTGGAGAACCTTTGGATGTCCTGATGCTAATCATGAGTATATCAGACATTGCCTTGATTGTCTCGGTTTCATGAAAATGGTGTAGAACAGAGATGCCCGTAAGTTGGAGCCTGCTGAAAAGTGGGCCTAGAGCAGTGGTAGGAAGGTGTGTGGTATAAAATCTGTGGTGGGGCCATATGGATCTGCCATTGGCTTCCAAAATGCTTGTGACTGACATGGTGCATCCGGCATACCCTTATATGTAAATGTATCTTTTTGTATGCAGAGGTTTCAGGGAAATATTCAGAATCAGGTTGCTATGGTCAAGGGGGCAAGCTATGTGGGATAGAAGCCTGGTTGGTGCATTATCTTGCCGACCCTTACATACCACACGTGACAGAACTCCCTCTAGCTCTGTGTCCCAGTTGAACTCCTTGTATGTCATGAAGCAAAAACCAAACTCCCAGTGCAGCAGCAAAAAACACCACGAAAAGTGGAGGATGAGCAAATGGCTGCA
This sequence comes from Callospermophilus lateralis, assembly GCF_048772815.1. Lineage (NCBI taxonomy): Eukaryota > Metazoa > Chordata > Mammalia > Rodentia > Sciuridae > Callospermophilus > Callospermophilus lateralis. The sequence continues at coordinate 422,310 of NW_027513126.1, forward strand.
CAGTGCACACGGGGAGACATTTAGCCCTCAGTGGCCAGAAGATCTCCATGTTTGTGGAGGGTTTACCTTGTCCCTTACTTTTGGAAACTCCTCTACCAACTCCAAGTTTGTGAACTCCTGAGTATATTCCATTCCAGATTTGTATTCACAGAATTTCTAACTCTTCTCCTCAAATTGTGTCTTACTTGGGGCGAAAGTAATGTCATGGCATTGTTCTGGATGAGAGTGGGAAGATTTTTGTGTAGCACATATTTGCATACACATAGGATTCATTTTCCAATTTTCCATTCGGAATACTGAATCCATGACACTAACCCATAACCTACTAGACTCTGACTACTAATTCTAATATGATGGAGAAAACTGACGCAAACAGAATAGAAATACAAGCAGTTCAGAGGAGGCATGGTTTATACTTGGAGTTGCATTTTGCATTATGTAGGGTAGGAGTTACAAATCAAGTCAATTTTTTGTTGAATTAATTTTTCATGTGCTTTTAAAGTTAACAAATAAGTGAATTCCTGTCTCCCTTTCTCTGTAGCCTATTCAGCACATGCATTTTTATATGCATATATAGAATCCTACCTGGTATCACATGTACATTCTTGTGAGATGGTTGACTTGGCAGATACAAATTGTGAGAAGAGATCACTTCTCCTAAACCATGTTGCAACTGAAAATTCAACCAATGGGTGATCTTCCTAGTAGAAAAACATTATACATTAATCCATATTAAGTAAAATGAATATTTTTGGATCTCTGGATGATATATATCTTATGAAGTATTTCGATTGGCATATATATTGCTACGATTTAATGTCTGTGAGTGTGTATGTATGTGTGTGTGTGTGTGTGTGTGTATTTTTTTTCAAAATAAGAAATATATGCGTCTTATTTACACTCCCTAAATTCATTTATGTTCATATATGCGAATATATAATCAACTTTTCACAAGATTAGTCTCAGAAACAGTCATCCACCTGAAATACCTATTTGTTTCCTCGTACTGAAAACTATCTTCAGTGAATGGTGCAAAGAAATCCTAATATATCTATTGTAACTGACCTAATTTAACATCAATCCAAGTAGACACCTATGAGACATGATATGTGTTTTGACTTTCATTTTCATTCAAAACTGGTACATAAATATTTCTTCAGTTTATGCACATCATAGGATATATATTTCATTCACAAGTTCATAAATTAATAGGCATTTGTTCACTTTCAATCATTTCCTGCTTCAGAACACATGTATTTCTCCAGGATTTTTGACTTGCCTTTTCATGAGACTTCTTTCCAAACGCATTATTTTCGATTTCCATAATCACGTTTGAAGCAAAACTCATACACTCTTATGATAAACCATAACCCTAATATTACTATAAGATATATAACTGGTTGGAATGAATGTTCGTAAATCAATATAACATTTTGTGTATATTTTAAGATATCAATTCAATCCATTATTTAAAGTTCGAAACAGTTATATTATTTATTCACAGTATGGTCTATTCAGACATTATCTCTATATACATAGATACAGGGTACACCTATTTGTACCCTCAAACTACTTTACATGGTTTCAAAATATTGATCCCAGCAATGATGGAAGAAATACTCATGTTCCCTGATCTACATATACATTTTATCACAGTAATATTCTGGACACAAAAAGCAAAGTTCAATCTTATGATTGTACCAATGCCTTAAAGGAACGTGAGCATGGATTACTTAAAACATCCATGTACAGGTTGCCTAATGTGCTCAAATGTCAATCCTATTGGTGACTACAAAATTCTTTCTTCCTAAGATTATATATTCAACCTCAAGCCTGTTGAAAATGTCTAATCCTATCACTCACTTTATACATTGTTTGATTTCCTATACTCTCTACTGATATCTGCTTTCCTACATATTTTCCCGAGTTCATAATTGTGACTGACTCTTCACATGAGCTGACATTTACATTCACTCTCTATGCGAAACCCTATTGCTAAAAAACTTTTGGTCCAAATCATATACTCACTCTTCTTTCTATACCTACCGAATATCTTCTTTATCCTACCGACAATCCCTTATTGAATGGATGTTCTCTTCGACATTCAATCATCCAAGGTACAATGTCCTATGCCATTCAATATATATTTATCTGAGACATCTGTGCAGAATGTATTTCAAAGCTAAGTATCCCAATCAAGGGCCCAATGCCCTTCTGGGCTTCAAATCTTACTTAGATTTCCGTTTTCATACTTATATTTCACCTATATATTCTTGTAAATATCGCAGGTTCCCAATACCATTTTTTGTTCTGCAAAATGTTTCCTACCCCAAATTGAACATGTTATTATCCCTAACCATACACTGTTCCCTCAATCTCACTTTACAGAATAGCTGTGACAGAGTTGGTCTTCCAATACAGGAATGTAGGGAATCTTCCACCTGCTGAGAACCTCAAAGGTCCATGCATAATGATCCCTGGAGAAGATGTAGGCAGCTATGAAGGACCTGAGAGAGCAAAAGTCATCTTCCATGGCAAACATTCTGTACAGGATGAAGAGATGTGTCTGAACCAGCTTCTATCTTCTTAATGTAGAGAAGATGGCCCAAACCAGGCCAGTTTGGAGAGCTCTGTTCAGGTGCCTATGGTTGATATAAAATTCTAACTTGTGAAAGTGTCACAGGAATTAGGGGCATCTTCCATCTCATGGGACACTTGGAAGCAAGTGTTTGGACAAAGTGGTTGCCAAGGCAGTGACCTCATTCAGTTCCTGAAGAAAGTGAACTACCTCACTTCCTTGGTTATGGTACTCTCTGAACTTGGGATCCAGGAAGCCAGGCAACCAGTGCCAGTCCCAGTCCCAGTCCCAGTGGTCACACTTGTTTGGTTCTACCAAGGACAGAATCAGACTTTCTTGGTACCTACTGTGGTGAGTATTGCCAAATGCCAGGAGAGCTCTGAAGAGGGGCCTTTCCTTCGAAAGCAGGTAGTGGTTCATCACTGGCTCCTGACAACTTCACAGGGTGGACAAGGAGACCAGATCTGAAACAAGACAGGCTATTTTGGGGGAACATAATAAGTCTCACCTGTCAGAAGACACTCCGGGTACTCACAGACCTGCTTTGGAGAAGGAGGTGCCTTTGTGGGTGTGGGTGTTAGTTTGTGGTTTTGTCTAATGTTCTGAGAATAGGTAGGAAAGGTGGTTTGTTTGGTTTAAAATGGACTGTTTCTTATAAGTCGTTTGACAAGGCGAGTGTTTCTATGTCTAGTATCCCACTGTGTCCATGGTTGTAGGCATTAAAAAGTAAAATGCATCAATGGATGTATCCTGTCTAGAAGAAAGCTTCCCAGCATTCATCCTGCCCAATTGATGAATGGACTGTGGCTTGCCTTATAAATGGGCAACACCTACTATCTTCCTAAGCTCCTGTTTTCTTCCTGAATTCTGGCCACTCTGCAGAATAGGCTCATGGTTTTGTGTCCAAGATATGTACGACCTCCAATCTCTGTGACATGCCCATGTACTCGATACCTGAAGGGAATCGGAGCATTTCAGAAAACTCAGATATCAGTGTGACCAGGAATGTCTCAGTGGAGAAACCCTGATTTGGGCCTTTTGCTTACCTATTGTTCTGTTGCCCTAAATGTCAGGAAAGTATTTGACTCAGGCCACCCCTTTGTGAAACCTGAAGAAAACAGTTTTCAAATGGAAATAAATGGGCATCACCTGTGGCTCTTTGCTTAATTGCTTGGAAAGGGATGTGTCTGAATCAGCCCATTGGCCCTGTGTAAGTCTGTTGCTAAGATTCTCAGCACCTAATGGATCTACAGAAAGATCTCATGTGTAAATCCAAAACCAAAATGGCCAAAAGAAGAGTCAATGTGGATGAAGTCTCTTGACTTGCTCTCTAAGGTCCTGACCTCTATCAAGTTAGAATAGATATCCTTTGGGTCAAATAAGTTCTTCCAAGCCCTGCAGAGGCTAGGGCATAGGTGCTTGGATTTTCTCATGACTCCAATTCACACAAAGAATCTATACCCGACAGTCAGTAAGCCTCAAGATGGAGAAGCAGAGCAGTATTATGGGCAGGCCTATTTGAAAATTCTTGGTCTCAGGAAGGGTGTCCAGGCCACCCTGACTTTAGGCAAATGAGGCATAAGGAAGCTAATTTTGGACACTGTCTTGGGCTGCGCCCCTCATGGAAACCTCCAGCCAGAGGTTATTATGAGTGTCTATATGGCAGAAGATGAGGGTCATGTGGGATCTTTTTGGTTTCAATTGTGTTCATTTGTGTGGTGGTTGGAAAAGAGATGACTGGGTCCACCTGGGTTTGAACTCTGGTGTGATCCCCTTAGAGACTGAGTCCTGGAATTGACCTCAGAGAAGAATTGCCATGAATTGTGTTGGGATTTTACGAGGCCACTCCTGACAGTCGCCCTTGGAAACTGATATCTAGGCCCAGGGTTGCTTTCCACAGATCACCGGGAATCTCAGCCAGGATATCACATGATTTTATTCTGAAAGACTTGGCAGTCATTGTTGAGAGTCAAAACACACATGAACCTTACATTGTAGACCTCAATGGGCCTGGCTTCATGTGAACTTTTGGCCACTCTTTGCAAAGAATTGGCTGTGAGAGTTCTCCAGAACTTTCATTGAAATGAGCTTCCTCACTATTTAAAGGTTCCTAAATGAATTGAAACCAACAATGCCTCCAACTTGATCTTTGAAAATTGGCTAGATTAATACCATGAAATTATTGACATTTCCATTACTAGGTGGCACTGGAGAACTTTTTGATGTCCTGTGTCTGATCATGAGTGTACCAGACAGTGCCTTGATTGACTTGGTTTCATGAAAATGGTGTAGAACAGAAATATCAGTAAGTTGGAGCTTTCTGAATAGTGGAACTAGAGAGGTGGTGTGCAGGTGTGTGATAAAACATCTGTGTTGTGGCCATGTGGATCTGACATTGGCTTTCAAATGGCTTGTGACTGACATGGTGCATCCAGCAGAATCTTATATGTCAGAAACCTCTCCATATAAGGGCATCTTTTTATATGGAGATTTTCAAGGCAATGTTCAGAATCAGTTTGTTATGGTCAAGGGGGAAATCTATGTGGGATTGAATCCTTGTTGTTACATTCTCCTGCAGACCCTGACCCACCACACGTGACAGAACTCCCTCCAGCACTGGGTCCCAGTTGAACTCATTGTATTTCCTGAAGCAAATACCAAACTCCCAGTGCAAGAAACAACACGAAAAGTGGGGGATGACCAAATGGCTTCAAAGTCCACACAGGGAGACACTTATCCTAAGTGGCCACAGTTTACCTACAAAGAGTGAATTCAGCACTGCTGCCTCATGTCCTTTGGAAAATAAGAAACCACGTCCTCCAGGTCACATAGATGCAGACACAGCTTTGATGCTCTCAATAGAAAGGAAGCTAAAGCTCCTGATAACAACATATATTTCAAGTGCCTAACCTCAGAGGCAGTTTCTTAAGGAGTCTTTAGGCCGGCAGAGCTCCATGTTTGTGGAGTGTTTACCTGTTAGACCAGGACGCTAGAAAAGACCACTGACTCCAATTAAAATCAAATTAAAGCTAGCTTCTCATTTCCACTGGTCGGGCTGCGTCTCCCTCCCAAAATGGTGGTAACAATACAGCAACCCCATTTTTCCTACAGCCCAGCTTTATAGCCCAGAAAGTTACACAAAACGGGGGTTACAGATAACAGATCTCTGACAAGCATCACACTAATGGTAGTTTAGATTTTTTTTGCTGTCCCCAACATCAGAAATTATGAGGACCATTAGAGCCTCAGAGAGGGTCGTTTTCTGGCCAGGGAAGGCCAATATTTATGAGGTGTCACTAACGTTTCAGAGAGGGCTGATATCTGGTCGGAGAGCAAGGAATGGGTGAGTTCAAGGCACTGGCTGGCATTCCAAGCAGGTTCAGAATTTCAGTAATTTATAGTTAAGCCCAAACTATCTTTTCATGGCTTTGTGGCAAGATGGCTACCAATTTTAATAAAAGATCAGGTTGGGTCTATCATTCCCCCCATTTCTAATGAGTCCCTTTCAAATCTTTGATAGGGTAGGGGAAGAGCACTGAGGAAATTTTAATCATTCAGGTAACAGTCTCCAAATTTTTAGAACTCACCCAAAACTGAATTCCTGATTGTACCTGACTTAATTATTTACTTATATTCATTGTCTATTTATTTTTGGCTTCATTGTTGTAAGAAGAGAGGCATCACACATTTTGGCTTCTTCTGAGCTGAGAAAGGGTGATGTGAGTGGGCATGGCATGAGGGACATGAGTTGCCTTTTGGAATTCAGTTAAAGGACATGAGTTGCCTTTTAGAAGTCAGTTTGTTTTGAAGTCTGTTTGGGAAAGAACAGGTTGTAAAGGCATCTGAGGATGGATTCTTCTATGACAGAAACAAAAGCCATGAGTACTGAATAAATGTTGCAGCAGCTGGAAGATGTCACTGTATAGAAGTTCCATCAACAGTCTTTAATATCCCCAGTTATCAGGACTGTCAACTTAATATTTAACTTTTAGTGTTACGGTTGTCCTTTCCCATAAGTTACAGTTTAATAATTTATTGTCACTGATCTTGCAAAATCCTTTTACTAGTATTATCTCTGTGTCTAATAGAGAAACTTTAAATTCTGTTACTCAGGGCTGGATAATCATACTAGCAAACACCAAGCCTACCTGTGTAGGTTAGGAATATCTGTAGGCCTTAAACAAAAAACTTCTGCCTCTGTAAGCTCCTCTTGATAGTCTCTTTTTATGGTTATCAGGCATTCTTGTCTGAGAATCCTTCTTTGTAACCTCCAGTCTTACTTATTTTGGGAGGCTAACATAAAGTGTATACCTTAAAATATTATTATTATTATTATTTAAAATGCACAGGAATGGCTGTATTTTGGTATTTACTGTCTTTGCTAAGTGTTTAAGATGAAGCAGTCAAACTGACTTTTGTTTCTATCTATTGTTAACAGTCAGCTGAGCTTTTATGGGAGTCATTTCTGGGGAATCTTGAGATCAGCTTCTCAGTCTGCTAGTGTCATTTGCACTAGGTGGGTCCAGGTCTTGCTGGACCATGTGGCTTCCCTCGGAAGCATCAGGGATATCTCCCTTCTCTGATGACTCTCCTCTTTGTAACAAATGCACTGATTGGCTTTCTGTTCTCCAGTGGTCTCTTTTATCTCCCTGATCAGGAGGTTATGTGGCTCAGAGTTGCAAAGCTCTTTAGAGAAGTACCCTGTTCCATGAATTTAGACTGACTCAGAGGGCAAGAGCCAAATATTGGTTTTCTTGGCCCTTTCATTTAACTTTAATTTTAAATCCTAATCTTAAACATCCAACAAATAAATTTTAACAGCCTTACATTAAGAGTACTGGGCTTTAATGTCTAAAACTTTATAATTATTTATTTTTTTAATAAATTGGGATCTGTATCATTCTGTCTGTATTGTAGGTGATGACTTATTATCTTGAATAAACCCATGTTGTGTTCTTAAAGCAAGACATTTGTAAAACAATAACACGGAATCTTTAGATCACTTATAAGAAAATTTCAAAATAAAATTAAAAAAAGTAAAAATACTTAGTTCGTGTAATACCTACCCTAAATTTTTTGGCTGAGTTATACATTATATCCCCTGTTTGAGATCCTAGTAATCTTGACAGAAAAAAAAAACAGCTTTTGAACATAACTTTAAATGAAACAAAATCTGACCTACTGCTTTTGTAGTTATTTTAACATGTAGTAAGTTGGGACACAGAGCCTTATCTCAGGTAAGGCAGGGCTCTTTATAAATCTCAAGTGTTTTAGTTCTAAAGCGGAAATTTGTTTTTTTAAATATCATTTTACAAAGTTTACATAAACTGTTTGAGGTCACATGAACATTAGCTAACATGATATGATATCACATTTAAAACATGAATTAAAGAAAGGCTGAATGTTCTTAACCTTTACATTGATTAGGCTCTCATTAAATTAAAAATATATTTAAATTGTTCCCAATGTAAAAAGTAACATAAAACTTTACATGTCTTATTGATAACAGGTAAATGAATGCCCAATATATATTTTTACCATACAACTTCAGAACAGCAGCTTGATATAATGCTCTTTTAAGTTTCTACCTTACAGACTTGTATACCTGGAAGATATAAGCACATTAATAGCATCACAATTACATGGATGTTTTTACATTATCCCAGTTAAGCTTTTAAAGAAATGGCAGTACAGTGCTCTAAAACAACAGTTCTTATTTAAACATTTGTTTAATTTTTATGGTTGCTTGCTCTAGAAAAAATAAAACTTAATAAACACAATGTTATTGGTAAACTTATGTTTTAAGAAATTTTTGTCTCTTTAACACATGACTGATTTTTACAATCTTATACATACTTTAGTACAAACTTATACAGACCTTAGTTAATCAATCAGATATCTAACAAAAGTACTCATGAATGAGTAATCCCATATCATATTTACTTTACTAATTTATCAAAATATTAGACAAATATATTGAACAGTGTAAACCATTTTTTTTGTTGTTGAAGGAAACGTCCTAGAACCAAGTCATATTAGACATTTTATAGACATTAATATTTTATTAGATTTTTGAACACCTAGAAAAACTCTTAAGCTTAAATTTAAAAACATTTATTTTTATCTGTTTTTCAAATTTCAATTTAACCATTTAAATGACGTGAATTGAAGATCTTTGGATCCACTTTTTAAAATTTGTTTTTATGAGGGCTCCTTTTATATGTTAATTTGTGTATCACATGTATGATATATGGACATATGTATATATAGACATACAACACATAACAAAAGTGTGCACACATAATAATACTATAGGCCTTGTAGCTTTTCGCAGGTGAAATCTCCATTGCAATGTTTCAAAAACTCCACAGTTGGTCAAAGATAGATCTGATCAGAAAAACATTAATCTAGGTGTGCAGGATCAAAATCATGAGCTCAAAAAAAAAAAAACAGAATCTAAGGAAAAAAAAGTAAGAGTCCTAGAAAAAATGACTGGCCAGTAACTTGAAAATACCATATGATTTACATTTTTTCTTCCTTAGGCCCCAGATCAGTCTGCTACTGAGCGTGCAGGCTTCTTTCATTTGCATTTCAATCTAAGTCCTGTCTGAGGTCTGGAAGGAGCAGGAAAAAACTGCTATTCTGAGCAGACACCTCAGGCCTAAGTCATTTTAACCATAATTTTCAGGTTAGGATGTTGAAAATTATGAAACATGTTTAAGTTACAACTCACAAAATTTTATATCTTTAAATCTTTTTTTGTCAACAGAAACCATATTATGATTTACTATCCTTGTCCAAATTAATGCACTGATACACACAGTGATATTTTCTCAGGCTACCCAATTCAAAATTGGTGGAAAAAAAAAGCCTGAATGATTGGGAAGTTACTTGTCAACTTGGAAGTAGAGTTCTTTAGTTTTCCATCCTAAGTATGAAAGTTCTCTGGAATGAATTATCTGAAATCATAAACTAAACAATTACCTAATCACGACTTTTAACTGCAAGATTTTGCAATCCTTCAAAAACCCATTCAGATACCAGATTGTTACAATAGAACATCATAATTTAGACACACATTCAGCTAAGATCATTCCCAAGAAACAATTTATAATATCAACACATTATTGCACATGTCTTAAAGGGCCAGAAACAAAGACAAAAGACAGACAGAAAGGAGCTCCAGACTATGGCTGACAGACAGAAGCCTTTAAAACAGAGCAGATAAGAGAAAAATCTCCTACACCAGTGGCAATATAGATGTCCCCACAAGGGAACCAGATGTTTTCACAGAGGGGCAACCTGAAATGTAAAATCAAGGGTCTACATTGTGACTTTACTGCATATAGTGTCCCTTTTTTCTTTTTCTCTTTTTTAAGAAGACAGAGGTGGCATAATCCTTACAGTTCAGGTAAGGAAGGAGGGAATTCCCTGAAGCAACAGGGCTTTGGCAGCTGCTGCGAGTCCCTCAGTCCCTCCTTTTACTTACAGGATTAGCTTCTCTGGCTCGGTTCCACCCCAAGCAGGATCCATCTCCTAACATTTCAGTAGTCAGGTCTCAAAAAGGTCCAGGGCGGAGGGGGAGGTGGTTTATCAAAATTTGTAACTGAAAGTTCGATTCCTGACCTTGAAGCCAATTAATGCCAATTTAATAATGAGGACAGTGTTTGGAGAAAAGGAAAAATGGGGTTTAATTGCTTTGCTAACAAAGGAGAAACACAGGGGACTCTTCCCAAAGTTTGTGACTGTCCTGATCTGCAGGGACAAGGGGTTTTAAAGTAGTTTCACTTGTTAACCTGGGAGATACTCAGTTCTTAGATCCCCAGCAGGCATTGCTCTCTGCAGTGGGTGTGCTTCAGTCAGCCAGCTAGGGGCTTCTCTCATCCTGCTTAACCAAGGGTGGTAAAGTTCATCGCAGTTCCTTTAAGCACAGTCCAAATGGGTGTCAGGCTTACTTGCTTTATTACCCATTTCCACATCCAATATCCTTAAGTTTTTACCACAGAAATCACACAACAAAATGCACAAAAACGAACAAACAAACAAACAAAAAAACCATATAGAACACAGAAAAACACACACACACACACAAAAAAAAAAACAGAAACCCTGCACCGAAACAGAAAATCTGAGGAGCAATGCAATGTATTGGTAAAGCTCAGGGGTACAAGTGTGTGTGTGCCCGTCGGCACCTCTCTATCCTTCCAGAGCAATTCCCTACAGAACAGAACAGAGGAAAGAACGATTCTCCTTACTGTCCCGGACAGGAGTGTATGTGAGCCTCCCGAGGCCACCTCTCTGTCATCAGAATAGATCTCCCTTAACCGAATATTACATGTTATAAAGGCACCACTTACATATGGAGACGTCCTCTACCAGGTGCTTCCTAACAGTTTTAGTTCGGTGGTTCACTCTAGTGCTCCCCGGACCAAAGGCTCACTCCAAGGTCTTGGAACTTGGCTCTCCAGCCTGGAGCCCTGGAGGGAAGGCCAGCTTCAGAATTTCCAGAAATCTGGTCTTGTGATATGCTTGGGCAGGGTCATCTCTCTGGGAAACGACAAAATGTTAGACCAGGACACAAGACCACACACTCCAATTAAAAGCAAATTAATGCAAGCTAATTATTTCAACTGGCCGGGCTGTCTCCCTTCCAAAATGGTGGGAACAAGACAGCAACCCAACCTTTCTTAGAGCCCAGCTTTATATTCCAGGAAGTTACACACAAGGGGTTTTACAGAGACCAGAACTTTGACAAGCATCACACTAATGGTAGTTTACATTTTTTTTTCTGGCCCCAACATCAGAAATTAGGAGGACCATTAGAGCCTCAGAGATGGTCGTTGTCTGGCCAGAGAAGTGCAATATTTATGATGTGTCACTAAAGTTTCAGAGAAGGCTGCTATCTGGTCACAGAGCCAGGCATGGGTGAGTTCAAGGCACAGGCAGGCATTCCGAGCAGGTTCAAATTTTACAGTAATTTATAGTGAAGCCAAAATTATCTTTTCATGTCTTTGTGGCAAGATGGCTCCCAAATTTAATAAAAGATAAGGTTGGACCTATCAGCCCTGTCCCTTACTTTTGGAAACCCCATTACCACCTACAAGGTGGTGAACTCCTGAGAATTTTCCATTCCAGATAAGTATTCACTGATTTTCTAACTCTTCTCCTCTAATTGTGTCTTACTTAGAGTGAAGGTAATGTCAAGGCATTGTTCTGGATGAGAGTGGGAAGATTTTTGTGTACCACATATTTGCATACACATTGGATTCATTATTTAATTTTCCATTCGAAATACTGAATCCCTGACACTAACCCATACCCTACTAGACTCTGAATACTAATCCTAATATGACGGAGAAAAATAACCTAAACAGCATAGAAATACAAGCAGTTCAGAGGAGGCATGGTGTTTAGTTGGATTTGCCTTTTGCATGATAAAGGAATGGTGTAATAAATCTAATCAATTTTTTATTGAAATAGTTCTCCATGTGTTTTTATACTTAACAAATATGTGAATTCCTGTCTCTCTTTCTCTGTAGCCTATTCAGCACATGTATTTCTATATGCACATATAGAATCCTACATGTTATCACACGTATAGTTTTGTGATTTGGCTGATTAAACGCTGTTGGAACTGAAAATTCAAACTATGGGTGAGCTTCCTAGTAGAACAACATTATACATAAAACCATGTTCAGTAAAATAAATATTTTTGCATCTGTGGATGATATATATTTCACGATGAATTTTGATTGGCATATATATTGCTACTTTTTAATGTCTGTGTGTGTATGTGTGTGTGTGTGTATGTGTCCAGATTTTTTAAAACGAAATATATGTGTCTTATTATACACTCCCTAAATTCATTGATATACATGTATGTGGTTTTATAATCAACTTTTCACAAGTTTATTCTCTTAAATAATCATCCACCTGAAGTACATATTTGTTTCCTAGTATTGAAAACTAACTTCAGTGAATGGTGCATTCAAATCCTAATCTTTCTATAGTAATCGACCCAGTTTAACATCAATGCAAGTAGATTCCTATGGGTCATGATATGTATTTTGACGTTAATTTTTTCACAATACTGGTACATTACTATTTCTTCAGTTTATGCACATCATTGGATATATATTTCATCCACAAGTTCGCAAAATTATAGGCATTTGTTTCACTTTCAATCACTTCCTGCTTCAGAACACATGTATTCCTCCATGTTTCTTGACTGGTCTTTTCATGAAACTCCTTTCCAATACATTATTTTCTATTTCCATAATCACAGTGAAGCAAAACTCACACACTGTTCATAATAAACCATAACCCTAATTTTACCATTAGATGTATGACTGGTTGGAATGAATGATTGTATATCAATATAAGATTTCTTATATATTTTCAGATATCAATTCAATCCATCATTTAAAGTGGAACCAGTAATATTATTTATGAAGAGTATGGTCTATTCATACATTATGTCTATTTTCATAAACACAGGGTACACCTCTTTGTAAACCCAATATAATTTATATGTTTTCAAAATATTGCTCCCAGAAATGTTGGACGAAATACTCATGTCACCTGATCAACATATACATTTTATCACAGCAATATTCTGGACACAAAGAGCAAAGGTCACACTTCTGATTGTACCAAACCCTAAATGGAAAGTGAACATTGATTACTAAAAACATCCATGTCCATGTTGCCAAATGCTCTAAAAAGTGATTCCTATTTTTGACAACATATTGGTTTCTTCCTAAGATAATATATTCAAACTCAACCCTGTTGAAAATATCTAATCCAATATCTCAATTTATACTTTTCCTGATTTCGTAATGTCTCTATTGATGTCTGCTTTCCTACATATTTTCCCCTTTCATCATTATGACTGACACTTCACATGAGCTGACATTTACATTCACTATCTAAGCAAAACCCAATTGCTAAAGAATTTTTCTTCCAAATCCTATACTCACTCTTCTTTCTAAACCTATAGACTATCTTCGTATTTCTACCGAGTCTCCCTGTTTGATTTGATGTTATCTTCGACATTCAATCATCCAAGGTACAAGGTCCTATGCCATTGTATATCGATTTATCTGAGACATTGGTGCAGAATATAATTCAAAGATAAGTATTCCAATCAAGGGGCCAATGCCCTTCTGGGTTTCAAATCTTACTTAGATTTCTGTTTTCATACATATATTTCACCTCTATATTCTTATAAATATCGCAGGTTCCCAATACCATAATTGATCCAGCAGAATGATTCCTAATCCAAATCGAACATGTTATTAACCATAACCATACACTGTTTCCTCAATCTAACTTTACAGAAGAGCAGGGACAGAGTTGGTCTTAAAATAGGGAAGGTAGGGGATCTTCCACCAGCTGAGAACCTCAAAGATCCATGCAGAAATTATCTCTGGAGAAGATGTAGGCTGCTATGAAGGTCGTGAGAAAGCAAAAGCAATCTTCCATGGCAAACAACCTGGTAAGGATGAAAGGTTGTGTCTGAATCAGCTTCTCTCTGCTTAATGTAGAGAAGATGGACCAAACCAGGCATGTGTGGAGAGCTGTTCCCGGGTGATTATGGTTGATATACCTTTCTATCTTGTGAAAGTGTCAGAGGAAGTAGGGGCAGCCTCCATCTCATGAGACCCTTGGAAGCAGCTGTTAGGACAAAGTGGTTGCCAAGGCAGTAACCTCATTCAGTTCCTGAAGGAAGTGACCTCACCTCACTTCCTTAGTGATGGAACCCTCTGAACTTTGAATCCAGGAAGACAGGCACCCAGAGCCAGTCCCAATCCCAGTCCCAGTAGTTTTACTTGTTTGGATTTAACAATGAGAGAGTCATTCTTTCTTGCTAACTACTGATGTGAGGATGGCAAAATGCCTGGAAAACTCTGAAGAGGGGGCTTTCCTGAAAAAGCAGGTAGTGGTTCACCGCTGGGTCCTGAAAACTTCACAGTGTTGGACAAGGAGACCAGATCTGAGACAGGACAGGCCATTTCGGGGGAACATAGTATGGCCCACCAGTCAGAGGACACTTCAGATAGTCCCAGACCTAATTGGGGAAGGAGGTGCCTTTGTGGGTGTGGATGTGAGTTTGTGGTTTTGTCTCATGTTCTGAAAGTATGTAGGAAAGTCAGTTTGTTTAGTTTGGAGTGGAAAGTTTCTAGTAATTCTTTTGAAAAGGCGAGTGTTTCTATGTCTGTTTATCTCACTTTGTCCGTGGTTGTAGAAATTAGAAAAGAGAATGCATCAATGGATATGTCCTGTCAAGTAGAAAGCTTCCCAGCATTCATCCTGCACATTTTATTAATGGATGGTGGCTTGCCTGATTGATGGGTAACATCTGCCATCTTCCTAAGTTGTTGTTTTCTTCCTGAATTCTGTCCACTCTCCTGAATAGGCTCATGGTTTTGTGTAAAAGATATATACCACTTCCAAGATCTGTGACAAGGCCATATACTGGATAGCTGAAGGGAATTGTGAGCATCTCAGAAAACTCAGATATCAGTGTGACCAGGAATGTCTCAGTGGAGAAACCCTGCTTTTGGCCTTTTGCTTACCTATTTTTCTTTTGCCCTGAACGTCAAGAATGTCTTTGCCTCTGCCCCACACCTTGGGAGGCCTGAAGAAATTAGATTTCAAACGGAAATAGAAAGGGCATCACCTGTGGCTCTTTGCTTAATTGCTTTGGAAAGGGTTGTGTCTGAATCAGCCTCTTGACCCTGTGTGAGCCTGTGGCTTAGATTCTCAGCACCTGATGGATCTAAAGAAAGATCCCATGTGTGCATCCAAAATAAAAATGGCCAAAAATCAGTCATTGTGGATGAAGTCTCTCGCATTCCTCTGTAAGGTTCCAGACTTCCATCAAGTGAGAATAGTGATCCATTGGGTCAAATATGTTCTTCAAAGCCCTGCAGATGCTAGCCCATAGGTTCTTGGGTTTTCTTATGAATCCAATTCAAATAAAGAATCTAAACCCCACAGTCAGTAGGCCTCAAATTGGAGAATTGGAGCAGTATTAACGGCAGGCCTATTGGATCACTCCTGGTTCACGGGAAGGGTGTACAGGCCACAGTGACTTTAGGCAAATGAGGGGAAAGGGAGATTATTTTGGACACTGTCTTGTGCTGCGCCTCTCATGGAATCCTCCATCCAGAAGTTATGATGAGTGTCTTTATGGAAGAAGATGAGGGCCATGTGGGAGTGTTTTGGTTTTAATTGTGGTCATTTGTGTGGTGGTTGGAAGAGATGACTGGGTCCACCAGGGCTTCAACTCTGGTTTGATTCCCCTTAGAGATTGAGTTCTGGAACTGACATCAGAGAAGTATTATTAGGGATTGTGTTGGAATTTTAGGAGGCCATGCTTGAGAGTCGCCCTTGGAAAATGAGATCTTGGCCCAGGTTGTCTTTCTACAGAGCACTGGGAATCTCAGCCAGGATATCACAAGATTTTATTCTGAAAGAATTGGCAGCCATAGATGAGAGTCAAACCACACATGGACCTCACATTGTAGACCTCAATGTGCCTGGCTTCTTGTGACTTTTGGCCACTCTTTGGGATTTTCCATGTTCAGTAAACTGAATATTTTTGTATCTGTGGATGATATATATTTCATGCAGAATTACGATTGGCATATATATAGCTACATTTTAATGTCTCTCTCTCTCTCTCTCTGTGTGTGTGTGTGTGTGTATATATATATATATATATATATATATATATATATATATACTCTCCAGATTTTTCAAAATATGAAACATATGGGTCTTCATGTACACTCCCTAAATTCATGCATTTTCTTGTACGTGGCTTTATAAACAACTTTTCCCAAGATTATTCAAAGAAATATTCATCAACCTGAAATACATATTTCTTTCCTAGTACTCACAACTAATTTCAGTGAATGGTGAATACAAATCCTAATATTTCTACAGTAACTGACCCTGTTTAATATTAATGCAAGTAGATTCTTATGGGTAATGATGTGTATTTTGACGTTCATTTTTATTCAACACTGGTATATTACTATTTCTTCAGTTTTTGCACATCACAGGATATATATTTCATCCACAAGTTAGCAAATTTATAGGTATTTGTTTCACTTTCAATCACTTCCTGCTTCAGAACACATGTATTCCTCCATGTTTCTTGACTGGTCTTTTCATGAGACTTCTTTCTAAACACATTATTTTCGATTTCCATTATTAATTTTAAAGCAAAACTCTCCCACACTTCATGATAAACCATAACCCTAATATTACCATTAGATATATAACTGGTTGGAATGAATGATTTAATGAAAATATATGATTTCTCATATATTTTCAGATATCAATTCAATCCATTATTTAAAGTGGGACCAGTTATATTATTTATTCACAGTTTGGTCTATTCATGCATTATCTCTATATACATAGACACAGGGTACACTTCTTTGTACCCGAATACTAATTTATAAGTCTTGAAATATCGCTCCCAGAAATAGTGGAAGAAATACTCATGTTACCTGATCTACATATACTTTTTATCACAGTAATATTCTGGACACAAAATGCAAAGGTCAAACTTATGATTGTACCAAAGCATAAATGGAAAGTGAATATGGATTACTAAAAACAACTATGTCAGGGTTACCTCATGTTTTCAAATGTCATTCCTACTGGTGACTACATATTTGTTTTTTCCTAAGATTATACATTCAATCTCAACACTGTTGAAAATGTCTAATTCTATCACTCACTTTATATTTGCCTGATTTCATAATGTCTCAATTGATATCTGCTTTACTACATATTTTACTCGGTTCATCATTGTGACTACCTCTTCACATGTGCTGACATTTACCTTCACTCTCTAACCACGACCCTATTGCTAAACAACTTTTGGTCCAAATTATATACTCACTCTTCTTCCTAAACATACCGAATATCTTCCTAATCCTACGGACTATCCCTGTTTCAGTGGATGTTCTCTTCTACAATCAATCATGCAAGGTACAAGGTCCTATGCCATTCTATATAGATTTATCTGAGACAAGTGTGCAGAATGTAATTCAAAGCTAAGTATCTCAATCAAGGGCCCAATGCCCTTTTGACCTTCAAATCTTAACTAGATTTCTTTTTTCATACTTATATTTCACCTCTATATTCTTATAAATATCGCAGGTTCCCAATACCTCTAATTATCCTGCAGAATGATTTCAAACCCAAATCGAACATGTTTTTAAACCTAACCATACACTGTTCCCTCAATATGACTTTACAGTAGAGCAGGGAAAGAGTTGGTCTTACAATACAGGAATGTAGGGGAATTTCCACCTGCTGAGAACCTCAAAGGTCCATGCAGAAATGATACCTGGAGAAGGTGTAGGCAGCTATGAAGGACCTGAGAGAGCAAAAGTCATATTCCATGGCAAACAACCTGGTCAGGATGAAGGGTTGTGTCTGAATCAGCCGCTCTCTTCTTAATGTAGAGAAATTGGACCAAACCAGGCTTGTGTGGAGAGCTGCTCCCGGGTGCCTATGGTTGATACACCATACTAACTTCTGAAAGTGTCACAGGAAGTAGGGGTAGCCTCCTTCTCATTGTGACCCTTGGAAGCATCTGTTAGGACAAAGTGGATGCCAAGGCAGTGACGTCATTCAATTCCTGAAGAAAGTAACCTCAACTCACTTCCTTGGTGATGGAACTCTCTGAACTTGGGATCCAGGAATCCAGGCACTCATTGCCAGTCCCATTCCCAGTCCCAGTGGTCTCACTTCTTTGGATTTACCAAGGACAGAGTCAGTCTTCGTATCTACTGATGTGAGGATGGACAAATGTCATAAAAGCTCTGAAGAGGGGCCTTTCCTGTAAAAACATGTAGTGTCTCATTGCTGGCTCCTGCCAACTCCACAGAATTGGCCAAGGAGACCAGATCTTACACAAGACAGGCCATTTTGGGGGAACATAATATGGCCCACCAGTAAGAGGACATTTCAGATAGTCACAGATGTACTTGGTGGAAGGAGGTGCCTTTGTGGGTATGGGTGTGGGTTTGTGGTTTTGTCTCATGTTCTGAGAATAGGTAGGAAAGTCGGTTTGTATGGTTTGGAGTGGACTGTTTCTAGTAAGTCGTTTGACAATGCGAGTTTTTCTAAGTCTGTTTATCCCACTGTGTCCGTGGTTGTAGACATTAGAAAAGAGAATGCATCAATGGGTATGTCCTGTCTAGAAGAAAGCTTCCCAGAATTCATCTTGCCCAATTTAAGAATGGACTGCGCTTGACTCGTGAATGGGCAACACCTACTATCTTACTTAGTTCCTGTTTTCTTCCTGAATTCTGGCCACTCTCCAGAATAGCCTCATGGATTTTTGTCGAAGATATGTACCACCTCCAAGCTCTGTGACATATCCATTTACTGGAAAGCTGAAGGGAATGGGAGCATTTCAGAAAACTCAGATATAAGTGTGACCAAGAAAGTCTCAGTGTAGAAACCTTGACTTTGGCCTTTGCTTACCTATTGTTCTGTTGACCCGAAAGTCAGGAATGTGTTTGCCTCTGCCCCTCACTTTGGGGAGCCTGAAGAAATCAGTTTTCAAACGGAAATAAAAGGGCATCACCTGTGGCTCTTTGCTTAATTGCTTTGGAAAGGGATGTGTCTGAATCAGTTTCTTGGCCCTGTGTAAGGCGATGGCTTAGATCCTCACCACCTGATGGATCTAAAGAAAGATCCCATGTGTGCATCCAGAACCAAAATGGCCAAAAGAGCAGTCATTGTGGATGAAGTCTCTCGCCTTCCACTGTAGGGTTCCTTAACTCCATCAAGTGAGAATAGGGATCCTTTGGGTGAAATGAGTTCTTCAAAGACCTGCAGAGGCTAGGCCATAGGTGCTTGGTTTTTTCATGACTCAAATTCACTTAAAGAATCTAAACCCCACAGTCAATAGACCTCAAGTTGGAGAAGCAGAGAAGTATTAACAACAGGCCTATTTGATCACTCCTGGCTCACAGGAAGGATGTTCAGGCCACCCTAACTTTAGGCAAATGAGGGGCAAGTGAGGTCATTTTGGACACTCTCTTGGGCTGCACCACTCATGGAAACCTCCAGCCAGAGGTTATGATGAGTGTCTATATGGAAGAAGATTAGTGCCATGTGGGGCGTTTTGGTTTTAATTGTGGTCATTTGTGTGACTTTTGGAAGAGATAACTGGGTCCAACTTGGCTTGAACTCTGGTGTGATTCCACTTAGAGACTGTGTTCTGGAACTGACCTCAGAGAAGGTTAAAGGTCCTATGCCATTGTATATCGATATTTCTGGGACATTTGTGCAGAACGTAATTCAATGATAAGTATACCAATCAAGGGCCCAATGAACTTCTGGGCTTCAAATCTTACCTAGATTTCTGTTTTCATACTTATATTGAAAGGTTAATAAAATAGGTACTTGTTACTGGCTGTTTTTCTGTATGATTAAGAAAACACTGTTGAAATCTTGAGAACTGTTTGCTATTCTTGGTCCCAGAATGTGTTGTCCCCAACTGCCAAACTGTAGAATGTACTCCGTCACCCATTTGCACGCAAACCACCCACTCACCCTGACCCATCAATAAACTTCCCTCCCTGCCCTCTCCAAGGAAAGTATATAAGCTAGTGCTTATATACTTTCCTTGGAGAGGGCAGGGATGGAAGTTTATATACTTTCAGGGAGGGAAGTTTTTTAAGCTGTTCTCAGGGCTCTCTGCTGTATTCAAGTGAGCTCTGAGCCCTTGCATGCCAGACCCGCAATTAACCCTTTGCTGTTGCATGAGACAGTCTCTTGGTGGTCTCCTCCTCCAACGCTCGCCCCATCTTTACATCTGGTGGTCCCAGAGAGATCCAGCAGCCACAGACGAAAGACCCCCAATAAGCTCCTCTGGGTTAAATAAGGCCCCTCTTTCTGGTTTCAGTTTTCAGGTTAGGGCTTGGCACAATTGCTATCAGTGATGAACATGAGCTCTCTCCGACGGTGGCTGACAGATATGTCATAGAGCCACAGGCCATGTCCCTGGGGAATGGACTCGGGAACTCGAGGAACAATAGTCTCCTCGGCTCAGTGACATTTTGTTTCGGATTCGGTATTGCAGCCCATCGAGTTTTGCCAGCTACTCAGTCCTGGTTTCAGTATTGGATGTCCATTCCCTGTCTTTATTGTCTTGTCTTGTCTGTGTCGTGTATCCTTGCTTTCACTGTCTGTGTATCTTTCTTAATGGGACAGAGCACTTCAATGCCTCTGTCCCTGATCCTTGATCATTGGACCAAAGTCTGCTTAAGGCCTCAAAATCTTTCTTTTTCAGTAAAACGCCAGACCTGGCAGATTCTGTGTCTCAGAATGATCCACCTTTGGAGTCGGATGGCCCCCAGAAGGATCTTTCTACTTCGCCACGCCAGCCAGACATTCTGACTCTGGAGGATGACTAAGAAAGTCGGGGCTCAGATCTTTTCCCCTAACTCAGGGTAACTTTTGAAGTATAGGGGACCCCAGTAAACTTTGAAGTGAATGCAGAAGCAGTATACTCAGCCCTTAAGGCCCCATTGGGCCCTCTATCAAATAAAAGGTCTGTAGTTCAAAGGGCTAATGGCAGTAAATATCGGGCTTAGACAACTAAGAGTACATTGGACCTGGGGAAAGGAAACATCCATCACTCCTTCCTTGTAATCCCAGAATGCCTGGACCCATTAATGGGCAGAGATCTGCTCACCATGCTCTGGGCCAAAATAAATTTTAACCCTGAAGTCCCCGAAATGAAATTTTTAAATCCTTCAGTAAAAACTCTTATAGTCACAGCTTTAACTATGTTAGTAGAAGATGAACATCAACTCTTCACACCCCCCAAGCTGATCAAACAGGCAAGCTTCCCCAGAAATGGATAACAGATTACCCAGATACCTGGACAAAAACTACTGGTTTAGGCCTGGCCGTGAAAAAACCTCCAATAACAGTGGAGTTAAAAACCTCAGACTCACCAATCAATGTCAAACAATATCCTCTAAGCAAAAAAAAAAAAGTTAAAAATGGATAAGGCCCCATATTCAGAAATATCTGGCCTTAGGGTCCTAAGGCCCTGTCAATCGGCCATGAACACTTCCCTGCTACCAGAAAAAAAAAAGCCAGGAACTGGGGACTATCGCCCCGTTAAAGACCTAAGAGAGATCAACAACAGAGTGCAGGGCATTCAACACACGGTACCTAATCCGGACAATCTGCTTAACACTCTGAACCCTGAGAGGAAATAGTATACTGTTCTGGACGTAAAAGATGCTTTCTTTTGCTTGCCTCTGAATAAAGATAGTCAGTTGCTGTTTGCTTTTGAGTGGGTAGACCCAGAAACCAGAACGTCTGGTCAACTAACTTGGACTAGACACCCACAGGGCTTCAAAAACTCCCCCACTCTCTTTGATGAAGCCCTCTGCAGAGATCTCAACAACTTCAGAACTATTCACCTCAAAGTCACACTGCTTCAATACGTGGATGACAAGCTACTGGCAGCCAACACCAAGAAAAACTGTGAGTCTGGGTCCCAAGCACTATTATCCGACCTTGCTAAACTCAGGTATAGAGCTTCTGCCAAAAATGCCCAAATTTGCTAGCATGAAGTCATCTTCCTGGGCTATTCCCTTAGGGGCAGTAAACGATGGCTAACTGAGCCCAGAAAACAAACCGTTTTGCAGATACCACCCCCATCTAACAGGAGACAACTCAGAGAGTTTCATGGGACTGATGGCTTTTGCAGGTTATGGATACCTGTGTTTGGGTCCTTAGTTGCTCCTTCATACCCGCTGTTAAAGGGAGATCCCCATTTCCAATGGACCCCTGAGAACCAGGAAGTTTTTGATAACATCAAAGGACACTGACACTGAACGCCTCAACTTCACTGAGCCCAGCCTTCAATTTCAGAAAGCCCTACACTACGTTACAAATGTACATCAACTCACTCACCTTGGTTAAAAGAAACTACAGGCATTCCTGAAGGATCAAGAACAGAGTTTTCCACTAATCGACTCACAGTGAAAGGAAATATCTGAACGGGTAACAAAAGCCTGTTGGGTCTGTCAATTGGTTAATGCTTACCCTTCCAAGCTTCCTGCAGGAAAGCACCTATGAGGAACCAGACAAGGACAATTCTGGGAAGTGGACTTTCTGAAATTAAGCCAGCAAGGTATGGACTTAAAAATATCCTAGTGTTTGTAGATATATTTTCACGATGGATTGAAGCCTTTCCCACACACACACAAAACAAAAACAAAAACAAAAACAAAAAACAAACAAACAATGGCGCAAATAGTTTTCAAGAAGATCCTGAAAGATATTTTTCCAAGATACGGTCTGCCTAAGGTAATAGCGTCTGATAATGGACCGGTGTTCATGGCCCAGGTAAGTCAGGGGTTAACCAGGACCCTGAGGATTAATTGGAAGTTAAATTGTGCTTATACACCCCAGAGCTCAGGACAGGTAGAAAAATAAATAGAACCATTAAAGAGACCTTAACAAATTTAAGCTTAGAGACCGGCATAAATGATTGGACTATTCTCCTGCCTGATGCACTGTTTCATGCGAGAAATACTCCCTCTGTTTCTTTGTGTAAACTCACTCCCTATGAAATTCTTTATGGTGCTGCTCCTCCAGTAAGGGACCTCACCCCAACTCTAAGGCCTAACGATCCCTTCCACACCCCCTTGCTTGACAGACTTAAAGCTCTTGGAAGAACTCAGCGATAACTGTTGGAACAGCTGGCCACTGCCTACCAACCTGGGGACGAGGGAACTCCACATCAATATCAAGTAAGAGACTTCATCTACATAAGACGTCATCAAGTGTCATCCCTGGATCCCCACTGGAAAGGAACATACCAGATGCTACTTCAAACTCCTTCAGTGGTAAAAGAAGACGGAATCACTTCCTGGATCCATGCCTCTCATCTCAAGCCTGCGCCGTGTCCAGATTCTGGTTGGAAACTGGAAAAGACTGGTAACCATTTCAAATAAGGTATTCGCCATGTGGATAAGTCTATAGACTCTCCCCTTGGCCACCAGTAGTCCTAACATTCATCAGCCCGTTCAGCAGCGATGGCTGATCACAAATCCTACTAGACAAGAAGTATGGTCCATCTTGCATACATCTCCCTTAGGGACCTGGTGGCCATCTCTCCACCCAGACAGTTTTCAGCTGGCTATAGGTCGTTCCTATTGGGATATCCTTGATGAAAAGGATCCCACTAATATTCAATTAAATCCTTTCCCTACCATATATAATGGAAACAAACATTATGGATGCAGGGACACGCGAGCCAGATTTAGGTTGGCTAGCCTAGATTACTATGTTTGCCCGGCCGACTATCAAAGCCACAAACAGCCAGGGTTGTGTGTGGGAAAAGCCGACTTCTTCTGTAAGTCATGGCGATGTGAGCATACAGGGCCTGCCTGGTGGAACCAAACTCCTCATCAAATTCAGTACACAGCATTGGCCATATTACCAATTAGACAACCAAAAACTATGGCCCACAGAGGGGTCTCTAGATCCTCAAATTCTGCGTGACCTTTTTAACTTCATCAAGTGCTCAAAAGGGTGGAAGGAAATTTCCCTATGTGGAGTCCTTTTCCCTCCTTCTCTCACATCCTGTACAATGCTTTTCCAATATTTCCTCACCTTCAGCCTTCTGCTCTAGACTCTTTGCTGTCATTCCCACCTCAGCAACCTGATTTCTCCCCTCCAATTACTAGAACAGAAACCCAAACCTCTGCCAGATCTCAGACTATTGCCTCCTTGCTGAGGTAGCAGGTACTGAGGCACCCCTCGACCCACTCACTCTTCTCTTCTCTTGACAGTGCCCACACTGGGTCCCACCAGGTAATCTAACAAGCTAACCCAAAGATCAAACCAGATGAGAAGAGCCCTCAGACCACTATCCAAGATGTAATGAAAATGGCCCTTAAAGTTGCTTTGTGATCACTGAAAACAGGTTACTAAAAATTTAAAGTTTCTCACAGGCCTTGTGGGATACTCACTCCCGTCTTCCCCTCTGCTCTACCCATTCTACTGCTCAAGTTTTTGTTGCTAGGAAAATCCCAAACGCTTTTCCCATTATTCATTTACATCTCTCTTTCCTCATTCTCAGATCCACTGAGCTGCTCTCAGCCTCGACTACCCCGTCTTCCCCCTCTGTACCAGGCCCAGAGAAAAGTCTTAAATGACCTTCTCCAGAAGTCTTCACCAAGGCTTATTTTAGGTCGTTCAGCAAAAGAGTCCCTCTGAATGAGTTCAATGTAGATAAACTTCCTCTTTTCGTGTTGTCCTGTTCTACTTGGCCACTGGCTGGAAGAATCACAACTCCTAAGCTAGACACCCCCTTACTAGTTTTTCACGAAATATGTGAACAAGGCCTCTGGCCTTGAGCTGGGACTTCACAGAGATGGCTACATTTCTAAGATTAAAAATTTACCAACTGGGCTCCGTGGTGACAGCTGGCAGGGAAAAAAAAGAGACAAAAAGGTGTTTCCTTCCTAGGTGTCCTTGAACAGTTAACTTGCCAAGAACTGAGGAAAGAAAAAAAACAGAACAAAAACTGCTTTTTGTGAACTTCTGCAGACTGTGGACTTCTGAGCCCCTTCCCTTACATGTTGGGTACAAATTCTAAAACTACCGAAACTTGGGGTTCAGGGGATTAATTGATTACAAAAGAGGCAATGCCCTGTAAATCCGGATGCAACCAAATAAGACTGTTTTTCTGTCTTCGGTGCTATCTTAGGAGCCTTGCCTTGTCCGTCCCTACAACAGTATAATTCTATACACTTTAACATTGTTTATGTTTTCATAAGATGGTCAACAGATGTGATTAATTATGTAATGATGCAGATGTTTTCCAGAGTGCTCTATCATGATGCAGTTCATTTAAAGTTCAAATAGGGGGGCATACAACCCGGTTCCACCTGGAATCTGTATCCCTCACTTTAGCCATCCTACTATTAACAATAGTTGCTTCAGGGGTGGCCACAGGAACAACTGCCCTTGCCCATGGGACAAAACAAATGACACAATTAGAAGCAGCAATAGACCAAAACATAAGATATTAAAAACATCCATCACAGCTTGACAGGAATCTGTAACCTCTCTCTCTCTGAAGTTGTTTTACAGAACAGGCGAGTGTTGGAACTCCTCTTCATGAGAGAAGGGGGCCTTTGTGCTTGCATTGAGGGAAGAATGTTGTTTTTATGACGACAATCCTGGAGTTGTAAAAGAATCTATGAGAAAATAAAGAAAACGCCTTGAAGAGCATCAACGAGAGAAAGTGGCCCAAAAAGGATGGTTTGAGTCTTGGTTCACACAATCCTCCTGGTTAACTACGATTTTATCCGTCCTGGACGGTCCATTAATAATCCTCATATTATTGCTAACTGTAGAACCCTGTTTGCTCAACTGTGTAGTTTCCTTTCTAACCCAAATCGAACCTGTTATTAAACATAACCATACACTGTTCCCTCAATCTAATTTTACAGAAGAGCGGGAACAGAGTTGGTCTTAAAATACAGGAATATAGGGGATCATCCACCTGCTGAGAACCTCAAATGTCCATGCAGAAATGATTCCTGGAGAATATGTAGGCTGCTATGAAGGACCTGAGAGAGCAAAAGACATCTTCCATGGCAAACAACCTGGTCAGGATGAAGGGATGTGTCTGTATCAGCCGCTCTCTTCTTAATGTAGAGAAGATGGACCAAACCAGGCGTGTGTTGAGAGCTGCTCCTGCGTGCCAATGGTTGATATACCATTCTTACTTGTGAAAGTTTCACAGGAAGTAGGGGCAGCCTACATCTCATCAGAACCTTGGAAGCAACTGTTAGCACAAAGTGGTTGCCAAATCAGTGACCTTATCCAGTTCCTGAAGTATATGACCTCACCTCACTTCCTTGGTGATGGAACTCTCTGAACTTGGAATCCAGGAAGCCAGGCACCCAGAGCCAGTCCCAGTCCCATTCCCAGTGGTAGAACTTATTTTGATTTACCAAGGACAGACTCAGTCTTTCTTGAGATTTACTGATGTGAGGATGGCCAAATGCCAGGAGAGCTCTGAAGAGGGGCGTTTCCTTAGAGAGCAGGTAGTGGCTCACCGCTGGCTCTTAACAACTTCACAAAGTTGTCCAAGGTGACCAGATCTGACACAGGACATGCCATTTCGGGGGAACATAATATGGCCCACCAGTCAGAGGACACTCGGGATAGTCACAGACCTACTTGGGAAAAGGAGGTGCCTTTGTGAATGTGGGTGTGAGTTTGTGGTTTTGTCTCATGTTCTGATAATAGGTAGGAAAGGTGGTTTGATTGGTTTAGAGTGGACTGTTTCTAGACAGTTGTTTGACAAGGTGAGTGATTCTATGTCTGTGTATCCCACTGTGTCCGTGATTGTAGACATTAGAAAAGAGAATGCATCTATTGATGTGTCCTGTTGAGTAGAAAGCTTCCAAGCATTCATCCTGCCCAATTTATGAATGGACTGCGGGTTGCCTTATGAATGGGCAACACCTACTACTTTCCTATGTTTCTGTTTTCTTCCTGAATTCTGGCCACTCTCCAGAATAGGCTCATGGTTTCTTGTCCAAAATATGTACCACGTCCAAGCTCTGTGACAACCCCATGTATTAAATAGCTGAAGAGAAAAAGAGGATCTCAGAATATACTGATATTGTTGTGAACAGGAAAGTCTCAGTGGAGAAACCCTGCTTTGGGCCTTTTGCTTAAATATCGTTCTATTGCCCTGAATGTCAGGAAGGTCTTTGCCACAGGCTACCTGCTTGTGAAGCCGGAAGAAAACAGTTTTCAAATGGATATGAATGGGCATCACCTGTGGCTCTTTGCTTAAATGCTTTGGAGAGGGATGTGTGTGAATCACCCTCTTGGCCTGTGTGAGGCTGTGGAATATATTCTAAGCACCTGATGGATCTAAATAAAGATCCCATGTGTGTATCCAAAACCAAAATGGCAAAAAATCAGTCATTTTGGATGAAGTCTCTTCCCATCCTCTGTTTGGTTTCTGACCTCCATCAAGTGAGAAGAGGGATCCTTTGGGTCAACTGAGTTCTTCAAGCCCTGCAGAGGCTTGCCCATAGGTGCTTGGGTTTTCTCATGACTCCAATTCACATAAAGAATCAATACCTGACAGTCAGTAGGCCTCAAATTGGAGAAGTGGAGCAGTATTAAGGGCAGGCCTATTTGATCACTCCTGGTTCACAGGAAGGGTGTCCAGGCCAGCCCCACTTTAGACAAATGAGTGGCAACGAGCTTAGTTTTGACACTGTCTTTGACTGTGCCTCTCATGGACACCTCCAACCAGAGGTTATAATGAGTGTCTATATGGAAGAAGATGAGGGCCTTGTGAAAGTGTTTTGGTTTAATTGTGGTCATTTGTTTGGCGGTAGGAAGGGATGACTAGGTCCACCTGGGTTTGAAATCTAGTGTGATTTCCCTTAGAGACTGAGTTCTGGAACTAACCTCAGAGAAGTATTGCCATGAATTGTGTTGGGATTATAGAAGGCCACTCATGACAGTCTCCCTTAGAGCCTGAGGTCTAGGCCCAGGGTGACTTTCCACAGAGCACGGTTATCTCAGGCAGGATATGACAAGATTTTTTTCTGAAAGTCTTGGCAGCCATAGTTGAGAGTCAAAACACAAATGGACCTCACATTGTAGACCTCAATAGGCCTGGGTTCATGTGACCTTTTTGCCACTCTTTGGGAAGCATTGCTAGTGCGAGTTCTCCAGACCTTTCATTGAAAAAAGCTTACTCACTACTTAATGGTTCCTGAATAATTGGAACCCACAGTTCCTCCAACTTCATCCTTGAAAAATTACTAGATAAATACCATGACATTTTTGAAATTCCCATGATCAGCTGGCACTGGAGAACCTTTGGATGTCCTGTTGCTTATCAGCAGTGTACCAAACAGTGCCTTGATTGACTAGGTTTCATGAAAATGATGTAGAACAGAGATGCCAGTAAGTTGGAGCCTGCTGAGTAGTGGGCCAAGAGCAGTAGTGTGCAGATGTACAATAAAACATCTGTGGTAAAGATATGTGGATCTTCCATTGGCTTCCAAATGGCTTGTGACTGACATGGTGCAGGCAGCAGACCCTTATATGTAGAGGCATCTTTTTATATGTAGAGGTTTCAGGGCAATGTTCAGAATCAGTTTGCTATGGTCTAGGGGGCAAGCAATGTGGGATAGAAGCCTGGTTGGTACATTCTCCTGCAGAACCTGACCCACCACACGTGACAGAACTCCCTCCAGCACTGTGTCCCAGTTGAACTCATTGTATTTCGTGAAGCAAATACAAAACTCCCAGTGCAGCAGCAAGAAACACCACGAAAAGTGGAGAATGACCAAATGGCTACACAGTCCACATGGGGAGACACTTAGCACACAGTGAAAACAGTTTAGCTACAAAGAGAAAATTCAGGACTGCTGCATTATGTTCATTGGAAAATAAGAAACTATGTCCTCCTGGTAACATAGATACAGACCCAACTTTGATGGTCTCAGTATAAAGGAAGCTAAAGCTCATGACAACAACATATATTTCAAATGCCCAACTTCAGATAGAGTTTCTACAGAAGTATTTAGGCTCTCAGAGCTTATTGTTGGTGGAGTTTTTACCCTGTTCCTTACTTTTGGAAACTTTTCTACCACCTCCCAGGTTGTGAACTCCTGAGCATTTTTCATTCCAGATATGTATTCAAAGATTGTCTAACTCTTCTCCTCTAATTTTGTCAAACCATATTTAAAATTGGAACCAGTTATATTATTTATTCACAGTATGGACTATTCATCCATTATCTTTATATTCATAGACACAGTGTACACCTATTTGTACCCCCAATACTAATTTATATATCTTCAAAATATTGCTCCCAGAAATGGTGGAAGAAATACTCATGTCACCTGATCTACATATACGTTTTATCACATTAATATTCTGGACACAAAAAGCAAAGGTCACACTTAAGATTGTATCAAAGCCTAAATGAAAAGTGAGCATGGATTTCTAAAAACATCCATTTTAAGGTTGCCAAATATTCGCAACTGTCAATCCTATTGGTGACTACATATTTGTTTCTTCCAAGATCATATATTCAAACTCAATCCTGTTGAAAATGTCTAATCCTATCACTCACTTTATACTTTGCCTGATTCCCTGATTTCTCTATTGATATTTGCTTTCCTACATATTTTTCCCAGTTCATCATTGTGACTGACTATTCACATGTACTGATATTTACATTCACTCTCTGACCGAAACCCTGTTGCTGAAGAACATTTGGTCGAAATCCTATACTGACTCTTCTCCGGAAACCTACTGACTATCTTCCAGATCCTACCGTCTATCCCTGTTTGAGTGGATGTTGTCTTCTACATTCAATCATCCAAGGTACAAGGTTCTATGTCATTGTATATCAATTTATCTGAGACATTTGTGCAGAACGTAATTGAAACCCAAGTATCCCAAACAAGGGCCCAATGCCCTTCTGGGCTTCAAATCTTACCTGGATTTCTGATTTAATACATATATTTCACCTCTATATTCTTATAAATATCGCATTTTCCCAATACCATAATTCATCCAGCAGAATGATTCCTAAACCAAATCAAAAGGGTTTTTAACCATTACCATATATTGTTCCCTCAATCTAACTTTACAGAACAGCAGGGACTGAGTTGTTCTTAAAATAGAGGAATGTAGGGGATCTTCCACCTGATGAGAACTTCAAAGGTCCATGCAGAAATGATCCCTGGAGAAGATGTAGGCAGCTATGAAGGATCTGAGAGAGCAAAAGTCATCTTCCATTAGAAACATCCTCGGCAGGATGAAGGGTTTTGTATGAATCAGCCCCTCTCTTCTTAATGTAGAGAAGATGGACCAAACCAGGCCTGAGTGGAGAGCTGTTCCCGGGTGCCTATGGTTGGTATACCATTCTAACTTGTGAAAGTGTCACAGGAATTAGGGGCAGCCTCCAACTCATGGGATCATTGGAAGCAACTGTTAGGACAAAGTGGTTGCTAAGGCAGTGACTTCATTCAGTTCCTGAAGGGAGTGACCTCACCTAACTTCCTTGGTGATGGAACTCTCTGAACTTGGGATCCAGGAAGCCAGGCAACCAGAGCCAGTCCCAGTCCCAGTCCCAGTGGTCTCAGTTGTTTGGATTTACCAAGGACATATTCAGTCTTTCTTGGTACCTAATGATGTGAGGATGGCCAAATGCCAGAAAAGCTCTGAATGGTGGCTGTTCCTGAGAAAGCAGGTAGTGGCTCAGCAGTGTTTCCTGACCACTTCATAGAGGTGGCCAAGGAGACCAAATCTGAGACAGGACAGGCAATTTTGGGGGAACTGTGTATGGCCCACCAGTCAGAGGTCACTCTGGATAGTCACAGACATTCTTGGGGGAAGGAGGTGACTTTGTGGTTGTGGGTTTAAGTTTGTGGTTTTGTCTCATGTTCTGAGAATAGGAAGGAAAGGCAGTGTTTTTTTGTTTGGAGTGAAATGTTTCTAGTAAGTCGTTTGACAAGGCTAGTGTTTCTATGTCTGTGTATCTCACTGTGTCCGTGGTTGTACACATGAGAAAAGAGAATGCATCAATGGATGTGTCCTGTCTTGTAGAAAGCTTCCCAGCATTCATCCTGCCCAATTTATGAATGGACTAGGGATTGCCTTATCGATGGGCAACACCTGCTGTCTTTCTAAGTTCCTGTTTTCTTCCGGAATTCTTGCCACTCTCCAGAATAGGCTCATGGTTTTGTGTCCAAGATATGTACCACCTCCAAGCTCTATGACATGGCAATGTACTGGATAGCTGATAGGAATGGCGAGCATCTCAGAAAACTCAGATATCAGTGTGACCAGAAAAGTCTCAGTGGAGAAACCCTGCTTTTGGCCTTTTTTGTATTTATTGTTCTGTTTCCCTGAATGTGAGGACGGTCTTTGCCTCAGGCCACCCCTTTATGAAGCCTGAAGAAAACAATTTTGAAATGGAAATGAGTGGGAATTACCTGTGGCTCTTTGCTTAATTGCTTTGGAAATGGATGTGTCTGAATCAGCCTCTTGGCCCTGTGTGAGGCTGTGGCTTAGATTCTCAGCACCTGATGGATGTAAAGAGAGATCCCATGTGTGCATCCAAAACCAAAATGGCGTAAAGAGCAGTCACTGTTGATGAAGTCTCTCGCCTTCCTCTGTAAGGTTCTTGAACTCCATCAAGTGAGAATCTGGATCCCTTGGGTCAAAAGGGTTCTTCAAAGACCTGAAGAGGTTCTTGTGTTTCCTTATGACTCCAAATCACAAAAAAATATACACCTGACAGTAAGGTTTACTCAAATTGGAAAAGCATAGCAGTATTAACGTCTAGCATATTTGATCACTCCTGGTTCACATGAAGGGTGTCCAGACCACCCTGACTTTAGGCCAATAAGGGTCAAAGGAGTTATTTTGGACACTCTCATAGACTCCTCCCCTCATGGAAAACTCCAGCCAGAGGTTCTGATTAGTGTCTATATGAAAGAAGATGAGGGCCATGTGGGAGTGTTTTGGTTTGAATTGTGTTCATTTTTGTGGCGGTTGGAAGAGATGACTGGGTCCACCTGGGCTTGAACTCTGGTGTAATTTCCCTTAGAGAATGAGTTCTGGAACTGACTTCAGAGAAGTTTTGCCATAAATTTTGTTGGGATTTTAGGAGTCCACCCATGAGAATCACCCTTGGAAAGTGAGATCTAGGCCCAGGGTTGCTTTCCACAGAGCCCTGGGATTCTCAGCCAGGATATCACATGATTTTATTCTGAAAGACGTGGCATCCATAGTTGAGAGTCCCAACACCCATGGACGTCACATTGTAGACCTCAATGGGCCTGGCTTCATGTGACCTTTTGGCCACTCTCTGGGAGGCCTTTCCTGTGAGAGTTCTCCAGAGCTTTCATTGAAATGAGCTTCCTCACCATTTAATGGTTCCTGAATGAGTTGAATCACACAGTGCCTCCAACTTCATCCTTGAAAAATGCCTAGATAAATACCATGAAATTTTTGAAATTCCCATGACCAGGAGGCACTGGGTAACATTTGGATTTCCTGTTGCTGATCATGAGTGTACCAGACAGTGCCTTGATTGACTTGGTTTCATGAAAATGGTGTAGAACAGAGATGCCAGGAAGTTGGCACCTTCTTAGTAGTGGGCGTAGAGCAGTGGTGGGCAGGTGTGTGATAAAACATCTGTGGTGGGCCCATGTGGATCTGCCATTGGCTTCCAAATAGCTTGTGACTGACATGGTGCAGCCAGCAGACCCTTCCATGTAAAGTCATCTTGTTATATGGAGATGTTTCTGGACAATGTTCAGAATCATGTTGCTATGGACAAGGAGGCAAGCTATGTGGGATAGAAGCCTGTTTGGTGCATTCTCCTGCAGAACCTGACCCACCACATGTCACAGAATTGCCTCCAGCACTGTGTCCCAGTTGAACTCCTTGTATTTCATGAAGCAAATGCCAAAGTCCCAGTGCAGCAGTGAGGAACACCACGAAAAGTGGAGGATGACCCGAAGGCTTCACAGTCCACATGGGAAGACACTTAGCCCCCAGTGGCCACAGTTTACCTACAAAGAGAGAATTTAGCACTGCTGCCTCATGTTCATTGGAAAAGAAGAAACCATGTCCTCCAGGTCACATAGATGCAAACAAAGCTTTGATGGTCTCACTAGAAAAAAAGCTAAAGCTCCTGACAACAACATATATTTCAAGTGCCCAACCTCAGAGGCAGTTTCTCAAAAAGTCTTTAGGCCAGCAGAGCTCCATATTTGTAGAGTGTTTATCCTGTCCCATACTTTTGGAAACTCCTCAACCACTTCCAAGGTTATGAACTCCTGAGCATATTCATTTCCAGATATGTATTCACAGATTTTCTAACTGTTCTCCTCTAATTGTGTCTTACTTGGGGAAAAGGTAATGTCAAGGAATTGTTCTGAATGAGAGTGGGAAGATTTTGTTTTAGCACATATTTGCATACACATTGGATACATTTTCCTATTTTACATTTGAAATACTGAATCCCTGACACTAACACATACCATACTAGATTCTGAATACTAATCCTAATATGATGGAGAAAAAAAACCCAAACAGAATAAAAATACAAGCAGTTCAGGGGAGGCATGTTGCATACTTGGACTTGCCTTTTGCATTATATAGTGTACAAGTTATAAATCTTGTCAATTTTTTGTTGAAATAGATCTACATGTGTTTTAAAGTTAACAAATATGTGAATTCCTGTCTCCCTTTCTCTCTAGTCTATTAAGCACATGTATTTTTATATGCACATATAGAATCTTACCTGGTATCACACGTACATTCTTTTGAGTTACATGACTTGGCAGATACAAAGTGTGAGAAGAGATCACTCTTCCTAAACGCTGTTGGAACTGAAAATTCAAACTATGGGTGAGCTTCTTAGATGAAAAAGTTATACATCAATCCATATTCAGTAAAATGAATAATTTTGGATCTGTGGTTGATATATATTTCACGGTGTAATTCGATTGGCATATATATTGCTACATTTTATATTCTGTGTGTGGGTATTGTATATATATATATATATATATATATATATATATATATATATATATATTCTCCAGATATTTCAAAAAATTAAATATATGTGTCTTATTATACACTCCATAAATTTATTCATGTTCATGTATGTGGATTTATAATCAACTTTTCACAAGATGATTCTCAAAAATATTCATTCACCTGAAATACATATTTGTTTTCTAGTACTGAAAACTAACTTAATTGAAGGGTACATATAACTCCTAATATTTCTACAGTAACTGACCCAGTTTACCATCAATGCAAGTATTTTCCTATGGGACATGATATGTATTTTGAAGTTCATTTTTATACAACACTGGTACATTACTATTTCTTCAGTTTTTGCAGATTGTAGGATGTATATTTCATCTACAAGTTCACAAATTTATAGGCATTTATTTCACTTTTAATCACTTTCTGCTTCAGAAAAAATGTATTCCTCCATGTTTTTTGACTGGTCTTTTCATGAGACTTCTTTTCAATCACATTATTTTTGATTTCCATAATCGCTTTTGAAGCAAAACTCATACACTCTTCATGATAAACCATAACTTTAATATTACAATTAGACGTATAACTAGCTGTTATGAATGATTCTATATCAATATAAGATCTCTTATATTTTTTCAGTTATCAATTCAATCCGTTATTTAAAGTGGAACCAGTTTTATTATTTATTAACTGTATGGTCTATTCATGCATTATCTCTATATTCATACACAAAGGGTACACCTATTTCTACCCTCAAT
The DNA here is from genome assembly GCF_048772815.1 of Callospermophilus lateralis. Classification (NCBI taxonomy): domain Eukaryota; kingdom Metazoa; phylum Chordata; class Mammalia; order Rodentia; family Sciuridae; genus Callospermophilus; species Callospermophilus lateralis. The sequence continues at coordinate 457,293 of NW_027513126.1, forward strand.
ACTAATTTATACATCTTCAAAATATTCCTCAAAAAAATGGTGGAAGAAATACTCATGTCACCTGATCTACATATACATTTTATCACAATAATATTCTGGACAAAAAAAGCAAAAGTCACCCTTAAGATTGTACGAAAGCCTAAATGGGAAGTGAGCATGGATTACTAAAAACTTCCTTGTCCAGGTTGCCTAATGCTTTCAAATGTCAATCCTATTGGTGACTACATATTTGTTTCTTCCTAAGATTATAAATTCAACCTCAAGCCTCCTGAAAATATCTAATCCTATCCCTCACTTTATACTTTGCCTGATTTAGTAATGTCTCGATTTATATCTGCTTTCCTACATGTTTTCCCCCATTCATTATTGTGACTGACTCTTCACTTGTGCTGATATTTACATTCACTGTCTACCTGAAACCCTATTGCTTAAGAACTTTTGGTCTAAATCCTATACTCAATCTTCTTTCTAAACCTACCGACTATCTTCCTAATCCTACGACTATCCCATTTTGAGTGGATGTTCTTTTCGAAATTCAATCATCCAAGGTACAAGATCCTATGCCATTGTATATCGATTTACCTGAGACATTTATGCAGAAAATAATTCAAAGATAAGTATACTAATTAAGGGCCCAATGCCCTTCTGGGCTTCAGATCTTCCCTAGATTTCTGTTTTTATACTTATATTTCACCTATATATTCTTGTAAATATCATAGTTTCCCAATACCATTATTTGTCATTCAGAAAGATTCCTAACCCAAATTGAACATGTTATTAACCCTAACCATACACTGTTCCCTCAATCTAACTTTACAGAAGAGCAGGGACAGAGTTGTTCTTACAATACAGAAATGTAGGGGATCTTCCACCTCTTGAGAACGTCACAGGTCCATGCAGAAATGATCCCTTGAGAAGATGAAGGCAGGTATGAAAGACCTGAGAGAGAAAAGTCATCTTCTCTGAAAAACAGCCTGGTCAGCATGAAGGGATGTGTATGAATCAACCTCTCTCTTCTTAATGTAGAGAAGATGGACCAAACCAGTCCTAGATGGAGAGCTGTTCCTGGGTGCCCATGGTTTATATACAATTCTAACTTGTAAAATTGTCACAGGAAGTAGGGGCAGCCTCCATATCATGGGACCCTTGAAAGCATCAATTATGACAAAGTTGTTGCCAAGGCAGTGACCTCATTCAGTTCCAGAAGAAGGAACCTACTTCACTTCCTTGGTGATGGAACTCTCTGAACTTGGGATCCAGGAAGTTAGGCATGCGGAGCCATTCCAGTCGCAGTCCCAGTGGGCTCACTTGTTTGGATTTACCAAGGAGAGTGTCGGTCTTTCTTGGTACCTATAGATATGAGGATGCCCAAATACCAGGAGAGCTCTGAATAGTGACCATTTCTGGGAAAGCAGGTAGTGGTTCACCACTGGCTCCTGACACCTTCACAGAGTTTGGAAAGGAGAACAAATCTGAGAAAAGACAGGCCAATTCGGGGGAACATAGTATGGACCAACAATCAGAGGACACTCCGGATAGTCACAGAGTTTCATAGGGGAAGGAGGTGCCTTTGTGGGTGTGGGTGTGATTTTGTGGTTTTGTCTCATGAACTGATAATACGTAGGAAAGACGGTTTGTTTGATATGGAGTGGACTGCTGCTAGTAAGTCATTTGACAAAGCGAGTGTTTCTATGTCTGTGTATCTCACTGTACCCATGGATGTAGACATTAGAAAAAATAATGCAACAATTGATGTGTCCTGTCTAGTAGAAAGTTTCCCAGCATTCACCCTGCCCAATTTTTGAATGGACTGCGGCATGCCTTATTCATGGGCAACACCTGCTATCTTCCTAAGTTCCTGATTTCTTCCTGAATTCTCACCACTCTCCAGAATTGGCTCATGGTTTTGTGTCCAAAATATGTACCAACTCCAAGCTCTGTGATATGGCCATGTACAGGATAGCTGAAGGGAATTGCAAGCATCTCAGATAACACAGATATCAGTGTGACCAGGAAAGTCTCAGTGGAGAAACCCTGCTTTGGGCCTTTTGCTTACCAATTGTTCTGTTGCCCTGAATGTCAGGAAGATCTTTGCCTCAGGCCACCCCTTTGTAAAGCCTGAAAAAAACAGTTTTCAAATGGAAATGAATGGGCATCACCTGTGGCTTTTTGCTTAATTGCTTTGGAAAGGGATGTGTCTGAATCAGCCTCTTGGCCCTGTGTGAGGCTGTGGCTTAGATTCTCAGCACCTGATGGATCCAAAGAAAGATCCCATGTGTGCATCTAAAACCAAAATGGCCAAAAGAGCAGTTATTGTGAATAAAGTCTCTCGTCTCTATTTGTAATGTTCCTGACCCCCATCAAGTGAGAATAGGGATCCTTTGGGTCAAATGATTTCTTCAAAGCCCTGCAGAGCCTAGCCCATAGTTTTTTGGGTTTTTTCATGACTCCCAATTATATTAAGAATCTATACCTGACATGCAGTAGGCCTCAAATTGGAGATGCAGAGCAGTATTAACAGCAGGCCTATTTGATCACTCCTTGTTCACAGGAGGGTGTCCAGGCCACTCTGACTTTAGGCAAATGAGCGGCATTGGAGCTTATTTGTTACACTGTCTTGGCCTGCACCCCTCATGGAAAACTCCAGCCAGAAGTTATGATGAGTGTCTATATGGAAGAAGATGACGACCATGTTTGAGTGTTTTGGTTTTAATTGTGGTCATTTGTGTGGCTGTTTGAAGAGATGACTGGGTCCACCTGGGCTTGAATTCTGGTGTGAATCCCCTTAGAGACTGAGTTCTGGAACTATCCTCAGAGAAGAATTGGCATGAAATGTGTTGGGATTTTAGAACGCCATGCATGAGAAACTTAGAAACTGAGATCGAGGGCCACGGTGGCTTTCCACAGAGCACTGGGAATCTCAGCCAGGATATTACATGATTTTATTCTGAAAGACTTGTCAGCCATAGTTGAGAGTCTAAACACACATGGACCTCATATTGCAGACCTCAATGATTCTGGCTTCATGTGACCTTTGGCCACTCTTTGGGAAGCCTTGTCTGTGAGAGTTCTCCAAAAATTTCATTGAAATGAGCTTCCTCACCCTATAATGATTCCTGCATGAATTAAAACCCACAGTGCCTCCAACTTCATCCTTCAAAAATGACTAAAGAAATATGATCAAATTTCTGAAATTCCCATGACCAGGTAGCACTGGATAACCTTTGGATGTCCTGTTGCTGATCAGGAGTGAAAGAATTCCCCACGCAAAGACACTTCGCCGTGAGAATTCCAATTTTATTGCAATTAGCTGTGTGCTTATATAGAACTCAGGGGGAGATGGTAGGGCTTAGATAAATGGCAGGCAACCCATTTATTGGCAAGTTCTTTCAGATATCAGCTCCGGAGCTCAGGAATTAGTTATAATTGGGGCTAAGGTTCCCCGCCAGCGAGATTTGAAATTGGCGCCAGTGGGAGAGTTCACACATGCGGGAACTTTTTGCGTCACTGCAGAAAAGAAGAAGGTAGGAAGAAGAAGTCCTTAGGCACCATGTTGGGGTTTTTACTCTGGGGAATGGCTGCCATTTATACTTTTTCCAACATTCCTCCCTTTTTGTTTTCTTAGGAAGTGTGACGCTATTGGTCAGATCCAGCTCCTTCCTGCTGTTTGAAGGTGCTGAGGGGCCTAGAAAGAGAAGTGGAGGAATGCTCGGGGGGCAGGTCTGGGTATATCATGGTAGCCAGAACGAAAACCCAGTGGCTATAGACAGCTACTTCCATAGGGTTGAAGTCTATGAAAGTTCCCTGAAGCCACAAGTTATCGATGGCATGGAACCAGTCCTGGATGGAGGAGTTTGTTGGTATCAGCCACTGGTCCTGTAACAGAGACTCTAGGAAATACTGGAAGTGTTGCCTGGACATGGCATCATCAGCACCTGAAGAAGATCACAGTGAATAAAAACAGAATTAAGATAAAAATTATAGCAAAAGTCAATTTTTGGCAGAAGTACCATGTTGGGGAACTGACAGAGAAGAGGCCATGGGCCATGAAGAATCTTAGAAGGACATAAAGACTCATTAATCCAGGATGGCAGATTAAGAGGTTCTCCAAGCTCATTGTCTCTTGCCATGTGATGTCCGTTGAATTCCATCGTGCCTGGTAGTGAGCTTCAGCACTGAGTGAACTGTTCTCTTAGAGATGTTGGGGATTCATCGGTCATCAGAGGCTGGCGTGCCTAAGCAAAAGCTGGTTGAATGTTTGATTAGAATTGTTTTGCAGTTGGCTTTGAAGGAACTTCATTATGCAGGGCAAGAGAGCACAAAAAAGGAGCATCCCAATAAGGGGCCCCAAGATAGGTAGTAAGTACATGGCAAGAGAGGATTGGAAGAACCCCGTTATGGAATTGGAGGAGGTAGGTTTTAGCAATTGGGTCGATAATTCCTGCAATTTAACAACATTTTTTTCTATTAGCCCAGATTCATTAACATAATAGCAACATTCCTCTCTGAGGAACAGGCATGTAGGCCCTTTTTCCTGCAGTAAGAAGATCAATTGCCCTTCGGTTCTGTAAAGCCACTTGTGCCAATGAAGTAACCACCACTGCAAGGAGCCCAGAGACTCAGCAGTGGTATCGAGTGCTTCCTGCAGTTTTTGTTGCAGGTTATTGGATGCCCATAGAGCATGACCTATAGCTTCACCAGAGAGTCCAAGACTCGCCACTGAGGTTGTTAATGTGAGGCCTACCAGAACCGGCAGAAAGACTGCCCTACGGGTGCGGGAAGGTAGGGCCAACTGTCGGAATTTGGTGGGAGTATACAAAGACAGCTGAGGAACTACAGTATCCAAGAAACAGGTGCCAGAGACATTGGTCATTGAGGTACCTAAAGATCCATTACACCAGAGAAAATGTCCAGGTTTCATAAACGAAGGGCTCGATGGGGTGCTATAGCTCAAGGAACAAATGGGTAAAAGATTCATTATTGTCAGGTGGAAACAGATGAAAGGAAATAAAGTATTGGTGAAATAACTTTCCCATAGTGGGATACATGTCACATGTAGGAGTTGTCCTTTCTTAGAGTAATTGAAGGTTTTTGCTGAAATATTTCCTGCTGCTAATGGGACCGCTGCTAGAAGTGGACGACTAAGTGAAGCACAGAGAAAGAACTGAGAAGTAGGCACAGAAAGAGGGGTGGAGTTTAATAATCAAAGAGTTTGGTGTAGCAAATTGAGCCATGTGGGAGGGGGACCTGAGGGGGGTGAAGGCTCTGAATCCTCTTTGGATGAGCTATGGATAAGATCTCAAAGTTTTGATTCTGACTCCTTATTGTGTTCGACTACCTGGATGGTTGCCTTAGGTGGTGTACTCAGGGTGCGGCCAACAGTCATCCACATTGTGGGTCTGGCTGAGGTTGTCCAAGTATAGACAGCAAACTCAACATAGTCCCAACGTTTGGCCTTGGGGTCAGGTATATCTAAAGTATACCATCCATTGTTATCGGATGAAGAGCCTTTATGCCACTTTATGTAACTAGAAGTCCACCCTTCAGGGTAACCAAGTGAGTGGTAAGAAGAGCTACCACGTTCACCATGGAACCTGCATTACCTATAGGGGCACCCATTATATATCTCAGGCCACCAATGACAATAGTCTTTTGTTTGATCAAAAAGGAAGCAAATGACAGGCCAGTTCCAGCTACCAGGGACGAAGGTCCTTGAAGGTGACAATTTTAGGGAAATTGAGGTGCAGTTGTGGATGAAGCAAGTAGTTGCATCCACTGCGCGAACATTCTGCATGCCATGTTCTGAGTATTGTTCCCGAAGAGTGAAAAAATCCATGGTAGGAGAGGAGGGTAAAGACCAGTCCCGACAGAGCACTGAAAATAAGCAGAGCACAAAAAACAAGAAGTTAGAGAAGACTAGGTTGTTGAGAAATCTCATTGTGCCTTCTTTAAGAGGAATTGTTCTGTGGGGAACACTGTGTTAGCCGCAACTTAAATGAGTGAGATGGGTGTGGACAGCAGGAGTAAAGGGGAGGTTCAGGAGGTGATTCTTGAGTTCCTCTGGGGTGGTCCTGTCATCAGCAGGTGGGGCCTCCTGGTGATATAGCTTCAACCTAGATATGTGAATCCAAGGGGTGAGACGGTTGTCTGGTAAGGAGAGCATGGTGGCCGTGGGGGTACAGAGAATGAAAGAATAGGGTCCTTCCCATTTTGGGGCAAGAGTCCCTTTCTCCTCTGGGGTATTATAATAGATTAGACTCCCAGCTGTTAAGGGAGGAGTGTTTGGAGCGGAGACTGGGTCCGGAAGAAGCCAGTCCTGATATTTCCAGAGTTCGGAGCGAAGATGAAATAAGAGAGGCAAAGACAAATCTCAGGTGAGAGGTCCTTGTGAAATGACCAACCCAAGGGGTATAAGAGGTCTTTCATACCTTATCTCAAAGGGAGACAGTAAAGATGGTTTCTTAGGTAGAGCTCTGATTCGAAGCAAAGCCAAGGGAAAGAGTTTGACCCAGTCTAAGTTTAATTCCATTGTCAATTTGGTAAGGACTTCCTTTAGAGTACGATTTACCCTTTCCACTTTCCCTGAAGCCTGGGGGTGATATGGACAGTGGAAATGCCACTTGAAGGAGAGGGCTTGAGAGACCTTTTGTGTGATCCTAGAAATAAACTCAGGGCCATTGTCAGATTGTAGGGAAGTGGGCATACCAAACCTGGGGATGATGTCTGTCAGAAAGATTGAAGCTACAGTGTAAGCCTTTTTATTGGAAGTGGAAATGCCTCAACCCAACCAGAGAAAGTGTCCACAAAGACAAGGAGGTATTTAGTGTGCCGTACTGTGGGCATGTCGGTGAAGTCTACCTGCCAGTCAGCAGCGGGAATGTGTCCCCGGGCTTGGTGGGAAGGGAAAGGTTTGGGCCTTAATGGAGTATGAGGGTTGGTCCGCTGACAGATCTGACAATTAGAAGCTATATTCTGTAGCATGGCTTTGTCAGAGGGGGTGAGGGAGAAAAAGCTCTGTAAAAAGAGGGTCAAAGACTGAGAATAGGAATGAAATAGAGTATGAAGGAACTTGAAAAGATCCTTGTTCTTACTGGAAGAAGTAGTGGCTTTAGATGAGATGTCTAAAGTGGCCATTATATGTCCCCCAGGGGTGCCATAATTGGAAGTGGTTGCAGCCATTCGTGCTGCCTGGTCAGCTTTGGCTTTGCCCTCAGTGATGAGAGAGCCGTCCTTCTGATGGGACCTACAATGGACAACTCCCAACTGGGTGGGTAAGTGGGAGGCCTCTATCAGATTGGCTATAAGAGCCCAATTAGTGATTGCATTACCTTTGGTGGTAAGTAGTCCTCGCTCCTTTCATATTGCAGCATGGGATAATAAGATATGGAAGACATATTTTGAGTCATTATAAAGGGTGAGGGATTTGCCTTGTGCTAGAAGGCAGGCACAAGTGGCTGCTATAAGTTCAGTCTGCTGGTTGGTAGTTCCTGAAGGCAGAGCTTTGGCCTCTATAATCTCAGTGGCTGAAACTACAGTGTATCCAGAGTAATGAGTGCCATTCTGCCTAAAGAAACTGCCGTTAGTGAACAAGATAAGGTCAGGCTTGGTGAGTGGTCCCTCAGAAATGGAAGAATGACAGGGGAGGAAATCATCTAAGTTTTCCAAGCAATTATGAATTGGTGTGTTAGACGTGGGAGTCATTGGGAGCAGTGAGGCAGGGTTCAGTGCAGAGCAGGGGAGGAAAGTAATATTAGGGTTTTCCAGAAAGGAAGTGAGGAGCGACAGAACTCTGGATGGAGGAAGGGTTTGAAGGCCCTTATAAGCTAAAAGATCCTTCAAGTGATATTGGGAGTGGATAGTTCAAGGGGCCCCAAAAGTCAATTTACAGGCTTTTTTGTGTAAAATTTGTCCAGCAGCCAGAGCTCTTAAGCAAGGGGCCCACCCACGGATGGTAGGGTCTACTTTATTGGACATATATGCCACAGGTGCAAATGTAGGCCCATAGTTTTTACCTAAGACCCCAAGTGCTTGCTCTCCTTTTTCGTTTACATATAGATGAAATGGTCTTGAAAGATCAGGAAGGTGAAAGGCAGGTGCCTTTAAGGGGAGTTGCTGAAGCCTACAAAAGTAGTAGTTGGGGGAGGAGGCAAGAGATTCACTAGGGGGTCCCTTTGCTAGGTCATACAGGGGTTTGGCTAGAAGAGAATAATTTGGGATCCAGGCCCTAAAATAACCTGCTAGTCCTAGGAATGATAGTATTTCGGCTTTCGAATGGGGCACTGGAAGATCAGAGAGGAGTTGCATCCTATCCAGTGTTATTTCCTTTTTCCTGGGTGTAAGGAAAAAAACAAGATAGGTGACAGAATACTGGGAAACATGGGCCTTGTGAGGAGACACCCTATATCCCTTGTATGCTAGGAAATTAAAAAGCTGGGCAGTGTGGAATTGAGAGTGTTCCCAAGAGGGACTACATAGAAGAAGGTCATCGACATATTGAAGGAGAGTAGAGTCAGGACAGGTCGGGTGAAAGGATGTGAGGTCCTGGGCAAGAAATTGGCCAAAGATATGGGGCCTATCCCTGAATCCCTGTGGGAGGACAGTCCAGGTAAGCTGACGAGATTGGCGGGTGTGAGGGTAAGTCCACGTAAAAGCCTGAGATTCTGATGACAAGGGAATAGAAAACATTGCATCTTTTAAATCTAGGACCGAGAAATGGGTAGTAGTGGCAGGGATCTGAGAGAGGCAGGTATAAGGGTTGGGCTCTAGCGGGTGGATGGGGACCACAGAGGAGTTGACAAGGCAAAGGTCTTGAACCAGCCTTTAGGACCCGTTAGGTTTCTTAACTGCCAGAATGGGGGTGTTGAAAAGAGAGTGTGTAGGCCTGAGATACCCCTTTCATAATAATTCCTGGATGATGGGTTCTAATCCGAGGAGGGCTGTGGTTTTGAGTGGATATTGTGGTTGACTAATATATCTTGAAGGGTCCTGTAAGACAATATGAATAGGATTGCATTTAGCCATAAAGGGTGTAGTTGTGTCCCAAACCTCAGGGTTAACTGGTTTAGATAGTCGTGGGAGGGTGCATGAAGGAGGTTTATCTGCCCCTAGGAACATCATGAGGAAATGAGAGGTAGGAGAGGTGTGGGGTGATATGTGAATGGTGACTTTTAATAGTGAGAGTATGTCCCTTCCCAGAAAGGAAATGGGGCAATGGCTCATAACAAGAAAGGTGTGTGTGAAGGACAAAAGGGATCCCTGCATATAACATGATAAGGGGGGAAGCTTTTTGAGGGAAAATCTGTTTACCTCCTACCCTGACAATAGGAGTTTTTGAGGGTGTGGTATGACTCACCAGTATCCAAGAGGAAGAAAATGAAGCTTCCATCCACCAGGAAGGTGACCCTAGGCTCTTGCTTTTTGATGGTAATAGTCGGGAGAGGAGGCCCAGGGCTCTATCAATCCTCCTCTGCCAAGCCCAGGAGAGGCTGGGGTTGCTGGGCACCTGACCAACCTCCCTTCCATGTTGTTGGGCAGTCTGCCCCCCAGTGTCCCCTTTGATGGCATTTTGGGCAGGGGTTGGAGGGTGTCCTCGGCGTAGAACAATCCCTGGCCCAATGTCCCTCCTTACCACATTTGAAGCAAGCTCCTGGGGTGTCTTATTGGGACAGTGTGTTGATGGGCCTTCTCTGAATGACCTGGGCCAACATTTGGAATTTGGCATTTTCAGCCCTCTGCCTACGGCGTTCACTTTCATCCTCTCTACCATGAAAAACCTTGAAAGTGACAGCGAGGATTTTGGTCCGAGGAGTAGCAGTGCCCTGTTCAAGATTTTTAAGCTTGGTTTTAATGTCAGGGTAGCTTTGGGCCAGAAAATATGTCATTAAGACATGACGGCCATCAGGGGTTTCTGGGTCAAGGATTGTGTACTGTTGAAGGGCCTTGGTTAGTCTATCCAGGAATTCTGAAGGTGTTTCCTCCTTCCTTTGAATGACCTCCTGCACGTTTTGAAAGTTAACAGCCTTGCGGGTGGCCTTTTTCAGGCCCGCCAAGAGGCAGGATGTAAAAAGGTTACAAAACTGTAAGCCTTCAGGGGTGTTGTAATCCCATAGGGGATCCTGCTCTGGGACAGCATGAGGGCCTGTGAGGTGGTTAAGATTGGTCCTATGATTTTCATCAGCATGGGCTTGGGCTAGCTTCCAGACCCATTGCCTTTCCTCAGGGAGAAGTGTATTGGCCAAGAGCATGTAGATGTCATGATGAGTGAGGCTATATGCCTGTAGGACCCATTGAAACTCCCGAATGTAAGTTGTGGGGTCAGTGGTGAAAGAGCCTAACTTCCTCTCTAGCTGAGTAATGTCTGACATGGAGAATGGCACGTGGACTCTGATGACACCCACGGGACCAGCTACCTCACGAAGGGGTGCGATTGTCTTGGGGGTGGGAAGGAGTCCCTTAGACCTGGTAACAGGAGGACTGAAAGAGGCAGGCGGCGGACAGGAAGGAGAGGGAGAGGAAGGAAGTGTCTTTATGGAGGTGAAGGAGGTGGAGCAGACAGAAGATGGCGGAGGGGAGGGGGATGATACGGAAGGCTGAGGATCCATGGAATCAGGCAGAGGAAGAGGAAGGTATAGCGGGAGAGAAGGGGTAGATGGGGCTGGGGGATAAGGTGGGGGTTCATCTGCTAGGTCGAATGAGGAAGAATCTGTGAAGTCAGGAATAGAAGTAGGGGAAGAGAGGGGTTTTCAAGCAAAGAGGACCTGAGAGGGAGGTCAAAAGGAGCAGAGAGCAGGGTGCTGTGTGTGAAGGCTAAAACCTTCAATGCAGGGAATCTCCCTCCACTTTTTCAGATGCTGGCAGTAGTTAAAAAGGTCCCAGAGGAGGTTTGGATCTAAGGAGCCTTCTGGTGGGCAATGATTGCCATTATCCAGTGGATATGTAGGCCAATCTTGGGTACAGCATTGGATTAGAAGTTTGGGTTGATGTCTGGTGTGAGGGAGACTGTGGCCAGCTTATTTATTAAACATTTGAGAGGTGAGGCTTCAGGTATAGACGAAGAGGTGCCCATAGTCACAGGGAGAGATGGAAGAGAGAGAGAGAGAGAGAGAGAGAGAATAAGAGTAAGCGAGAGAGACAAAGAGAAAACCCAGGCTTGAACAGCTTCCAGGAAGCTCAGGGAAAACGGGGGTCAGGTGGGCATCCCCAAAATGACCAGCCATCACGAGGAAATACAGAGGGCACTACCTGGTCGTCACCAGTGAAGTGCGATCTGTGAGACCAAAAGGGATTGGAGCCAAGGGCAACCTAACATCAGGAAAGTTTTTCGACCACAGCAGAAGATGTCAGTAATGAAAACAGAACTCCGGCTCCGGCAGAATGCAGTTCCAGGCTGGGAGTTCAGTTTTCCCTGAGCATAGAGGCAGCTTCAGCCAGACACAGCAGCCCCACAGGAAACAGCAACTCTAGCCGGCAGCAGCAGCGGCAGTGGAGCAGGAAAAACGACAGAGCCTCTCGTGTAAATTCAGAAGTCTCACGCCCCAAAGGGAAACGGAACACCAGAGGGCCCACTGCGACTAGTAAAGGTCTTAGTGAGAGGAATTCCCTCTCCCCTACCGGGCGTCTGGAGTGTGCAGGACAATCACGGTCACAAAACCAGTGGCAGCCCGAAGGGAGTTGGCAAGCTGGGGTCAGGGGAGGATTACCTACATCAGATCAGTGGTGAGTGCAGAAAACCGGCATCTGAAAAGAGCGGACTAGGCCAGAGTGTCTCGGCGGAGCCGGGTACGGGGCTTTTGTTGGAAAGAGCTCACCCGTATCCTCTCACGGGGCACCAGAATGAAAGAACTCCCCACGCAAAGACACTTCACCAGAATTCCAATTTTATTGCAAAAAGCTGTGTGCTTATATAGAACTAAGGGGGAGAGGGAAGGGCTTAGATAAATGGCAGGCAACCCATTTATTGGCAAGTTCTTTCAGATATCAGCTCCGGAGCCCAGGAATTAATTCTCATTGGGGCTAAGGTTCTCCGCCAGCGAGATTTGAAATTGGAGGAGGCGGGAGAGTTCACACGGGCGGGAACTTTTTGCGTCACTGCAGAAAAGAAGAAGGTAGGAAGAAGAAGTCCGTAGGCGCCATGTTGGGAATTTTTCTCTGGGTTATGGCTGCTGTTTATACTTTTGCCAACAATGACTATACCAGACAGTGCCTTGATTGACTGGTTTTCATAAAAATGGTGTTTAAAAGAGATGCCAGAAAGTTGCATCCTGCTGAGTAGTGGGCCTAGAGCAATGGTGGGCAGGTGTGTGATAAAACATCTGTGGGGTGGTCATGTGGATCTGCCATTGGCTTCCAAATGGCTTGTGACTGACATGGTGAAGCCAGCAGACCCATATATGTAAAGGCATCTTGTTATATGGAGACGTTTCAGTACATTTTTCAGAATCAGGTTGCTATGGTGAAGGAGGCAAGCTATGTGGGATAAAAGTCTTCTTCTTGTATTCTCCTGCAGACCCTGACCCTCCACACGTTACAGAACTCCCTCCCGCACTGTGTCCCAGTTGAAAACCTTGCATATCATGAAGCAAACACAAAACACCCAGTGTAACAGCAAGAAACACCACGAAAATGGAGGATGACCATATGGTTTCACAGAAAACATGGGGAGACATTTAGCCCCCAGGGGCCACAGTTTACCTACAAAGAGAGAATTCAGAACTGCTGCCTCATGTTCATTGGAAAAGAAGAAACCATGTCCTCCAGGTCTCATTGATGCAGACCCAGCTTTGATGGTCTCACTAGAAAGGAAGCTAAAGCTCCTGACAACAACATATGTTTCAAGTGCGCAACCTCACAGGCAGTTTCTCAAAAAGTCTCTAGGCCAGTAGACGTCCATGTTTGTGGAGTGTTTACAGTGTCCTTTACTTTTGGAAACACTTCTACCACTTCCAAGGTTGTGAACTCCTGAGCATATTCAATTCCAGATATGTATTCACAGATTTTCTAACTCTTCTCCTCTAATTGTGTCTTACTTAGGGCAAAGGTTTTGTCAAGGCATTGTTCTGGATGAGAGTGGGAAGATTTTTGTGTAGCACATATTTACATACACATTGGATTCATTTTCAAATTTTTCATTTGAAATACTGAATCCCTGACACTAACCCATACCCTATTAGACTCTGACTACAAATCCTAATATGATGGAGAAAAATAACCCAAATAGAAAAGAAATACAAGCAGTCAGAGGAGGCACGGTGTATATTTGGTCTTGCCTTTTGCATCATATAAGGTAGGAGTTATAAATCTTGTCAAATTTTTGTTGAAATAGTTCTCCATGTGTTTTGAAAGTTAACAAAGATGTGAATTTCTGTTTCCCTTTCTCTGTAGGCTATTCAGCACATGTATTTTCATATGCACATATAGAATCCTACCTGGTATGACACGTACATTCCTATGATGTGGCTAACTTGGCAGATACAAAGTGTGAGAAGAGATAACTCCTCCTAAATGCTTTTGGAACTGAAAATTCGAACTATGAGTGAGCTTCCTAGTAGAACAACATTATACATAAATCCATGTTGAGTAAAATTAATATTTTTGGATCTGTAGATGATATATATTTCACGATGAATTTTGATTGGCATATATATTGCTACTTGTTAGTGTCTTTGTTTGTGTTTTGTATATATATATATATATATATATATATATATATATATATATATATATATACACTCTCCAGATTTTTCAAAACATGAAATATATGCATCTTATTATACACTCCCTACATTTATTCATGTTCATGTATGTAGATTTATAGTAAACTTTTCATAAGATTATTCTCAGAAATATTCATTCACCTGAAATACATATTTTTTTCCTAGTTCTTAAAACTAACTTCAGTGAATGATGCATACAAATCCTAATATTTCTCCAGTAACTGACCCAGTTTAACATTAATGCAAGTAGATTCCTATGGGACATGATGTATATTTTGATGTTAATTTTTATTCAACACTGCTTCATTACTATTTCTTTAATTTATGCACATCATAGTATATATATTTCATCCAGAAGTTAGTAAATTTATACGCATTTGCTTCGCTTTCAATCACTTCCTGCTTCAGAATACATGTATTCCTCCATGTTTCTTGACTGGTCTTTTCATGAGACTTCTTTCCAAACACATTATTTTCGATTTCCATAATCACTTTTGAAGCAAAACTCACACACTCTTCATGATAAACCATAACCCTAATATTACCATTAGATGTATAATTCGTTGAAATGAACGTATGTATATCAATATAAGATTTCCTGTATATTTTCAGATATCAATTCAATCCATTTTTTAAAGTTGTAACCAGTTATATTATTTATTCACAGTATGGTCTACTCATGCATTATCTCTATGTTCATAGACACAGGGTACACCTATTTGTACCCCAATACTAATTTACATGTCTTCAAACTATTGCTACAAGAAATGGTGGAAGAAATACTCATGTCTCCTGATCTACATATACATTTTATCACAGTAATATTTCGGACACAAAAAGCAAAGGTCACACTTATGATTGTACAAATGTAAAAGTCGTTCTAGAATTGGAGGAAGAGACAACCAACAGACTGTCTAATGCAACAGCAAAGGGTTTATTGGGGGTCCAGCATGCTGGGGCTCAGAGCTCACTTGAATAGAGAGAGAGCCCTTAGAACATCTTAAGCAGAGCTTACATACTTAACTTGGAGAGGGAAGGGAGGGAAGTTTATTGCTGGTTCAGGGCGAATGGGCGGTTTGCGTGCAACCGGGTGAGGGATTACATTCTGCAGTTTGGCAGTTGGGGACAGCACATTCTGGGAACAAGATTACCAAAAAGTTCTCAAGATTTCAATAGTGTTTTGTTAAGAATACAGAAAAACAGGAAGTGACAAATACCTGTTTTATTAATCTTTCATTTCCCACTTCTTTTTCTGGTTATGTTTAATCATAAAAGTGATCATTGAGGGGTGTCACATTTTATGTCTGCTAGTGGGGTATATTGTTGTCTGATTACCAAAATTTAACTTGTCCAATTTGAGGTGGAAGGAATGAAACTAAGAGGTGGAGCAAACAGGGTCTACAGTTAGCAATAATATGATGATTATTAATGGACCGGCCAGAGCTGATAAAAGCGTAGTTAACCAGGGGGACTGTGTGAACGAAGACTCTAACCACCCTTTTTGGGCCTCTCTCTCTTGTTGACGCTCTTAAAGGCGTCTTCTCAATTTACTCATAGATAATTTTACAACCAGTATGATCGGAATATAAACAACATTCTTCCCTCAATACAGCACAATAGTCACCTTTTCTCATGAAGAGGAGGTCCAACCCTCGCCTGTTCTGTAAAACAACTTCAGAGAGAGATGTTAAAGATTCCTGTAAGCCTGTGATGGAGGTTTAATATCTTTAAGCTTTGGTCTACTGCTGCTTCTAATTGGGTCATTTATTGTGTTCCTTGGACTAGGGCAGTGGTTCCTGTGCCCAGCCCTGCAGCAACTCCTATTCCTAATAGAATGGCTAAAGTGAGGAATACAGATTCCCAGCAGAACTGGGTTGTATGCCCCCCACTATTTGATCTTAATGAACCTGCATCATAATAGAGCACTCTGGGAAACATCTGCACCATTACATAATTAATCGCACCAGTTGACAATTTTATGAAAACATAAACAATGTTTAAGTATATAGAATTATACTCTTGTAGGTATGGACAGGGCAAGGCACCTAAGATAGCACCGAAAACAGAGAAACAGTCCTTTTTGGTTGCAACCGGATTTAGAGGGCATTGCTTCTGTTGTAATCAATTAATCCCCTGAACCCCAAGTTTAGGTAGTTTCAGAATTTTGTACCCAAAATGTAATGGAAGTGGCTAAGAAGTTCACAGTCTGCAGAAGTCCCCAAAAAGCAGTTTTTGTTTCTGTTTTTTTATTTCCCTCTCTTCTGGGCAAGTTAACTTTTTAAGGACACCTAGGAGGGGGAGAGCATTTTTCTTCTATTTTTTGTTTTCTCCCTGCCAGCTGTTACCATGGCGCACAGTTGGTAACTTCTTTATCTTACACATGTAGCCATCCCTGTGAAGCCCCAGCTCAAGGCCAGAGGCCTTGTTCACATATTTTCTGAAAAACTAGTAAGGGGGTGTCTAGCTTAGAAGTGCTGATTTTTCCAGCCAGTTGCCAAGTAGAACAGGCAACACAAAAAGAGGAAGGTTATCTACATTGAATTATTTTATAGGGACTCTTTTGCTGAAAGTCCTAAAGTCAGCCATGGTGAAGAATTTTGGAGAAGGTCAGTTAAGGCTTTTCTGTGGGCCTTGTACAAGGGGGAAGATGGGGAAGGCGGGGGGTGAGAGTAGCTACGTGGATCTGTGTAGGAGAAAGGAGAGATGTAAAATAATAATGAAAAAGGGGTTTAGGATTTTCCTAGCAACAAAATTTTGAGCAGTAGATCAGGTAGAGCAGAGGGGAAGACGGGAGTGAGTATCCCAAAAAGCCTTTGAGGGACTTTAAATTTTTAGTAACCTGTTTTCAGTAATGATAAAGCAACTTTAAAAGCCATTTTTATTACATCTTGGATAGGGGTCTGAGGGCGCTCCTCAGCTGCTTTGAGCTTGGTATAGCTGGTAAGAGGACATGGTGGGACTCGGTGCGGGCACTGACAGGAGAAGAGAGGAGTGAGTTGGTGGAGGGGTGCCTCACTACCTGCTACCTCAGCAAGGGGCAAAGTGTGAGAACTGAGGTTTGGGTTTTGATCTAGTAATTGGAGGGGAGAAATCAGGTTGCTGAGGTGGGAGTGACAGCAGAGATTCTGGAGCAGAAGGCAGAGGGTGAGGATCTATTGGAGAAGCATAGTTCAGGATGTGAGAGAAGGTGGGAATAGGCATCCACATAGGGGAATCTCCTTTCACCCTTTTGAGCACTTGCAGAGGTTAAAAAGGTCACACAGAATTTGAGGATCTAGAGACCCATCTGGGGGCCATCAGTTTTGGTTGTCTAATTGGTAATATGGCCAATGCTGTGTAATGAATTTGATGAGGAGTTTGGATTCCACCAGGCAGCCACTGTATGCTTACATCCCCATGACTTTCAGAAGAAGTCAGCTTTTCCCGCACACAGCCATGGCTATTTGTGGTTTTTATAGTCCGCCGGGAAAACATAGTAATCTAGGCTAGCCAACCTGCATCAGGCTCGTGTGTCCCTACATCCATAATGTTTGTTTCCATTATCTATGGTACAGAAGGGATTTAATGGAATTTTAGTGGGATCCTCTTTTTCAGAGATATCCCAATAGGAACGAACTATAGCCAGCTGACAAATGTCTGGGTGGAGAGATGGCCACCAGGTCCCTAAGGGGGCTGTATGTGAGATAGACCATACTTCTTGTCTAGTAGGATTTGTGATCAGCCATCGCTGCTGTACGGGCTGATGAGCATTAAGACTACTCGTGGCCAAGGGGAGAATCTATAGCCTTATTCACCTGGCGAATACACCATTTGAAAGGGTTACCACTCTTTTCCAGTATCCAGCCAGAGTCTGCACAGGGCGCAGGCTTGAGATGAGAGGAAAGGATCCAGGAAGTGATTTCGTCTACCTTTACCACTGTAGGTGTTATAATAGCACCTGGTATGGTCCTTTTCAGCAGGGTTCCAGGGATGACCCCTGATGTTGTCTTATGTAGATGAAGTCTCTTACTTGATATCCATGTGGAGTCCCCTCGTTCCCAGGGTGGTAGGCAGTGGCCAGCTGTTTCCACAGGTATCGCTGAGTTCTTTCAAGAGCTTTTAGTCTGACAAGCAAGGGGGTGTGGAAAGGATCGTTAGGTCTTAGAGTTGGGGTTAGGTCCCTTACTGGAGGAGGGGCAACATAGAGAATATCATAGGGGGTGAGGTTACACAAAGAACCGGAGGGAGTATTTCTTGCATGAAACAGTGCATAAGGCAGGAGCATACTCTAATCTTTTAAGCCGGTCTCTAAGCTTAATTTCGTTTAGTTCTCTTTAATGGTTCTATTTTTTTTTTTTTACCTGTCCTGAGCTCTGGGGTCTATAAGCACAATGTAACTTCCATATAATCCTCAGGGTCCTGGCTAACCTCTGACTTACCTGGGCCATGAACGCCGTTCAAATATTATACCCTATTACCTTAGGCAGACCGTATCTTGGAAAAATACCTTTCACGATCTTCTTGACCACCATTTGCGCCTTTTTTTTTTTTTTTTATGGGAACGGCTTTAATCCATCCTGAAAATATATCTGTAAAGACTAGAATATATTTAAGTCCATACCTTGCTGGTTTAATTTCAGTAAAGTCCACTTCCCAGAATTGTCCTTGTCTGGTTCCTCATAGGTGCTTTCCTGCAGGAAGCTTGGAAGGGTAAGCATTAACCAATTGACAGACCCGACAGGCTTTTGTTACCCGTTCTGATATTTCCTTTCGCTGTGAGTCGCTTAGTCGAAAACTCTATTCTTGATCCTTCAGGAACACCTGTAGTTTCTTTGAACCAAGGTGAGTGAGTTGATGTACACTTTTAATGTAGTGTAGGGCTTTCTGTAATTGCAGGCTTGGCTCAGTGAAGTTGAGGATTTCAGTGTCAGTGTTCTTAGATATTATCAAAAGCTTGCTGGTGCTCAGCGGTTTATTGGAATTAGGCATCCTCATTTAACAGAGGGTATAAAGGAGCAGCTAAGAACACAAACCCAGGTATCCATAACCTGCAAACGCCAGCAGTCACAAGAAACTCTCTGTGTTGTCCCCTGTTAGATGGGGGTGGTATCTGCACAACAGTTTGTTTTCTGGGCTCAGTGAGCCATCATTTACAGCTCCTAAGGGAATACCCCAGGAAGATTACTTCTTGCTGGCAAATTTGTGCCTTTTTGGCCGAAGCTCTATACCCGAGTTCAGCAATTTCAGATAATTGTGATTGGGTCCCAGACTCACAGTTTTCCTTGGTGTTGGCAGTCAGTAGCAGGACATCCACATATTGAAGCAGGGGGACTTTGGGGTGCACATTTCTGAAGTTGTTGAGATCTCTGTGGAGGGCTGCATCAAAGAGAGTGGGGGGAATTTTTAAACCCCTGTGGGTGTCTAGTCCAAGTTAGTTGACCAGACGTTCCGGTTTCTGGGTCTACCTAGTGGAAAGCAAACAGAAACTGACTATCTTTATGCAGAGGCAAGCAAAAGAAAGCATCTTTTAAATCCAGAAGAGTTTACCATTTTCACTCAGCTACAACAAACGGTTTATTGGGGGTTCAGCATGCTGGGGCTAAGAGCTCACATGTATAGAGTAGAGAGCCCTGAGAACAGCTTAAAGAGAGCTTATATACTTTCCCTGGAGAGGGCAGGGAAGGAAATTTTTGATAGGTCAGGGTGAGTGGGCGGTTTGCGTGCAACCAGGTGAGGGAGTACATTCTGCAGTTTGGCAGTTGGGGACAGCACATTCTGGAAACAAAATTATCAAACAGCTCTCAAGATTTCAACAGTTTTTCGTTAAGCATACAGAAAAATAGGAAGTGACAAGTACCTATTGTATTAACCATTCACCAAAGCAAAATGCAAAGTGAGCATGGAATACTAAAATCAACCATGTCCAGATTGCCTAATGCTCTGAAATGTCAATCCTTTTGGTGTCTACATATTTGTTTCTTCCTAAGATTATACATTCAACTTCAACCATGTTGAAAGTGTCTAATCCTATCACTCACCTTATACTGTGCCTGATTTCCTAATGTCTCTATCGATATCTGCTTTCCTACATATTTTCCCCAGTTCATCATTGTGAATGACTTTTCACATGTGCTAATATTTACGTTCACTCTCTCAACGAAACAATATTGCTAATGAACTTTTGGTCCAAATCCTATACTCACTCTTTTTACTAAGCCTACCGACTATCTTCCTAATCCTACAGACTATTCATTTTTGACTGGATGTTCTCTTCTACATTCAATCATCCAAGGTACAAGGTCTTATGCCTTTGCATATCGATTTATCTGAGACATCTGTGCAGAACATAATTCAAAGCTAAGTATCCCACTAAAAGGCCCAATGCCCTTCAGGGCTTCAAATCGTACCTAGATTTTCCGGTTTCATACTTACATTTCACTGATATATTCTTGTGAATATCGCAGGTTCCCAATACCATTATTCATCCCTCAGAATAATTCCTAACCCAAATAGTATATGGTATTAACCCTAACCATACTCTGTTCCCTCAATCTAACTTTACAGAAGAGCAGAGACAGAGTTGGTCTTACAATACAGGCATGTAGATGATCTTCCAATTGCTGAGAACCTCAAAGTTGATGCAGAAATGATCCCAGGAGAAGATATAGGAAGATATAAAGGACCTGAGAGAGCATAAGTCATCTTCCATGGCAAACAACCTGGTCAGGATGAAACGATGTGTCTGAATCAGCCTCTCTCCTCTTAATGTAAAGAAGATGGACCAAACCAGCCCTGTCTGGAGAGCTTCTCCTTGGTCCCTATGGTTGATATACCATTCTAACTTGTGAAAGTGTCACAGGAAGTAGGGGCAGCCTCCATCTCGAGGGACCCTTGGAAGCAACAGTTAGGACAAAGTGGTTGCAAAGGCAGTGACCTCATTCCGTTCCTGAAAGAATTGGCCTACGTCACATCTTTGGTGATGGAACTCTCTGAACTTGTTATCCAGGAAGCCAGGCACACAGAGCCAGTCCCAGTACCAGTCCCAGTTGGCTTACTTGTTTGGATTTACCAAGGACAGAGTCTGTCTTTCTTGATACCTAATGATTTGAGGATGGCCAAATGCAAGTAGAGCTCTGAAGATGGGCCTTTTCTGAGAAAGCAGGTAGTGGTCAGCCCAGGCTCCTGACAACTTCACAGAGTTGGACAAGGAGACCAGATCTGAGACAGGTCAGGCCATTTGGGGGGAACATAGTATGGTACACCAGTCAGAGGACACTCTGGAAAGTCACAGACTTACTTGGTAGAAGGAGGTGCCTTTGTGAATGTGGGTGTGAGTTTGTGGATTTGTCTCATGTTCTCAGAATAGGTAGGAAAGTCAGTATGTTTGGTTTGGAGTGGACTGTTTCTAGAAAGTCGTTGGACAAGGTGAGTGTTTCTATGTCTGTGTATCTCACTGTGTCCGTGGTTGAAGACATTAGAAATAAGAATACATCAATGGATGTGTCCTGTCTAGTAGAAAGCTTCCCAGCATTCATCCTGCCCATTTTAGGAATGGACTGCAGGTTTCCTTATCGATGGGCAACATCTACTATCTTCCTAAATTCCTGTTTTCTTCCTGAATTCTGGCCACTCTCCAGAATAGGCTCATGGTTTTGTGTCCAAGATGTATACCACCTCCAAGCTCTGTGACATGGCCATGTTCTGGCTAGCTGAAGGGAATGCGAGCATCTCAGAAAACTCAGATATCAGTGTGACCAGGAAAGTCTCAGTGGAGAAACCCTGCTTTGGGCCTTTTGCTAACCTATTTGCCTGTTGCCATGAATTTCATGAAGGTCTTTGCCTCAGGCCACCCCTTTGTGAATCCTGATGAAAACTGTTTTCAAATGGTAAATAATGGGCATCACCTGTGGCTCTTTGCTTAAATGCTTTGGAAAGGGATGTGTCTGAATCAGCCTCTTGGCCCTGTGTGAGGTAGTGGCTTAGATTCTCAGCGCCTGTTCGATCTAAAGAAAAATCCAATGTGTGCATCCAAAACCAAAATGGCAAAAAGATCAGTCATGGTGTATGAAGTCTCTCACCTTCCTCTTTTAGGTTCCTGACCTCCATCAAGTGAGAATAGGGATCCTTTGGGACAAATGAGTTCTTTCAAGCCCTGCAGAGATGATTGGGTATCCTCATGACTCCAAATCACATAAGGAAACTATACCTGACAGTCAGTAGGCCTCAAATTGGAGAAGCAGAGCAGTATTAACAGCAGACCTATGTGATCAATCCTGGTTCACTGGAAGGGTGTCCAGGCCACCCTGATGTTAGGCAAATGAGGGGCAAGGGTGCTTATTTTGGAAACTCTCTTAGGCTGTGCCATTCATGGAAACATCCAGCCAGAGGTTATGATGAATGTATATATGGAAGAAGATGAGGATCTTGGGGAATGTTTTGTTTTTAATTGTGGTCATTTGTGTGGCGTTTGGAAGAGATGACTGGGTTCACCTGGGCTTGAACTCTGGTGTGATTCCCCTCAGAGACTGAGTTCTGTAACTGACCTCAGAGAAGTAATTGCTTTGGAAAGGGATGTGTCTTAATCAGCCTCTTGGCCCTGTGTGAGGCTGTGGCTTTGATTATCAGCACCATGTGGATCTAAAGAAAGATCCCATGTCTGCTTCCTAAACCAAAATGGCCAAAATTGCAGTCATTGTGGATGAAGTCTCTCGCCTTCCTTTGTAAGGTTCTGAAAGAATAAAAGAAATTGAAATTGAAACGTAAAGAACCAGGTTTTGTAAAGTTTCCAAGCTTCACTCAGAACCTGAAATTCCTGTAGCAGTTAAGACAATTTCCGGAACTGCCCATTAGATGTGTGTTGAAATCTTCCCTGACCACCTAGTTACTTAAGAACCTCTTCCCAGAAAGCGTGCAGCTCAGCACGTATACATCTCAGGGCTTCAACCAATCTGTTTAAATGTATACCCCTTCTCAGGGCTGACCAATCACCCCCTTCCTGACCTGTTCCCGCCAATGAATGTGCTAATCATGTTTTAGAGTTGTTATTTGATTTTCCCACGGTATATGGTGATTTGCTAAAGGAAACTATGATGTATGTAAAGTCCCTGCCCTCTCTAAAGAATGTATTTAAAATCTGCTCAAGTTGTTCTCGGGGCTCTTTATTCTTTGCTCCTCTGAAGTGAGCTCTGAGCCCCAGCATGCTGGACCCCCAATAAACCCTTTGCTGTTGCATGAGAAATTTTCCTGGTGGTCTTTTCTTCCAACGTTGGGCCCACCTTTTTATCTGGAGGCCCTAGCTGAGATATCCAGCAGTGACAAACAAAAGACCCCAACGGACTCCTCTCGGGGTAAGTAAGGTGCCTCTTTCTGGTTTTGGGTTTCAGGTTAGGGCTTGGCAAAGTGGCTGTCAGTGAAGAACATTAGCTCTCTGCGAAGGTGGCTGACAGATGTGTCACAGAGCCACAGGCCACGTCCCTGAGGGACACTCCAGAGTATTCAGGAAATCGAGGAATAGTAGTTTCCTCAACTCGGTTATATTTTGCTTCAGGATTCGGTTTTCCAGCCAATCAGGTTTTGCTGGCTACTCAGTTTTGTTCATTGTCAGGAACTCATGTTGAGTTTACTGTCTGTCTTTATTGTCTAACCCATCAGGTTTTGCCAGTTACTCAGTTCTAATCTTTGTCTTGGACTCATGTTAAACGTTTACTGTTTGTCTTTGTCTGTGTCGTGTTTGTGTATTCACTGTCCCTGTTTGAGTAACCCCCATTATGAGACATTATGGGACAAAGCACTTCCATGACTCTGTCCCTTAACCTTGATCATTGGACTGATGTCTGCTCAAGTACCCAAAATCTTTCTCTTTCAGTAAAATGCCGGACCTGGCAGACTCTCTGTGCTTCAGAATGGCCCATCCTCGAAGTCGGATGGCCCCCAGAAGGATCCGTCCACTTCCCTCTAACCCGAAAAGTCAGAGATATTGTCTTTCAGCTGGGGCCACGTGTACACCCAGATCAATAGCCATATAACCCTTTCCTCACGATCCTATCATTCAAAACTTCCACTCCTCCCCCTCTTCCCTCCATTCTCCCTGAGTCACAGGACTGGACACTCCTCCCCCTGCTTATCCTCTACCCTTGCCCCCCAACCCACAACACGTTCTTGATGATGCTCCTGCCGCTGACTCAGCCTCTCTGCCGCTAGAGGCAATTGGGCCAGACCCAAGCCCTCCAGGGGACTTCCCCGCAGCAGCAGCAGCCCCTGCTCCCCTGGAGGAAGCTGGGCCACCCAAAGGAATCCGCAGGAGATGGATAATAGAAAACTCGGAAGCCCCTGTGATGCTCCCTCTCCATCCCTATGGGCCCATGAACCGAACCAACTGGGACCCCAACACCTTTGAATGTAGGTAGCATCTGTCCACTTATTGCCGTTCTCTAATAGTGGGTCTCCGAGCGGCCGCCAGAGGGCCGACTAATTTGGCCAAGGTAAGAGAGATTATCCAAGGGCCTAATGAGTCTCCTTCTATGTTTCTGGAAGCATATAGGAAATATACTCCTTTTGATCCTCAGGCAGAGGACCAAAAGGCACCTGTGCAATGGCCTTCATCGAGCAGACTGCCCTAGATATTAAGAGAAAGTTACAACGTCTAGATGGATTACAAGATATTGACCTTAAGAGATTTAGTCAGAGAAGCTGAGAAAGTATATTATAAGAGAGAAACTGAGGAGGAAAGGGAATAGAGGAGAGAGAAGGAAAGGGAACAAAAGGAGGATGAAAGGAGCAAATGGCAGAGTAATGCATTGCCTAAGGTTCTGGTCACAGCAGCAAATAGGTCAGAAGTTAAAAAGCAGGGAGACAGAAAGGGATACCTGGGCCCACGCCAAAGGCTGCCCCTGGCCTCAGATCAATGTGCCTATTGTGAAGAAAAAGGACACTGCGCCAAAGAGTGCCCCCCAAAAAAGCAGCCACGCCAGCCCGCCGTGCTGACTCTAGAAGAGGACTAGGAAAGTAGGTGCTCAGATCCCCTCCTCGAGCTCAGAGTAACATTTGAAATTGAGGGGAACACAGTGAACTTTGAAGTGATTACAGGAGCAGTATACTCAGCCCTTAAGTTCCCACTGGGCCCCCTATTAATTAAATGATCCCTAGTTCAAGGGGCTAATGGCAGTAGATATTGGGCTTGGACAACTAAGATGAATATGGACCTCGGAAAGGGAAAAGTCCACCACTCTTTCCTAGTAATCCCAGAATGCCCGGACCCATTGATGGGCAGGAATCTGCTTACCAAACTCCGGACTAGAATTACCTTTAACCCTGATGTTCAGCAAGTTGAGTTTCTAAAGCCATCAGTATAAACTCCCATAGTCACGTCTTTCACTAAGTCCGTAGAAGATGAACATCAACTCTTTGCACCCCCTAGGACTGACCAAACAGGCAAACTACCCCAGAAATGGATAAAAGATTATCCTAATGCCTGGGCAGTAACTGCTGGGTTAGGTCTAGCCATAAACAACCTCCAATAGTAGTAAAATTAGAAGCCTCTGCCTATCCAATTAGTGTTAAACAATATCCTCAAAGCAAAGAAGCTAAGGAAGGGATAAGGCCCCATATTCATAAATACCTGGCTCTTGGGGTCTTAAGGCCCTGTCAATCAGCCTGGAATACCCCCCATTACCAGTAAGAAAGCCAGGAACTGGGGACTACCGTCCTGTTCAAGACCTAAGAGAGATCAACAACAGAGTGGAGGACATTCACCCCACAGTACCCAATCCATATAATTTGCTTAGTACTCTGAATCCAGAGCGGAAATGGTACACTGTGCTGGACTTAAAAGATGCTTACATCTGCTCACCTCTACATAAGGACTGTCAGTTGCTGTTTGCTTTCGAGTGGAGAGACCCAGAACCTGGAACATCTGTCCAACTATCCTGGACTAGACTCCCACAGGTGTTCAAAAAATCCCCCACTCTCTTTGATGAACCCCTCCACAGGGACATCAATGACTTCAAAACTGCACACCATTAAGTCACCCTACTCCAATATGTGGATGATTTTCTACTGGCAGCCGACACCAAGGAGACCTATGAGTCTGGGACCCAAGCACTATTATCCGAGCTTGCTCAGCTTGGATATAGGGCTTCTGCCAAAAGGCCCAAATTTGTCAGCAAGAAGTAATCTTCCTGGGTTTTTCTCTTAGGGGTGGCAAACGATGGCTCCCTGAGCCCAGAAAAGAAACCGTTGTGCAGATACTGCCCCCATCAAATAAGAGACAACTCAGAGAGTTTCTTGGGACTGCCAGCTTTTGCAGGTTATGGATTCCTGGGTTTGCATCTCTGGCTGCCCCTTTATACACGCTGATAAAAGGGGATGCCCACTTCCATGGACCCCTGAGCACCAACAAGCTTTTGATAATGTCAAAAAAAGGTGCTGCTATCTGCTCCGGCCTTAGCACTACCAGATTTAGAAAACCCTTCACTCTCTACATCGAGGAAAAGAAAGGAGTAGCACGGGGAGTGCTCACTCAGTCTTTGGGACCTTGGAAAAGGCCG
Organism: Callospermophilus lateralis; assembly: GCF_048772815.1. Taxonomy (NCBI): domain Eukaryota; kingdom Metazoa; phylum Chordata; class Mammalia; order Rodentia; family Sciuridae; genus Callospermophilus; species Callospermophilus lateralis. The sequence goes on from NW_027513126.1 coordinate 483,529, forward strand.
GTAGCATATTTATTAAAAAAACTGGACCCAGTGGCTAGCGGGTGGCCCCATTGCTTAAGTGCTATAGCAGCGGCAGCCTTTCTAATAAAAGATGCTCATAAATGAACGTTGGGACCGAAGCTAAACATTATAGCCCCCCATTCCCTGGAGAGCATCATCTGTCAGCCTACAGATAGGTGGCTATCAAACTCCAGAATTAACCACTACCAGAGCCTCTTGCTTGACAAAGACAGAATAACGCTGGGACCCCCTGTTCCACTCAACCCGGCTACACTGCTGCCAGAAGAATGATCAGGACCCGTCACTCATGAGTGTCAACACATACTGGCAAGGATACCAGTATACGACGAGACTTGAAGGATCAGCCACTGCCTCGCCCTGAAGTCGTATGGTTTACGGATGAGAGCAGCTTCCTCCAAGATGGTAAGCGGCGGGCTGCAGCAGCTGCAGTTAGCAAAACTAATTTCATTTGATTCTCTGGTCTCCCAGAAGGGACATCAGTCCAAAAAGCAGAACTGATTGCCCTTATGAAAGCATTCGAACTAGCAACAGGCAAAAGGGCCACCATATACACTGATAGCCACTATTCATTTGCCATTGTTCATATTCACGGGACTATTTACCAACAATGGGGGCTATTGACATCTGCCAAGGAAGAAATAAAGAATAAAGATGAGATCCTCCACCTTCTCTCAGCAATGCAGGCCCATAAAGAAATAGCAATAGTGCACTGTCCAGGGCACCAGAAGGGAAACGACCCCGTGGCGTTTGGAAACAGAAGGGCAGATGAGGAAGCTTTATTGACAGCCCTAAACGGAGTGACTCTGTTAACTTTTTCCACACCGGGGGGAACAACAATCAGGAGACTTGCCTGCCCCGGAACATTCAGGCAACTTATCATCTGAGGAGACAGATAAAGAACTCTGGGACCCTACAGAGCCAAGTTTACAATTTCAAAAAGCCCACTTTTATGTCAAAGACGTACACCAGCTCAACCACTTAAGCTCAAAGAAGTTATAGGCACTCTTAAAGGACCGAAGAAAGGACTTATATTGACTGACTCACAGAGGAAAGAAATAGCTGAGCAGGTGACTAGACCTTTTCAAGTCTGCCAATTAGTTAATACTTTCCCATCCAAGCTTCCTGCAGGGAAGCGCTTACGAGGAACCAGACCAGGACAATTCTGGGAAGTGGACTTTACTGAAATTAAGCCAGCAAGGTATGGACTTAAACATCTCCTAGTCTTTGTTGATACTTTTTTAGGATGGGTCGAAGTCTTCCCCATGAAGAAACAAACAGCTCATATGGTGGCCAAAAAGATCCTTGAAGACATTTTTCCAAGGTTCGGCCTGCCTAAGGTAATAGGGTCTGATTACGGACCGGCATCCGTGGCCCAGGTAAGTCAGGAATTTTCCAGGACCCTGGGGATTAATTTGAAGTTATATTGTGCTTATAGACCACAGAGCTCAGGACAGGTAGAAACAATGAATAGAACCATCAAAGAGACCTTAACGAAATTAAGCTTGGAGACCGGTATAAAAAATTGGACTATGCTCCTACCTCATGCACTGTTTCGTGCCAGAAATACCCCCTCCGCCTCTTTGTGTAACCTCACCCCTTATGAAATTCTCTATGGTGCCCCTCCTCCAGTAAGGGACCTAACCCCAACTCTGAGATTAATGATTCCTTTCACACCCCCTTGCTTGACAGACTCAAAGCCCTTGAACAAACCCAGCACCCAGCGATACCTGTGGAAACAGTTGGCCACTGCTTATCAGCCTGGAGACGAGGAAACCCCACATCGATATCAAGTGGGAGACTTCGTCTACGTGAGACAGCATCAGGTGTCATCCCTGGAACACAGCTGGAAATGACCATACCAGGTACTGCTTATAACACCTACAGTGGTGAAAGTGGATGGGATCACTTCCTGGATACATGCCTCCCATCTCAATCCTGTGCCCTGTCCAGACTCTGGCTGGAAACTGGAACAGACTGGTAACCCTCTCAAGTTGCATGTCCGTGGTGTGGGTAGGGCTATAGATTCTTCCCCTGACCACAAGCAGCCCTAATCCCCATCAGCCTGTTCAGCAACAATGGCAAGTTATAAATCCTACTGGGCAAGTAGTGTGGCCTATTTCACATACAGCCCCCTTATGGACTTGGTGGCCATCTCTCCACCCGGACATTTGTCAGCTTGCCATAGGCCTCTCTGACTGGGATATCCCTGACATAGTGGACCCCACACAGATCTCACTCAAACCCAAACCAGGGCAACATAGACCAACATACGCCATGAATTATGGATGTCATCTTCCCCAGCTCAGGTGTAAACTAGCCAGTCTTGTTTATTAAGTGTGCCCAGCTGATTTCTGAAGTCGCAAACAGGCCCAAACCTCTGGAGGACCCAGTGACTTTTATTGTAGATCTTGGGGTTGTGAACACACGGGAGCTGCATTGTGGAATCCAAACTCCCCAGACAGTATGATTCGGGTAGGATGAAATGACACCTGGATTGATCCCAATAAATGTGCCGCTATCCAAGTGGTGTCAACAACTCACTGTGGAAAAAATAGTCTATGTTACCCCCTCAATATAACTTTCACTTCAAAAGAAAGGGGCTACATCAGAACAACATGGCCTATGGGAAATACTTGGGGAATGTGATTCTATATTAATGGCCCTGGTTATGACTTTGGTCTCTGTTTCACCATCTGGCTTAAAAAGGAAGAAAATCCCACAGCAATAGGGCCCAATCCCCTCAAGTCAGGAATTAAGCCTCCTAAACCTCCGATGCCTAGATCTACCAAAACCCCTCTACCATCTCATACTTCCCAGTTTTCGTCTTTGCCTACTTCCCCAGTCCAGAGTACAGCTGACTCCTCCCCCTGAGAACTAATTAAAGGAACCTTTATGGTACTGAACTCCACACAGTCAGAACTCCTTGCATTTCACTCCAGGTATTTGACAGCTCTGTAAATTATTGGGTAATGGTGGAAATACTCCCCAGGTTGCTATAACATGTTGCAGAATCATTTGAATTGAAGGTCTACTAGGGAGACAAAGAACCCGATTTTGCCAGGAGCCAGTGTCCCTTACTCTAGCCATCCTATTGGAGATAGGAGCTGCTGCAGGAGTGGGTATGGGAACAGCTGATATGATCCATGGGTCACAACAAATGGCCCGATTAGAAACAGCAATAAATCAAGACTTGAGGACATTAGAGACCACCATCACAGTTTTGCAGGAATCCTTAACCTCTCTCTCAAAAGTTGTTTTACAGAACAAGCGAGGATTAGACCTCCATTTCATGAGGGAGGCGGGCCTCTGTTTTATACTGAGAGAAGAATGCTGTTTTTATGCTGACCATACTGGAGTTGTAAAAGAATCCATGAGTAAGTTGAGAAAATGCCTTGAAGAGCACCAGAGAGAAAGGGAGATTCAACAAGTGTGGTTTGAGTCATGGTTTACCCAGTCCCCCTGGTTAACTACACTCCTATCAGCCTTAGCTGGACCCCAGTCCCCCTGGTTAACTACACTCCTATCAGCCTTAGCTGGACCCCTGATCATGCTTATGGTGTTGCTAACTGTGGGACCTCGTTTGCTTAACCGCTTAGTTTCCTTTCTCCAGGCTCAGATTGGGCAGGTAAAACTCATGGTAATCAGACAGAAATACACTTCACTGGCAGAAATAGAATGTGAGACCCTGCAATATTTATGATTCATTACTTTTAAGATTAAATGTAGTCAGAAAAAGGAGTGGGAAATGAAAGAATTAAAAAAAAAATAAAATTGAAACGTATAGAAACAGGTTTTATAACGTTTACAAGCTGCGCTCAGAACCTGAAATTCCTTTGTCAGTTAAGACAATTCCCAGAACTGCCCATTAGATGTGTTGAAATCTTCCCTGACCACCTAGTTACTTAACAACCCCTTCCCAGAAACCGTGCAACTCAGCACGTATACATCTCAGGGCTTCAACCAATCAGTTTAAATGTATACCCCTTCTCAGGCCTGACCAATCACCCCCTGCCCGAACTGTTCCCATCAATGAATGTGCTAATCATGTTTTAGAGTTGTTATTTGATTTTCCTGCAGTATATGATAATTTGCTAAAGGAGGCTATGATGTATATAAAGTCCCTGCACTCTCTAAAGATTGTATATCATCTCTTCTCAAGTTGTTCTCAGGGCTCTTTGTTCTTTGCTCCTCTGAAGTGAGCATTGAGCCCCAGCCTGCTGGACCCCCAATAAACCATTTGCTGTGGCATGAGACAGTCTCTTGGTGGTCTTTTCCTCCGACGTTCGAAAAACATTTTCAGTTCCTGACTTCCATCAAGTGAGAATAGGTATCCTTTGGGTCAAATGAGTTCCTCAAAACCCTGCAGAGGCTAGCCCATAGGTGCTTGGGTTTTCTCATGACTCCAAATCACATAAAGAATCTATACCTGACAGTCAGTAGGCCTCAAATTGGAGAAGCAGGGAAGTTTTAGTGGCAGGGCTATTTGATCACTCCTTGATCAAAGGAAGGGTGTCCAGGCCACCCAATGCCCTTGTGGACTTCAAATATTACCTAGATTTATGTTTTCATACTTACATTTAACCTGTATATTCTTGTAAATATCGCAGGTTCCCAATACCATTATTTATCCTGCAGAATGATTCCTAATCCAAATCGAACCTCTTATTAACCTTAACCATGCAATATTTCCTCAATCTAACTTAACAGAAGAACAAGGACATTGTCGGTCTTACAATACAGGAATGTAGGGAACTTCAACCTGATGAGAACCTCAAAGTTCCATGCAGAAATGATCCCTGAAGAAGATGTAGACACCTATGAAAGACCTGAGAGAGCAAAAGTCAACTTCCATGTAAAACAACTTGGTCAAAATGAAGGGATGTGTATGAAAGCCTCTTTCTTCTTAATGTAGATTAAATAGACCAAACCAGGCCTGTGTGGAGAGCTGTTCCCGGGTGCCTATGGTTGATGTACCATTCTAACTTGTGAAAGTGTCACAGGAAGTATGGGCAGATTTCATCTCATGGGAACCATGGAAGCAACTGTTAGGACAAAGTGGTTGCCAAGGCAGTGACCTCATTCAGTTCGTGAAGGAAGTGACCTAAGACACTTCCTTGGTGATGGAACTCTCTGAACTTGGGATCCAGGAAGCCAGGCACCCAGAGCCAGACCCAGTCACAGTCCCAGTGGTCTCACTTGTTTGGATTTACCAAGGACAGAGTCAGTCTTTCTTGGTACCTACTTATGTGATGATGGCCAAATGCCAGGAGAGCTCTGAAGAGGGGCCTTTTCTGACGAAGCAGGTAGTGGCTCAACCATGGCTCCTGACAACTTCAAAGAGTTGACAAAGAACACCAGGTCTCAGATAGGACGGGCCATTTTTGGGGAACATAGTATGGCCCACCAGTCAGAGGACACTCAGGATAGTCACAGACATAATTGTGGGAAGGAGGTGCCGTTGTGGGTGTCGGTGTGAGTTTGTGGTTTTGTCTCATGTTCTGAGAATAGGTAGGAAAGGTGGTTTGTTTGTTTGGACTGGAATGTTTCTAGAAAGTTTTTTGACAACGCAAGTGTTTCTATGTCTGTGAATCCCACTCAATCCTTTTTTTTTTTTGTAGACATTTGAAAAGCCAATTTATCAATGGTTTTGTCCTGTCTAGTAGAAAACTTCCCAGCATTCATCTTGCCAAATTAAAGAATAAAGAGCTGCTTGCCTTATGGATGGGCAACACCTATTATCTTCCTAAGTTCCTCTTTTCATCCTGAATACTGGACACTCTCCAGAATAGCCTCATGGTTTTGTTTCCAAGATATGTACCACCTCCAAGCTCTGTGACATGGCCATGTACTGGATAGCTGAGGAGAATGGAAGCATCTCAGAAAACTCACATAGCCATGTGATCATTAAAGTCTCTGTGGAGAAAAACTGCTTTGGGCCTTTTGCTTACCTATTGTTCTGTTGTCCTGAATGTCAGGAAGATCTTTGCCTCAGGCCACCCCTTTTTGAAGTCAGAGAAAACAGTTTCAAATGGAAATGAATGGGCATCACCTGTGGCACTCTGCTTAATTGCTTTGGAAAGAGATGTGGCTGAATCAGCGTCTTTGCCCTGTGTGAGGCAGTGGCTTAGATTTTCAGCACCTGATGGATCAAAGAAAGTTTCCAAGTATGCATCCTAAACCAAAATGGCCAAAAGAGCAGTAATTGTGGATGAAGTCTCTCCCCTTCCTCTGAAAGCTTCCTGACCTCCATCAAGTGAGAATAGGGATCCTTTGTGACAAATCAGTTCTTCAAAGCCCTGCAGAGGCTAGCCCATAAGGGCTTGGGTTTTCTCATGACACCAATTCACATAAAGAATCTATACCAGACAGTCAGTAGGCCTCAAATTGGAGAAGCAGAGCAGTATTAAGAGCAAGACTACTTGATCACTATTGGTTCACAGGAAGGGTGTCCAGGCCACCCTGACTTTAGGCAAATGAGGAGCAAGGGAGCTTATTTGGAAAACTGTCTTTGGCTGGCCCCTCATGGAAACCTCCAGCCAGAGGTAATGAAGAGTGTCTATGTGAAAGAAGATGAGGGCCATTTGGGAGTGTTTTGGTTTTAATTGTGGTCATTTGTGTGGTGTTTGGAAGAGATGCCTAGGTCCACCTGGGCTTGAACTCTGGTGTGATTCCCCTTACAGACTGAGTTCTGGAACTGACCTCAGAGAAGTATTGCCATGAATTGTGTTGGGATTTTAAGAGGCCACGCATGAGAGTTGCCTTTGGAAACTGAGATCAATGCACAGGGTGGCTTTCCAAAGAGCATTGTCAATCTCTGCCAGGGCATCACATTATTTTATTCTGAAAGACTTGGCAGCCATAGTTGAGAGTCAACACACACATGGGCCTCACATTGTAGACCTCAATGGGCCTGGCTTCATGTGTCTTTTTGGCCACTCTTTGGGAAGCCTTGCCTCTGAGAGTTCTCCAGAGTTTCCTTGAAATGTGCTTCGTCAAACATTAATGGTTCCTGAATGAATCGAACCCACAATTTCTCCAACTTCATCCTTGAAAAATGGCTAGATAAATACCATGACATATTTGAAATTTTCATGACCAGGTGGCACTGGAGAACCTTTCAATGTCCACTTGCTGACGAAGTGTGTATCAGACAGTGCCTTGATTGACTGGGTTTCATGAAAATGGTGTAGAACAGAGATGCCAGTATGTTGGAGCCTGCTGAGTAGTGGGCCCAGAGCTGTGGTGTGCAGGTGTGTGGTGAGCCGTTTCTGCAGATTATGGTCGCCATTGCAAGATGGCGCTGGCTCCACTGTGGTCTGTAACAAACAACTCCTTGTTTGGGAGAGTTGGTGCATGGTTTCTCAGCACCCTGTGAGAAAGTTCCACGTGGCAGCTTCGCATTGGGGCTTGGGATGCTTTTTTAAGGCTGGGAGGGGAATCCGAGGAGGAATTAGAAGAAATATCAAGGGCCTGAATAAACTGCTGAAAGAAGATTCCTGAGTTGCATCTTCCTTGCGGGCAAGGGGTCGCGACAAGTGGTGCCGAAACCCGAGAACCAGAACTTTCAGCAGTCAGGGGTGGTGCACCAATTAGTCCCAGGTAAGTAGGACCCGCGGTCAAAGCGGAGATCAGTCCTAGATAAGTAGGACCCGCTATCAAAGCGGAGATCAGTCCTAGATAAGTGGGACCCGCTATCAAAGCGGAGATCAGTCCTAGATAATTGGGACCCGCTATCAATGCGGCAGCTCCTCCGTAAAGCCAGAGAGAGCATTATATCTTATTGCAGCTGCACTGTGTACTTTCGCTCTTACTTTCACTTTTGTTTGTTGTGTGTCTTTTGTTGTGTCATGGGTGCCGTATCTTCAAGTCCGCTTCTCCTGGCCCTAGATAACCTGTTACGTTCCAAGGGCCTAAAAGTGAAACGTAGTACTTTACAGAGATTTTTACAGAAGACAGATATTGCTGCACCGTGGTTTCCGTTCTGGGGCAGCTTTACTCTACCTAGCTGGGATAAGTTAGGCACAGATCTTGACTTTGCTTCTGAGCAGGGCATATTAGAGGGTGGGGTGATACCCCTTTGGAAGATGATCCGTAGTTGCCTCGCAGATGGCAGATGTCAGGAAGCACTTACTAAAGGACAAGAAGTTTTAGAGCAATTACATGAAGAAAGATCAGAAATGGCAGGCAGTGAGGTATTTCAGGAGGGTGGGAGTGTGCGAAGCGAGAAACAGGGGAGGAAACAATTATCTCCGGCAGGCAGTGACGTATTTCAGGAGGATGGCAGTGTGCGGAGCGAGAAACAGGGGAGGAGGCGATTGTCTCTGGCACGGAGTGAAATATTTCAGGAGGAAGGGAATGTGCAGAGCGAGAAACAGGAGAGGAGGCGATTGTCTCTGGCACGGAGTGAAATATTTCAGGAGGAAGGGAATGTGCAGAGCGAGAAACAGGGGAGGAAATGCTTGTATCCAGATCTCAGTACACTGCGCACACTCCCATGCAAAAGTGGGTCAGAAGAGCAGGAAAATGAGGAGGAGGAGCTCGGGAGACTGTCTCGGCAGCTAGGGAGTCTAACTATGGGAGAAGGGAACAAAAATAAACAGGAGCTCAAGAAAAAAAAAAATAATAATCCTCCGGACCCGCCGCCGTATGGTGGGGGTGTTTCGAGGAGAGCTTTTCATGCCCAAACATAGAGGGGGCTGTTAACATTTTTAGTGATGGTTCCAAGTCTGGAATGGGAGCTTATGTAATTAATGACTCTCCCCCTATCCAGCATCAATTTGCTCCTGGAAATTCACAATGGGTAGAACTACAAATTGTTATTAAAGTTTTTAAACAGTGTTCTTTTCCTTTTAATCTTATTTCGGACTCCAGCTATGTGGTACAAGCACTAAAAGTCCTGGAGACCGTGGGAACTATTAGTGATGCCCACAATGTGTCTGTTTACTTTACTCAGCTTCAACAGCTTATCTCTAACCGCACTGCTTCTTTTTATCCAAGGCACTTCAGGGCTCACACCTCTCTTCCTGGTTCATTATCCCAAGGTAATGCCTGTGCGGACTTAGCCACTAGAGGTCAATTGATATGCTTGGCTTCCTCCTTAGAGGGGGCTAAGTTGTTTCACCAAAACTTCCATGTTAATGCATTAATGCTGCGCAGGCGTTTTTCCATTTCAAGAGCGGATGCTCGGCAGATAGTATTGCAATGTCCCCATTGTGTCACATTTCTTCATCCCCCTAATTATGGAGTAAACCACGGGGATTAAAGCCATTGATTGTTTGACAAATGGATGTGACACATATACCTGACTTTGGTAACCTTAAGTATGTACACGTTTCCGTTGATACGTGCTCTGGAATTATCCATGCTTCTGCTTTATCGGGAGAAAAGGCACGTAATGTCATTACTCACTGTTTAGAGGCATGGGCAGCATGGGGTGCACCTGCATCCCTTAAGAATGATAATGGACCTGCTTATACTGACAGACAATTTACAGCTTTTTGTTCTACTATGGGAATGCAACTTACTCATGGTTTGCCTTATAATCCTCAAGGACAAGACATTGTTGAGCGTGCTCATCGCACCTTAAAGAAAACTTTACAAAAACAAAAAGGGGGAATAGGAGCTGAACACACTCCTAAAGAACGCCTGTCCTTAGCTCTCTTTACCATTAATTTTTTGAATTTGGATATTCATGGTCGCTCTGTGGCCGATAGACATGTGTCCCCTCAGCCCTCTGTGATTGGCTATGTTAAGTGGAAGGATGTTCTTACGGACCAATGGAACGGCCCTGACCCCGTGCTGACATGGGCACGAGGATCTGTATGTGTTTTTCCCCAGGTTCGTACGGAACCGTTGTGGGTCCCTGAACGCTTCACAAGAAGAGTCTCGACATCAACTGACCAGCAACAAGAGATACCACAACAATCCTGTGATGAGGATCTTCATTCTGCTAAGTGCTCTGGCTCTGGTGCTGGTGCCGATGGCACAGGCGACACCAATGCGGTGGTGGGCAGTGGCACGGGCATGGCCAATGCCGATGCCGGTTCATGGTAATTCTAGTGTCCTCCCCACTCTTTTTTCAACCTCATGTGAGATGTCTGCTCCCTGTGCCTCTCCTAGAGGGGACATGGAGAGAATTTTTAATCAATCTCAAGTTAATCTCACAGGAGTTTTTTGTTTCAGCCTTAGAAACGCTAATTACATTAGCCTTAAGACCAAAAATTTGACTAACTGGGAGGAACCATTGCGGTCCAATCAGGTCTCAGGAAGCATTATCAGTGCTGTATTGAGCAAGGTAGCTTCGGGGAAGCAATCTGGCTCAGAGACCCCTGCAAACAGCAGCTCTGCTCTTAACATAACTACCTTGGCTATTATCTCCGAGGTACTAATCCCAGTGCCTCCTTTTTCTAGTAGTATTTATAATGCCACTCATTTCAAGGCCTCTCCTTACTGTCCCCCTAATCTTGGTTTCCCCCCAAAATTTACGCCTTGTCAGGATCATTCTTGGGAGAAACATCAAGTTGCTAAAGGTTTCTCCCTTTCCCCCTCTCTTGATAGGTATGTTTATAACTTTAACAATAGTGCCAGCTCCTCTACAGGAGTAGGTTGGTCCTGGTTTTAATGGCTGATTTCCAATGAAAAGGGGGCTTCAGCCGATATTTCTGCACTGGCTCAGTTGGTAGGAGCCAAAAGTTGGCTGGCTAATATTTCTGGTACTGTTAGGGAAAGTGAACAAGGTAATAGACTTACATCTGTTTCATTCAACTCTCTGTTGTATAATGCCACATTGCCTCCTGCAATGGTCTGTGTCCAATCCCCCTTCTTATTCCTTTTGGCTAAGGCCACCTCATCAGGGATGCTGGATCGTTCTCATACTACCTGTCTCTTATCTGAGTGTTGGAATGGTTCCTGGACTGTAGCAGTGTTTATGAAAATTCCAACTTTTGTCCCAATCCCAGTCACTGCGGACCCTGATAAATTCCCTATTGTTGAGCTACTTAGAGTCCGCAGAGATTTTGGAATCACAGCGGCTATAGTGACAGCCGTGGCGGTATCTGCTGCTGCAGCGGTAACGACCAGAGTGGCTATGGCCAATCAAGTACAAAGTGCTGCCACCATTAATCAAGTTGTCCAACAAACTTCCACCATACTTGAATCCCAAAATACAATTTATCAACATATTTTGTCAGGGATTTTAGCTGCCAACCAAAGAATAGATTTACTCTAAGCTCAGGTAAAAGAATTGGCTGACTTAGTACTTTTGGGTTGTGTTGACCAACGTGCACATTTATACATAACCTCTGTCAGATTTAATGATTCCAGGAATGCTTCCCGCATCATTGGTGAATATTTGGCTGGAAATTGGTCTATGGAAGCGGAAGACATGATCCAGTCTCAACTAACCCAGATAGCTGTCTTGAATAGCACCCGTGTTGATCCCGTGACTTTGGGTCTATTCACCGATTGGATATCTTCTGCCTTTTCCTTTTTTAAAGAGTGGGTGGGGGTAGGCATTTTTGGTGCAATGTGTTGCTTCGGTATGTTTCTCTGTTTGTGGTTTCTCTGTCGCCTCAAGGCCCGCAATGCTCACGATAAGGCTATGATCATCCAAGCTCTTGCAGCTTTAGAAAATGGCAATTCACCTCAAGTTTGGTTTGCGCAGCTTAAACAGTAAATCTTTGATATGGTCGTTACACCCCAAGTTATTATAACATTGTACTGGGATCGGCATGTCTTTCCTCGTTATTCTCTTAGTGTTGGAAAGCCCTTACACTCTGCCGGTCTTGCTGCCATTGCACGCAGGTGGGTTTCCACACTAATGCTTCTCTATCGCCTTAAAGTCCGTGCCTTTCTTTCAGGGTGCTGTCAACTCGTTTGTCGTTGTGTACAGCCACAGTTCAGCCTTAGCTGTCCCCCTTCGTCCACCTTCGTCACGATACAGGATGCGAGGCAAGGCACTGCACTTGAGTGATCCTTGAAGTGGACCTCAAGGAGAACATGTCCTATTGCATGCGGGTTTGATGTCCACGCCCCACCCCACGAAAAAAGGCGTTGGCTGATATGGCTTCGGATCTGGGGAAGGGCCCTCCTTAGGACTGAGCCATACTATGCAGCCACTTCTTCACAGTGGGATAGGACCTCTACTCTCGCCTGTATTGTTTTCAGAAAACAGAAAGGGGGAACTGTGGTGAGCCGTTTCTGCAGATTATGGTCGCCATTGCAAGATGGCGCTGGCTCCACTGTGGTCTGTAACAAACAACTCCTTGTTTGGGAGAGTTGGTGCATGGTTTCTCAGCACCCTGTGAGAAAGTACCACGTGGCAGCTTCGCATTGGGGCTTGGGATGCTTTATTAAGGCTGGGAGGGGCATCCGAGGAGGAATTAGAAGAAATATCAAGGGCCTGAATAAACTGCTGAAAGAAGATTCCTGAGTTGCGTCTTCCTTGCGGGCAAGGGGTCGCGACACAGGTGTGTGATAAAACATCTGTGGTCGGGCCATGTGGATCTGCCATTGACTTCCAAATGGCTTGTGGCTGACATTGTGCAGCCAGGAATCACTTATATGTCTGATATCTCTCCATATAAGACATCTTGTTATATGGAGACGTTTCAGGACAATGTTCAGAATCAGGTGCTATGGTCAAGCTATGTGGGATAGAAGCCTGGTTTGTGCATTCTCCTGCAGACCCTGACCTATCTCATGTGATAGAACTCCCTCCAGCAATGTGTCCCAGCTGAATTCCTTGTATTTTGTGAAGCAAATAACAAACTCCCAGTGCAGCAGCAAGAAACACCATGAAAAGTGGAGGATGACCAAATGGCTTCACAGTCCACACGGGGAGACACTTAGCCTTCAATGGCCACAGTTTACCTACAAAGAATGAATTCAGCACTGCTGCCTCATGTCCTTTGGAAAATAAGAAACCATGTCCTCCAGGTCACATAGATGCAGATCCAGCTTTGATGGTCTCATTAGAAAGGAAGCTAAAGCTCCTGACAACAACATATATGTCAAGTGCCCATCCTCAGTGGCAGTTTCTAAAGAAGTCTTTAGACCGGCAGAGCTCCATGTTAGTATAGCGTTTACCTATTAGACCAGGATGCAAGAAAAGATCACTTACTCCAATTAAAATCAAATTAAAGCAAGCTTATTATTTCCACTGCCCAGGCGGCCTCTCCCTCCCAAAGCAGCGGGAACAAGACAGCCAACCAACTTTTCTACACCCCAGGTTTATAACCCAGAATTTTACACTACAGGGGGGTTACAGATATCACAACTCTGACAAGCATCACACTAATGGCAGTTTACATTTTTTTTTTTTTTTGCTGGCCCCAACATCAAAATTTATGAGGAACATTAGAGCCTCAGAGAGGGTCGTTGTCTGGCCAGGGAAGGCCAATGTTTATGAGGTGTCAATAAAGTTTCATTGATGGCTGTTCCTGGTCAGAGAGCCAGGCATGGGTGAGTTCAAGGCCACGGGCAGGCATTCCAAGCAGGTTCAGAATTTGGTGTAATTTATAGTTAAGCCAAAATTATCTTTTCATGGCTTTGTGGCAAGATGGCTTCCAATTTTAACAAAAGATCAGGTGGGGTCTATCATTCCCCCCTTTTCTAATGTGTCCCTTTCAAATATTTGATAGGGTAGGGGAAGAGCACTGAGGGAATTTTAATACCTCAGGTAAAAGTCTCCATATTTTTTGAACTCACACAAAACCAGTCTCCCTGATTTTACCTGACTTAATTAATTACTTAAAATGAAAGTCTATTTATTTTTGGCTCCGTTGTTGTAAGAAGAGAGGCGTCACCCATTTTGGCTTCTTCTGAGCTGAGAGAGAGTGACATGAGGGGGAACAGCGTGAGGGACATGAGTTGCCTTTTAGAAGTCACCTCGGTTTGAAGTCTGGTTGTGGTAGAACAGTTTGTAAAGTCATCTGGGGATGGGTTCTTCTATGAGAGAAACAAAAACCATGAGTACTGAATAAATGTTGCAGCAGCTGAAACATGTCACTGTATAGATGTCCCCTCATCTGTCTTCAATATCCCCAGTTATCAGGACTTTCAACTTAATATTTAACTTTTAGTGTCACAGTTGTCCCACCCCATAAGATACAGTTTAATAATTTAATGTCATCTGATCTTGCAAATTCCTTTTACTAGTATGACCTCTGTGTGTAATAGAGAAACCTTTAATTCTGTTAGTCAGGGCTGGATAATTGTACTAGCAAATACCAAGCCTACCTGTGTAGGTTAGGAATATCTGTAGGCCTTAAACAAAAAACTTCTGCCTCTGGTAGCTCCTCTTGATAGTCTCTTTTTATACTCATCAGGCATTCCTGTCTGAGAATCCTTCTTTGTAGCCTCCAGTCTTACTTATTTTGGGAGGCTACCATAAAGTGTATACGTGAAAATATTTTCATTACTATTATTATTTAAAATGCCCAGGAATGGCTGTATTTTGGGTTTATCTGTCTTTGCTAAGAGTTTAAGATGAAGCAGTAAAACTGACTTTTGTTTCTATCTATTGTTAACAGTCAGCTGAGATTTTATGGGAGTCATTCCTGGGGAAACTTGAGAGCAGCTTCTCAGTTCTGCTAGTGCCATTTGCGCTAGGTGAGTCCAGATCTTACTTGACCATGTGGCTTCCCTCGGAAGCATCAGAGGTATCTCTCTTCTCTGATGACATTCTTCTTCGTAGAAAATGCACTGATTGGCTTTCTGTTCTCCAGTGGTCTCATTAATCTTTCTGATCAGGAGGTAATGTGGCTCAGAGTTGCAAAGTTCTTTAGAGAAGTCTCCTGTTCCATGGATACAGATTGACTCAGAGGGCAAGAGCCAAATATTGGTTTTATTGTCCCTTTTCATATAAATTTAATTTTAAATCCGAATCTTAAACATCCAGCAAATTAATTTTAACAGCCTTATATTAAGAGTACTGTGCTTTAATGTCTATAATTTAAAATTATTTATCTTTTTATTAATTGGGATCTGTATTATTCTGTCTGTCTTGTAGGTGATGACTTATTATCTTAAATTAACCGATGTTGTGTTCGAAAAGCAACTCTTCTGTAAAACACTAACAGGGAATCTTTAGTTCACTTATAAGGAAATTACAAAATAAAATTAACAAGAGTAAAAATACTTAGTTCGTGTAATAGCTACCCTGAATTTTTGGCTGAGTTATACATCATATCCCCTGTTTGAGATCCTAGTAACCTTGACAGAAAAAAAAAAAAAACTTTTGAAAATCACTTGAAATTAAATAACATCTGACCTACTGCTTTCGTAGTTATTCTCACATGTTGTAAGATGAGACACAGAGCCTTATCTCAGGTAAGGCAGGGATCTATACAAATCTTAAGTGTTTTAGTTCTAAAGCTGATCTTTGTTTTTTAAATATCATTTTACAAAGTTTACATAAATTGTTTGAGGTCACATGAACATTAGCTAACACCATATGATATAACATTTAAAACATGAATTAAAGAAAGGCTGAAAGTTTTTAACCTTTACATAGATTAGGCTCTCATTAACTTAAATATATATTTAAATTTTTCCCCAATGTAAAAAGTAACATAAAACTTTAAATATCTTATTGATAACAAGTAAATAAATCCTATATATATATATATATATATATATATATATATATATATATATATATATATATATATTTTTTTTTTTTTACCACACAACTTTAGAACACCAGCTTGATGTAATGCTCTTTTAAAGTTTCTACCTTACAGACTTGTATACCTGGAAGATATGAACACATTAATAGCATCAGAATGACATTGATGTTTCTACATTAACCAAGTTTAGCTTTTAAATAAATGGCAGTACAGTTCTCTAAAATAACAGTTCTTATTTAATCAGTTGTTTAATTTTTATGGTTGCTTTCTCTATAAAAATAAAACTTAATAAACACAATGTTATGGGTAAACTTTTGTTTAAGAAATTTTTGTCGCTTTATCACATGACTGATTTTTACAATCTTATACAGACTTTAGAACAAACGTATACAGACCTTAATCAATCAATCAGATATCTAACAAAAGTACTCATGAATGAGTAATCCCATATCAAATTTACTTCAGTTATTTATCAAAATATTAGAGAAATGTATTGAACAGTGTAAACCATTTTTTGTTAAAAGAAAAGTCCTAGAAACAAGGCATATTAGACATTTTATAGACATTAATATTTTAGTAGATTTTTGAGCAGCTAGAAAAACTTGTAAGCTTAAATTTAAAGACATTTATTGTTATTTGTTTATCCAAATTTAAAGTGAACAATTTAAATCACGTGAATTAAAGATCTTTGAATCCACTTTTTAAAATTTGTTTTTATGAGTGCTCCTTTTTTTAATGATCACTCCTTATATATGTTAATTTGTATATCATATATATGATATACGGACATATGGATATATCGACATACAACACATAACAAAAGTGTGCACAAATAATAATAGTAAAAGCCTTGTAGCTTCTCGCAGGTGAAATCTCCATTGCAATGTTTTAAAACTCCACTGTTGGTCAAAGATATAACTGATCAGAAAAATATTAGCCTAGTTCTGTCGGATCAAAATAATGACCTCAAAAAATACAGAATCTAAGGAAAAAAATGAGAGTCCTAGAAAAAATGACTGGCCAGTAATTAGTAAATACCATACAATTTACATTTTTTTCCCACTTAGACATCAGATCAGTCTCCTACTGAGCTTGCAGACTTCCTTCATTTGCATTTCAACATAAGTCCTGGCTGAGTTCTGGAAGGAGCTGGACAAAACTGCTATTCTGAGCAGAAACCTCAGGCCTAAGGCATTTTAACCATAATTTTCAGGTTCGGATGTTGAAAATTATGATACAATTTTAAGATACAATTGACAAAATTTTATACCTTAACATCTTGTTTTGTCAACAGATACCATACTATGATTTACTATCCTTGTCCAAATTAATGCACTGATACACACTGTGACATTTTCCCAGGATACCCAATTAAAAATTGGTTAAAAAAAAGACTGAATGATTGGGAAATTACTTGCCTACTTGAAAGTAGAATTCTTTAGTTTTCCATCCTAAGTATTTAAGTTCTCTGGCATGAATTATCTGAAATCATAAAATAAACAATTACCTAAACCCGACTTTTAACTGCAAGATTGTGCAATGCTTCAAAAACCCATTCAGATAACAGATTGTTACAATAAAACATCATCATTTAGACACACATTCAGCTAAGATCATTCCCAAGAAACAATTTATAATATAAACACATTATTGCACTTGTCTTAAAGGGCCAGAAACAAAGACAAAAGACAGACAGAAAGGAGCTCCAGACTAAGGCTGACAGGACAGAAGCCTTTAAAACAGAGCAGATAAGAGAAAAATCTCCTACACCAGTGGCACGATAGATGTCCCCATAAGAGGATCAAATGTTTTCACAGAGGGGCAACCTGAAATGTAATGTCAAAGGTGTCCATGGTGAGTTTACTGCATTTAGTTTCCCCTTTTTCTTTTTATCTTTTTTAAGAAGACAGAGGTGGCATTATCCTTACAGTGCAGGGAAGGAAGGAGGGAATTCACTGAAGCAACAGGACTTCAGCAGCTGCTGGGAGTCCCTCAGTCCCGTCTTTTACTTACAGGATTAGCTCCTCTGGTTCGGATCCACCCCAAGCACGCTCCATCACCTAACATTTCAGTAGTCAGCTCTCAAAAATTCTGGGGTCAGGGGGGGAATCAAAATTCGTAACTTAAATTTTGGTTCCGGACCTTGAAGCCAATTAATACCAATTTAATAATAAGGACAGGGTTTGAGAAAAAGAATAAGGGAGGTTTACTGCTTTGCTAACAAAGGAGAAAAACAGGGAACTCTGTCCAAAGTTGTGACTCTCTTGATCTGGAGGGACAAGGGGTTTTAAAGGAGTTTCACTTGTTAACCTGAGAGATACTCAGTTATTAGGTCCCCAGCAGGCATTGCCCTCTGCAGTGGGTGTGCTCCAGACAGCCAACTAGGGGCTTCTCTCATCCTGCTTAACAAAGGGGGTAAAGTGCATTGCATTTCCTTAAAACACAGTCCAAAGGGGTGTCAGGCTTACTTGCTTTATTACCCATTTTCACGTCCAATATCCTTAAGTTTTTACCACAGAAATTACACAACAAAACACACAAAAACAAACAAATAAAAAACATATAGAACACAGAACAAAACACAAAGAAACAGAAACTCGGCGAATAAACAGAAAAACAGAGGAGCAATTCAGCGTCTTGCTAAAGCTCCGGGGTAGGAGCTCCTGCGTGCCAGTCGGCACCTCTCTACACTTTCATAGGTATTCCATACAGAACAGAACAGAGGAAAGAAGGATTCCCATTACTGTCCCGGACAGGAGTATATGTGAGCCTCCCCAGGCCACCTCTCTGTCATCAGAAGAGTACTCCCTTAACCGGATATCAGATGTTATAAAGGCGCCTCTTACCTATGGAGGCCTCCTCCACCAGGTGCTTGATAATAGTTTTAGTGCAATGGTTTACTGCAGTGATCCACGGACTGAAGGCTCATTCCAAGGCCTTGGAACTTGGCTCTCCAGCCCGGAGTCCTGGAAGATAGACCAGCTTCAGAATTTCCAGCAGTCTGGCCTTGTGGTCTGGTTGGGTCATGTCGCTGGGGAACTCCAAAATGTTCGACCACAACACAAGAAAAGACCACTGACTCCAATTAAAATCAAATTAAGGCAAGCTTAATATTTCAACCAGCTGGGCTGCCTCTCCCTCTCAAGAAGGCGGGAACAAGACAGCAAACCCACCTTTCCTACGGCCCAGCTTTGTAGCCCAGAAAGTTACACAAAAGGGGGGTTACAGAAAACAGAACTTTGACAAGCATCACACTAATTGTAGTTTACTTTTTTTTTTTTTTTTGCAGGCCCCAGCATCAGAAATTATGAGGACCATTAGAGCCTCAGAGAGGGTCGTTGTCTGGCCAGGGAAGGCCAAATATTTATGAGGTGTCATTAAAGTTTCAGAGAAGGCTGTTATCTGGTCAGAGAGCCAGGCATGGATGAGTTCAAGGCATGGGCAAGGATTCTAAGTAGGTTCAGAATTTGCAGTAATTTATAGTAAAGAAAAAATTATCTTTTCATGGCTTTGTGGCAAGATGGCTCACAATTTTAATGAAAGATCATGTTGGGTGATCAACCCTGTCCCTTACTTTTGGAAAATCCTCTACCACCTCCAAGGTTGTGAACTTCTGAGCATTTTCCATTCCAGATATGTATTCACAGAATTTCTAACTCTTCTTCTCTAATTGTGCCTTACTTGGGGCGAAGGTAATGTCAAGGCATTGTTCTGGATGAGAGTGGGAAGAATATTGTGTAGCACATAATTGCATAAACATTGGATTCATTTTCCAATTGAAATACTGAATTCCTGACAATAACCCAAACCCTACTAGACGCTAACTACTAATACTATAATGATGGAGAATAATAACCCAAACAGAATTGAAATACAAGCAGTTCACAGGCGGCATGGTGTATATTGGACTTTCCTTTTGCAAGATAAACGGTAAGTGTTATAAATCTAGTCATTTTTTAATTGAAATAGTTTTATATGTGTATTTAAAGTTAACAAATATGTGAATTCCTATCTCCCTTTCGCTGTAGCCTATTCAGCACGTGTACTTTTATATGCACATATAGAATCTTACCTGATATCACACGTACATTTTTGTGAGGTGCCTGATATTGCAGATACAAATTGTGAGAAGAGATCACTCTACCTAAACGCTGTTGGAACTGAAAATTCAAGCTATGGGTTAAACAACATTATACATAAATCCATGTTCAGTAAAATGAATATTTTTGGATCTGTGGATGATATATATTTCATGGTGAATTTCGATTGGCATATATATTTCTACTTTTAATGTCTTTGTGTGTGTGTGTGTGTTTGTGTATATGTATATATATATATATATATATATATATATATATATATATATATATACTCTCCAGATTTTTCAAAATATGAAATATATAAATATATGCGTCTTATATACACTTCCTAAATTCATTCATGTTCATATATGTGGATTAATAATCAACTTTTCACAAGATTATTCTCAGAAATATTCATGCACCTGAAATACATATTTGTTTCTTAGTACTGAAAACTAACTTCAGTGAAAGGTTCCAAATAAATCCTAATATTTCTACATTAACTGACCTAGTTTAACATCAATGCAAGTAGATTCCTATGGGACATTATGTGTATTTTGAAGTTCATTATTATTCAACACTGGTACATTACTATTTCTTCAGTTATTGCACATCATACGATATATATTTCATCCACTACTTAGCAAATTTATATGCATTTGTTTCACTTTCAATCACTTCCTGCTGGAGAAAACATGTATTTCCCTATGTTTCTTGACTGGTCTTTTCATGAGACTTTTTTCCAAGTATATTATTTTCGATTTCCATGATCAATTTTTAAGCAAAACTCACACACCCTTCATGATAAAACATAACCCTAAGATGACCATTAGATATATAACTGGTTGGAATGAATGATTGTGTATCATTATAACATTTCTTTTACATTTTCAGATATCCATTCAATTCATTATTTAAGGTGGACCCAGTTATATTATTTATTCCCAGTATGGTCTATTCATGCATTATTGCTATATTCATAGACAGAGGGTATACCTATTTGTACCCCAATACAAATTTATATGTCTTCAAAATATTGCTCCTGGAAATGGTGGAAGAAATACTGATGTCACGTGATATACATATACATTTTATCACAGAAATATTCTGGACAAAAAAAGCAAAGGTCTCACTTTCAATTGTACCAAAATCTAAATGGAAAGTGAGCATGGATTACTAAAAACATCCATGTCCAGGTTGCCTAATGCTCTCAAATGTCAATCCTATTGGTGACTACATATTTGTTTTTTTCTAAGATTATATATTCAACCTCACGCCTGTTGAAAATGTCTAATCCTATCACTCACTTTTTAGTTTGCTTGATTTCCTAATGTCTCTATTGATATCTGCTTTCTACATGTTTTCCCCAGTTCATCTTTGTGACTGACTCTTCACATGTGCTGACATTTACACTCACTCTCTAACCGAAACCCTATTGCTAAAGAACTTTTGGTCCAAATCCTATACTCACTCTTCATTTGAAACCTAACGACTACCTTCCTTATCCTACCGAATATCGCTTTTTGACTGAAAGTCTCTTCAACATTCAAGCATCTAAGGTACAAGGTCCAATGCCATTGTATATTGATTTATCTGAGAAATCTGTGCAGCACATAACTCAAAGCTAAGTATACCACTCAAGGGTCCAATTCCCTTCTGGGCTTCAAATCTTTCCTAGATTACTGCTTTCATTCTTATATTTCACCTATATACTTTTGTAAATATCGAAGTTTGCCAATACCATTATTCATCTCGCAGAATGATTCGTAACCCAAATCAAACATGTTATTAACCCTAAACATACACTGTTCCCTCAATATAACTTACAGAAGAGCAGGGACAGAGTTGGTATTACAATATAGGAATGTAGGTGATCTTCCACCTGCTGATAACTTCAAAGATCCATGGAGAAATGATCCTTGGAGAAGATGTATGCAGCTATGTAGGACCTGAAAGAGCAATAGTAATCTTCCATGGCAAACAACCTGGTCAGGATGAACTGATGGGTCTGAATCAGCCTCTCTTTTCTTATTGTAGAGAAGTTGGAACAAACCAGGCCTGTGTGGAGAACTGTTCCAGGGTGCCTATGGTTGATATACCATTCTAACTTCTGAATGTGTCACAGGATGTTGGGGCAGCCTCCATCTCATGGGAACCTTGGAAGCAACTGTTAGGACAAAGTGGTTTTCAAGGCAGTGAACTCATTAAGTTCCTGAAGGAAGATACCTCTCCTCACTCCCTTGGTGATGGAATTCTCTGAACTTGTGATCCAGGAAGCCAGTCCCAGAGCCAGTACCAGTCCCAGTCCCAGTGGGCTATGTTGTTTGCTTTTCCCAAAGACAGAGTCAGTCTTTCATGGTACCTACTGATGTGAGGATGGCCAAATGCCAGCGGAGCTCTGAAGAGGGGCCTTTCCTGAGAAAGCAGGTAGTGGCTCACCTCTGTCTCCTGACAACTTCACAGAGTTGGCCAAGGAGACCAGATCTGAGACAGGACAGGCCATTTCGGGGGAACATAATATGGCCCACCAGTCAGAAGACTCTCTGGATAGTCACAGACCTACTCGGGGGAAGGAGGTGCCTTTGCCATTGTGGGTGTGAGTTTGTGGGTTTTTTTCTCATGTTCTGAGAATAGGTAGGAAAGGCGGTTTTTTTGGTGTGGAGTGGACTGTTTCTAGTAAGTCCTTTGACATGGTGAGTGTTTCTATGTCTGTGTTTCCCACTGTATCTGTGGTTGTAGACATTAGAAAAGAGAATGCATCAATGGATTTGTTGTCTCTAGTAGAAAGCTTCCCCACATTAATACTGCCCAATTGATTAATGGACTTCACCTTTCCTTATGGATGGGCAACAACTACTATCTTCTTAAGTTACTGTTTTCTTCTTGAATTCTGGCCACTCTACAGAATAGGCTCATGGTTTTGTGTCACAGATATGTAACACCACAAGGCTCTGTGACATGGCCATGTACTGGATAGCTGAAGAGAATGAGAGCATCTCAGAAAACTCAGATATCAGTGTGACCAGTAAAGTCTCAGTGGAGAAACCCTGCTTTGGCCATTTCCTTACTTCTATTTCTATTACCCTGAATGTCAGGATGGTCTTTGCCTCAGGCCAACCCTTTGTGAAGCCTGAAGAAAACTGTTTTCATATGGAAAAGAATGGGCTTCACCTGTGGTTCTTTGCTTAATTGCTTTGGAATGGGATGTGTCTGAATCAGTCTCTTGTCCTTGTGTGAGGTTGTGACTTAGATTATCAGCACCCAATGGATCTAATGAAAGATCCCATGTGCTTCCCAAACCAAAATGGCCAAAAGAGAAGTCGTTGTGGATGAATTTTTTTGCCTTCTTGTTTTAGGTTCCTGACCTCCATCAAGTGAGAATAGGGATCCTTTGGATTAAATGAGTCCTTCAAATCCCTGCAGAGGCTAGCCCATATGTGCTTGGGTTTTCTCATGACTCCAAATCACATAAAGAATCTATACCTCACAGCCAGTAGGCTTCAAATTGGAGAAGTGGAACACTTTAACAGCAAGAATATTTGATCACTCCTGGTTCACAGGAGGAGTGTCCAGGCCACCATGATTTTAGGCAAAGGAAGGGCAAGTGAGCTTATTTTGGACACTTTCTTAGGCGGCGCCCCTCATAGAAACCTCCAGCCAGAGGTTATGATGAGTGTCTATATGGAAGAAGATGAGGGCCCTGTGGGAGTGTTTTGATTTTAATTGTGGTCATTATTGTGGTGGTTGGAAGGAATGAGTGGGTCCACCTGGGCTTTAACTCTGGTGTGATTCCCCTTAGAGACTGAGTTCTGGAACTGAACTCAGAGAAGAAGTGCAATGAATTGTGTTGGGATTTTAGGAGGCCACGCATGAGAGTCACCCTTGGAAACTGAGATCTAGGCCCAGGGTGTCTTTCCGCAAAACAATGGGAATCTCAGCAAGGATATCACATGATTTTATTCTGAAAGACTTGGAAGGCATAGTTGAGAGTCAAAACGCACATGGACCTCACATTGTAGACCTCAATGTGCCTGGCTTCATGTGACCTTTTGGCAACTCTTTGAGAAGCCTTGCCTGTGAGAGTTCTCCAGAACTTGCATAGAAATAAGCTTTCTCAACACTAAATGGTTCCTGAATGATTTGAAACCCACAGTGCCTCCAACTTCATTTTTGAAAAATGGCTAGATTAATACCATGATATTTTTGAAATTCCCAAGACCAGGTGGCACTGGAGAAACTTTGGATGTCCTGTTTCTGACCATGTGTATACCAGAGAATGCCTTGTTTGACTGGATTTTATGAAAATGGTGTAGAACAGAGATGCCATTAATTTGTATCCTGCTGAGTAGTGGGCCTAGAGCAGTGGTGGGCAGGTGTGTGATAAAACACCATGGTGGGGCCAAGTGGATCGGCCATTGGCTTCCAAATGGCTTGTGACTGACATAGTGCAGACATCAGACCCTTATATATAAAGGCATCTATTTATATGGAGGGGTTTCAGGGCAATGTTCAGAATCAGTTTACTATGGTTATTGGGGCAAGCTATGTGGGATAGAAGCCTGGTTGGTGCATTCTCCTGCAGACCCTGACCCACCACACGTGTCAGAACTCCCTCAAGCACTGGATCCTAGTAGAACTCCTTGTATTTGGTGAAGCAAATACCAAATTCCCAGTGCAGCAGCCGGAAACACCACGAAAAGTGGAGGATGACCAAATGTCTTCACAGTCCACATGGGGAGACATTTAGTTTAGCCTCCAGTGGCCACAGTTTACCTACAAAGAGAGAATTCAGCACTGCTGCCTCTTGTTCATTGGAATACAGGAAACCATGTCTTCCAGGTCACATAGATGCAGACCGAGCTTTGATGGTCTCATTTCAAAGGAAGTTAAAGCTCATGACAACAAAATATATTTCAAGTGCCCAACCTCAGAGGCAGTTTCCCAAGAAGTCTTAGGCCAGCACAGCTCCATGTTTGTGGAGTGTTTACCCTGTCCTTTACTTTTGGAAACTCCTTTACCACCTCCAAGTTTGTGAACTCCCGAACATATTCCATTCCAGATATGTATTCACAGATTTTCACACTTTTCTACTCTAATTGTGTCTTACTTGGGGCGAAGCTAATATCAAGGCATTGTTCTGGATGTGAGTGAGAAGATTTTTGTGTAGCACATATTTACATACACATTCGATTCATTTTCCAATTTTCTATTTGAAATACTGAAGCCCTGAAACTAACACATACCCTACTATACTCTGACTAATAATTCTAATATGATGGTGAAAAATAACCCAAACGAAATAGAAATACAAGCAGTTCAGAGGAGGCATGGTGTATTGTTACAATTGCCTTTTGCATTATATAGTGTAAGAGTTATAAATCTAGTCAATTTTTTTTGAAATATTTCTACATGTGTTTATAAAATAAACAAATATGTGAATTCCTGTCTCCCTTTCTCGGTAGCCTATTCAGCACATGTATTTTTATATGCACATATAGAATCCTACCTTGTACCACACGTACATACTTGTGAGGTAACTGAATTGGCAGATGCAAATTGTGAGAAAGGATCACTCCTCCTAAACACTGTTGAAACTGAAAATTCAACCTATGGGTGAGCTTCCTAGGTGAATGACATTATACATAAATCCATGTTCAGTAAAATGAATATTTTTCGATCTGTGGATTATATATATTTCATGATGAATTTTGATTGGCATATATATTGCTACTTTTTTTTCTTTTATTGATTGCTCAAAACATTACAAATCTCTTGACATATAATATTGCATTCATTATATTCAAGTGGCTTAAGAACTCCCATTTTTACCCCAAATAGAGATTACAGAATCATATCGGTTACACATCCACATTTTTACATAATGCCCTATTAGTTACTGTTGTATTCTGATACCTTCCCTATACTCTACTATCTCACCTCCCCTCCCTTCCTATCTTCTCTCTTTCCCCCATCTACTGTAATTCATTTCTCTCCATGTTTATTTTCCCATTCAACTCACAACATTATGTAATTTTGTGTAACAGTGAGGGTCTCCCTCCATTACCATGCAATTTCCCTTTTCACTCACTTACCCTCGCACCTCATGTCTCTGTTTAATTTTAAACTTTTCTTCCTGCTATTGCTCCCTGCTCTGTTCTTAGTTGCTCCATTATATCAAAGAAGACATTTGATATTTATTTTTTAGGGATTGGCTAGCTTCACTAAGCATAATCTGCTGTAGTGCCAACCATTTTCCTGCAAATTCCATGATTTTGTCATTTTTTAGTGCTGCGTAATACTCCATAGTGTATAAATGCCACATTTTTTTTTATCCATTCATCTATTGAAGGGCATCTGGGTTGGATCCACAGTGTAGCAATTGTGAATTGTACTGCTATGAAAATCGATGTGGTAGTATCCCTGTAGTACACTCTTCTAAGGTCTTCAGGGAATATTCCGAAAAGGGCAATAGCTGCGTCAAATTGTGGTTCCATTCACAGCTTTCCCAGGAATCTCCATACTGCTTTCCAAATTAGCCACACCAGTTTACAGTCCCACCAGCAATGTACAAGTGTATCTTTTTCCCCACATCTTTGCCAGCACTTGTTGTTGTTTGACTTCATAATGGCTGTCAATCTTACTGGATTGAGATGGTATCTTAGGGTGGTTTTGATTTGCATTTCTCTGACTGCTAAAAATGGTGAGCATTTTTTCATGTACTTTTTGATTGATTGTATGTCCTCCTCTGAGAAGTGTCTGTTCAAGCCCTTGGCCCATTTGTTTATTGGGTTATTTGTTATCTTATTGTCTAATTTTTTGAGTTCTTTGTATATTCTTGATATTAGGGCTCTATCTGAAGTGTGAGGAGTAAAAATTTGTTCCCATGATATATGCTCCTTATTTACTGCTCTTATTCGTTCTCTTGCTGAGAAAAAACTTTTCAGTTTAAGTAGTCCCATTTGTTGATTCTTGTTTATTAACTCTTGTGCTATGGGTGTCCAATAAAGGAATTTGGCGCCCAACCCCATAATATGTAGATCGGAGCCACTTTTTCTTCTATCAGACGCAGAGTCTCTGATTTGATATCTAGCTCCTTGATCCACTATGAGTTAACTTTTGTGCATGGCGAGAGAAAGGGATTCAATTTTATTTTGTTGCATATGGATTTCCATTTTTCCCAACACCATTTGTTGAAGATGCTATATTTCCTCCATTGCTTGCTTTTAGCTCCTTTATCAAATATAAGATAGTTGTAGCTTTTTGGATTAGTCTCTCTGTCCTCCATTCTGTACCAATGGTCCACCCGCCTATTTTGGTACCAGTACCATGCTGTTTTTGTTACTATTGCTCTGTAATATAGTATGAAATCTGCTATCGCTATACCGCCTGATTCACACTTCCTGCTTAGATTTGCTTTTGCTATTCTGGGTCTTTTTTTTTTTCCATATAAATTTCATGATTGCTTTACCTATTTCTACAAGAAATGCTGTTGGGATTTTGATTGGCATTGCATTAAACCTGTAGAGAAGTTTTGGTAATATCGCCATTTTGATGATGTTAGTTCTGCCTATCCATGAACAGGGTTTATTTTTCCATCTTCTAAGATCTTATTCTACTTCTCATTTTAGTATTCTGTAGTTTGCATTGTATAAATCTTTCACCTCTTTTGTTAGGTTGATTCCCAATTATTTTATTTTTTTTGAGAATATTGTGAATGAAGTGTTTTTCCTCATTTCTGTTTCAAAAGTTTTGTTGCTCATATACAGAAATGCCTTTGATTTATGCATGTTGATTTTATATCCTGCAACTTTGCTGAATTCATTTTTTAGTTCTATTAGTTTTTGTAGACACTTTTGGGTCTTCTATGTATAGAATAATGTCACCCACAAATAGTGATAATTTACTTTCTTATTTTCCTATTTTTATGCCTTTTATTTCTTTCGTCTGTCTAATTGCTCTGGCCCGTGTTTCGAGAACTATATAGAATAGAAGTGGTGAGAGAGGGCATCCCTGTCTTGTTCCAGATTTTTGAAGGAATGCCTTCAATTTTTCTCCATTCATAATGATGCTAACCTGAGGCTTAGCATAGATAGCTCTTACAATGTCAAGGTAAGTTCCTGTTATCCCTAGTTTTTCTAATGTTTTGAACATAAAGGGATGCTGTACTTTGTCGAATGCTTTTTTTGCTTCTATCGAGATGATCATATCGTTCTTATCTTTAAGTCTATTGATGTGGTGAATAGCATTTATTGATTTCCGTATATTGAAACATCGTTTCATCTCAGGTATGAATCCGATTTGATCATGGTGCATAATTTTTTTGATGTGCCTTTGTATTCGATTCACCAGAATTTTATTGAGGATTTTTGCATCTAGGTTCATCAGATAAATAGGTCTGTAGTTTTCTTTCTTTGAGGTGTCTTTTTCTGATTTCAGAATCAGCATGATGTTGGCCTCATAGAATGAATTTGGCAGAGCTCCCTCTTTTTCTATTTCCTGAAAAAACTTGAAAAGTATTGGTATTAATTCTTCTTGAAAGGTTTTGTAAAACTCCACTGTATACCCATTCAGTCCTGGGATTTTCTTGGTTAGTAGTCATTTGATTGCTTCTTGTGTTTTATCCATTGACATTGGTCTGTTTAAATTGTGTGTATCCTCCTGACTCAGTCTGGGCAAATCATATGATTTAAGAAATTTATCGATGTCTTCACTATATTCTATTTTATTGGAATATAGGTTTTCCAAATAATTTCTAATTGTCTTCTGTATTTCTGAAGCATCTGTTGTAATATTGCCTTTTTCATCCCATATGTTAGTAATTTGAGTTTTCTCTCTTCTTCTCTTCATTAGCATGGCTAAGGGTCTGTCGAACATATTTATTTTTTTGAAGAACCACCTTTTAGTTTTTTTAATTTTTTCAATAGTTTCTTTTGTTTCAATTTCGTTGATTTCCGCTCTGATTTTAAATATTTCTTGCCTTCTGCTATATTTTCTGTTGTTTTGCTCTTCCTTTTCTAGGGCTTTGAGTTGAAGTGTGAGCTCATTTATTTGTTCGTTTTTCCTTTTTTTCAGGAATGACCTCCAGATGATGAATTTTCCTCTTAAAACTGCTTTCATTGTGTCCCATAGATTCCGATATGTTGTGTCTGTATTTTCATTTATCTCTAAGAATTTTTTTGATTTTCTCCTTTATGTCTTCTGTAACCCACTGATCATTCAGTAACATATTGTTCATTTTCCTTGTGATGTAGGATTTTTCCTTCCTTCTTTTATTATTGGTTTCCAGTTTCATTCCATTATGATCAGAAAAAATTCATGGTATTATCTCCACCCCTTTATATTTTCTGAGGGTTGCCCTATGGCATAATATATGGTCTAATTTTTAGAAGGATCCATGTGCTACTGAGAAAAAAGGATATTCACTTGATGATGGTTGATATATTCTATATATGTCAGTTAAGTGTAGGTTATTGATTGTGATTGTGTTATTGAGTTCTATAGTTTCTTAATTCAACTTTTGTTTAGAGGATCTGTCCAATGGTGAGAGAGGTGTGTTGAAGTCACCCATAATTATTGTGTTGTGGTCTCTTTCATTCTGGAACTTGAGGAGAATTTGTTTTTTGAACGTCGCAGCACCATTATTTGGTGCATAAATATTGATAATTTTTATGTATTATTGGTGAATGGTTCCTTTTAACAGTATATAATGTCCTTTCTTATCCCTTTTGATTAAATTAGTCTTGAAGTCAATTTTATTTGATATGAGGATGGCCACCCCTGCGTGCTTACGAGGACTGTGTGCATGGTATATTTTTTCCCAAATTTGACCATCAGCCTGTGTATGTGTTTTCCATTCAGATGTGTCTCCTGGAGGAAACATATTGTTGGATTCGTTTTTAATCCAAGTTACAAGCCTATGTCACTTTATTGGAGAGTTTAAGCCATTAATATTTAGAGTTACAATTGATATATGGTTTGTACTGCCACCCATGTGTGATTATTCATCTTTTTTTTTTTAAATTTAGTTTGTTTCTCCATGATTAGCTTTTCCCCCGCCCTCTGTCATTGCTGAGGCACTTTCCACTGATGGTTTTGGTTGTTGATTTTCATTTCTTCTTCTTGTATTGTTTGGCTCAAGATGCTTTGCAATGCTGGTTTTCTGGCTGCAAATTCTTTTAGCTTTTGTTTATCGTGAAATATTTTTATTTTATTGTCGTACCTGCAGCTTAATTTTGCTGGATACAGAATTCTTGGTTGGCATCCATTGTCTTTCAGTGTTTGAAATATGTTGTTCCAGGATCTTTTCGCTTTCAGCAACTGTGATGAAAAATCCGTTCTCAACCTTATTGGTATACCTCTGAATGTGATCTGCCTTCTTTCTCTTATAGCTTTTAATATTTTCTCTTTGTTCTGTATATTGGATATCTTCATAACAATGTGTCTTGATGTTGGTCTACTGTGATTTTGTGTGCTCGGTGTCCTGTAAGCATGTACAATTTGTATATCCGTTTCCTTTTTATTTCTGGAGAGTTTTCTGTAATTATTTCATTCAGTAGTTTACTCATTTCCTTGGGTTCAATCTGTGTACCTATCCAGATGACTCATAAATTTGGTTTTTTAATGTTATCCCATATCTCTTGGATGTTTTACTCATGATTTCTTACCAGCCTTTCTGTGTTGGCTAGATTCTTTTCAAGTTGATATATTTTGTCTTCATTATCTGACATTCTGTCTACTACTTGCTCCACAGTGTTAGTGATACTCTCAATTGAGTTTTTAATTTGGTTTATCGTTACCTTCATTTCTAGGATTATTGTTTAATTTTTTTTATAATCTCTATCTCCTGATAAAAATACTTTACTTCTTCTTTTATCTGTTTATGTAATTCATTTTCAATGTGTTCTTTCACTGTTTGGATTTGTTGTCTCGTATCCTCTTTAAGTTTCCATTCCATCTGTCTAAGGTATTCCTTGAGTTCTCTATATGACCATTTTTCTGATGACTATAGGTCCTCCTGAATATTTAGGCTGTCCTTCATTGTTTGTACTTATTTTATTCCTTGATTTTTTGTGCTGCTCATGTTACTTCTTGCTCTGTTTGACTGCTGAGTTGCTGCTTACTCTTATAAATTAATTTGATGCTTGGGAGGAAAGATATTAGAAGGAAAGGGAAGAAGTCACTAAAAAGAATGAGAGTAGGCAGGTAGAATTCAAGGAAGGGGGAATAAGAAAATTGAAAAGAAATGATAAGACAAAAGAAAAAAATAGAAAATAAAGAAAGAAAAAAAATTAAAAATAATGATCATTTAAAAAATGAAAATTAAAATTTAAAATAATAATAATAATAAAATAAAAATATTAAAAAAAGAAAACATTTTAAAAAGTTAAAGTACAACAACAACAAAAAAATGAATTCACATAAAGAATCTAAACCCCACAGTCAGTAGGCCTCAAGTTGGAGAAGTAGAGCAGTATTAACGGCAGGCCTATTTGATCACTTCTGGTTCACAGGAAGGGTGTTCAGGCCACCCTGATTTTAGGCAAATGAGGGGCAAGGAAGCTTATTTTGGACACGGACGTGGGCTGTGTACCTTATGAAAACCTCCAGCCGGAGGTTATGATGAGTGTCTATATGGAAGAAGATGAGGGCCATGTGGGGGTGTTTTGGTTTTAATTGTGGACATTTGTATGGCAGTTGGAAAAGATTACTGGGTCCACCTGGGCTTGAGCTCTGGTGAGATTCCACATAGAGACTGAGTTCTGGAACTGACCTCAGAGAAGTTTTGCCATGAATTGTGTTGGGATTTTAGAAGGCCATGCATGAGATTCGCCCTTGAAAAGTGAGATCTAGGCCCAAGGTGGCTTTCCACAGAGCCAAGGTGATCTCAGCCAGGATATCACATGATTTTATTCCGAAAGACTTGGCAGCCATAGTTGAGAGTCAAATGACACATGGACCTCACATTGTAGACGTCAATGGGCCTGGCTTCATGTGACCTTTTGGCCACCCTTTGGGAAACCTTGCCTCTGAGAGTTCTCCAGAGATTTCATTGAAATGAGCTTCCTCACCATTTAATGGTTAATGAATGAATTGAAACCCATAGTGCCTCCAACTTCATCCTTGAAAATTGGCTAGATAAAAACCATGAAATTTTTGAAATTCCCATGACTAGGTGTCACTGGAGAACCTTTGAATGTCCTCTTGCTGATCATGACTATAGAAGACATTGCCTTTATTGACTGGGTTTCATGAAAATGGTGTGTAACAGAGATTCCAGGAAGTTGGAGCCTGCTGAGTAGTGTTCCTAGAGACATGGTGGGCAGGTGTGTGATAAAATATCTCTGGTGTGGCCATGTTTATATGCCATTGGCTTCCAAATAGCTTGTGACTGACATTTTGCAGCCAGTAGACCCTTATATGTAAAAGCATCTTGTTATATGGAGAGGTTTCAGGGCAATGTTCAGAATCAGGTTGCTATAGTCAATGGGGCAAGCTATGTGGGATAGAAGCCTGGTTGGTGCATTCTCCTACAGAACCCGACCCACCACAACTGACAGAACTCCCTACAGCACTGTGTCCCAGTTGAACTCCTTTTATTTCATGAAGCAAATACCAAACTCCCAGTGCAACAGCAAGAAACACCACGAAAAGTGGAGGATGACCAAATGGCTTCACAGTCCACATGGGGAGACACTTAGCCCCCAGTGGCCACAGTTTACCTACAAAGAGAAAATTCAGCACTGCTTCCTCATGTTCATTGGAAAGTAAGAAACCATGTCATCCATGTCACAAAGATGCAGACCCAGCTTTTATGGTCTCACTACAAAGGAAGCTAATGCTCCTGACAACAAAATATATTTCAAGTGCCCAACCTCAGAGGAAGTTTCTCCACATGTTATGCCGGCAGAGCTTCATGTTTGTGGAGTGTTTACACTGTTCCCTTACTTTTGGAAACTTCTCTTCCACCTCCTAATTTGTGAACTCCTGAGCATTTTCCATTTCATTTATGTATTCACAGATTTTCTAACTCTTCTCCTCTTATTGTGTCTTACATGGGGCGAATGTAATCCCAAGGCATTGTTCTGAATGAGAGTGGAAAGATTTTTGTGTAGCACATATTTGCATACACATTGGATACATTTTCCAATTTTCCATTTGAAGTACTGAATCCCTGACACTAACAAATTCCCTTCTAGACTTTTACTTGTAATCCTAATATGATGGAGAAAAATAACCCAAACAAAATAGAAATACAAGAGGTTCACAGGAGGCATGGTGTATAGTTGGACTTGCCTTTCGTATGATAAATGGTAGGTGTTATAAATCTAGCCAATTTTAATTGAAATAGTTCTCCATGTGTTTTAAAAGTTAACAAATATGTGAATAATTGTCTCCCTTTCTCTGTAGCCTATTCTGCACATGTATTTTTTTATGCACATATAGAATTCTACCTGGTATCACACATACATTTTGTGAGGTGGCTGACTTGGCAGATACAAATTGTGAGAAGAGATCACTTCTACTAAACGCTGTTGGAACTGAAAATTCAACATATGGGTCAGCTTTCTAGTTGAACAACATAAATCGATGTTCAGTAAAATGATTATTTTGGGATCTGTGGATGATATATATTTCATGGTGAATTTCAATTGGTATACATAATGCTTTTTAATGTTTGTGTGTGTGTGTGTGTGTGTGTATATATATATATATATATATATATATATATATATATATATATATATATTTTTTTTTTTTTTCACTCTCCAGAGTTTTCCAAATATGAAATTTATTTGTCTTATTATACACTTCCTAAATTCATTCATATTCATATATGTGGATTTACAATCAACTTTTCACAAGTTTATTCTCAGAAATATTCATCAACCTGAAATACAGATTCGTTTCCTAGTACTGAAAACTAACTTCAGGGGATCATATAATGGCAACGAAACGATTGCATCAACCCCATGTATAGCGTCACTGTGCAGGAGAATGACGAGTTAGAACGGGTAAAACCTACCTTTTTAGGAATTTCCAGGAAAATTGGGGTGCTCCAAAACCTATTGGAAGTATTTCCATCTCACAAGGATCAGCTACGGGGCTCAAACGTGAGTGATTTGTCCGCACGGAGTGTCATGCTGCTTATTCAGCAAATTGCCCTGCTGCTAGAGTCTGCGGCGCATGCTGAGAAACAACGAGATACCAACACAAATATTCAGCAGTGTGGATTCTGTGGGCTCCTGCCAGCTGTGAAATCACTGTGCTCATTGTTGAATTCTGGGTTTGAGACGGGGGAAGGAAGGGATCCAATTAAGTTTTCCACACTTGTCAGACCACAGAGAAAGCCAGGGGCCACCATCTTGGAGAGCTGACGTCACCATTCCTCTTTTCGACTGATCGCAGCTCATTTAGCTATAGAACAGGTAATCTCAGGCTGCCATTCGCCTGTGTCTCGCAGACAAATTACTCAGGCCTGCTCCTATCAGAAGATACAGCAAGCCCAGAGCGGCCGAATTCTGGCTCCTGGAACTGATCAGGCCCAGGGCTAAAGAACCCGTGGAAACTGCTTCGCGGTCCAGGTCTTGCTGAATACTGTGGAGGTAAATACCTACCGAGCCTTCATAGGCAGTGGCAAGAGGATTGAGACGGGGCTTGTGAGGGCCGGTCAGGACTCACCCGTTGCTTTGGTCACCCGGCAAAGGGAACGAAATGCTACCATTCACATGGGACACCAACATGGTAGAGATCTGATGTCATCACAAAGCGGCGGGGAGATAACTTCATCGATACCAGCGGTGACAGAAACAGTTGGTCTCCTGGTAAAGAAAGTGAGTCACAAACTCCCGAGTCTCTCACTTTGTCATCAAGCCAGAGGTGCAGAGCAGAGCCGCAGCCCACACCTGGTACAGGCCCAGAGACCCGTAGGCATGGTAGTCACGTCATCCCAATTGGAGTAGGGACAGAGCAGAGCCGGCGCCTGTGCCCGGAACAGGCCCATCGACTTGCAGGCATGGTAGTCACGTCACCCCAATTTGAGTAGGGGCAGAGCAGAGCCGCCGCTCTTGCCCGGAACAGGTCCAACGACCTGCCGGTGTGGTAGACACGGCACCCCAATTGGAGTAGTGGCAGAGCAGAGCCTTCTCCCAAGCCCAGTACAAGCCCAGCGGCCCACCGACGTGGTTGTCAGGTCACTCCAATAGGAGTAGGGGCAGAACAGAGTCACTGCCCGAGGCCAGAACAGGCCCAGCGACCCGTCGGCGAGGTAGTCACGTCACCCCAATTGGAGTAGGGGCAGAGCAGAGCCTTCGCCCGTGCCCGGAACTGGCGCAGCGACCTGCTGGCATGCTAGTCACTACACCCCATTTGGAGTAGGGGCAGAGCAGATCCGCCCCCTGTACCCGAAAAATGGGCAGACCTGCGACCGTTCAGCGAACAGGCCCAGTGGCCTGCCGGCATGGTAGACACGTCATCCCATTTGGAGTAGAGGCAGAGCAGAGCTGCCTCCTGCGTCTGTAACAGGCCCAGCGACCTGCCAGCATGGTAGACACGTCATACCAATTGGAGTAAGGGCAGAGTAGAGCCGCCGGCCACGCCTGCAAAGAGGTAGACCTGTAACCAACCAGCAGAACAGGCCCAGCAGCCCATCAGCGTGGTAGATAGATCCCCCCAATTGGGGGAGCAGCACAGCTGCCCCCCGCTCCTGCAAGGGAGACTTTTCAACTATACAAGAGCAATATAAATATATAGGGGTAAAATTTCAAAAACACAACAGTTTCACCAAGCAGAGAGAAAAGCGAGCAGTATGAAAAGACAAGGAAAGAAAGGACCACAAGCAATGCAGGTGAACACAACTTTAGAAGAGGTAATAGCTGCATCACATGGAATGTCAGATAAAGAATTCAGGATACACATGCTTCAGATGATTTGGAGTCTCAAGGAAGACTTTAGACAACAAAATCAGACAATGAAAGATCACTTCAAAAATTAATTACATAAATAATCCAAGAAGCAAAAGATCAAGTATACAGGGAAATAGAGGTTGTAAAAACAAACAGAAATCCTAGAATTGCAGGAAGCAATAAACCAACTTAAAAACTCAATTGAGAATACTCCCAGCAGAGTAGAACACTTAGAACATAGAACATCAGAAAATGAAGACAAAGTATTTCAACTTGAAAAGAACATAGACAGCTCAGCAAGACTGTTAAGAAACCATTAGCAGAATAGCCAAGAAATATGGGATAACGTAAAGAGACCAAACTTAACAATCATTGTGATACAGGAAGGTATAGAGGTCCAAACCAAAGGAATGAGCAACCTATTCAATAAAAAAAATAGGAGAAAACTGCCCAGACTTGATAAATGAAACAGAATCCCAAGTCCTAGAAGCCTACAGGATGCCGAATGTGCAAAATCATAAGAGATCCACACCTAGACACATTATAATGAAGATGCCCAACATACAGAAAAAGGAGAAAATTTTAAACGCTACAAGAGAAAGGAAGCAGATTACATTTAGGGGTAAACCAACCAGGATAACAGCTGATCTTTCAAAACAGACTCTGAAAGCTAGAAGATCCAGGAATAACATATTTCAAACACTGAAAGAAAATGGGTTCCAACCAAGAATTGTGTATCCAGCGAAATTAAGCTTCAGGATGGAAGATAAAATTAAAACCTTCCACGATAAACAAAAGTGAAAAGAATTTGCAGCGAGAAAACCATCTCTTCAAAACATCCCCGGCAAAACATTGCAGGAAGAGAAAATGGAAAATAAAAATGAAAACCAACAATGGAAGGTAGGACATTAAAGGGGGGAAATAATCAAAGAGAAAAACAAACCATGTTTAGTTACATAAATAAACAAATGTGGCTGGAAGAACAACCCATATCTCAATAATAACCCTAAATGTTAATGGCTTAAACTCACCAATTAAGACACACTGGCTAGTAGAATTGATCACAAAACAAGACCCAACAATATGCTGCCTACAGGAGACACATTTGATAGGAAAATGCATACATAGACTGACGGTGAAAGTTTGGGATAAAACATATCACTCATATGGACTTTGGAAACAAGCAGGAGTGTCCATTCTCATATCAAATAAAATAGATTTCAAGCCAAAGTTAATCAAAAGGGATAAAGAGAGACACTACATACTGCTTAAGGGAACCATACACCAACAAGACACAACAATCATAAATATATATGCCCCAAACAATGGGGCAGCTATGTTCATCAAACAAACTCTTCTCAATTTCAAGAGTCTAATTGACCACAATACAAAAATCAATGGAGACTTCAACACACCTCTCTCACCACTAGACAGATCTTCCAAACAAAAGTTGAATAAAAAAACTATAGAACTCAATAACACAATTAATAACCTAGACTTATTTGACATATGTAAAATATAACACCCAACATCAAGAAGTTACATTTTTCCTCAGTAGCACATGGATCCTTCTAAAAAATAGATAATATATTATGTCACAGGGCAACTCTTAGACAATATAAAGGAGTACAGAAAATACCATGCATCTTATCTGATCATAATGGAATGAAACTAAAAATCAATGATAAAAGAAGGAAGGAAAAATTATGCATCACTTGGAGAATGAACAATAGGTTACTGAGTGATCAATGGGTTATAGAAGACATCAAGGAAAAAATTAAAAAATTCTTAGAGATAAATGAAAACGCAGACACAACATATCGGAATCTATGGGACACATTGAAAGCAGTTCTAAGAGGAAAATTCATTGCTTGGAGATCATTCCTTAAAAAAAGAAAAAACCAACAAATAAATGATCTCATACTTCATGTCAAAATCCTAGAAAACGAAGACAAAAGCAACAGCAAAAGAAGTAGAAGGCAAGAAATCATTAAAATCAAAGCTGAAATTAATGAAATTGAAACAAAAGAAACAATTGAAAAAACTGACAAAACTAGTAGTTGGTTTTTGAAAAAATATATAAAATCGACAGACCCTTAGCCATGCTAATGAAGAGAAGAAGAGAGAGAACTCAAATTACTAGCATAAAGGATTAAAAAAAGAAATATCGCAACAGATTTTTCAGAAATACAGAAGATAATCAGAAAGTAATTTGAATCCTTATACTCCAATAAAATAGAAGATAGTGAAGGCATCGATAAATTTATTAAGTCATATGATCTGCCCATATTGAGTCAGGAGGATATAGACAACCTAAACAGACCAATATCAATTGAGGAAATAGAAGAAACCAACAAAAGACTACTAAATTAGAAAAGCCCAGGACCGTATGGGTATAGAGGAGAGTTTTACAAAACCTTTAAATAGGAACTAATATTTTTCAAGCTATTTCAGAAAATATTTTTCAAGCTATTTCAGAAAATAGAAAAAAAGGGAGATCTTCCAAATTCATTCTACGAGGCCAATATCACCCTGATTCTTACACCAGACAAAGACATGTCAAAGAAAGAAAACTACAGACCAATATCTCTAATGGACCTACATGAAAAAATCCTCAATAAATTTCTGGCGAATTGGATACAAAAACATATCAAAAAATTGTGAATCCTGATCAAGTAGGATTCATCCGTGTGATGCAAGGCTGGTTCAATATACGGAAATCAATAAATGTTATTCACCACATCAATAGACTTAAAAATAAGATCCATATGATCATCTTGATAGATGCATAAAAAGCATTCGACAAAGTACAGCATTCCTTTATGTTCAACACTCTAGAAAAACTAGTGATAAGAGGAACATACCTCAATATTGTAAAAGCAATCTATGCTAAGCTTCAGGCTAGCATCATTCTGAATGGAGAAAAATTGAAGGCATTCTCTCTAAAATCTGGAACAAGACAGGGATGCCCTCTCTCACCACTTCTGTTCAACATAGTTCTCGAAACACTGGCCAGAGCAATTAGACATATGAAAGAAATAAAAGGCATAAAAACAGGAAACGAAGAACTTAAATTATCTCTATTGCAGATCACATGATTCTATATCTAGCCGTCCCAAAAGGGTCTACAAAGAAACTAATGGAACTAATAAATGAATTCAGCAAAGTGGCAGGATATAAAATCAACACGCATAAATCAAAGGCATTCCTCTATATCAGCGACAAATCCTCTGAAATGGAAATGAGGACAACAACTCCATGCACAATATTCTAAAAGAAAAATAATAATAATTAGGAATCAACCAAACAAAAGATGTGAAAGTCTTATACAATGGAAACTACAGAACCCTAAAGAGAGAAATAGAAGAAGATCTTAGAAGATGTAAAAATATATCCTGTTCATGGATAGGCAGAACTAACATCATCAAAACGGCGATATTACCAAAAGTTCTCTATAGGTTTAATGCAATGCCAATCAAAATCCAAACGGCATTTCTTGTAGAAATAGAGAAAGCAATCATGAAATTCATATGGAAAAATAAAAGACCCAGAATAGCAAAAACAATGCTAAGCAGGAAGTGTGAATCAGGCGGTATAGCGATACCAGACTTCAAACTATACTACAGAGCAATAGTAACAAAAATAGAATGCTACTGGTACCAAAACAGGCCGGTGGACCAATGGTTCAGAATAGAGGACACAGAAACCAAGCCAGAAATCTAAACTATCTTATATTTTATGGAGGGGCTAAAAGCATGCAATGGAGAAAGATAGCATCTTCAAAAAATGGTGCTGGGAAAACTGGAAATCCATATGCAACAAAATGAAACTGAATCCCTTTCTCTTGCCATGCACAAAAGTTAACTCAAAATGGATCAAGGAGCTTGATATCAAATCAGAGACATGGCATCTGATAGAAGAAAAAGTTGGCTACGATCTACATACTGTGGGGTCGGGCTCCAAATTCCTCAATGGGACACCCATAGCACAAGAGTTAATAACTAGAATCAACAAATGGGATTTACTCAAACGAAAAAGTTTTTTTCTCAGCAAAAGGAACAATAAGAGAGGTAAATAGGGAGCCTAAATCCTGGGAACAAATGTTTACTCCTCACACTTCAGATAGAGCCCTAATATTCAGAGTATACAGAAATTAGACAATAGGATAACAAATAACCCAATAAACAAATGGGCCAAGGACCAGAACAGACACTTCTCAGAAAAGGACATACAATCAAACAACAAGTACATGAAAAAATGCTTACCATCTCCAGCAGTCAGAGAAATGCAAATCAAAACCACCATAAGATACCATCTCACTCCAGTAAGATTGGCAGCCATTATGAAGTCAAACAACAACAAGTGCTGGTGAGGATGTGGAGAAACAGGTACACTTGTACATTATTGGAGGCACTGCAAATTGGGGCAGCCAATTTGTAAAGCAGTATGGAGATTTCTTGAAAAGCTGGAAATGGAACTACCATTTGACCCAGCTCTTCCACTTCTCGGTCTATTCCCTAAAGACCTTAAAAGAGCATGCTACAGGGACACAGCTACATCAATGTTCATAGCAGCACAATTCACAATAGCAAGACTGTGGAACCAACATATATGCCATTCACTAGAAGAATGGATAAAAAAATGTGGCATTTATACACAATGTAGTATTACTCAGCATTAAAAAATGACAAAATCATAGAATTTGCAGGAAAAGAGATGGCATTAGAGCAGATTATGCTAAGTGAAGCTAGCCAATCCCTAAAAAACAAGTGCCAAATGCCTTCTTTGATATAAAGAGAGTAACTAAGAACAGAGTAGTGATGAAGAGCATGAGAAGAAGATTAATATTAAATAGGGATGAGAGGTGGGAGAGAAAAAGAGAGAGAAGGGAAATTGCATGTAAATGGAAGGAGACCCTCAGGGTTATACAAAATTACATACAGGAGAATGTGAGGGGAAAAGGAAAAATAATACAAAAAGGGAGAAATTTATTACAATAGAGGGGGTAGAGAGAGAAGAGTGGAGGAGAGGGGAGGGGAGGTGGGATAGTAGAGGATAGGAAAGGCAGCAGAATACAATAGACTCTAGTATGGCAATATGTAAATCAATGGATGTGTAACTGATGTGATTCTGCAATCTGTATACGGGGTAAAAATGGGATTCATAACCCACTTGAATCAAAGTGTGAAATATGATATATCAAGAACTATCTAATGTTTTGAACAACCATAAAAAAATTATAAAAAAAAAGAAAAATAACTTCAGTGAATGAGGCACGCGAATCCTAATATTTCTACAGTAACTGACCAACTTTAACATCAATACAAGTAGATTCCTATGGGACATGATGTGTATTTTTACGTAAAGTTTTATTCAAAACTGGTACATTACTATTTCATCAGTATATGCACATCATAGGATATATATTTCATAAACAATTTAGCAAAATTTATAGGCATTTGTTTCACTTTCAATCACTTCCTGCTTCAAAACACATGTATTCCTCCATATTTCTTGACTGGTCTTTGCATTAGACTTCTTTACGAACACATTATTTTCGATTTCCATAATCACTTTTGAAGCAAAACTCACACACTCTTCATGATAAACCAAAACACTAATATTACCATTAGATGTATAACTGGTTGGAATGAATTAATGTATATCAATATAAGGTTTATTGTATATTTTCAGATATCAATTCAATCCATTATTTAAAGTTGGAACCCGTTATATTATTTATTCACAGAATGGTCTATTCATGCTTTATCTCTATATTCATAGACTCGGGGTACACCTCTTTGTACCCCCAATACTAATTTTATGTCTTCAATATATTGCTCCCAGAAATGGTGGTAGAAATACTCATGTCACCTGATCTACATATACATTTTATCACAGTAATATTCTGGACAAAAAATGTAAAGGTCACACTTATGATTGTACCAAAGCCTAAATGGAAAGAGAATAGGGATTACTAAAATCATCCATGTCCAGGTTGCCTAATGCTCTCAAATGTCAATCCTATTGGTTACTACATAATTGTTCTTCCTAAGATTATATTTTCAAACTCAACCCTGGTGAAAATGTCTAATCCTATCACTCACTTAATACTTTGCCTGATTTCATAATGTCTCTATTGATATCAGCTTTTCTATATATTTTCCCAATTTCATCATAATGACTGACTCTTCATATGTGCTGACATTTACATTCACTCTCTAACTGAAACCCTATTGCTAAAGAATTTTCAGTCCAAATCCTACACTCACTCTTCTTCCTAAACCTAGCAACTATCTTCCTAATCCTACCGACTATCCCTTTTGACTCAATGTTCTCTTATACATTCAGTAATCCAAGGTACAAGGTCCTATTCCATTGTATATCGAATTATCTGAGACATCTTTGCAGAACATAATTCAAAACTAAGTATCCCAATCAAGGGCCCAATGCCCTTCTGAGCTTCAAATATATCCTAGATTTCTTTTTTCATACTTATATTTCACCTCGATATTCTTGTAAATATTGCAGTTTCCCAATACCATTATTTATTGCACAGAATGATTGCTAACCCAAATAGAACCTGTTATTATCCTTAAACATACACTGTTCTCTCAATCTCATTTTACAGAAGAGCAGGGACAGAGTCGTTCTTACAATACAGGAAAGTAGGGGACATTCGACCTGCTGAGAACCTCAAAGGTCCATTCAGAAATGAAACCTGGAGAAGATGTAGGCAGGTATGAAGGACCTGAGAGAGCAAAAGCCATCTTCCATGGCAAACAACCTGGTCAGGATGAAGGGATGTGTCTGAATCAGCCTCTCTCTTCTTATTGTAGAGAAGATGGACCAAACCAGGCCTGTGTGGAGAGCTGCTCCTGGGTGCCTATGGTTGATATACCATTCTACCTTGTGAAAGTGTCACAGGAAGTAGGGGCAGCCTCCATCTCATGGGACCCTTGGAAGCAACTGTTAGGACAAAGTGGTTGCCAAGGCAGTGACCTCATTCAGTTCCAAAGAAAGTGACATACCTCATTTCCTTGGTGATGGAACTCTCTGAACTTGGTGTCCAAGAAGCCAGGCACCCAGAGGCAGCCCCAGTCCCAGTGGGCTCACTTGTTTGGATTTACCAAGGACCGAGTCACTCTTTCTTGGTACCTAC
This sequence comes from Callospermophilus lateralis, assembly GCF_048772815.1. Lineage (NCBI taxonomy): Eukaryota > Metazoa > Chordata > Mammalia > Rodentia > Sciuridae > Callospermophilus > Callospermophilus lateralis. Next base: position 526,325 of record NW_027513126.1, read on the forward strand.
TGATGTGAGGATGGCGAAACGCCAGGAGAGCTCTGAAGAGGGACCTTTCCACAGAAAGCAGGTAGTGGCTCACCCCTTTTTCCTGAAAACTTCACAGAGTTGGCCAAGGAAACCAGATCTGAGAGAGGACAGGCCATGTTCTGAGAATAGGTAGGAAAGTTGGTTTGTTTGGTTTGGAGTGGATTGTTTCTAGTAAGTCGTTTGACCAGGCGAGAGTTTCTGTGTCTGTGTATCCCACTGTGTCCGTTGTTGCAGACATTAGAATAGAGAATGCATTAATGGATGCGTCCAGTCTAGTATAAATCTTCTCATAATTAATCCTGCCCAATTTATGAATGGACTGCAGCTTGTCTTATCAAGAGGCAACACATTCTATCTTTCTAAGTTCCTGTTTTCTTCCTGAATTCTGGCCACTCTCCAGAATCGGCTCATGGTTTTGTTTCCAAGATGTACCAGTCCAAGCTCTGTGACATGGCCATGTACTGGATAGCTGAAGAGAATGGCCAGCATTTCAGAAAACTCAGGTATCAGTGTGAAAAGGGGGTCTCAGTGGAGAAACCCTGCTTTGGGCCTTTTGCTTACCTATTGTTCTGTTGCACTGAATGTCAGGAAAGTCTTTGGCTCAGGCCACCCCTTTGTGAAGCCTGAAGAAAAGAGTTTTGAAATGGAAATGAATGGGCATCACCTGTGGCTCTTTGCTTAATTGCTTTGGAAAGGGATGTGGCTGAATTAGCCTCTTGGCCTTGTGTGTGGCTGTGACTTACATTCTCAACACCTGATGGATCTAAAGAATGATCCCATGTGTGCATCCAAAACCATAATGGCAAAAAGATCAGTCATTGTGGATGAAGTCTCTTGCCTTCCTCTGTTAGGTTCCTGACCTCCGTCAAGTGAGAAAATGGATTCTTTGGGTCAAATGAGTTCTTCAAAGCCCTGCAGAGGTGCTTGCGGTTTCGCATGACTCCAAATCACATAAAGAATCTATACCTGAAAATCAGTAGGCCTCAAATTGGAGAAACAGAGCATTAATAATGGCAGGTTTATTTGATCACTTCTGGTTCATAGGAAGGGTGTCCTGGCCACCCTGACTTTAGGCAAATGAGCGGCAAGTGAGCTTATTTTGGACACTGTCTTGGGCTTCACCCCTCATGGAAATCTTCAGCCAGACATTATGATGAATGACAACATGTAAGAAGATGAGGGCCATGTGGGAGTGTTTTTGTTTTAATTTTGGTCATTTGTGTGGCGGTTGGAAGAAATGACTGGGTCCACCTGGGCTTGAACTCTGGTGTGATTCCCCTTAGAGACTGAGTTGTGGAACTGACCTCAAAGAAGTATTGCCATGAATTTTGTTGGAATTTTAGGAGGCCACAGATGAGAGTCACCCTTGAAACTGAGATCTAGGCCCAGGGTTGCTTTCCACAGAACACTGGGAATCTCTGCCAGGATATCACATGATTTTATTCTGAAAAACTTGGCAGCAATAGTTGAGAGTCAAAACACACATGGACCTCACATTGTAGACTTCAATGGGCCTGGCTTAATGTGACCTTTTGGCCACTCTTTGGGAAGCCTTGCCTGTGAGAGTTCTGCAGAGCTCTCATTGAAATGAGCTTCCTCAACATTTAAAGGTTCCTGAAAGAATTCAACCCCACAGTGCCTCCAACTTCATCCGTGAAAAATGGCTAGATAAATACCATGAAATTTTTGAAATTCCCATGACCAGGTGGCACGGGAGAACCTTTGGATGTTCTGTTGCTGATCATGAGTTTACCAGACAGTGCCTTGATTGACTGGGTTTCATGAAAATGGTGTAGAACAGAAATGCCAGTAAGTTGGAACCTCCTGAGTAGTGGGTCTAGAGCAGTGGTGGGCACGTGTGTAATAAAACATTAGTGGTAGGGCCATGAGGATGTACGATTGGATTCCAAATGGCTTGTGACTGACATGGTGCAGCTAGCAGACCCTTATATGTAAAGTCATCTGGTTATATGGAGAGTTTTCAGGATAATGTTCAGAATCAGGTTAATATCGACAAGGGAGCAATGGGGCAAGCAATGAGGGATAGAAGCCTGGTTGGTGCATTCTCCTATAGACACTGATGCACCACACGTGACAGAACTCCCTCCAGCACTGTGTCCCAGTTGAACTCCTTGTATTTTGTGAAGCAAATACCAAACTCCCAGTGCAGCAGCAAAAACACCACAAAATTGGAGAATGGCCAAATGTCTTCACAGTCCACACGAAGAGACACTTCATCCCCAGTGGCCATACTTTACCTACAAAGAGAGGATTCACCAGTGCTGTCTCATCTTCATTGGAAAATAAGAAACCATGTCCTCCTGGTCACATAGATGCAGACCCAGCTTTGATGGTCTCACTACAAAGGAAGCCAAATCTCCTGAAAACAACATATACTTCATGTGCCCAACCTCAGAGGCAGTTTCTCACAAAGTGTTTAGGCCAGCAGAGCTCCATGTTTGTGGAGTGTTTACCCTGTCCCTTACTTTTGAAAACTCCTCTGCCACCTCCAAGCTTGTGGACTCCTGAACATGTTCCATTCCAGATATATATTCACTGATTTTCTAACTCTTCACATCTAATTGTGTCTTACTTGGGGCGAAGGTAATGTCAAGGCATTGTTCTGGATGAGAGTGAGAGGATGTTTTAGCAGCTCATATTTGCATACACACTGGATTCATTTTCCAAATTTTCTTTTGAAATACTGAATCTCTGACACTAACCCATACCTATTAGACTCAGACTACTCATCCTAATAAAATGGAGAAAAAAAAAAAACCCAAACCGAATAGAAATACAAGAAGTTCAGAGGAGGCATGTTGAATAGTTGGACTTGCCTTTTGCATTATATAAGGTAGGTGTAATAAATCTAGTCAAATTTTAATTGAAATACTCTCCATGTGTTTTTAAAGTAAACAAATATGTGAATTCTTTTTTTCCTTTTCTCTCTAGCCTATTCACACATGTATATTTATATGCACATATAGAATCCTACCAGGTATCACAAGTACATTTTTGTGAGGTGGCTGACTTGGCAGATACAAATTGAGAGAAGACATCACTCCTCCTAAACACTGTTGGAACTGAAAATTCAACCTATAGGGGAGCTTCCTAGTAGAACATCATTATACACAAATTTAGGTTCAGTAAAATAAATACTTTTGCATCTGTGGATGATAATTATTTAATGATGAAATTCGATTGACATATATATTGCTACTTCTATATGTATGTGTGGTTTTTTGTGTGTGTATGTGTGTTTGTGTGTGTGTGTGTGTATATATATATATATATATATATATATATATATATATACATATATATATATATATATATATATATATATATATATATATATATAAACACTCTCCAGATTTTTCAAAATATGAAATATATGTGTCTTATATACACTCTCTAAATTCATTCATGTTCATGTATGTGGATTTATTACCAACTTTCACAATATTATTCTCAGAAATATTCATCTACCTAAAATACATATTTGTTTCCTGGTAATGAAAATTTACTTCAGGGAATGGTGCGTACAAATCCTAATAATTCTACAGTAACAGACCCAGTCTAACATCAATACAAGTAGATTCCAATGGGACATGATATGTAATTTGACGTTCATTTGTATTCACCACTGGTACATTATTATTTCTTCAATTTTTGCACATCATAGGATATACATTTAATCCACAAGTTCTCAAATTTATAGAAATTTGTTTCAACTTTAATGACTTCCTGCTTCAGAACATATGTATTGTCAGGGTGTCTTGACTGGTCTTTTCATGAGGCTTCTTTCCAACCACATTATTTTCGATTTCCATTATCACTTTTGAAGCAAAACTCACACACTCTTCATGATAAACCAAAACACTAATATTACCATTAGATGTATAACTGGTTGGAATGAATTAATGTATATCAATATAAGGTTTTTTGTATATTTTCAGACATCAATTCAATCCATTTTTTAAAGTTGTAACCAGTTATATTATTTATTCACAGTATGGTCTATTCATGCTTTATCTCTATATTCATAGACACAGGGTACACCTCTTTGTACCCCCAATACTAATTTTACGTCTTCAATATATTGCTCCCAGAAATGGTGGTAAAAATACTCATGTAACCTGATCTACATATACATTTTATCACAGTAATATTCTGGACAAAAAATGTAAAGATCACACTTATGATTGTACCAAAGCCTAAATGGAAAGAGAACAGGGATTACTAAAATCATCCATGTCCAGGTTGCCTAATGCTCTCAAATGTCAATCCTATTGGTTACTACATAATTGTTCTTCCTAAGATTATATATTCAAACTCAACCCTGGTGAAAATGTCTAATACTATCACTCACTTAATACTTTGCCTGATTTCATAATGTCTCTATTGATATCAGCTTTTCTACATATTTTCCCAATTTCATCATAATTACTGACTCTTCATATATGCTGACATTTACATTCACTCTCTAATTGAAACCCTATTGCTAAAGAACTTTTGTTTTATATATTTTCAGATAATAATTCAATCCATTATTTAAAGTGAGACCAGTTATATTATTTATTCACAATGTGGTCTCTTCATGCATTATCTCTATATTCATAGACTCAGGGTACCCCTCTTTGTACCCCCAATACTAATTTATTGGACTTCAAAACATTGCTCTCGGAAATGCTTTAAGAAATACTCATGTCACCTGATCTACATATACATTTTATCACAGTAATATTCTAGACAAAAAATGTAAAGGTCACACTTATGATTGTACCAAAGTCTAAATGGAAAGAGAACATGGATTACTAAAAACATCCATGTCCAGGTTGCCTCATGCTCTCAAATGTCAATCCTATTTGTGACAACATATTTGTTTCTTCCTAAGATTATATATTCAAACTCAACCCTGGTGAAAATGTCTAATCCTATCACTCAATTTATACTTTGCCTGATTTTGTAATGATATATTGTAATTTTGTAATTGATATCTGCTTTTCTACATATTTTCCCCAGTTCATCATAGTGACTGACTCTTGATATGTGCTGACATTTACATTCATTCTCTAACCGAAACCCTATTGCTAAACAACATTTGGTCCAAATCCAATACTCACTCTTCTTCCTAAACCTACCGACTGTCTTCCTAATCTTACCCACTATCCCTTTTTGACTGAATGTTCTCTTCTACATTCAATCATCCAAGGTACAAGGTCGTATGCCATTGTATTTCAAATTATCTGAGACACCTTTGCAGAACATAATTCAAAGCTAATTATCCCAATCAAGGGCCCAATGACTTCTGGGCTTCATTCGTACCTACATTTCTGTTTTCATACTTGTATTTCACCTCTATATTATTAGAAATATCACAGCTTCCAATACCATTATTCATCCAGCAGAATGACTCCTAAAACAATTCAAACATGTTATTAACCATAACCATACACTGTTCCCTCAATCTAACTTTACAGAAGAGAAGAGACAGACTTGGCCTTACAATACAGGAATGTAGGGGATCTTCCACCTGCTGAGAAACTCAAAGATCCATGCAGAAATGATCTTTGGAGAACATGTAGGAAGCTATGAAGGACCTGAGAAAGCAAAAGTCAATTTCCATGGCAAACAACCAGGTCAGCATGAAGGGTTGTGTCTGAATCAGCCTCTCGCTTCTTAATGTAGAGAAGATGGACCAAACCAGGCCTGTGTGGAGAGCTGTTCCTGGGTGCCTGTGGTTGATATACCATTCTAACTTGTGAAAGTGTCAAGGAAGTAGGGGCCGCCTCCATCACATGGGACCTTTGGAAACAACTGTTAGAACAAAGTGATTCCAAAGCTGTGACCTCATTCAATTCTTGAAAGAAGTGAACTCACCTCACTTCCTTGGTGATGGAACTCTCTGATCTTGGGATCCAGGAATTCAGGAACAAAAGACAGTCCAAGTTCCAGTTCCAGTAGTCTCATTTTTTTGGATTTACCAAGGACAGAGTCAGTGTTTCTTGGTACCTAGTGTTGTGAGGATGGCCAAATGGCAGGAAATCTCTGAAGAGGGGCCTTTCATGAGAAAGCAGGTAGTGGCTCACAGCTGGCTCCTGACAGTTTCATAGAGTTGGCCAAGGAGTCCAAATCTGAGACAGGAGTGGCCATTTCGGGGGAACATAGTATGGCCCATAAGTCAGAGGACACTCTTGATAGTCACAGACCTACTTGGCGGAAGGAGGTGCCTTTGTGGGTGTGGGTGTGTGTTTGTGGTTTTGTTTCATGTTCTGAGAATAGGCAGGGAACGTGGTTTGTTTGGTTTGGAGTGAACTGTTTCTAGTAAGTCGTTTGGCAAGGCGAGTGTTTCTGTGTCTGTGTATCCCACTGTTATCCGTGGTTGTAGACATTAGAAAAGATATTGGATTAATGGATGTGTCCTGTCTAGTAGAAAGCTTCCCATAATTCATCCTGCACAATTTATGAATGGACTGCGGCTTGCCGTATCAATGGGCTACACCTGCTATCTTCCTAAGTTCCTGTTTTCTTCCTGAATTCTGGCCACTCTACAGAATTGGCTCATGTTTTTTTGTGCAAGATATATACCACCTCCAAGCTCTGTGACATGGTCATGTACTGGATAGCTGAAGGGATTGGCGAGCATCGCAGAAAACTCAGAAATCACTGTGACCATTAAAGTCTCAGTGGAGAAACCCTGCTTTGGGCCTTTTGGTTACCTATTTTTCTGTTGCCCTGAATGTCAGGAAGGTCTTTGCCTTAGGCCACACCTTTGTGAAGAAAACAGTTTTCAAATGGAAATGAATGGGCATCACCTGTGGCTCTTTACTTAATTGCTTTGAAAAGGATGTGTCTCATTCAGACCATAGGCCCTGTGTGAGGCTGTTGCTTAGTTTCTCATCACCTGATGGATCTAAAGAAAGATTCCTTGTGTACATCAAAAACCAAAGTGGCAAAAAGAGCAGTCATTGTGAATAAAGTCTCTCGCCTTCCTCTGTAAGGTTCCTGACCTCCATCAAGTGAAAATAGGGATCCTTTGTGTCAAATGAGTTTCTCAAAGCCCTGCAGATTCTATCCCATAGGTGCTTGGGTTTTCTCATGACTCCAATTCACATAAAGAATCTAAAACCCACAGTCAGTTGTTCTCAAATTGGAGAAGCGGAGCAGTATTAATGGCAGGCCTATTTGATCACTTCTGGTTCACAGGAAGGGTGTACAGGCCACCCTGACTTTATTCAAAATGAGGGGCAAGGAAGATTATTTTTGACACTGTCTTGGGCGGAGCCCCTTATGGAAACCTGTAGCCAGAATTAATGGTGAATGTCTATATGGAAGAAGATGTGGGTCATGTGGAAGTGTTTTGGTTTTAATTGTGGTCATTTGTGTGGCAGTTGGAAGTGATGACTGGGTCCACCTTGGCTTGAACTCTGGTGTGATTCCCCTTAAAGACTGAGTTGTGGTACTGACCTTAGAGAAGTATTGCCATGAATTGAGTTGGGATTTTAGGAGGCCACACATGAGATTCAACCTTAAAAACTGAGATCTAGGCCCAGGTTGGCTTTGCACAGAGCACTGGGAATCTCAGCCAGGGCATCACATGATTTTATTCTGAAAGACTTGGCAGCCATAGTTGAGAGTCAAAACACACATGGACCTCACATTGTAGACCTCAATGCGCCTAGCTTCATGTGATCATTGGCCACTCTTTGGGAAGTCTTGCTTATGAGAGTTCTCCAGAGCTTTCTTTGAAATGAGCTTCCTCACCATTTAATGGTTCCTAAATGAAGTGAAACCCACATTGCCTTCAACTTCATCCTTGAAAAATGGCTAGATAAATACCATGAAATTTTTTCTAAAATTTCCATGACCAGGTGGCACTGGTGAACCTTTGGATATCCTGTTGCTGACTATGAGTATACCAGACAGTGCCTGATGGACTGGGTTTCAAGAAAATGGTGTAGAGCAGAGATGCCAGTAATTTGGAGCCTGCTGAGTAGTGGGCGTAGAGCTGTGGTCGGCAGGTGTGTGATAAATCATCTGTGGTGCGGCCATGTGGATCTTCCATTGGCTTCCAAATTGCATGTGACTGACATGGTGCAGCGAGCAGACCCTTATATGTAAAGGCATATTGTTATTTGGAGAGGTTTCAGGGCAATGTTCAGAATCAGGTTGCTATGGTCAAGAGGCAAGCTATTTGGGATAGAACCTTGGTGGGTGCATTCTCCTGCAGACCCTGTCCCACCACACGTGAGAAACTCCCTCCACCACTTTGTCTCAGTTGAACTCCTTGTATTTTGTGAAGCAAATACCAAACTCCCAGTGCAGCAGCAAGAAACACCACAAAATGTGGAGGATGACCAAATGGCTTCACAGTCTACACGGGGAGACTCTTTGCCCCCAGTGACCACAGTTTACCTACAAAGATTGAATTTAGCACTGCTGACTCATGTTCATTGGAACATAAGAAACCATGTCCTCCAGGTCACATAGATGCAGACCCAGCTTTGATGCTCTCATTACAAAGGAATCTAAAGCTCCTGACAACAACATATATTTCAAGTGCCCAACCTCAGAGGCAGTTTCTGAAGAAGTCTTTAGGCCAGAAGAGCTCCATGTTTGTGTAGTGTTTACCCTGTCTCTTACTTTAGGAAACTACTCTACCACCTCCAAGGTTGTGAACTTTTGAGCATATTAAATTCCAGATATGTATTCCCAGATTTTCTAACTCTTCTTCTCTAATGATGTATTTCTTGGGGCGAGGGTAATGTCAAGGCATTGTTCTGGATGAGAGTGAAATATTTCTCCATGTGTTTTTTTTCAATTATTATATTTCATATTATTATTTTATTTTTTAATTGGTTGTTCAAAACATTACAAAGCTCTTGAAATATCATATTTCATACATTAGATTCAAGTGGGTTATGAACTCCCATTTTTATCCTAAATACGGTTTGCAGAATCACATCGATTACACATCCACATTTTTATAATGCCCTATTAGTAACTGTTGTATTCTGTAACTTTTCTATCTTCTACTATCGCCCCTCCCCTCCCATCTTCTCTATCGACCCCATCTACTGTAATACATTTATCTCCTTGTTTATTTTCCCATTTCCCTCACAACCTCTCAAATGTAATTTTGTGTAACAATGAGGATCTCCCTCCATTACCATGCAATTTCCTTTATCTCTCTCTTTCCACCCCCCACCTCATGTTTCTGTTTAATGTTAATCATTTCTTCCTGCTCTTCCTCCCTGCTCTGTTGTTAGTTGCTCTCATTATATCAAAGAAGACATTTGGTATTTGTTTTTTAGGGTTTGGCTAGCTTCACTAAGCATAATCTGCTCTAGTGCCATCCATTTCCCTGCAAATTTAATGATTTTGTCATTTTTTAATGCTGTGTAATACTCAATGGTGTATAAATGCCACATTTTTTTTTATATTTTATTTTTTATTTTTTAAATTTTTTTCATCTTTCATACATTTGATTCATGTGAGATATGCTTTTCCCTTTTTACCCCAAATACAAATTGCAGAATCACATCAGTAATACATTAACAATGTTTACATAATGCCATATTAGTGACCATTGTATTCTGCTGTCTTTCCTATCCCCTACTATCCCCCTCCTCTTCCCTCCCATCTTTCTTCTCTACCTCATCTGTTGTAAGTTCCATTTTCTCCCTCCCCCCCTTTCCCCTCACAACCTCATATATGTGATTTTGTATAACGATGTAGTTTTCCTTCCATTTCCAGGCAATTTCCCTTCCCTCTCCCTTTCCCTACCTTCATTCGTCTCAGTTTAATGTTAATCTATTCCTCATGCTCTTTCCCCCTGTTCAGTTCTTAGTTGCTCTCCTTAAATCAAAGAAGACATTTGGCATTTGTTTTTTAAGGATTGGCTAGCTTTACTTAGCATAATCTGCTGTAATGCCATCCATTTCCCTGCAAATTCCATGATTTTGTCATTTTTTAGTGTTGCATAATACTCCATTGTGTATAGATGCCAGATTTTTTTTTATCCATTCATCTATTGAAAGGCATCTAGGTTGGTTCCACAGTCTAGCTATTGTGAATTGTGCTGCTATGATCATTGATGTGGCTGTATCCCTATAGTATGCTCTTTTAAGGTCCTCAGGGAATAGTCCGAGGAGGGCGATAGCTGGGTCAAGTGGTGGTTCCATTCCCAGCTTTCCCAGGAATCTCCATACTGCTTTCCATACTGGCTGCACCAATTTGCAGTCCCAGCAGCAATGTACAAGTGTACACTTTTACCCACAACCTAGCCAGCACTTATTGTTGTTTGACTTTCTAATGGCTTCCAGTCTTACTGGAGTGAGATGGTATCTTAGGGTGGTTTTGATTTGCATTTCTCTGACTGCTAGAGATGGTGAGCCTTTTTTCATGTACTTATTGATTGATTGTATGTCCTCTACTGAGAAGTGTCTGTTCAGGTCCTTGGCCCATTTGTTGATTGGGTTATTTGTTATCTTATTGTTTAATTTTTTGAGTTCTTTGTATATCCTGGAAATTAGGGCTCTATCTGAAGTGTGGGGAGTAAAGATTTGTTCCCAGGATGTAGGCTCCCTATTTACTTCTCTTATTGTTTCTCTTGCTGTGAAAAAACTTTTTAGTTTAAGTAAGTCCCATTTGTTTATTCTTGTTATTAACTCTTGGGCTATGGGCGTCCTATTAAGGAATTTGGAGCCTGACCCCACAATATGTAGATCAGAGCCAACTTTTTCTTCTATCAGGTGCAGGGTCTCTGATTTGATATCATGCTCCTTAATCCATTTTGAGTTAACTTTTGTGCATGGTGAGAGAAAGGGATTCAGTTTTATTTTGTTGCATATGGATTTCCAATTTTCCCAGCACCATTTGTTGAAGATGTTATCCTTCCTCCATTGCATGTTTTTAGCCCCTTTATCAAATATAATAAAGTTGTAATTTTGTGGATTGGTTTCTGTGTCCTCTATTCTGTACCATTGATCCACCTGCCTGTTTTGGTATCAGTACCACGCTGTTTTTGTTGCTATTGCTCTGTAGTACAGTTTGAACTCTGGTATCGCTATACCTCCAGATTCACACTTCCTGCTCAGAATTGTTTTTGCTATTCTGGGTCTTTTGTTATTCCATATGAATTTCATGATTGCTTTATCTATTTCTACAAGAAATGCCATTGGAATTTTAATTGGCATCACATTAAACCTATAGAGAACTTTGGGAAATATCGCCATTTTGATAATGTTAGTTCTGCCTATCGATGAACAGGGTACATTTTTCCATCTTCTAAGATCTTCTTCTATCTCTCTCTTTAGTGTTCTATTGTTTTCATTGTATAAATCTTTCACCTCTTTTGTTAGGTTGATTCCCAACTAGGGATAACAGGAAGTTACCTCAACTTTGTAAAAGCTATATATGCTAAGCCTCAGGCTAACATCATTGTAAATGGAGAAAAACTGAAGGCATTCCCTCTAAAATCTGGAACTAGACAGGGATGCCCTCTCTCACCACTTCTATTCAATTTAGTTCTTGAAATACTAGCCAGAGCAATCAGACAGACAAAAGAAATTAAAGGCATAAAAATAGGAAAAGAAGAACTTAAATTATCGCTATTTGTGGATGACATGATAATATACTTAACAGACCCAAAAGGGTCTACAAAGAAACCGCTAGAGTTAATAAATGAATTCAGCAAAGTGGCAGGATATAAAATCTACACGCATAAATCAAAGGCATTCCTGTATATCAGCAACAAAACTTCTGAAATGGAAATGAGGAAAACCATTCCATTCACAATAGCCACATTTTTTTTATCCATTCATCTACTGAAGGGCTTCTGGGTTGGTTACACAGTCTAGCAATTGTGAATTGTGCTGCTATGAACATCAATGTGGCAGTGTCCCTGTAATACGCTCTTTTAAGGTCTTCAGGGAATAGTTTGAGAAGGGCAATAGCTGGGTCAAATGGTGGTTCCATTTCCAGCTTTCCCAAGAATCTTGATACTACTTTCCAAATTGGCCGCATCAGTTTGCAGTCCCACCATCAATGTACAAGAGTACCCTTTTCCCCACATCCTCACCAGCACTTGTTTTTGTTTGACTTCATAATGGCTGCCAATCTTACTGGAGTAGGATGGTATCTTAGGGTGGTTTTAATTTGCATTTCTCTGAATGCTAGAGATGGTGAGCATTTTTTTATATACTTACTGATTGATTGTATGTCCTCCTCTGAGAAGTGTCTGTTCAGGTCCTTGACCCATTTGTTGATTGGGTTATTTGTCATCTTATTGTCTAATTTTTTGAGTTCTTGGTATACTCTGGATATTAGGGCTCTATCTGAAGTGTGAGAAGTAAAAATTTGTTCCCATGATTTAGGCTCCCTATTTAACTCTCTCATTTTTTATCCTGCTGAGAAAAAACTTTTTAGTTTAAGTAAGTCCCATTTGATGATTCTTGTTATTAATTCTTCTGCTATGGGTGTCCTGTTAAGAAATTTGGAGCCCGACCCCACATTATGTAGATCGGAGCCAAGTTTTTCTTCTATCAGATGCAGAGTCTCTGATTTGATATCTAGGTCCTTGATCCACTTTGAGTTAACTTTTGTGCATGGCGAGAGGAGGGGATTCAGTTTCATTTTGTTGCATATGGATTTCAATTTTTCCCAACACCATTTGTTGAAGATGCTATATTTCCTCCATTGCATGCTTTTAGCTCCTTTATCATATAACATAGTTGTAGCTTTGTGGATTAGTCTTTGTGTCCTCTATTCTGTACCATTGTTCCCCCCGCATGTTTTGGTACCAGTGCCATGCTGTTTTTGTTACTATTGCTCTGTAGTTTAGTTTAAAGTCTGGTATCGCTATACCGCCTGATACACACTTCCTGCTAAAATTGCTTTTGCTATTCTGGGTCTTATATTTTTCCATATGAACTCCATGATTGCTTTATCTATTTCTACAAGAAATGCCTTTGGGATTTTGATTGGCATTGTATTAAACCTATAGAAAACTTTTGGTAATTTCGCCATTTTGATGATGTTAGTTCTGCCTATCCATGAACAGGGTATATTTTTCCATCTTCTAAGATCTTCTTCTACTTCTCTTTTTAGGGTCCTGTAGTTTTCATTGTATAAGTCTTTCACCTTTTTTGATAGGTTTATTTTCAAGTATTTTATTTTTTTTTTTTTGAGGATATTGTGAATGGAGTGTTTTTCCTCATTTCCGTTTCAGAAGTTTTGTCAAGATATACAGAAATGCTTTTGATTTACGTGTTTTGATTGTATATCCTGCCACTTTGCTGAATTCATTTATTAGTTTTAGTAGGTTTTTTTGTAGACCCTTTTGGGTCTTCTATGTATAGAATCATGTCCCCAGCAAATAGTGAAAATTTATTTTCTTATTTTCCTATTTTTATGCCTTTGATTTCTTTCGTGTGTCTAATTGCTCTGGCCAGTGTTTCGAGAACTATATTGAATAGAAGTGGTGATAGAAGGCATCCCTGTCTTGGTCCAGACTTTAAAGGGAATGCCTTCAATTTTTCTCCATTCAGAATGATGCTAGCCTGAGACTTAGCATAGATAGCTTTTACAATGTCGAGGTAAGTTCCTGTTTTCCCTAGTTTTTCTAATGTTTTGAACATAAAGGGATGCTGTACTTTGTCGAATGCTTTTTCTGCGTCTATCGAGATGATCATATGGTTCTTGTCTTTAAGTCTATTGGTGTGATGAATAGCATTTATTGATTTCTGTATATTGAACCATCCTTGCACCCGAGGCATGAATCCTACTTGATGTACTTTGTATTCGATTCGCCAGAATTTAATTGAGGATTTTTTCATCTTGGTTCGTCAGATATATTGGTCTGTAGTTCTCTTTCTTTGAGGTGTCTTTTTGTGGTTTCAGAATTAGGGTGATGCTGGCCTCATAGAATGAATTTGGCATAGCTCCCTCTTTTTCTATTTCCTGAAATAACTTGAAAAGTATTGGTATTAATTCTTCTTTAAATGTTTTGTAAAACTCCGCTTTATTGCCATCTGTTCCTGGGCTTTTCTTGGTTGGTAGTCTTTTGATTGCTTCTTCTATTCCATCCATTGATATTGGTCGGTTTAAATTGTGTGTATCCTCCTGACTCAGTCTGGTCAAATCATATGACTTAAGAAATTTACCGATGTCTTCACTATTTTCTGATTTATTGGAATATAGGTTCTCAAAATAATTTCTAATTGTCTTCTGTATTTCTGTAGCATCTGTTGTGATATTGCCTTTTTCATCCCATATGTTAGTAATTTGAGTTCTCTCTTTTCTTCTCGTCATTAGCATGGCTAAGGGTCTGTCGAACATATTTATTTTTTTGAAGAACCACCTTTTAGTTTTGTTAATTTTTTCAATAGTTTTTTTTGTTTCAATTTCGTTGATTTCCGCTCTGATTTCAATTATTTCTTGCCATCTGCTACATTTGCTGTTGTTTTGCTCTTCCTTTTCTAGGGCTTTGAGATGAAGTGTGAGCTCATTTATTTGTTGGTTTTTCCTTTTTTTCAGGAATGACATCCAGGTGATGAATTTCCCTCTTAAAACTGCTTTCATTGTGTCCCATAGATTTCGATATGTTGTGTCTGTAATTTCATTTATCTCTAAGAATTTTTTGATTTCCTCTTTTATGTCTTCTGTAACCAATTGATCATTCTCTAACATATTGTTCATTTTTCATGTGATGTAGAATTTTCCCTTCCTTCTTTTATCATTGATTTCCTGTTTCATTCCATTATGATCAGATAAAATGCATGGTATTATCTCCAGACCTTTATATTTACTGAGTGTTGCCCTATGGCATAATATATGGTCTATTTTTGAGAAGGATCCAAGTGCTGCTGAGAAAAAAGTACATCCACTTGATGATGGTTGACATATTCTATATATGTCAGTTACATCTTGGTTATTGTTTGTGATATTGAGTTCTATAGTTTCTTTATTCAACTTTTGTTTGGAGGATCTTTCAAATGGTGAGAGATGTGTGTTGAAGTCACCCATAATTATTGTGTTGTGGTCTATTTGCTTCTTGAACTTGAGGAGAATTTGTTTTATGAACATGGTAGCACCATTATTTGGTGTGTAAATATTGATAATTGTTATGTCTTGTTGGTGAATGGTTCCTTTTAACAGTATATAATGTCCTTCCTTATCCCTTTTGATTAACTTAGTCTTGAAGTCGATTTTATTCAATATGAGGATGGCCACCCCTGCTTGCTTACGAGGATCTTGTTCATGGTATATTTTTTCCCAACCTTTCACCTTCATCCTGTGTGTCTTTTCATTTCAGATGTGTCTCCTGGAGGCAACATATTGTTGGATTTGTTTATTTAATCCAAGTTACCAGCCTATGTCGCTTTATTGGAGAGTTTAAGCCATTAACATTTAGAGTTACTATTGATGTATGGTTTGTACTGCCAGCCATGTTTGATTACTTATCTTTTTTTTAAATTTAGTTTGTTTCTCCATGATTAGCTTTCACCCCGCCTCTGTCATTACCAAGGTACTTCTCACCGATGGTTTTGTTTGTTGTTTTTCATTTCTCCCTTGTGTAGTGTTATGCTCAAGGCCCTTTGTAATGCTGGTTTTCGGGCTGCAAATTCTTTTAGCTTTTGTTTATGATGAAAGATTTTTATTTCGTTGTCGGACCTGAAGCTTAATTTTGCTGGATACAGAATTCTTGGTTGGCATCCATTGTCTTTCAGTGTTTGAAATACGTTTTTCCAGGATCTTCTCGCTTTCAGCGTCTGTGATGAAATATCCGTTGTTAACCTTATTGGTTTACCACTGAATGTAATCTGCCTCCATTCTCTTGTAGCTTTTATTATTTTCTCTTTGTTCTGTATATTGGATATCTTTATAACAATGTGTCTTGGCAGTGGTCTACTGTGATTTTGTGTGCTTGGTGTCCTGTATGCATCTGTAATTTGTATATCCGTTTCCTTTTTTATTTCTGGAAAGTTTTCTGTAATTATTTCATTCAGCAGGTTTCTCATTCCCTTGGTTTGAATCTCTGTACCTTCCTCTATCCCGATGACTCGTAAGTTTGTTTTTTTTATGTTATCCCATATCTCTTGAATGTTTTTCTCATGATTTTTTACCAGCCTTTCTTAGTTGGCTAGACTCGTTTCAAGATGATATATTTTGTCTTCATTATCTGATGTCTGGCTTCTACTTGCTCCACTCTGTTAGTGATACTCTCAATTGAGTTTTTAATTTGGTTTAACATTTCCTTCATTTCTAGAATTATTGTTCGATTTTTTTATAATCTCAA
This sequence comes from Callospermophilus lateralis, assembly GCF_048772815.1. Lineage (NCBI taxonomy): Eukaryota > Metazoa > Chordata > Mammalia > Rodentia > Sciuridae > Callospermophilus > Callospermophilus lateralis. The sequence continues at coordinate 542,649 of NW_027513126.1, forward strand.
TCTCCTGATAAAGATGCTTAACTTCTTCTTTTATCTGTTTATGTAATTCATTTTCAATGTTTTCTTTGACTGTTTGGATTTTCTGTCGTGTATCCTCTTTAAGGATCCATTCCATCTGTCTAAGGTATTGCTTGAGTTCTTTATATGATCATTTTTCTGATGACTCTAGGTCCTCCTGAATATTTAGGGTGTCCTTCATTGTTTGCACTCCTTTTCTTTCTTGCTTGTTTATGCTGCTCATGTTACTTCTTTGTCTGTTTGACTGCTGAATTACTGTTTACTCTTATAAATTTATATGATGCTTGGGAGGAAAGATTTTAGAAGGCAAGGGAAGAAGTCACTAAAGAGAATGAGAGTAGGCAGGTAGAATTCAAGAAAAAGGAAAAAACAAAATGGAACAGAAATGAAAAGACAATAGAAAAAATAGAAAATAAATAAAGAAAATGAATTTTTTTAAAAAAAATGATAATGATAATATAAAATTAAAATTAAAATTTTTTAAAATAATAACAAAATAAAAAATTAAAAAAATTAAAATCATTTTAAAAAAGTTATAGAACAGAAACAAAAAATGAAAATGGAAGAAAGCAAAAACAAAACAAAAACAAAACAAAAAACCCAAATAAAAATAATAATAATAATAATAAATGCAGTCATAGATTTCAATAAACTTCTTTTCTAGTACTTGGAGCTGTGCCTACTGGGCCAAGCTTCTCTTCTCAACAGGTGGGAACCAATCACTGTGCAGTAGCTCTTACTCCCAGACTGGGTGGGTGTCCAATCCTGAGTGCCTAGGGCCTTCTCTTGTGTTTCCTCAAGCCAGGCCGTGCTCACCTATGACACTCACCACAATACTGGCTACATTCCAGGTCTGCTGCTCCTAGGAGCTCTGTTTTCATGAACGCCTGGGCACACTCTCCCTGTTTGTCTCCCTCAGACCCTAAGTTTGTAGAGCTTGGGCATGAGAACCCACAGCGAATTTGCCCTTCGGAAGCCAAAGCCCGGAAGCTGGAACAAGAGACCTCAGTTGTCAGCACTGGTGGGAGCGGTGGCCTGGAGGACTGCGCCACGAGTCCCGTGCCACTCCTAATTCCCTCGGTCTGGATATCGCGCTCAAGGGACAGCTTGGAGTGGCCCTTAAGTTTTCCCCACAAGTTCGCAAATTCATAGAAATTTGTTTCACTTTCAATCACTTCTTGGTTCAGGACACATGTATTTTTCCATGTTTCTTGACAGGTCTTTTCATGGGACTTCTTTCCAAACACATTATTTTCAATTTCCATAATAACTTTTGAAGCAAAACTCACATAAACTTCATGATAAATTATAACTCTGATATTACCATTAGATGTATAACTGGTTGAAATTAATGATTGCATACCAATACAGGATTTCTTATATATTTTCAGATAAAAATTCAATACATTATTTAAAGTGGAATGAGTTATATTATTTATTCACAGTATGGTCTATTCATGCATTATCTCTATATTCATAGATGCAGTGTACACTTCTTTGTACCTCCAATAATAATTTATATGTCTTCAAAATATGGCTCTCTGAAATGGGGGGAAAAATACTCATGTCACCTGATCTACTTATACATTTAATCACAGAAATATTCGGAATACAAAATGCAAAGGTCACACTTATGTTTGTACCAAAGCCTAAATGGAAACTAAACATGGATTACTAAAAACATCCATGTTCAGTTTGCCTTATGCTCTCAAATGTCAATCCTATGGTGACTACATATTTGTTTCTTCTTAGATTATATATTCAAACTCAACCCTACTGAAAAAGTCTAATCCTATTCCTCACTTTATACATTGCCTGATTTCATAATGACTCTATTGCTATCTGTTTCCTACATGTTTTCCCTAGTTTGTAATTGTGACTGACTCTTCACATGCACTGACATTTACATTCACACTCTAATCGATAACCTATTGCTAATAAACTTTTGTTCCTAATCCTATACTCACTCTTCTTTGTAAACCTACCGACTATCTTCCTAATCCTACCAACTATCCTTTTTTGAATGGATGTTCTCTTCTACATTCAATCATGCAAGGTACAAGGTCTTATGCCATTATATATTGATTTATCTGAGACCTCTGTGCAGAATGTAATTCAATCCTAAGTATCACAATCAAGGGTCCAATGCCCTTCTGGGCTTCAAATGTTACCTAGATTTCTGGTTTCATACTTATATTTCACATATATATTATTGTAAATATCACAGTTTCAAATACCATTATTCATTCTGCAGAATGATTCCTAAACCAAATCCAACATGTTATTGACCCTAAAGATACACTGTTCCTTCAATCTAACTTTACAGAAGAACAGGGACAGAGTTGGTCTTACAATACAGGAATGTAGGGGATCTTCCACGTGCTGAGAACCTCAAAGGTCCATGCAGACATGATCCCTGGAAAAGAGGTAGGCAGCTTGAAGGACCTGAGAGAGCAAAAGTCATCTTGCAAGGCAAACAACCTTGTAAGGATGAAGGGGTGTGTCTGAATCAGCCACTTTCTTCTTAATGTAGAGAAGATGGACCAAACCAGGCCTGTGTGGAGAGCTGTTCCCGGGTGCCTATGGTTGATATACCATTCTAACTTGTGACAGTGTCACAAGAAGTAGGGGCAGCCTCCATCTCATGGGATCTTTGGAAGCAACTGTTAGGACAAAGTGTTTGCCAAGGCATTGACCTCATTCAGTTCCAGAAGGAAGTGGCCTACCTTACTTCTTTGGTGATGGAACTCTCTGAACTTGGGATCCAGGAAGCCAGGCACCCAGAGCCAGTCCCAGGCCCAGTCTTAGTGGGCTCACTTGTTTAGTTTTACCAATGACAGATTCTGTCTTTCTTGGTACCTACTGATGTGAGGATGGAAAAATGCCAGGAGAGCTCTGAAGACAGGCCTTTCCTTAGTAAGTAGGTAGTGGCTCACCGCTGGCTCCTAACAACTTCACAGAGTTGGCCAAGGAGACCAGATCTGACACAGTACAGGCCATTTCGGGGGAACATAGTATGGCCCACCAGTCAGAGGACACTCGGGATAGTCACAGACCTACTTGGGAAAAGGAGGTGCCTTTGTGAATGTGGGTGTGAGTTTGTGGTTTTGTCTCATTTTCTGAGAATAGGTAGGAAACCTGGTATTTCTGGTTTGCAGTGGACTGTTTCTAGATAGTTGTTTGACAAGGCGAGTATTTCTATGTCTGTGTATACCACTGTGTCCATGGTTGTAGACATTAGAAGAGAGAATGCATCAATGTATGTGTCCTGTCTAGTAGAAAGCTGCCCAGAATTCATCCTTCCCAATTTATGACTGGACTGCAGGTTGCCTTATCAATGGGCAACACCTACTATCTTCCTAAGTTCCAGATTTCTTTCTGAATTCTTGCCAATCTGCAGAATAGTCTCATGGTTTTGTGTCCAAGATAGGTACCACCCCAAGCTCTGTCACATGGCCATGTACTGAATAGCTGAAAGTAATGGCGAGCATCTTAGAAAACTCAGATATCAGTGTGACCAGGTAAGTCTCAGTGGAGAAACCATCCTTTGTGCCTTTTGCTTACCTATTTTTCTGTTTCACTGAATGACAGGAAGCTCTTTGCCTCAGGCCACCCCTTTGTGAAGCACGAAGAAATCAGTTTTCATATGGAAATGAATATGCATCGCCTGTGGCTCTTTGCTTAATTGCTTTGAAAAGGATGTGTCTGAATCAGCCTCTTGGCCCTGTGTGAGGCTGTGGCTTAGATTCTCAGCACCTGATGGATCTAAAGAAAGATCCCATGTGTGCATCCAAAAAAAAAAATGGCAAAAATCAGTCATTGTGGATGATGTCTCTCTCCTTCCTCTATTAGGTTGCAGACATCCATCAAGTGAGTATAGGGATCCTTTGGGTCAGATGAGTTCTTCAAAGCCATGCAGAGGTGCTTGGGTTTTCTCATGATTCCAATTCACATAAAGAATCGGAACCCCACAGTCAGTAGGCCTCAAATTGGAGAAGCAGAGCAGTTGTAATGGCAGGCCTATTTGATCACTCCTGGTTCACAGGAATGGTGTCCAGGCCACCCTGACATTAGGCAATTGAGGGCCAAGGGATCTTATTTTGGACACTCTCTTTCACTGCACCCCTCATGGAAATCTCTAGCCAGAGGTTATAATGACGGTCTATGTGGAAGAAGATGAGGGCCATGTGGGAATGTTTTAATTTTAATTTAGGTCATCTGTGTGGCAGATGGAAGAGATGACTGGGTCCACCTGGGCTTGAACTCTGGTGTAATGCTCTTTAGAGACTGAGTTCTAGAACTGACCTCAGAGAACTATTGCCATGAATTGTGTTGGGATTTTAGGTGGCCACGCTTGAGAGTCCCACTTGGAAACTGAGATCTAGGCCAAGGGTGTCTTTCCACAGAGCACTGGGAATCTCAGCCAGGATATCACATGATTTTATTCTGAACAACTGGGAACCCATAGTTGAGAGTCAAAACACACATGGACTTCACATTGTAGACATCAATGGTCCTGGCTTCGTGTGACCTTTTGACCACTATTTGGGATGCCTTGCCTTTGATTGTTCTCCAGAGCTTTAATTGAAATGAGCTTCCTCAACATTTAATGGTTCCTGAATGAATTGAAACCCACAGTGCCTACAACTTCTTCCTTGAATAATGGCTAGATAAATACCATGAAATTTTTGAAATTCCCATGACCAGGTGGCACTGGAAAACCTTTGGATGTCCTGATGCTGATCATGAGTATACCAGACAGTGACTTGATTGACAGGGTTTCATAAAAATGGTGTTGAACAGAGATGCCAGTTAGTTGTCGCCTGCTGATTATTGGGCCTAGAGCAGTGGTGGGCAGGTGTGTGACAAAACATCTGTGGTGGGGCCATGTGGATATGCCATTGGCTTCCAAATGTCTTGTGACTGATTTGGTTACAGCCAACAGACCCAATAGGTAGAGACATCTTGTTATATGGAGAGATTTCAGGGAAATGTTCAGAATCAGGTTGCTATGGTCAATGGGGCAAGCTATGTGGGATAGAAGCCTGTTTATTGCATTCTCCTGCAAACCCTCACCCACCACACGTGACAGAACTCCCTCCAGCAATGTGTCCCAGTTGAACTCCTTTATTTCGTGAAGCAAATACCAAACTCCCGGTGCAGCAGCAAGAAACACCACGAAAAGTGGAGGTTGACCAAATGTCTTCCCAGTTAACACAGGGAGACACTTAGCCACAGTGACCACAGATAGCTACAAAGAGAGAAATCAGCACTGCTGCCACATGTTCATTGGAAAATAATAAACCATGTCTTAAAGGTCACATATATGTAGAACCAGCTTTGATGGTCTCTCTACAAAGGAACTAAATCTCCTGACAACAACAAATATTTCAAGTGCCCAACCTCAGAGGCAGTTACTCAGGAATTCTTTCGGCCAGCCGAGCTCCATGTTTGAGGAGTGTTTACCTTTTTCCTTACTTTTTTGAACTCTGCTACCACCTCCAAGGTTGTGAACTCCTGAGCATATTCCATTCCAGATATGTATTCACAGATTTTCTAACTCTTCTCCTCTAACTGTGTCTTACTTTGGTAAAAAGTAATGTCAAGGCATTGTTCTGGATGAGAGTGGGAAGATTTTTGGGTAGCACATATTTGCATAGCATTTGATTCATTTTTCAATTTTCCCTTCAAAACACCGAATCTCTGACCCTAACCCATACCCAACTAGACTCTGACTACTAATCCTAATATGATAGAGAAAAATAACAAAAAAAAAAAAACCAGAAAAGAAGTACAAGCAGTTCAGAGGAGGCAAGGTGTATACTTGGACTTGCCTTTTGCATTATATAGGGTAGGAGTTATAAATCTTGCCAATTTTTTTTGAAATAGTTCTCCATGTGTTTTTAAATTTAACAAATATGTGAATTCCTTTCTCCCTTTCTCTGTAGCCTATTAACCACATGTATTTTTATATGCACATGTAGAATTCTACCTGGTACCACACGTACATTCTTGTGAGGTAGTTGACTTGGCAGATACAAATTGTGAGAAGTGATCACTCCTCGTAAACGCTGTTGGAACTGAAATTTCAAACTATGGGTGAACTTCCTAGTTGAACAACATTATACATAAATCCATGTTCAGTAAAATGAATATTTTTGGATCTGTGGATGATATATATTTCATGATGAATTTTGACTGGCATATATATTGCTAGTTTTTAATGTCTCTCTCTCTCTCTCTCTCTCTCTCTCTCTCTATATATATATATATATATATATATATATATATATATATATATATATATATATATTCTCCAGATTTTTCAAAATATGTAATATATGTGACTTATTTTACACTCCCTAAATTCATTCATATTCATGTGTGTGGATTTATAATCAACTTTTCACAAGATTATTCTCCAAAATATTCATCCACCTGAAATACATATTTGTTTCCTAGTACTGACAACTAACTTCAGTGAATGGTGTATACAAATCCTAATATTTCTACAGTAACTTATCCAGTTTAACATCAATGCAAGTATATTCCTATGGGACATGATGTGTATTTTGACGTTCATATTTATTCAACAGTGGAACATTACTATTTCTTCAGTTTATGCACATCATAGTATATGTATTTCATCCAAAAGTTGAAAAATGTATAGGAATTTGTTTCACTTTCAATCACTTCCTGCTTCTGAACACATGTATTCCTTCAGGTTTCTTTACTGGTCTTTTAATGAGACTTCTGTCCAAACACATTATTTTCGATTTCCATAATCAATTTTGAAGCAAAACTCACATACTCTTCATGAAAATCCTTATCCTAATATTATCATTAGATGTATAACTGGTTGTAATGAATGTCTGTATATAAACATTTAATTTTCTGTATATTTTCAGATATCAATTCAAACCATTATTTATACTGGAACGAGTAATATGTTTTATTCAGAGTATGTTCTATCCATGCATTATCTGTATATTCATAGAAACAGGGTACACCTCTTTGTACCCCCAATACTAATTTATACGTCTTCTAAATATTGCTCCCAGAAATGGTGGAAGATATACTCATGTCACCTGATCTACATATACATTTTTTCACAGTAATATTATGGACACAAAATGCAAAGGTCACACTTATGATTGTACCAAAGCCTAAATGGAAAGTGAGCATGGATTAGGAATAACAACCATGTCCAGGTTGCCTAATGCTCTCAAATATCAATCCAATTGGTGACTACATATTTGTTTCTTTCTAAGTTTATATATTCAACCTCAACCCTATTGAAAATGTCTAATCCTATCACTCACATTATACTCTGCCTGGTTTCCTTTTGTCTCAATTGATATTTGCTTTCCTACATATTTTCTCCAGTTCATCATTGTGAATGACTCTTCACATGTGCTGACATTTACATTCACTCTCTACCCGAAACCCTATTGCTAAAAATCTTTTGGTCCAAATCTTATACTCACTCTTCTTTCTAAACCTACTGACTATCTTCCTAATCCTACCGACTATCCCTTTTTGACTGGATGTTCTCTTCGACATTCAATCATCCAAGGTAAAGGTCCTATGCCATTGTATAGCGATTTATCAGAGACATCTTTGCAGAACATAAATCAAAGCTAAGTATCCTACACAAGAGCCCAATACACTTCTGGGCTTCAAAACTTACATAGATTTGGGTTTACAAACTTATATTTCACCTATATATTCTTTTAAATATCCCAGGTTTCCAACAACATTATTCATCCCGAAGAATGATTCCAAACCCAAATTGAACCTCTTATTAACCCTAACCATATGCTATTCCCTCAATCCAACTTTACAGAAGAGCAGGGACAGTGTTGGTCTTACAATACAGGAATGTTGGGGATCTTCCACCTGCTGAGAACCTCAAGGGTCAATGAAGGAATCATCCTTGGAGAAGTTGTAGGCAGCTATGTAGTACCAAAGAGAGTAAAACTCTACTTACATTGTAAAGAACCTGGACAGGATGAAAGGATGTGTCTGAATCAGCCTCTCTCTTTTTTTTTAAAGAGACAATGGAGGGAGGGGGAGAGAGAGAGAGAGAGAGAGAGAGAGAGAGAGAGAGAGAGAATGAATTTTTAAATATTTATTTTTTAGTTTTTCGGCAGGCACAACATCTTTGTTTTTATGTGGTGCTGAGGCTCGAACCCGGGCCACACACATGCCAGGTGAGCGAGCTACCTCTTGAGTCACATCCCCAGCCCAGTCTCTCTTCTTAATGTAGAGAGGATGGACCAAAGCAAGCCTGTATGGAGAGAAGTTCCCCAGTGCCTATGGTTGATATACCATTCTAAATTGTGACAGTGTCACAGAAAGTAGGAACAGCCTCCATCTCATGGGACCCTTGGCAGCATCTGTTAGGACAAAGAGGTTGCCAAGGCAGCGACCTCATTCATTTCATGAAGAAAGTGACTTCACCTCACTTACTTGGTGATGGAACTCTCTGAACTTGGGATCCAGGAAGCCAGGCATCCAGAGTCTGTCCCAGTCACAGTCCCAGTGCGATCACTTGTTTGGTTTTACCAAAGGCAGAGAGAGTCTTTTTTGGTACCTACTGATGTGAGAATGGCCAAATGCCAGGACAGCTCTGAAGAGGGTCCTTTCCAAAGAAAGCAGGTAATCGCTCATCGCTGGCTCCTGACAACTTCACAGATTTGGCCATGGAGACCTGATCAGAGACAGGGCAGGCCAGTTCGGGGTAACAATATGGTCCACAGTCAGAGGAAACTCCGCATAGTCACAGACATATTGGGGGAAGGAAGTGCCTTTGTGGGTGTGGGTGTGAGTTTGTGGTTTTGTCTCATGTTCTGAGAACAGGTAGGAAAGGCGGTTTGTTTGGTTTGGAGTGGACTGTTTCTAAAAAGTCGTTTGACAAGGTGAGTGTTTCTATGTCTGTGTATCTCACTGTGTCCATGGTTGTAGACATGAGAAAAGAGAATGCATCAATGGAAATGTCCTGTCTAGAAGAAAGCTTTTCAGCATTCATCCTACCCAATTTATGACTGGACTGCAGATTGCCTTATCAATAGGCAAACCCTACTATCTTCCTAAGTTCCTGTTTTCTTCCTAAATTCTGGCCACTACCCAGAATAGGGTCATGGTTTTATGTCCACGATATGTATCACCTCCAAGGTCTCTGACATGACCATGTAGTGGATAGCTGAATGGAATGGCGAGCATCTCAGGAAACTCAATTATCAGTGTGACCAGGAAAGTCTCAGTGGAAAAACACTGTTTTGGGCCTTCTGGTTACCTATTTTTCTGTTGCCCTGAATGTCAGGAAGGTCTTTGCTTCAGGCCACTCCTTTGTGAAGCCTGAAGAAAACAGTTTTTAAATGGAAATAAATGGGCATCACCTGTGGTGCTTTGCTTAATTGCTTTCGAAAGGGATGTGTCTGAATCAGCCACTTGGCTCTGGGTCAGGCTATGGATTATATTCTGAGCACCTGATGGATATAAAGAAAGTTCCCATGTGTGTATCCAAAACCAAAATGGTAAAAATATCAGTCATTGTGGATGAAGTTCCTCTGTTAGGTTCCTGACCTCCATTAAGTGAGAATAGGGATCTTTTGGATCAAATGAGTTCTTTGAACTCCTGCAGAAGTGCTTGGGTTCTCTCATGATGCCAAATCACATAAAGAATCTATACCTGACAGTCAGTAGGCCTCAAATTGGAGAAGCAGAGCAGTATTAATGGCAGGCCTATTTGATCACTCCTGGTTCACAGGAAGGGTGTCCAGACCACCCTGACTTTAGGCAAATGAGGGCCAAGGGTGCTTATTTTGGACAGTGTCTTGGGATGCGCCCCTCATGGAAACCTCCAGCAAGAGTTTATAATGAGTGTCTATATGGAAGAAGATGAGGGTCATGTGGGAATGTTTTGGTTTCAATTGTGGTCATTTGTGTGGTGGTTGGAAGAGATGACTGGGTCCACATGGGCTTGAACTCTGGTGTGATTCCCCTTCGAGACTGAGTTCTGGAACTGACCTCAGAAAGTATTGCCATTAATTGTGTTGAGATTGTAGGAGGCCACACATGAGAGTCACCCTTGAAACCTGAGATTGGGCCCTGGGTGGCTTTCCACAGAGCACTGAGAATCTCAGCCAGGATATCACATGATTTTATTCTGAAAAACTTGGCAGCCATAGTTAAGAGTCAAAACACACATAGACCTCACATTTTAGACCTCAATGGGCCTGTCTTCATGTGACATTTTGACCACTCTTTAGGAAGCCTTGCCTGTGAGAGTTCTCCAGAGCTTTCATTGAAATGAGCTTCCTCACCATTTAATGATTCTTGGATGAATGGAAACCCCAAAGTGCCTCCAACTTCATTCTTGAAAAATTGATAGATAAAACCATGAAATTTTTGAAATTCTCAATGACCAGGTGGCACTGGAGAACCACTGGATGTCCTATTGCTACTCATGAGTGTACCAGACAGTGCCTTGATTGACTGTGTTTCATAAAAATGGTGTAGAACAGAGATGCCAGTAAGTTGGAGCCTGCTGAGTGGTGGGCCTAGAGCAGTGGTGTGCAGGTGTCTGATAATACATTTGTGGTGTGGCCATGTGGGTCTGTCATTGGCTTCCAAATGGCTTGTGACTGACTTGGTGCAGCCAGCAGAAAATTATATGAAATGGCATCTGGTTATATGGAGAGGTTTCAGGGGCATGTTCAGAATTAGGTTGCTATGGTCAATGGGGCAAGCAATGTGAGATAGAAGCCTGGTTGGTGCATTCTCCTGAAGACCCTGACCTACCACAACTTACAGGACTCCCACCAGCACTGTGTCCCATTTAAAATACTTGTATGATGTGAAGCAAATACAAAACACCCAGTGCAGCAGCAAGAAACACCACGAAAATTGGAGGATGACCAAATGGCTTCAAAGTCCACACAGGGAGACACTTAGCCCCCAGTGGCCACAGTTTATCTACAAAGAGAGAATTCATCACTGCTGCCTCATGTTCATTGGAAAATAAGAAACCACATCCTCCAGGTCACATAGTTGCAGACCCAGCTTTGATGGTCTCCGTACACAGGGAGCTAAAACTCCTGAAAACAACATATACTTCAAGTGCCCAACCTCAGAGGCAGTTTCTCAAGAAGTCTTTAGGCCAGCATAGCTCCATGTTTGTGGAGTGTTTACACTGTCCCTTACTTTTGGAAGCTCCTCTACAACCTCCAAGGTTGTGAACTCCTAAACATTTTCCATTCCAGATATGTATTCACAGATTTTGTAACTGTTCTCTTCTAATTGTGTCTTACTAAGGGTGAAGATAATGTCAAGGCATTGTTCTGGATGAAAGTGGAAATTTTTTGTAGCACATATTTGCATACACATTGGATTCATTTTCCTATTTTCCATTTGAAATACTGAATATCTGACACTAACCCATACCCTACTAGACTCTTACTACTAATCCTAATATGATGGAGTAAAACAACCCAAACAGAATAGAAATACAAGCATTTCAGAGGAGGCATGGTGTATAGTTAGACTTGGCTTTTGCATGATAAAGTGTAGGTGTTATAAATCTAGTCAATTTTTAATTGAAATAGTTCCATGGGTTTTTAACAAATATGTGAATTCCTGTCTCCCTTTCTCTGTAGCCTAGTCAGCACATGTATTTTTATATACAAATATAGAATTCTACCTGGTACCACACGTAAATTCTTGTGAGGTGGCTGACTTGGCAGATAGATATTGTGAGAAGAGATCACTCCTCCTAAACGCGGTTGGAATGTGGATACATGTGGATGACATGTATTTCATGGTGAATTTCGATTGGCATATGTATTGCTAATTTTTAATGTCTGTGTGTGTGTGTGTGTGTGTGTGTGTGTGTGTGTTTGTATGTGTGTGTATATATACACACACTCTAAATTTTTCTAAAATATTAAATATATGTGTCTTATTATACACTCCCTAAATTCATTCATATTCATGTAGGTGGATTTATAGCTAACATTTCACAAGATTATTCACGGAAATATTCATCCACCTGAAATACATATTTTTTTTCCTAGAAATGAAAACTAATTTCAGTGAATGGTGGATACAAATCCTAATATTTCTACAATTATTGATCCAGTTTCTCATCAATGCAAGTAGATTCCTATGGGACATAATGTGTATTTTGATGTTCATTCTTATACACCACTGGTATGTTACAATTTCTTCACTTTATGCACATTCTAGGATATATATTTCATCCATACGTTAGCAAAATTATAAGCATTTGTTTCACTGTCAATCATTTTCTGCTTTAGAACACATGTAATCCTCCATGTCTCTTGACTGGTTTTTCATGAGACTTCATTCCAAAAATATTATTTTCAATTTCCATAATCATATTTGAAGCAAAACTCACACACCCTTCATGATAAACCATAACCCTAATATTACTATTAGATGTATAACTGGTTGGAATGAATGATTGTATATCAATATAAAATTTCTTATATATTTTCAGATATCAAATCAATCCATTAATTAAAGTGGAACCCGTTATATTATTTATTCACACTATTGTCTATTCATGCATTGTCTCTATATTCATAGACAAAGGGTATACCTCTTTGTAAACCCAATAATAATTTATACGTCTTCAAAATATTTCTCCCAGAAATGGTGGAAGAAATATTCATGTCATCTGATCTACATATACATTTTATCACAGTAATATTCTGGACACAAAAAGAAAAGGTCACACTTATCTTTGCACCAAAGCCTAAATGTAAAGTGAACATGGATTTCTAAAACCATCCATGTCAAGTTTGCCTTATGCTCTCAAAAGTCAATCCTATTTGTGACAACATATTTGTTTCTTCCTACGATTATATATTCAAACTCAACCCTGCTGAAAATATCTAATCCTATCTCTCAATTTATACTTTTTCTGATTTCATAATGTCTCTATTTATATCAGCTTTCCTACATACTTTCCCCAGTTCATCATTGTGACTGACTCTTCAATCGTGCTGACATTTACATTCACACTCTAATCGAAACCCCATTGCTAAGGAACTTTTGTTCCAAATCCAATACTCACTCTTCTTCCTAAACCTACAGACTATCTTCCTAATAATACCCATTATCCCTGTTTGACTGGATGTTCTCTTATACATTAAATAATCCAAGGTACAGGGTCTTATACCATTGTATATCGATCTATCTCAGACATCTGAGCAGAACATAATTCAACGCTAAGTATCACAATCAAGGGCCCATTCCCATTCTGCGCTTCAAGTCTTACTTAGATTTCGGTTTTCATACATATATTTCACCTAAATATACTTATAAATGTAGCAGGTTCCCAATAAAATTATTCATCCAGCAGAATGATTCCTAATCCAAATCGAACATATTATTAACCCTAATCATACACTGTTCCCTCAATCTAACTTTACAGAAGAGCAGGGACGAAGTTGGTCTTACAATACAGGAAGGTAGGGGATCTTCCACCTCCTGAGAACCTCAAGGTCCATGCAGATATGATCCCTGGAGAAGATGTAGGCAACTATGAAGGACCTGAGAGAGCAAAAGTCAGCTTCCATGGCAAACAACCTGGTCAGGACAAAGGGTTGTTTATGAATCAGCCTCTCTCTTCTTAATGCAGAGAAAATGGACGAAACCAGGTTAGTGTGGAGAGCTGTTCCTGGGTGCCAATGGTTGATATACCATTATACCTTGTGAAAGTGTCAAAGGAAGTAGGGACAGCATCCAACTCATGGTAGTCTTGGAAGCAACTGTTAGGACAAAGTGGTTACCAAGGCAGTGATCTGATTCAGTTCCTTAAGGAAGTGACCTCACCTCACTTCTTCGTTGATGGAACTCTCTGAACTTGGTATCCAAGAAGCCAAGCACCAAGAGGCAGTCCCAGTCCCAGTGGTCTCACTTGTTTTGATTTACCAAGGACAGAGTCAGTCATTCTTGGTACCTACTGATGTGAGGACGGCCAAAAGCCAGGAAAGCTCTGAAGAGGGGCTTTTCCTGAGAAAGCAGGTAGTGGCTCACTGCTGGCTCCTGACAACTTCACAGAGTTGGCCAAGGAGACCAGATTTGAGACAGGACAGGACATTTCATTGGAACATAGTATGGCCCTCCAGTCAGAGGAAACTCCGGATAGTCACAGACCTACTTGGGGGAAGGAGGTGTCTTTGTGGGTGTGGGTGTGGGTTTGTGGTTTTGTCTCATATTCTGAGAATAGGCAGGAATGGCGGTTTGTTTGGTTTGGAGGAAACTGTTTCTAGTAAGTCATTCGACAAGGCGAGTGTTTCTATGTCTGTGTATACCACTGTGTCCCTGGTTGTAGACATTAGAAAAGAAAATGCATCAATGGGTGAGTCCTGTCTAGTAGAAAGCTTCCCACCTTTCATCCTGCCCAATTTATGAATGGACTGCGGCTTGACTTATCGATGGGGAACACCTGCTAACTTCTAAAGTTCCTGTTTTCTGCCTGAATTGTGGGCACTCTCCAGAATAGGCTCATGGTTTTGTGTCCAAGATATGTACCACCTCAAATCTCTGTGACATGGCCATGTACTGGATAGCTGAAGGGAATGGCGAGCATCTCAGAAAACTCAGATATCAGTGTGACCAGGAATGTCTCAGTGGAGAAACCCTGCTTTGGACACTTTGCTTACCTATTCTTCTGTTGCCCTGAATGTGAGGAAGGTCTTTGCCTCAGGCCACCCCTTTGTGAAGCCTGAAGAAAACAGTTTTCAAATAGAAATGTATGGGCATCACCTGTGGCTATTTGCTTAATTGCTTTGGAAAAAGATGTGTCTGAATCAGCCTCTTGGCCCTGTGTGAGGCTGTGGCTTAAATTCTCAGCACCTAATGGATCTAAAGAAAGATCCCATGTGTGCATACAAAACCAAAATGGCCAAAAGAGAGTCATAGTGGATGAAGTCTCTCGCCTTCCTCTGTAAAGTTCCTGACCTCCATCTTTGAGAATAGGGATCCTTTGGGTCAAATGAGTTCTTCACACCCCTGCAGAAGCTAGACCATAGGTGCTTGGGTTTTCTCATGACTCCAATTAACATAAAGAATCTCAACCCCATAGTCATTAGGCCTCAAAATGGAGAATCAGAGCAGTATTAACGGCAGGCCTCTTTGATCACTCCTGGTTTACAGTAAGGGTGTCCCGGCCACACTGACTTTAGGCAAATGGGGGCAAGGCACCTTATTTTGGATACTGTCTTGTGCTGTGCCCCTCATGGAAACCTATAGCCTGAGGTTATGATGAGTGTCTATATGGAAGAAGATGAGGGCCAAGTGGGAGTGTTTTGGTTTTAATTGTGGTCATTTTTGTGGCCGTTGAAAGAGATGACTATGTCCACCTGGGCTGGAACACTGGTGTGATTCCACTTAGAGACTGAGTTCTGGAACTGACATCAAAGAAGTATTTCCATGTATTGTTTTGAGGATTTTAGGAGGCCACGCATGAGAGTCACCCTTGGAAACTGAGATCTAGGCCCAGGGAGGCTTTGGAAAGAGCACTGGAAATCTCAGGAAGGATATCACATGATGTTATTCTTAAAAACATGGCAGCCATCGTTGCAAGTCAAAACACATATGGACCTCAAATTGTAGACCTCAAACGCCTGGCTTAATGTGACCTTTTAGCCTGTCTTTGGGAAGCCTTGCCTGTTAGAATTCTCCAGAGCTTTCATTGAAATGAGCTTCTTCTCCATTTAATGGTTCTTGAATGAATTGAAACCCACAGTGCCTCCAACTTCATCCTTGAAAAATGGCTAGATAAATACCATTAAAGTTTGGAAATTCCCATCACCTGGTGGCACTGGAGGACCTTTGGATGTCCTATTGCTGATCATGAGTGTACCAGACAGTGTCTTGATTGACTGGGTTTCATGAAATTGGTGTAGAACAGAGATGCCAGTAACTTGAAGCCTGATGAGTAGTCGGCCTAGAGCAGTGGTGTGCAGGTGTGTGTTAAAACATCTGTGGTGTGGTGATGTGGATATGCCATTGGCTTCCAAATGCTTTGTGACTGATATGGTGCAGCCCCCATACCCTTGTATGTAAAGGAATCTTGTTATATGGAGAGGTTTCAGGGCAATGTTTAGAATCAGATTGCTATGGTCAAGGGGGCAAGCTATGTGGGATATAAGCCTGGTTGGTGCATTCTCCTGCAGACCCTTACCCACCACACATGACAGAACTCCCTCCAGCATTGTGTCCCAGTTGAACTTTTCATATTTTGTGAAGCAAATACCAAAATACCAGTGCAGCTGCAAGAAACACAACGAAAAGTGGAGGATGACCAAATGGCTTCACAGTCCACACTGGAAGACACTTAGCATCCAGTGGCAACAGTTTACCTATAAAGAGAGAATTCAGCCCTGCTTCCTCAGGTACATTGGAAAATAAGAAACTATGTCCTCCAGATCATATAGATGCAGACCCAGCTTTGATGATCTCACTACAAAGGAAGCTAAAGCTCCTGTCATCAACATATATTTTATGTGCCCAACCTCAGAGGCAGTTTCTCAAGAAGTCTTTAGGCCAGCAGAGCTCCATGTTTGTTGAGTTTTTACCCTGTCCCTTACTTTTGGAAACTCCTCTACAACCTCCAAGGTTGTGAACTCCTGAGCATTTTCCATTCCCGATGTGTATTCACAGATTTTCAAACTCTTCTCCTCTAATTGTGTCTTACTTGGGGTGAAGAAAATGTCAAGGCATTGTTCTGAATGAGAGTGGGAAGATTTTTGGGTAGCACATATTTGCATACACATTGGATTCATTTTCCAATTTTCCATTCGAAATACTGAATCCCTGACTCTCAGGGGTAGAAGGAATTCTTCTTCAAAGAACAGCCTGACACTTACAAGAAACAGCCCCCAGGAGACATCCTGTCTGGAAGACATCCTGTAGCCATCTGTGTCCCTGAGACATCCTGTGGCCATCTTTCTTCCTGAAACATCCTGAAGTTATCTCACTTTGTGAAGACATCCAGGAACTGCCGATAAGAGGGCTTTCCCAAATCCAGCATATAAATACCCCTGTGTGAACAATAAAATTTTGCAGCTTGATCAGAACTCCTGTGTTGCTGTCATCTCTCGTGTCTCTTGTCCCTTCATTCCTCCCCATCTCGGTTCGCTGCCCAAGTTGATGTGTCCTGCCGGCCGGGAAATCTGGCGCCCACCGACTGGGGCTCAAGCCTTTGACTTAGGGGGAACCCCGTCCTCCTGGAAGACTTGGACAAGCGGAGCTCGCGATCGCCTCAGCAGACACCACCGAGAGACAGATACAGGAGGAGGGTTGGGATGATGCATGGTGAGTGACCCACAATGTGACAAGCTGTTTCGTCACATGATTTGATTTTGTCATGCCTCAAGGAGTCCTTCAAGACATGGGGGGCACGTGTTAAGAAAAAGGACTTAAAATTTTTCTTTTCATTAATAGGAGAATTGTGTCGATGGTTTCCTCTTGAAGGGACCATTGATGGCAAAAATGGCTTAGAGTAGGAGACTGTTTAAAAGATTATTATGAACCCTTTGGCCGAGAAAAAAATGCCAGTTCCCACCTTTTCTTACTGGAACTTAATTAATGAAATTCTTAAAAGTTCACCCTTTGACAATGGTACCTTACAACTTGTCAGGATTGGGGAAGAGACTATGCAAAAGACCTCTTGTCCCCCCTCTGCATGCCCATCATTAGTATGCACATAGACGCTTCTCAGTCTCCCCAGGACCCTGGGAATCTTCCAGGTCCCCCTCAAAATACGACCCTAATAAATTAGGCTCCAATGATTAAAAACTGCCTTTATCCAGTTTTAAATCCCAGAGACATATTGACCCCTGGGGAGGAGGCTATCTTGGAGAAGGAAGCAGCTATCTACCATTCAGAAGACCCGCCACCTCTCAGGACCCTGCCACAGCCTATAGGATTTACACATCCACCTCCCTCTTATATTCCTCCTGCCTTTTGTGCTCTGGCCCTTCAGGGGCCAAGTGCCCGACCAGATATTTTTCCCCATTTTCCCTGCCTAACCTCGCTCCCTTGCCAGCGTCCTTCCAACATAAACGGGAACAGATCCAACTTTTAAAAGAATTCAGATCCCTTGACTCTGAGCTCTGTTCATTAGCCTTAGCTACGGAGTCAACGCAAGCCTGCCCACAGCGGTCTAATACAAAGCGAAGCTGCTCCATCGTCCTGTTCTCAACTTCCCAGTCACCACCAGTAAGATAGATAAGCCTGCCCAGGATGAGGTCAAAGACTTAGACGCGGAACAAGAGGATGAAGCGGGGGAAATGGATCAAGGAGATCAGGACTCAGAGGATGAGGAGTTCACCCCTAGGCAGGAAGGAACCCAGAGTCTACAAAAAATTAAGCCTATGTTTTCTTGAAAAACTTAAAAAGGCTTGTGCTCACTATGGCCCCACTGTGCCCGACACGTTGGCTTTATTAGAAAGCCACAGTGCACAATGGCTTACTCCCAATGATTGGAAATTTTTAGACCAAGGTACCCTCAGTGCCAGAGACTTCCTGTTATGGAATGCAGATTTCAAAGAGCATTGTCGGGAAACTGCTCAAAAAATTTTAACTAAGGTTTACTCTGAATCTGGGACTTAAGTTAAGCTAGTGGGCAATGAGCCTTTTGAAACTAAAAATAACAGGCACGTTTCCCTCCTGGACTCTTGGCGCAGACTCAGATGGCTGGCTTACCTGCTTGGTGACACCTCCCTCAAAAGCCCTCGGCTACCAATTCCCGGGCAAAAATTCGACAAGTGCCCGATGAGCCTTATAGGTACTTTGTTCCCCGGCTTAATCTAGCTGCGGAATGCTTGCATGGACCAAGCGAATGTGAAAGCACCCTTGTAAAACATCTTGAATTTGAAAATGACAACCCAGCGTGTCAGGATATTCTTCGACCACATAAGGATAAAGGGAAACTTTCTGACTTTATTAGACTCTGTGGAGGCGTGGGTGCAGCCCATGCCATGGGTCTCACTTTAGGGGCCGCCTTTACCAAGGCCTTTCACAATCCTGGCTCACGTACTTGCTTTACTTGTAAACAACCTGGCCATTTTGCACGTGAGTGTCTGACAGCCAAACAAAGCCTAGGAATGGCGTCTCCTCAAACTGGGTCTTAACCGCCCCCAGCTACCCTTTTCCATAGATGTGGTAAAGGTCATCACTGGGCCAGTGAGTGTAGATCTAAGACAAATGCCCTCAGACAGCCTATTTCTTCCTGCTTCTCCGGAAACTCCCTGCAGGTCCAGCCACTGGCCACAAAATCCCCCAGGACAAACACAGGGGCAATAAGGTTTGTTCCCTTCCAAACTCCCAACCTACCTCAAAATCCTTCTCCACAATTGCCTCCCTCCACCTAGCCACCCCAGGCAGCGCAGGATTGGACCTCTGTGCCACCACAGATACAATATTAGACTTAAATCAAGGGCCCCAGATAATACCCACTAAAATTATGGGTCCCCCTCCATCTCATACGTGTGCCCTTATTCTTGGAAGAGCCTCTACTACCATACACGATGTTCAGGTCTTCCCTGGCATTAATGATAATGATTTCACTGGAGAAATAAAAATACTGGCCACTGCTATTAAAGGAGTTGCCACCATCCCAGCAGGAACAAGACTTGCACAATTAATACTCCTTCCCTTGGATTCAGGAGGCATTTCCACCACCCAAACCTACCTCAGGGGACTACCTCCTTGGGCTCCTCTGATGTGTATTGGGTTCAGCCCATTACTCACAATAGACCCACCATTACCTTACTTACTGAAGGAAAGGAATTCCAAGGAGTTCTAGATATTGGAGCTGATGCCACAATTATTTCTCAAAAATACTAGTCATCAGGTTGGCCCCTCACTCCATCCTTGACTGACCTTAAAGGGATAGAAAAATCAAAAAATCCTCTGGTCAGCTCTAGGTCTATTAGCTGGACAGATAAAGAGGGTAATAAGTCAACTGTCACTCCTTTCGTTGATCCTGACCTCCCTGTTAACATATAGGGCCGAGATATTTTGAGTCATTGGAAGTTATTTTTGCCAGTCCCAATTCCATGGTGACTCATCAAATGCTTCGTATGAATTTTTTTTCCTGGTACAGGCCTGGAGAGACTGAAACAAGGACAAGTGAAGCCTATACAACCCATACAAAAAACAAATACATATGGACTTGTGTTTTCGGATTTTTAGTGTCGGTCCCTGACCCTCCTGTACCCCATGCAGATAAAATTATTTGGGAGACTCAGACTCCTGTGTGGGTGGATCAGTGGCCCCTTACCCAAGAAAAATTGGAGGCTACCTTCATGTTAGTGCAGGAACAGCTGGCAGCCGGCCTTGTAAAGCTCTCAACCTCACCATGGATGACTCCAATTTTTATTATCAAGAAAAAAATCTGGCAAGTGGCGCCTTTTACAATATTTGTGA
This sequence comes from Callospermophilus lateralis, assembly GCF_048772815.1. Lineage (NCBI taxonomy): Eukaryota > Metazoa > Chordata > Mammalia > Rodentia > Sciuridae > Callospermophilus > Callospermophilus lateralis. Next base: position 563,136 of record NW_027513126.1, read on the forward strand.
GCCATTAATAAAGTTATGTGCCCGATGGGAGCACTACAGCCAGGCATTCCCACACCAGTGGCGATTCCCAAAAACTATTGTAAAATGGTTATTGACTCAAAAGATTGCTATTTTACCATTCCTTTACATCCTGAGGGTAGACGCTATTTTGCCTTTAGTCTCGCTCGCATTAATTTTCAGGGCCCTATGCAGAGATTTCAATGGAAGGTTCTTCCACAAGGTATGGCCAACAGCCCTAGGCTTTGCCAAAAATACGTTGCTCAAGCAGTAGACCTTGTGAGAGAGCGATGGCCACAAAATTTTTTTACATTATATGGATGATTTGTTAATTGCTGCAACTAATACCCATGACCTTAATAATTGTTACTTGGACTTTGACAAAACCCTCACTACCTTGGGACTACAGATAGCTTCTGATAAGGTTCAAACACAGGACCATTATACCTATTTGGGTCTTAAACTTCAAGATAATCAGATACAAATTCCTAAAATACAACTATGTGTGGACCATCTTCACATCCTTAATGATTTTCAAATATTACTGGGGGATATTCAATTTCTAGGAACATATTTAAAATTACACACTTGTGTACTTTTGCCCCTTAATGATATTTTTAGAGGTGATTCCCACCCCTCCTCCCCTCAAAAGCTTACTCCCGACGCATGACATTCATTCAACCAAGCCACAGAAGCCATTACCCAACAGTTTGTTACACAAATTTCTTATAACCTTCCTCTGGTTCTGGTTATTTTCCACACTCCTCGTACACCCACAGGGATATTTTGGCAGCGAGATCCACATTTTAAAAATAAAGACTGCCCCTTGCTTTGGGTCCTTTTACCCACCACATCCTCCAAGGTTATTACCGTTTATCTTGCTCAGGTAGCTTCTATTATTATTAAAGGTCGTTTGCTTTCTTGACAACATTTTGGCAAAGACCCTGATAATATTTTAATCTCATATACTAAGGACCAAACCCAATTTTTACTACAGACAAAGATGAATCGGGTATTCCCCTTTCAGGCTTTTTGGGAACAATTCTTAACCACCTCCCCAATGACCCCCTTTTAAATTTTGTCCAGTTACATCCTTTCATTTTTCCCAAAATTACTCAAAATGCTCCCATTCCTCAAGCCCTAACTGTCTTTACAGACGGTTCCAGTAATGGCCGTGCAGTCTTTGTTGTCAATAACAAGCCTACCACCTTTGATACTGTCTATCAGTCAGCACAGTTTGTGGAATTGTTTGCCATAAAACAAGTTTTTATAACATTTTTTGATAATCCTGTTAATATTTATACAGACAGTGCTACATTGCTCATTCTGAGCCCCTGCTGGAGATTTCACCCACCATTAAGGCTTCTTCCAATTCCCCCATTCTGTTTCACCAGCTTCAGCAGCTTATTCAAGCCAGAAAACATCCATTTTCCTTAGGACACATCATGTCACACTCTGATCTTCCGAGCCCTCTAACACAAAGTAATGCCCAAGCTGATGCAGCAACTCGTTCCATCTTTCCAATTTTTGTTGGCTCCATTCAAAAGGCCATGGAGTTACACAATCTTCACCATATAAATTCCCAGAGCCTTCGATTACTTTGTAAAATTACCAGGCAACAGGCATGAGAAATAGTAAAAGCATGCCCTGGTTGCACTGTCTCCCTCCCCATTCAACACTTGGGAGTTAACCCCCAAGTATTACTGCCCAATCAGGTTTAGCAAATGGATGTTACTCATTTTCCTGAATTTGGAAAAATCAAATATATACACGTTTCTATAGATACCTTCAGCGGCTTTATTTTTGCATCACCACATTCTGGAGAGGCTACCAAAAATGTCCTTTTTCATCTTGTTTCAGCCTTTTCCATAATGGGTAAACCAATACATATTAAATCAGATAATTGTCCTGCATATACCAGTGCCAAGTTTAAACAGTTTTGTGCTACCTTGCAAATTTGTCATACTACTGGAATTCCATACAACCCTCATGGCCAAGGCATGTGAAACTTGCCCAGCTTACCTTAAAGACTTGGCAATCCCGCCTTAAGGCTTCCGCCCTTGTATTTACCCCTCCCAGGGATCGCCTTAACCATGCATTATTGGCCCTTATTTTTTTTACCCTAGACAGTGAAGGCCATTTGGCCCCAGACAGACACTGGCATCCCTGGTCAAATTCTGTTCGCACACCTGTTATGTGGTGCAATCCCATTACAAATAAATGGAAACGCCCAGATCCTATCCTCATCTGGGGATGAGGCTCAGCTTGTGTTTTGGACTAAGAGTAAGCATCCCCAAGATGGTTACCAGAATGCCTGGTTAAACAGGTTAATGACTCACCTCAACCCAGGGACGAAGGCCGTCCCCCTGAGGACAAATTTTCCTCCTTTTCAGATACAGCCAACAATCTGTGCGAGGATCCTGTTTAGGCACTTGTGCTGAACAGGTTTGAACACGGAGGCCTTGGCCCTCCACCTTCCAACATGATGGAGTACCTTTTTACCACCCCCCCCCCGCGAATGCAAGGGAGGATCTTGGACTGAGGCTCCCACTAGTTGGACCCAGACTTCTGACTGCATGACTAAGGTGGCTTACCTCCGTGCCGAGGTTGACCATAATCCCGGAGGAGTTCATCAGCCTAAATGGGTATGTGTTAACAAGTCAAAGATTATTTCCCCTAGTACAAGTAAAGCTCTCCAAAATTATTCTGCAACTTGTACGCATACCCAGGCGATGCATGCCTCTTGTTATGTGTCGGCTTCAATTTGTGTTAATAAACAGGGAGAAAAATTTTTTGAAGCCTCCCTAAATAAAACTCATGCAGCAGGGGGGACCACAAATCATTATACCCCCGTTCTCTTTGACCAGGGAGGAGATTGCAAATACACCAAGCTACAGTCAGCTGGGTGCCAAGGCACTGTCAGAAAACCTTCCTGCTGGCCCATTAAGGCCCCTACAGGGGTCTCTGATGGTGGAGGACCCACTTATGCTGTCAAGCATCCTCAGATAACCAAACTTTTGAAACCCCAAATCCCTGAGCTCACATATCATCCCTTAATGTAGCCTAAATCCCAGTTCCCAGGTTTAGATACCAATACATTAGATATTTTGGAAACTACATTCTCCTAGCTTAATAATTTGAACCCCACCCTTGCTGGTGATTGCTGGCTCTGCATGACAACAGGGGCAATCATGCCTATGGCAGTTCCTATTAGTTCTATAATGGAAAATGATAATACATGCCAACCCATATTTCCTTTTAAAGTACAGCCTCTAGGCACTTTTACATTATGTCTTTTAGGTGCGATGCAGAATAATACCTATGATATTGATGTTGGACTTACTTCCATTGGAAATTTCTCAACAGTATAAAATTATTTCTCACCCACCGCATCTCTTTGTCCCCCCAATGTCACAGTTTTTATGTGTGGAGGAAACTCGGCCTTTCCAGGCTTCCAGCGAATTGGACCATTGGTTGTGTTCTTGCCTTATTACTCCCTGATATAACTATTGTCCCAGGAGATAAACCTCTACCCATTTGTAGCCTAGACACCTTAGTAAAAAGACATAGGTGGGCAATACAGGACTTACTACTCATTGCCAGCCTTGGAATAACAGCTGCCGTGGGCACAGGTACAGTGGCTTAGGCACGGCTATACACTCTTATCATTGCCTGTCTCAACAACTTATAAATTATGTACAAACTCTATCAGGAACCATTAAAGATTTGCAGGATCAAATAGACTCCCTGGCAGAAGTGTGCCTTCAAAACAGACGAGGCTTAGATTTGCTGACAGCTAACAAGGGAGGTATTTGCTTGGCCTTAGGGGAATGATGATACTTTTATGCCAATAAATCAGGCATAGTACGCACTAAAATTAAGCAGATTCAAAAAGATCTAGAAAAAAGACAAAGGGAATTATTTGAAAATCCCCTCTGGACTAGGCATAATGGATTTCTACCCTACCTTCTTCCCCTATTAGTCCCTTTGTTGGGTTTACTTTTAATGGTGTCCATAGGACCCTGCATTATAAACAGGCTGGTACAATTTATTAAAGAAAAGATTTATATTTTGGCCTCTAAGCCCATACAGGTCCACTATCATTGTCTGGAGATGGAAGACAGCACTGCCAACATTCAAAAGAATGTTCCACCATTCTCACAGGCTTATTAAGTGTACATCCCCACAGATCTCTCTTTCTTACATAAAACTATAAATAACAGCTCTGACCAACCATCTTCTGCCTTGCAATAAGGGTTCATCCTCCATGGGCCCCTCTGCTTGGGGGAGGACACACCCTTGGAATGAGGACGTTAGGCCATAATATCGGAGGGTGCAGAAAGGACTGCAGGAGGATGGATCCACGGATCCCAAAACACAAGAATTCTGAGTGGCACGCTCTAGTGCATGGCGGTTGGCATGCTACCCCCTCAAAGACGTCTTCTCCGAAAACATGCCAAAGCCAACACAAAATCTCCTAGTAAAGATGCTCGCTCAGATCAGGAGATATTCCAAGGCATCCTAGAGAAACAGAGCCACTATCACCCCCTAAATACATGGTCTGTAAGGTATGGTCGAATATTTTTTATAAGAAAGGAGGGGGGCTAGAAGAAAGTTCTCCTTCAAAGAATAGACTGACACAAGAAACATCCCCCTGGGACACAACCTGCCTGGGAGACATCCTGCAGCCATCTATTTCCTTTAGACATCCGGCTACCATCTGTCTTCCTGAAACATCCTGAGGTTATCTCACCCTGTGAAGACATCCAGCAACTGCCGATAAGAGAGCTTTCCAATCCGCAGCATATAAATACCCTCTGAGAACAATAAAAGTTTGCAGCATGATCAGAATTCCTGCCTTGCTGTCATCTCTCGTGTCTCTTGTCCCTTCATTCCTCCCCAACTAGGATCGACGCCCAAGTTGATATGTCCTGCCAGCCGGGTCACCTGACACTAACCCATACCCTCCTAGACTCCGATTACTAGTCCTAATATGATGAAGAAAAATAACCCAAACAGAATAGAAATACAAGCAGTTCAGAGGAGGCATGGTGTATATTTGCACTTGCCTTTTGCATGACATAGGGTAGGTGTTATAAATCTAGTAAATTTTTAATTGAAATAGTTCTCCATGTGTTTTTAAAGTCAACAAATATGTGAATACCAGTCTCCCTTTCTCTGTAGCCTATTCAGCACATGTAATTTTATATGCACATATAGAATCCTACCTGGTATCACACGTATTTTCTTGTGAGGTGGCTGACTTGGAAGATACAAATTGTGAGAAAAGATCACTCCTCCTAAACGCTGTTGGAACAGAAATTTAAACCTATGGGTGAGCCTCCTAGTAGAACAACATTATACATAAATCCATGTTCAGTAAAATAAATATTTTTGCATCTGTGGATGATATATATTCCATGATGATTTTTTATTGTCTGTGTGTGTGTGTGTATATATATATATATATATATATATATATATATATATATATATACTCTCCAAATTTTTTCAAAATATGAAATATATGTGTCTTCCATATAGTACCTAAATTCATTCATGTTCATATATGTGGATTTATAATCAACTTTTCACAATATTATTCTCAGAAATATTCATCCACCTGAATTACATATTTGTTTCCTAGTACTGAAAACTAACTTCAGTGAATGGTGCATACAATCCTAATATTTTACAGTAACTTATCCAGTTTAACATCAGTGCAAGTACATTCCTCTTCGATATGATGTCTGTTTTGAAGTTCATTTTATTCAACACTGGTACATTACTCTTTGTTCAGTTTATACACATCATAGGATATATATTTCATCAACAACTTCAATAATTTATAGGATTTTTATTCACTTTCAATCATTTCCTGATTCACAACACATGTATTACTCCAGGTTGCTTGACTGTTTTTTCATGAGACTTCTTTCAAAACGCATTTTTTTTTCGATTTCCATAAACATTTTGAAGCAAAACTCACACACTCTTCATGATAAACCATAACCCTAATATTACCATTAGATGTATATTTGGTTGGAATGAATGATTGCATATAAATATACGATTTCCTGTTTATTTTCAGATATCAATTCAATCCAATATTTAAAGTTGGAACAAGTTATAATATTTATTCACAGTATGTTCTATCCATGAATATTCTCTATATTCATTGACACAGAGTATATCTATTTGTAACCACAATACTAATTTTTTCATCTTCAAAATGTTGCTCCCATAATGGTGGAAGAAATTCTCATGTCACCTGATCTACATATACATTTTATCACAGTAATATTCTGGACACAAAAAGAAGAGGTCACATTTATAATTGTATCAAAGCCTAAATGGAAAGTGAGCATAGATTACTAAAAACATTCATGTACAGTGTGCCTAATGGTCTCAAATGTCAATCCTATTGGTGACTACATATTTGTTTCTTCCTAAGACTATCTATTGAACCTCAACCCTGTTGCAAATGTCTAATCCTATCACTCAATTTATACTTTGCCTGATTTCCTAATGTCTCTTTTGATGTCTGCTTTCCTAAATATTTTCCTCAGTTCACCATTGTGACTGACTCTTCACATGTGCTGACATTTACATTCACTCTCTACCCGATACCCTATTTCTAAAAATCTTTTGGTCCAAATCCTGTACTCAGTCTTCTTCTGAAACTTATCGAATATCTTCCTAATCTTTCCGACTATCCCTTTTCTAGTGGATGTTCACTTCTACATTCAATCATCCAAGGTACAAGGTCCTATGCAATTGATAATCGATTTATCTGAAACACCTGTGCAGAACATATTTCAAAGCTAAGTATCCCAATCAATAGCGCAATGCCCTTCTGGGCTTCAAATCTTACCTAGATTTTTGTTTTCATACTTATATTTCACCAATAAATTCTTATAAATATCACAGGTTCCCAATACAATTATTCATCAATTAGAATAATTCCTAACCGAAATTGAACCTGTTATTAACCCTAACCATACACTCTTCCCTCAATCTAACTTTACAGAAGATCAGGGACAGTGTTGGTCTTACAATACAGGAATGTAGGGAATCTTCCACCTGTTGTAAAACTCAAAGGTCCATGAAGAAGTGATCTCTGGAGAAGTTGTAGGCAGCCATGAAGGACCTGAGAGAGCAAACGTCATCTTCCATTGCAAACAACCTTGTCAGGATGAAGGGTTGTGTCTGAATCAGCCTCTCTGTTCTTAATGTAGAGAAGATGGACCCAAACAGTCCTGTTTGGAGAGCTGTTCCCGGGTGCCTATGGTTGATATACCATTCTAATTTGTGAAAGTGTCACAAAAAGTAGGAGCATCCTCGATCACATGGGACCCTTGGAAACAACTGTTAGGACAAAGTGGTTGCCAAGGCAGTGACCTCATTCAGGAAGGTCAGGAAGAAAGGCACCAAGAGCCTGTCCCAGTCCCAGTCTCAGTGGGCTCACTTGTTTGCATTTACCAAGGACAGAGTCAGTCTTTCATGGTACCTACAGATATGAGGATGGCCAACTGCCATGAAAGCTCAGAAGAGGGGCCTTTCCTGAGAAAGCAGATAGTGGCTCACCGCTGGCTCCTGACAAGTTCACAGAGTTGGTTAAAGAGACCAGAACTGAGACAGAACAGGCAATTTCTGGGGAACATAAGTTGGCCCACCAGTCAGAGGACACTCTGGATAGTCACAGACCTACTTTGTGGAAGTTGGTGCCTCTGTGGTTGTGGGTGTGGGTTTGTGGTTTTGTCTCATGTTCTGAGAATAGGTAGGAAAGGTGGTTTGTTTAGTTTGGAGTAAAATGTTTATAGTAAGTCAATTGACAAGGCCAGTGTTTCTATGTCTGTGTATCCCATTGTGTCCATGGTTTTAGACATTAGAAACAGAATGCATCAATTGTTGTGTCCTGTCTAGTAGAAAGCTTCCCAGCATTCATCCTGCCAAATTTATGAATGGATTTCGGCTTGCCTTATCGATGGGCAACACGTGCTATCTTCCAAAATTCCTGCATTCTTCCTGAATTCTGGCTACTCTCCAGAATAGGCTCATGGTTTTGTGTCCAAGATATGTACCAGTTCCAAGCCCTGTGACATGGCCGTGTACTGGGGTAGCTGAAGGGAATGGCGAGCATCTCAGAAAACTCAGATATAAGTGTGACCATGATAGTCTCAGTGGAGAAACAATGCTTTGGTTCTTTTGCTTACCTATTGTTCTGTTGCCCTGAATGTCAGAAAGATCTTTGCCTCAAGACACTCGTTTGTGAAGCCTGAAGAAAACAGGTTCAAATGGAAATGAATGGACATCACCTGTGGATCTTTGCTTAATTCCTTTGGAAATTTAAGTGTCTGAATCAGCCTCTTGGCCCTGTTGGAGGCAGTGGCTTAGATTCTCATCACCTGAAGGATCTAAAGAAACATCACATGTGTGCATCCAAAACAAAAATCGCCAAAAGTGAAGTTATTGTGGATGAAGTCTCTCCCCTTTCTCTGTGAGGTTCCTGACCTCCATCAAGTTAGAATAGGGAACATTTGGGTCAAATGATTTCTTCAAATCCCTACAGAGGCTATCCCATAAGTGCTTGAGTTTTCCCATGACTCCAATTCACATAAAGAATCTAAACTGCACAGTCAGTAGGCCTCAAATTGGAGAGGCCTACAATGGGATACTAATCAATAGCGCAATGCCCTTCTGGGCTTCAAATCTTACCTAGATTTTTGTTTTCAAAACAGGCAGGCCTATTTGAACACTCCTAGTTCACAGGAATGGTGTCCAGGCCACGCTGAATTTAGGCAAATAAGGGGCAAGAGAGATTATTTAGGAGACTGTCTTGGGCTTCAACCCTCATGGAAATTTCCAGCAAGAGGTTATGATGAGTGTCTATATGAAAGAACATGAGGGCCATGTGGTAGTGTTTTGATTTTAATAGTGGTTGTTTGTGTGGTGGTTGAAAGAGATAACTGGGTCCACCTTGACATGAACTCTGGTGTTTTTCCCCTTAGAGACTGATTTCTGGAATTGACTTCAGAAAAGTGTTGCCATTAATTGTGTTGGGATTTTAGGAGGCCACGCATGACAGTTGCCCTTGGAAACTGAGATCTGGGCCAAGGGTGGCTTTCAACAGAGCACTGGGAATCACAGCCAAGATATCACAGGATTTTATTCTGAAAGACTTGGCAGCCATAGTTGAGAGTCAAAACACACATGGACCTCACATTGTAGACCTCAATGGTCCTGTCTTCATGTGACCTTTTGGCCATTCTTTGGGAAGCATTGCCTGTGAGATTTCTCCAGAGCTTTCATTGAAATGAGCTTCGTCAACATTAGTGGTTCTGGAATGAATTGAAACTCACAGTGCCTCCACCTTCATTGTTAAAATATGGCTAAAAAAATACCATGAAATTTTTGAAATTCCCATGACCAGGTGGCACTGGAAAACCTTTGGATGTCCTGTTGCTGATCATGAGTATACCAGACAGTGCCTTGTTTGACTGGGTTTCATGAAAATTGTCTAGAACAGAGATGCAATAAGTTGGAGCCTGATGATTAGTATACCTAGAGCAGTGGTAGGCAGGTGTGTGATAAAACATGTGTAGTGGGGCCATATGGATCTGCCATTGGCTTCCAAATGGCTTGTGACTGACATGATGCAGCCAGCAGTCCCTTCTAATAAAGGTGTCTTGTTATATGGAGAGGTTTCAGGGCAATGTTCAGAATCGATTTGCTATGGTCAATGGGGCAAGCTATGTGATATAGAAGCATGGTTGGTGCATTCTCCTGAAGACCCTGACCCACCACACATGACAGAACTCCCTCCTGCACTGTGTCCCAGTTGAACTCCTTGTATTTCGTGAAGCATATACCAAACTCCCATTGCAGCAGCAAGAAACACCATGAAAATTGGAGGATGAACAAATGGCTTCACAGTCCACACGGGGAGACACTTAGACCCCAGTGGCCACAGTTTACCTACAGAGATCAAATTCAGGACTGCTGCCTCATGTTCATTGGAAAATAAGAAACCGTATCCTACAGGTCACATAGGTGCATACCCAGCTTTGATGATCTCACTACAAAGGAAGCTAAAGCTCCTGATAACAACATATTTCCAAGTGCCCAACCTCAAAGGCAATTTCTCAAGAAGTCTTTAGGCCAGCAGAGCTTCAAGTTTGTGGAGTATTTACCTTGTCCCTTACTTTTGGAAACTCCTCTACAACCTCCAAAGTACTGAACTCCTTAGCATATTTCATTCCAGATAAGTAGTCCCAGATTTCTAACTCTTCTCCTCTAATTATATCTTACTTGGGGGGAAGATAATGCCAAGCCATTGTTCTGGATGAGAGTGGGAAGATTTTGTGTAGCACATATTTGCATACACATTGGATTCATTTTCCAATTTTCCATTCGAAATACTGAATCCTTGACACTAACCCCTACCCTACAAGACTCTGACTACTAATCGTAATATGATGGAGAATAATTACCCAAACAGAATAGAAATACAAGCAGTTCAAAGGAGGAATGGTGTATAGTTGGACTTGCCTTTTGCATTATATAGGGTAGGAGTTATAAATCTAGTCAATTTTTTGTTGAAATAGTTCTCCATGTGTTTTTAAAGTTAACAAATATGTGAATTCCTGTCTCCCTTTCTCTGTAGCCCATTGAGCACATGTATTTTTATATGCACATATAGAATCCTACCTGGTATCACACGTACATTTTTGTGAGCTGACTGACTTGACAAATACAAATTGTGAAAAGAGATCACTCCTCCTAAATTTATTTCAAACTGAAAATTCAACCAATGGGTAAGCCTCCTAGTTGAACAACATTATACATAAATCCATGTTCAGTAAAATGAATATTTTTGGGTCTGGGGATGATATGTATTTCATGATGAATATCGATTGTCATATAAATTGCTAGTTTTTAATGTCTCTGTGTGTATGTGTGTTTGTGTGTGTGTATATATATATATATACTTTCCAGATTTTTCAAAATATGAAATATATGTGTCTTATTATGAACTCCCTAAATTCATTCATTTTCATTTATGTGGATTTATAATCCACTTTTTAATAAAATTATTCTCAGAAATATTCATCCACCTGAAATACATATTTTTTCCTAGTACTGAAAACTGTCTTCGGTAAATGGTGCATCAAAATCCTAATATTTTGACATTGCAAGATGTCTGTGAATAGAGTGCATTACACCCAGTGTACCCCGCCACTGCGCAGGTGAATAACGAGTTAGAACGACGAAAAACTATCTTGTTAGGATCTTACAGCAAAATGGGTGTACACCGAAACCTAGAAGAATGATTTCCACCACTGAGGTCCGGTAATTGAGTCTCAAACACAAGCCACCTGTGCAACCAGAGATCCGGTCTGATTGATCCGCGTAGCCTGCGCCGTGGCTACATATTGTGAGGCACCACTGAGAAGCGACCAGCAAGCAGGGAGAAACGTTGCTGCGAATTCTGTGGAATCTTGCCGGCTGAGCATCCACTGAGCCCCCGGCTGAATTCGGGATTTCAGACGGGGAAGTAAACAGTACATTTGTATCCCCCAAAACCGTAACTCCACCAAGGAAACCAACAGCCACCATCTTGGAGAGCTAACGTAACCACCACCACTCCCCGACAGATTGCAACAACAAAACAGGTGTGTGTTTCTCAGCTCATCTCCCATACAGAGGGAAAATCAAATAAAATATCTCCTAGGCTTTCTGGGGGAGGGATTATCACAGCAATCCTGCATAAAGACGGGTGGGAAACTAGATGCACCTGACCTTCATCTCCCCTTCCCATCAGCAGCAAAAATGAAACCTGTCTAGCCAGCGCTGGGCGAGGGGCAAGCGGAAAAAATTAAAACAATAGAGTGCTAGGGTTCCCAAGAGACACCCTCCCCACCCAACAAATGGCAGACCCAGAGTACAGTTTGAGCTGCTGAGAAGCATCACTCAGGAGAAATCTGGTCTAGCAAAAGAAATCAGGACAAGCAGGATAAACCAGGGGACTAGAGGCCAGGCCCTCCTGACTGGGTGGCTGGAGAACGTCGGCCTGCTGCCAGTGCAAATGGGCAACTGGAGACTGCCTTCCTGCCGGGGACAGCCCACCTGCTGACCGCATGTCTTGACGGCTGGAGAACGCGCGCCCGCCGGAGACCGAAAGCGTGACTGTGTGGCTAGAGATCACCCACCCGCCGGCGGCAGTCCACCCGCTGCCCGCGCTACTGGGTGGCTGGAGACTGCCCGCCTGCCAGCGACTGGGAGCTGAAACCAACCAGAGACAATCCAGTCCACTTTCCCATTCGGACACTTCGGCAAGGAGCCTGGGGCCCATCATAGCAGAGAGGTGACATCACTGGAGCTCGGCCGTCGGAATTCCTTAACAGCGGAATCCACGTTAGCAGGCATAGTCTACCAACACAAAGGAGAGACAACAGAGATATATAAACCCAAAACAATTCTATAGAAGAGAGCAGAAACACAGCAATCAAATAGAGATGCAAAGTAACGTGAACATCATGAAAAAACAAGGGAAAAAATGGTGTTCAAACAATGCAGGACAACTTAATACTACAGGAGGTCCTAGAAGCATCAGAAACAGGGATAGGGAAAAAACTTACGTCATACCTAACTCAGATGGAAAGGAATATTAGAGAAGACATGAGGCAGGAAGTCCAAGCAATAAAAGTATATTTTGAAAATGAATTTAACAAACAAATTCAAATGGCAAAGAACGAGCTTTACCAGGAGACAGAGATATTATGAAAAATTAAATGGTAATTCTAGAAATGCAGGAAACTATCAACGAAATTAAAAACTCAAACAACAATATAACAAATAGACTAGATCAAATAGAAGTCAGAACATCAGATAATGAACACAAAGTTTGTCAACTTGAAAAAAATAAAGTCAACACAGAAAAGATGCTTAAATCCCATAAACAATCTATTCAAGAGATATGGGATGTCATAAAAAAAACAAAATTGGGAGTCATCGGGATAGAAGAAGGCATAGAAATTCAAACCAAATGAATGGACAACATATTAAATGAAATAATTCTAGAAAACTTCCCAGAGATGAAAGATGGAATGGATTGCCATATCCTGGAAGCCTACAAGACCTCAAACATTCAAAACCATAAGAGAAAAACTCCAAGACATATAATAATGTATATAGCCAACATACAGAACAAGGAGAGAATATTAAAAGCTACGAGAGAAAGTAGGCAGATAACATTCAGGGGTACACCAATTAGGTTAACAAATGATTTTTCATCACAGACATTGAAAGCGAGAAGATCGTAAAACAATGCATTTCAAACACTGAAAAATAATGGATTCCAACCACGAATACTGTATCCAACAAAATTAAGCTTCAGATTTGACAAGGAAATTAAGTCTTTCCTGATAAACAAAAGCTAAAAGAATTCACAGCCAGAACACGAGCACTGCAAAGCATTTTGAGCAAAATACTACAAGAAGAGGAATTGAAAAATAGTGCCCAAAACTAACAGCGGGAGCTTTGTCAGTAAAGGGGTAGGAAAATAACCAAAAAGTAAAAATTACCCAAACTAAAATAAATAAATAAATAAACATGACTGGAAGTGCAAATCATATTTCAATTGTAACCTTAAACGTGAAAGGCCTAAACTCACCAATCAAGAGACATAGGCTAGTAACCTGGATCAAAAAAATAAATCCAACAATATGCTGCCTTTGGGAGACTCATAGGATAGGTAAAGACATACACAGGCTGAAAGTGAAAGTTTGGGAAAAATCATATCACTCACATGGCCCTCGGAAGCAAGCAGGAGTGGCCATACTCATATCGTATAAAATCAAATTGAAACCTACGTTAATCAAAAGGGATAAAGTAGGACACTATATACTGTTAAATGGAACCATCCACCAACAAGACATAACAATTATCAATTGGTATGCACCAAACAATTGAGCTGCAATGCTCATAAAACAAACTCACCTCAAGTTCAAGAGTCAAATAGACTACAACACAATAATTATGGGTGACTTCAACACACTGCTCTCGCCATTAGACAGATCCTCTAGACTAAAACTGAATAAAGAAACTATAGAATTCAACAGCACAATCAATAACTTAGACTTCACCGACATAAATAGAATATATCAACCATCATCAAGTGGATACACTTTCTTCTCAGCAGCACATGGATCCTACTCCTAGATAGACCATATATTATGCCATAGGGCAACTCTTAGTAAATATAAAGGCGTGAAGATAATACCATGCACCATATCTGATCATAATGGAATGAAACTGGAATTCAATGATAAAAGAAGGAAGGAAAAATCCTACATAACATGGAAAATGAACAATATTCTACTGAATGATCAATGGGTTACAGAAACATAAAGGAGGAGGTAAAAAAATTCTTATAATCAAATGATAATACAGACACAACATACTGGAATCTATGGGACACAAAGAAGGCAGGTTTAAGAGGGAAATTCATTTCTTGGAGTTCTTTCCTCAAAAAAAGAATAAAACAACAAATAAATAAACTCACACTACACATCAAAAACCTAGAAAAGGAAGAGCAAAACAACAGCAAATGTAGTAGAAGATAAGAAATAATTAAAATTAGAGCAGAAATCAACGAAATTGAAACAAAAAAAACCATTGAAAAAATTGATAAAACTAAAAGTTGGTTCTTTGAAAAAATAAAAAACATTTACAGGCCCTTTGCCATGCTAAGGAAGAGAAGAAGAGAGAGAACTCAAATTACTAACATACGGAATGAAAAAGGCAATATCACAACAGACACTACACAAATAGAGAAGATAATTAGAACGTATTTTGAAACCCTATATTCCAATAAAATAGAAGATAGTCAATATATCGATAAATTTCTTAAGTCTTACGATCTGCCCAGATTCAGTCAGGAAGACACACACAATCTAAACAGACCAAAAACAAAGGAAAAAATAGAAGAAGCCATCAAAAGACTACCAACCAAAAAAAGCCCTGGACCTGATGGGTATACAGCAGAGTTCAACAAAACCTTCAAAGAAGAATTAATACCAATACTTTTCAAGCTATATCAAGAAATAGAAAAATAAGGAGCTCTTACAAATTCATTCTCTGAGTCCAAAATCACCCTGATCCCAAAACCAGACAAAGACACTTCAAAAAAGAAAACTACAGACCAATATCTCTAATGAACTTGGAATCAAAAATTCTCAATAAAATACGGGTGAATCAAACACAAAAGCATATCAAAATAGTTGTGCACCATGATCAAGTAGGATTCATCCCTGGAATGCAAGGCTGGTTCAATATAAGGAAACCAATAAATGCTATTCACCACATCAATAGACTGAAAGACAAGAACCATATGATCATCTCAATAGAAGTAGTAAAAATATTCGACAAAGTTCAGCATCCCTTTATATTCAAAACACTAGAAAAACTAGGGATAACAGAAACTTACCTCAACATTGTAAAAGCTATATATGCTAAACCTCAGGCTAGCATCATCCTAAATGGAGAAAACTGAAGGCATTTCCTCTAAAATCTGGAACAAGACAGGGATGTCCTCTATCACCACTTCTATTCAATTTAGTTCTTGAAATACTAGCCAGAGCAATTAGACAGACAAAAAAAATTAAAGGCATAAATATAGGAAAAGAAGAACTTAAATTATCGCTCTTCGTGGATGACATGGTAATATATTTAACACACCCAAACGGGTATACAAAGAAACTGCTAGAGTTAATAAATGAATTCAGCAAAGTGGCAGGATATATAATCAACATGTATAAATCAAAGGCATTCCTGTATATCAGCAACAAAACTTCTGAAATGGAATTGAGGAAAACCACTCCATTCACAATATCCTCAAAGAAAATAAGATACTTGGGAATCAACCTAACAAAAGAGGTGAAACCACAGAACCCTAAAGAGAGAGATAGAAAAAGATCTTAGAAGATGGAAAAATGTACCCTGTTCATGGATAGGCAGAACTAAATTCATCAAAATGGCAAAATTACCCAAAGTTCTCTACAGGTTTAAAGCAATGCCAATCAAAATCCCAACGGCATTTCTTGTAGAAATGATAAAGCAATCATGAAATTCATATGGAAAAACAAAAGACACAGAATAGCAAAAGGAATTCTTAGCAGGAAGTGTGAATCTGGAGGTATAGCGATACCAGAGTTCAAAGTGTACTACAAAGCAACACTAACAAAAACAGTGTTGTACTGGTACCAAAACAGGCAGGTGGACTAATGGTACAGAATAGAGGACACAGAAAGCAATCCACAAAATTACAATTTTCTTATATTTGATAAAGTGGCTATAAACATGCAATGGATGAAGGATAGCATCGTCAACAAATGGTGCAGGGAAAATTAGAAATCCATATGCAACAAAATGAAACTGAATCCCGTTCTCTTACCATGCACAAAAGTTAACTCAAAATACATCAAGGAGCTAGATATCAAATCAGAGACACTGCGTCTCATAGAAGGAAAAGTTGGCTACGATCTACATACTGTGGGGTCGGGCTACAAATTCTTTAATAGGACGTGCATAGCCCAAGAGTTAATAACAAGAATAAACAAACGGGACTTACTTAAACTAAAAAGTTTTTTCTCAAGAAGAGAAACAATACAAGAGGTAAATAGAGAGCCTACATCCTCAAAACAAATTTTTACCCCTCACATCAGATAGGGCCCTAATATCCAGAATATACAAAGAACTCAAAAAAATAAACAATAAGATAACAAATAACCCAATCAACAAATGGGCCAAGGACCTAAACAGACACTTCACAGAGAAGGACATACAATCAATCAACAAGTACATGAAAAAATGCTCACCATCTCTAGCAGTCTGAGAAATGCAAATCAAAACCACCCTAAGATACCATCTTACTCCAGTGAGATCAGCAGCGATTATGAAGTCAAACAACAATAAGTGTTGGCGAGTATGTGGGGAAAAGGGGACACTTGTACACTGCTGGTGGGACAGCAAATTGGTGAGTCCAATTTGGAAAGCAGTGTGGAGATTCCTGGGAAAGCTGGGAATGGAACCACCATTTGACCGAGCTGTCACCCTTCTCAGACTATTCTCTGAGGATCTTAAAAGAGCGTACTATAGGGACACTGCCACATCAATAATCACAGCGGGACAATTCACAATAGCTACACTGTGGAACCAACCTAGATACCCTTCAATAGATGAATGGATAAAAAAAAATGTGGCATCTATACACAATGGAGTATTACACAGCACAAAAAAATGACAAAATCATAGAATTTGCAGGGAAATGGATGGCATTAGAGCAGATTACGCTGTGCGAACCTAGCCAATCCTTAAAAAAAAATGCCAAATGTCTTCTCTGATATAAAGAGAGCAACTAAGAACAGAACAGGGAGGAAGAGCATGAGGAAAAGATTAACATTAAACAAAGATGAGTGGGGAGCAGAGAAAGGGAGAGAGAACGGAAAGCTTGTGAAAATTGTAGGAGACCTTCAATGTTACACAAAATTACATATAAGATGTTGTGAGGGGAAGTAGGGGGGAAAAATGGAGAGAATTGAACAACAGCAGATGAGGTAGAGAGGGAAGATGAAAGGGGAGGAGAGGGTGGATAATAGGGAATAGGAAAGGTACCAGAATACAACAGTCACTAATATGCCATTATGTAAAAATGTGAATGTGTAACCGATGTGATTCTGCAATTCCTATTTGGAGAAAAATATGGGAGTTCATAACCCAATTGACTCAAATGTAGGAAAGATGATATATCTTGAGCATTGTAATGTTTTGAACCACCAATAAAAATAAATAAATAAATAAAGATTTAAAATTGAGTGGAAAGAAATCAGCTAAAAATGGGTTGAGATGCACTCATTTTGTTATGCAGAAACTTTGTTTTGTGTAGTTGTAAATATCACAAATTTATTTTACCAGAAAATGCAAATAAATTGAGATTAAAGGATAATTCACCTAACTTCATGAAAAATTCATAGCATTTTCTACCCTTTTCATATTTCATTTTTTTCGTGAATATTTTTTCATGGACCAGGTCTAGACTTAGGCTATTCTTCCCGAATACTACCTCATATGACAAATTGGTAAAATGTGTTGGATTGTTCTTTTCCTCTTTTATTTAATAGTTTCTTGCTGATAATGTGTATTTTTTCTTATCTTTATTTGGACATACAACCCAACTATATCTTTGCATTTTATGTTTTACTTGGGAAGAGACTCATCAAAAGCTCTTTGTTAAATGTATCAACAATCAAACATTTAGAGCATGCAATTATTCTTAGTTGTGCATGAAAATAAATTTGTACCATTTGTCTTATAAACATGTAGTATTATTAATAATGTCCCTACTGTAATAAGTAACTACTTACAAGAAGAATTAAACAATTGACTTTATATCAATTATGAACATGAAAAGTACTAAAATAAGTATTTGGCAATTAATACACAATTGATAGAAATTGAAATCACAAGAAAGCCATTTAAAATGTCAGTGCATATGGTCCTTAAATAATAGGTTGTTCAAATAAAATTTCTCTAATTCATAAGAGTTAATATGCCATATTACAGCTTAATGTGATATAAAACCTTAAATTATCAGTATTGATAAATAAGGATGATACCTGTTTACTTAAATATGTTTATTTGATTTTCACTGTAAGATGTTAATTATGAAAGAATTGAGAATTAAGAAAGACTTGGTCTATATTATTTCTAACAGGAAAATCAAAGTACTTTAAAATATATATGTATATATATAATATATGTAATGCATATGCATGAATATAGATACATATTTAAAATAAATATATTGTAAAATATCTATCAGGTGATTATAATTTTTAAATTTTCTCAGGAAAAAGAAATGACTATAAAAAACAGTCTTAAATTTAAATTTCATAGCATACTACTGTTTGTAATGACATGAGAGAAAAATAGTTATGGAGGGGAAAGGAAAAAGGAAGGGAGAGAAGGGGGAAAATGAGGAAGAAGGTGAGTAAAGAAGAGGGAGAGGAGTGTATGATGTTAAGATAAAAGTGGAGGGGCTGAGTTTGTGTCTCAGTGGTAACATGCTTGTCTAGCATGTGTGAGGCACATGGTTCTATTCTCAGCACCACATACAAGTAAATAAAATGAAGGTCAATCAACAATTGAAAAAATAAAAAAAAAAGGTAGAAATATTACCAAAATTCCAAGCTTTTATAAATGTTAAATAAAAAAATTATGTTAGATAGCCTTATGTAATTTCTAGACTACCCAAAATAGTCACTAAATGTTAGATTATTAGTGCTATAACTAAAAATCCATTGATCTTTCATCTACATTCTGTGGCATGCAAGTGCTAAAATAAATTGTATTATAAATCCCCCAAAATATCCTAATATTTCTACAGTAACTAACCCAGTTGAACATCAATGCAAGTAGACTCCTATGAGACATTATGTGCATTTTGACGTTCATTTTTATTCAACACTGGTACATTAATATTTCTTCAGTTTATGCACATTATAGCATATATGTTTCATCCAAATTTTGCAAATTTATAGGCATTTGTTTCACTTTCAATCACTTCCTGCTTGTGAACACATGTATTCCTCCATGTTTCTTGACTGCTCTTTTCATGAGACTTCATTGCAAACACATTATTTTCAATTTCCATTATCACATTTGAAGCAAAACTCACACACCCATCACGATAAACCATAACCCTAATATTACCATTAGATGTATAACTGGTTGGAATGAATGGTTGTATATCAATATAAGATTTCTTACTTAGTTTCAGATATCAATTCAATCCATTATTTAAAGTGGAATCAGTTATATTATTTAGTCACAGTACGGTCTATTCACGAATTATCTCTATATTCATAGACACAGGTACACCTCTTTGTACCCCCAATACTAATTTACACGTCCTCAAAATATAGCTCCCAGAAATGGTGGAAGAAATACCCATGTCACCTAATCTACATATACATTTTATCTCAGTAATATTCTGGACACAAAAAGCAAAGGTCACACTTATCATTATACCAAACCTAAATGGAAAGTGAACATGGATTACTAAAAACATCCATGTCCAGGTCGCCTAATGCTCTCAAATGATAATCCTATTGGTGACTACATATTTGTTTCTTCCAAAGATTATATATTCAAACTCAACCCTGTTGAAAATGTCTAATCCTGTCACTCCCTTTATACTTTGCCTGATTTTGTAATGTCTCTATTGATATTTGCTTTCCTACATATTTTCCCCAGTTCATCATTGTGACTGCCTCTTCACATGTGCTGATATTTACATTCACTCTCTTAGCGAAACCCTACTTCTAAAGAACTTTTGTTCCAAATCCTACACTCATTCTTCTTCCTAAACCTACCGACTATCTTCCTAATCCTACCGACTATCACTTTTTGACTGGATGTTCTCTTCTACATTCAATCATCCAAGGTAAAAGGTCCTATGCCATTGTATATCGATATATCTGAGACATCTGTGATGAATGTAATTCAACGCTAAGTATCCCAATCAAGGGACAAATGACCTTCTGGGCTTTAAATCTTACTTAGATTTCTGTTTTCGTACATATATTTCACCTCTATATTCTTATAAATTTCACAGGTTCCCAATACCATTATTCATCCAGCAGAATGGTTCCTAACCCATATCGAACATGTTATTAACACTAATCATACACTGTTCCCTCATTCTAACTTTACAGAAGAGCAGCGACAGTGTTGGTCTTACAATACAGGGATGTATGGGATCTTCCACCTACTGAGAACATCAAAGGTACATGCAGGAATGATCCCTGGAGAAGATGTAGGCAGCTATGAAGGACCTGAGAGAGCAAAAGATATCTCCATGGCAAAAAACCTGGTAGGATGAAGGAATGTGTCTGAATCAGCCTCACTCTTCTTAATGTAGAGTAGACCAAACCAGGCCTGTGTGGAACGCTCTTCCCGGGTGCGTCTGGTTGATATACCATTCTAACATATGAAAGTGTCACAGGAAGTAGGGGTAGCCTCTATCTCAAGGTACCATTGGAAGCAACTGTTAGTACAAAGTGGTTGCCAAGGCAGTGACCTTATTCAGTTCCTGAAAGAAGTGACCACACCTCACTTCCTTGGTGATGGAAGTCTCTGAACTTGGGATCCAGGAAGCTGGGCACACAGAGCCATTACCCTTCCCAGTCCCAGTGGTCTCACTTGTTTGGATTTACCAAAGACAGAGTCAGTCTTTCTTCTTACCTACTGATGTGAGGATGGCCAAATGCCAGGGAAGCTCTGAAGATGGTCCTTTCCTGATAAAGCAGGGAGTGGCTCACCGCTGACTCCTGACTACTTCACAGAGTTGGCAAAGGAAAGCAGATTTGAGACAGGACAAGCAATTTCGAGGGAACATAGTATGGCCTACCAGTCAGAGGACACTCTGGATAGTCACAGACAAACTTGGAGGAAAGAGTTGCCTTTGTGTGTGTGGTTGTGGGTTTGTGTATCCCATTGTGTCCGTGGTTATAGACATTAGAAAGGAAAATGCATCAATGGATGTGTCCTGTCTAGTAGAAAGCTTCTCAGCATTCATCCTGCCCGATTTATGAATGGACTACGGCTTTCTTTATGGATGGGCAACACCTGCTATCTTTCTAAGTTCCTGTTTTCTTCCTGAATTCTGGCCACTCTCAAAAATAGGCTCATGGTTTTGTTTAAAAGATATGTACCACCTCCAAATTCTGTAACATTTCCTTGTACTGGATAGCTGAAGGGAATGGAGAGCAACTCAGAAAACTCAGATATCAGTGTGACCAGTATAGTGTCAGTGGAGAAACCCTGATTTTGGCCTTTTGTTTACCTATTTTTCCGTTGCCCTGAATGTCTGGAAGGTCTTTGCCTCAGGCCACCCCTTTGTGAAGCCTGAAGAAAACAGTTTTCGAATGGAAAATAATGAGCATCACCTGTGGCTCTTAGCTTAAATGTCTTGGAAAGGGATGTGTCTGGATCAGCCTCTTGGCCCTGTGTAAGGCTGTGACTTAGATTCTCAGCACCTGATGAATCTAAAAAAAGATCTCATGTGTGCATCCAAAACCAAAATGGAAAAAGAGCAGTCTTGTGGTTGAAGTCTCTCGCCTTTCTCTGTAAGTTTCCTGACTTCCATCAAGTGAGAATAGGTATTCTTTGGTTCAAAGAGTTTTTCAAAGCCCTGCAGAGGCAAGCCCAAAGGTGCTTGGATTTTCTCATGACTCCAATTCACATAAAGAATCTAAACCCCACAGTCATTAGGCTCAAATTGGAGTAGCAGAGCAGAATTAACGGCAGGCCTATTTGATCACTCCTTGTTCACAGATAGGTTGTCAAGACACCCTGACATTAGACAAATGAGGGTAGGGAGCATATTTTGGATACTGTCTTCGGCTGCTCCCCTCAAAGAAACTTCCAGCCAGAGGTTATTATGAGTGTCTATATGGAAGTAGATGAGGGCCATGTGGGAGTGTTTTGGTTTTAATTGTGGTCATTTGTTTGGCTGATGGAAGAGATGACTGGGTCCACCTTTGCTTGAACTCTGGTGTGATTCCCCTTAGAGACTGAGTTCTGGAAATGACTGCAGAGATGTATTGCCATGAATTGTGTTCCGATTTTTGGAGGCCACGCATGATAGTGGCTCTTGGCAACTGAGAACTAGGCCCAGGGGGCTTCCCAAAGAGCACTGGGAATCTCAGCCAGAATATCACATGATTTTATTCTGAAAGACTAGGCAGCCATAGTTGAGAGTAAAAACACACATGGACCTCACATTGTAGACCTCAATGGGCCTGTCTTCATGTGATCTTTTGGCCACTCTTTGGGAAGTCTTTCCTGTGAGAGTTCTCCAGATCATTAATTGAAATGAGCTTCCTCACCATTTAATGTTTCCAGAATGAATTCAATCCCACAGTGCCTCCAACCAAATCCTTGAAAAATGGCTAGATAAATATCATGAATTTTTTGAAATTCCCATGATCAGGTGACACTGGAGAGACTTTGGATTTCTTGTTGCTGATCATGAGTGTACCAGACAGTGCCTTGATTGACTGGGTTTCATGAAAATGGTGTAGAACAGAGATGCAAATAAGTTAAAGTCTGCTGAGTAGTTGGCCTAGAGCAGTGTTTTGCAGGTCTGTGATAAAACTTCTGTGGTGGGGTCATGTGGATCTGCCAAAAGGCTTGTAACTGACATGGTGCAGCCAGCAGAACCTTGTATGTAAAGGCATCTTGTTGAATGGAGAGGTTTCAGGGCAATGTTCAGAATCAGGATGCTATGGTCAAGGGGGCAAGCTATGTGGGATAGAAGCCTGGTTGGTGCATTCTCCTGCAGACCCTGACGCACAACACGTGACACATCTCCTTCGAGCACTGTGACCCAGTTGAATTCCTTGTATTTCCTTAAGCCAATACCAAACTCCCAGTGCAGCAGCAAGAACACCATGAAATGTGGAGGATGACCAAATGGCTTCACAGTTCACACGGGGTGACACTAAGCCTCCAGTGGCAAGAGTTTACTTAAAAAGAGAGAATTCAGCCTTGCTGCCTCATGTTCTTTGAAAAATAAGAAACCATGTTCTGCAGGTCACATAGATGGAGACCCAGAATTGGTGGTCTCACTAGAAAGGAAGCCATAGGTCCTGACAACAACATATACTTCAAGTGCCCAAACTCAGAGGCAGGTTCTCCAGAAGTCTTTAGGATGGCAGATCTCCATATTTGTGCAGTTTTTACCCTGTCCCTTTCTTTTGGAAACTCCTCTACCACCTCCAAGGCTGTGAACTCCTGACCATGTTCCATTCCTGATATGTATTCACAGATTTTCTAACTCTTTTCCTTTAATTTTGTCTTACTTGGGGCAAAGGTAAAGTCAAGGTATTGTTTTGAATGAGAGTGGGGAGATTTTGTGTAGCACATATTTGCATACACATTTGATTCATTTTAATATTTTACATTCAAAATACTGAATCCCTGACACTAACCCATACCCTACTAGACTCTGACTACCAATCCTAATATGGTGGAGAGAAATAATGCAAACAGAATTGAAATACAAACAGTTCAGAGGAGGCATGGTGTATAGTTGGATTTGCCTTTTGCATGATAAAGTGTAGGTGATATAAATCTAGTCAATTTTCAATTGAAATAGTTCACCATGTGTTTTTGTAGTTAACAAATATGTGAATTC
Organism: Callospermophilus lateralis; assembly: GCF_048772815.1. Classification (NCBI taxonomy): domain Eukaryota; kingdom Metazoa; phylum Chordata; class Mammalia; order Rodentia; family Sciuridae; genus Callospermophilus; species Callospermophilus lateralis. The sequence continues at coordinate 587,395 of NW_027513126.1, forward strand.
CTGTCTCCCTTTCTCTGTAGTCTATTCAGCACATGTATTTTTATATGGACATATAGAATACTACCTGGTATCACACGTACATTTTTGTGACTTGGCTGACTTGGAGATGCAAATTGTGAGAAGAGATCACTCCTCCTAAACGCTGTTGGAACTGAAAATTCAAGTTTTGTGTGAGCTTCCTAGGAGAACAACATTGTACATAAATCCATGTTCAGTACAATAAATAATTTTGCATCTGTGGATGTTATATATTTCATGATGAATATTGATTGGCATATATATTACTACTTTTTAATATCTCTGTGTTGTTTTGGGTGTGTGTGTGTGTGTGTGTGTATATATATATATATACACTCTCAAGATTTTTCAAAATATGAAATATATGTGTCTTATATACACTACCTAAATTCATTCATGTTCGTTTATGTGGATTTATAATCAACATTTCACAAGATTATTCTCAGAAATATTCATCCACCTGAACTACATATTTCTTTTCTAGTACTTAAAACTAACTTCAGTGAATGGTGCATACAAATCCTAATATTTCTATAGTAATTGACCCAGTTTAACATCAATGCAATTAGATTCCTATGGGACATGGTGTGTATTTTGATGTTCATTTTTATTTAACACTGGTTCGTTAATATTTCTTTAGTTTATGCACATCATAGGATATATATTTTATCCAAAAGTTCACAAATTTATTGGCATTTGTTTCACTTTCAATCACTTCCTGCTCCAGAACACATGTATTTCTCCAGGTCTCTTGACTGGTCTTTTCATGAGACTTCTTTCCAAACACATTATTTTCGATTTCTATAATCACTTTTGAAGCAAATCGCATACAATCCTCATGATAAAACATAACCCAAATATAAAATTAGATGTGTAACTGGTTGGAATGAATGATTGTATATCAATGTAAGATTTTCTGTATATTTTCACATATAAATTCAAACCATTATTTAAAGTGGAAACAGTTGTATTATTTATTCACAGTATTGTCAATTCATGCATTAATTCTATATTTATAGACACAGGGTACAAATCTTTGTACCCCCAATACTAATTTATACATCTTCAAAATATTGCTCCCAGAAATGGTGGAAGAAATACTCATGTCGCCTCATCTACATATACATTTTATTATAGTGATATTCGGGACACAAAATGCAAAGGTCAAACTTATGATTGTACCAAAGCCTAAATTGAAAGTGAGCATGGATTACTAAAAACATCCATGTTCAGGTTGCCTAATGTTCTCAAATGTCAATACTATTTGTGACAACATATTTGTTTCTACCTAAAATTATATATTATATATTCAAACTCAACCCTGGTGAAAATATCTAATCCTATCATTCACTTTATACTTTTCCTGATTTCTTAATGTCTCTATTGATATCTGCTTTCCGACATATTTTTCCCAGTTCATCATTGTGACTGACTCTTCAAATGTGCTCACATTTAAATTCACTCTCTATCCGAAACCCAATTGCTAGAGAACTTTTTGTCCAAATCCTATACTCACTCTTCTTTCTAAACTCTGACTATCTTTCTAATAATTCCGACTATCCCTTTGTGACTAGAAGTTCTCCTCAACATTCCATCATCCAACGTACAAGGTCCTATGCCATTGTACATCAATTTATCTGAGACATCTCTGCAGAAAATAATTCAAATCTAAGTATCCCAATCAAGGGCCCAATGCCCTACTGGGCTTCAAATCTTTCCTAGATTTCTGTTTTCATACTTATATTTCACCTATATAATCTTGTAAATATTGCAGGTTCCGAATCATTCCTGCAGAATGATTCCTAACTCAAATCGAACATGTTATTAATCCTAACCATACACTGTTCCCTCATTCTAACTTTACAGAAGATTAGGGACAGAGTTGGTCTTACAATACAGCAATGTAGCGGATCTTCCACCTGCTAAGATCCTCAAAGGTCCACACAGAAAAGATCCCTGGAGAAGATGTAGGCAGCTATGAAGGACCTGAGAGAGAAAAAGTCATCTCCATGGAATGGCTCACCACTGGCTCCTAACAACTTCACAGAGTTGGCCAAGGAGACCAGATCTGAGACAGGACAGGCCATTTCTGGGGAACATAGTATGGCTCACCAGTCACAGGACACTCTGGATAGTCACAGACCTACTTGGGGGAAGGAGGTGCCTTTGTGGGTTGGGTGTGAGTTTGTGGTCTTGTATTGTTTTCTGGGAATAGGTAGGAAAGGCAATTTGTTCATTTTGGAGTGGACGGTTTCTAAAAAGTCGTTTGACAAGGAGTGTGTTTCTATGTCTGGGTATCCCACTGTGTTCGTGGATGAAGACATTAGAAAGAGCATGCATCAGTGGATGTGTTCTGTCTAGTAGAAAGCTTCCCAGCATTCATCCTTCCCAATTTATGAATGGACTTGGCTTGCTTTCTGGATGGGCAACACCTACTGTTCCTAAGTTCCTGTTTTCTGCCTGAATTCTGGCCACTCTCCATAATAGGCTCATGGTTATGTGTCCAAGATATGTACCACCTCCAAGCTCTGGGACATGTCCATGTACAGGATAGGTGAAGGGAATTGGAGCATCTCAGAAAACTCAGATATCAATGTGACCAGTAAAGTCTCTGTGGAGAAACCCTGCTTTGGGCCTTTTGCATACCTTTTCTTCTGTTGCACTGAATTACAGGAAGGTCTTTGATTAGGCCACCCCTTTGTGAAGCCTGAAGAAAAGAGTTTTAAAATGGAAATGAATGGGCATCACCTGGGGCTCTTTGCTTAATTTTTTGGAAAGGGATGTGTCTGAATCGGCCACCTGGCCCTGTGTGAGGCTGTGGCTTAGATACTCAGCACCTAATGGATCTAAAGAAAGATCCCATGTGTGCACCCAAATCCAAAATGTCCAAAAAGCATTCATTGTGGATGACGTTTCTCTCCTTCCTCTGTAAGGTTCCTGATCTCCATCAAGTGAGAATAGGGATCCTTTGCATCAAATGAGTTCTTCAAAGCCCTGCAGAGTGTAGCCCATAGGTGCTTGTGATTTCTCATGACTCCAGTTCACATAAAGAATCTAAATCCCACAGTCAGTAGCCCTCAAATTGGAATAGTGGAGCAGTATTAAAGGCAGGGCTCTATGATCATTCTGTGTTCAAAGGAAGGGTGTCCAGGCAACCCTGAATTGTGAAAAATGAGGTGCGAGGGTGCTTAATTTGAACACTGTGTTGGTCTGCGCCCCTCATGGAAACCTCCAGCCAGAGGTTATTATTAGTGTCTATATGGAAGAAGATGAGTGCCATGTGGGAGTATTTTGTTTTTAATTGTGGTAATTTGTGTGGCGGTTTGAAGAGATGTCTGGTTCCACCTGGGCATGAACTCTGGTGTGATTCCCCTTAGAGACTGAGTTGTGGGACTGTCCTCAAAGAAGTATTGCCATGAATTGTGTTGGGATTTTAGGAGGCAACACATGAGATTTGCCCTTGGAAACCGAGATCTAGCCCAGGGTGGCTTTCCTCAGAGCACAGGTAATCTCATCCAGGATATCACACGATTTTATTGTTAAAGACTTGGCAGCCATAGTTGAGAGTCAAAACACACATGGAGCTCAAATTGTAGACCTCAATGGGCCTGGCTTCATGTGACCTTTGGGCCACTCTTTGGAAAGTCTTGCCTGTGATAGTTCTCCATTTCTTTCGTTCAAATGAATTTCCTCGCCATTTAATGATTCCTGAATGATTTGAAACCCACAGTGCCTCCAACTTCATACTTAAAAAATAGCTAGATAAATACCACGAAATTTTTGAAATTCCCATGAGCAGGTGGCACTGGAGTACTTTGGATTTCTGTTGCTGATCATGAGTATACCAGACAGTGCCTTGATTGACTTGGTTTCATGAAAATGGTGTAGAACAGAGATGCCAGTAAGTTGGAGCCTGCTGAGTAGTTGTCCTAGAGCAGTGGTGGTCAGGTGTCTGATAAGATATCTGTGGTGAAACCATGTTTATCTGCCATTGGCTTCCAAACAGCTTGTGACTGACATTTTGCATCCAGCAGACCCTTGTATGTAAAAGCATCTTGTTATATGGAGAGGTTTCAGGGCAATGTTCAGAATCAGGTTGCTATGGTCATTGGGGCAAGCTCTGTGTGAAAGAAGCTTGCTTGGTGCATTCTCCTGCAGACCCTGACCCACCACATGTGACAGAACTCCCTCCAGCACTTTGTCCCAGTGGAACTCCTTTGATTTTATGAAACAAATACCAAACTCCCAGTGCAGCAGCAAGAAACACCACAAAAATTGGTGAAAAAACGGCTTTACAGTAAACATGAGGAGACACTTAGCCCCCAGTGGCCACAGTTTACCTACAAAGAGCAAATTCAGCACTGCTGCCTCAAGTTCGTTGGGAAATAAGAAACAATGTTCTCCAGGTCACATAAATGCAGACCCAGTTATGATGGTCTCACTAGAAAGGAAGCTAAATCTCCTGACAACAACGTATATGTCAAGTGCCCAAACTCAGAGGCAGTTTCTCAAAAGTCTTTAGGCCAGCAGAGCTCCATATTTGTGCAGTGTTTACCCTGTCCCTTACTTTTGGAAACTCCTATACCACCTCCAAGGTTGTGAACTCCTGAGCATATTCCATTCCAGATATGTATTCACAGATTTTCTAACTCATTTTCTAACTCATCTCCTCTAATTACTTTAAGCGAAGGTAATGTCAAGGCATTGTTCTGGATGAGAGTGGAAAGATTTTTGTGTAGCACATATTTGCATAAATATTGAATTCATTTTCTTATTTTCAATTCGAAATACTGAATCCCTGACACTAACCCATACCCTACTAGACTCTGACTACTAAAATCCTAATATGATGGAGAAAAATAACCAACACAGAATAGAAATACAAGCAGTTCAGAAAAGGCATGGTGTATAGTTGTACTTTCCTTTTGCATGATAAATGGTTGGTTTTATAAATCTAGTCAATTTGTAGTTGAAAAAGTTCTCTATGTGTTTTTAAAGTTAACAAATATGTGAATTCCTGTCTCCCTCTCTCTGTAGCCTATTCAGCACATGCATTTTTATATGCACATATAGAATACTACATGGTATCACACGTACATATTTGTGAGGTAACTGACTTGGCAAATACAAATTGTTAGAAGAGCTCACTTCTCCTAAATGATGTTAGAACTGAAAATTCAACCTATGGGTGAGCTTCCTAGTTGAACAATATAAATCCATATTTAGTAAAATCAATATTTTTGGATCTGTGGATGATATATATTTCATGGTGAATTTCGATTGGCATACATAATGCTACTTTGTAATGACTGTGTTTAGGTGTGTGTGTGTATATATATATGTGTGTGTGTGTGTATATATATATATTCACTCTCCTGATTATTCAAAATATGAAATATATGTGTCTTATTGTACTTATTATACACTAACTAAATTCATTCATATTCATGTATGTGGATTTATAATCAATTTTCACAAGATTATTCTCAGAAATATTCATCCACCTGAAATACCTGTTTGTTTCCTAGTACTGAAAACTAACTTTTGGGGATCATATGATGGCGGCGATGAGAGTTCATCACCCCCGTGTACCGCGTCACTTTGCGTGAGATTGACGAGTTAGAACGGCTAAAATCTATCTTGTTAGGAATTTCCAGAAAAGTTGGTGTGCTCCAAAACCTACAGGAAGGATTTCCATTGCCCAAGGACCAGCTAGAGGGCTCAAACGCCAGCGAATTGTCCGCAAGGAGGGTCACTCTGCTTATTCAGCAAATTGCCCCACGGCTAGAGTCTGCAATGCGCACTGGGAAATGACGAGAGAGCAATGTAAAGATACAGCCCTGTGGATTTTGCGGGCTCCTGCCAGCTGTGCAATCACTGTGCTCAGTGCTAAATTCTGGGTTTGAAACGGGGGAAAGAAGCTGTCCAATTCGGTTCTGCATACCGGTCAGACTACAGAGGAAGATAGCGGCCACCATCTTGGAGAGCTGATGTCACCATCCCTGTTTTCGACTGATCACAGCTCATTCAGATACAGAACACGTAATTTCAGGCTGCCATTCGCCTTTATCTTGCAGACAAATTACTCAGGGTCAGTGCTAAAGAACCCACGGAAATTGCTTCTTGGATCCTGCTCCTATCAGAATATACACCGAGCCTGGCGCGGCTGAATTCCGGGTCCTGGAACTGCTCTGGCCCAGGGCTAAAGAAACTGAGGCTTCTGCTGAATACTGTGGAGGTAAATGCCAACTGAGCCTTCATAGGCAGTGGCAACAGGATTGAAACGAGGCTTGTGAGGGCCGGTCAGGACTCACCCGTTGCTTTGGTCACCCAGCAAAGGGAATGAAATGCTGCCATTCACATGGGATACCAACATGGCAGAGATCTGATGTCATCACAAAGCGGCGGAGAAGATAACATCATCGATACCAGCAGCGACAGAAACAGTTGGTCTCCTGGTAAAGAAAGTGAGTCACAAACATTCGATTCTCTCTCATTTTGTCATCAAGCCAGAGGTGCAGAGCAGAGCAGCCACCTGTGCCTGGAACAGACCCAGCGACCCACCGGCGTGGTAGTCACGTCACCCCAATTGGAGTAGGGGCAGAGAGAGCCTCCACCAATGCCTGCAAGGTAGGTAGACTTGCGACCTACCGGCAGAAGAGGCCCAGGGGCCAGTCAGCTTGGTAGACAGATCACCCCAATTGGAGGAGCAGCACAGCCGCCGACCGCACCTGCAATGGAGACTTTTCCACTATACAAGAGCAATATAAATATATAGGGGGAAAATTTCAAAAACACAATAGTTTCACCAAGCAGAAAGTAACGCGAAAAGTATGAAAAGACAAGGAAAGAAAGGACCACAAGCAATGCAGGTCAACTCAACTTTAGAAAAAGTAATAGATGCAGCAGATGGAATGTCAGATAAAGAATTCAGGATATACATGCTTCAGATGATCTGGAATCTCAAGGAAGACATTAGACAGCAAAATCAGACAATGAAAGATCACTTCAACAATAAATTATATAAAAAAATCCAAGTAGCAAAGATCAACTATACAGGGAGATAGAGGTTATAAAAAACAAACAAACAGAAATCCTAGAAATGCAGGAAGCAATGAACCATCTTAAAAACTCAATTGAGAATACTACCATCAGAGCAGAATACTTAGAAAATAAAACATCAGACAATGAAGACAAAGTATTTCAACTCGAAAAGAACATATACAGCTCAGCAAGACTGTTAAGAAACCATTAGCAGAACTCCAAGAAATATGGGAAACCATAAAGAGACCAAACATAAGAGTCATTGGGATACAGGAAGGTATAGTGGTCCAAACCAAAGGAATGAGCAATCTATTAAATAAAATAATACGAGAAAACTTCCCAGACTTGAAGAATGAGACAAAATCCCAAATCCTAAAAGTCTACAGGACGCCAAACGTACAAAATCATAAGAGATCCACACCTAGGTACATTATAATGAAGATGCCCAACATACAGAAAAAGGAGAGAATTTTAAAAGCTACAAGAGAAAGGAAGCAGATTATATTTAGTGGTAAACCAACCAGGATAACAGCTGATCTTTCAACACAGACTCTGAAATCTAGAAGATCCTTTAATAACATATTTCAAACACTGAAAGAAAATGGGTTCCAACCAATTATCATGTATCCAGCGAAATTCAGCTTCAGATGGAAGATGAAATTAAAACCTTCCACGAGAAAAAAAAGTGAAAAGAATTTGCAGCTAGAAAACCATCTCTTAAAAACATCCTCGGCAAAACATTACAGGAAGAGGAAATGGAAAATAACAATGAAAACCAACAGTGGGAGGTAGGACATTAATGGGGGGAAAATAATCAATGAGGAAAACAAACCATGTTTAGTAACAAAAATAAACAAATATGGCTGGATGAGCAACCCATATCTCAATTATAACCAAAAATCTTAATGGCTTAAACTCACCAATTAAAAGACACAGGCTAGTAGAATTGATCACAAAACAAGAACCAACAAAATGCTGCCTACAGGAGACGCATTTGATAGGAAAAGACATACATAGACTGAAGGTGAAAGGTTGGAAAAATCATATCACTCATATGAACTTCGGAAACAAGCAAGAGTGTCCATACTCATATCAAGTAAAATAGATTTCAAGACAAAGTTAATCAAAAGTGATAAAGAGGGACACTACATACTACACAAGGGAACCATATGCCAACAAGACATAACAATCATAAATATATATGCCCCAAAACAATGGTGCAGCTATGTTCATCAAACAATCTCTTCTCAATTTCAATAGTCTAATAGACCACAATACAGTGGTCATGGGAGACTTGAACACACCTCTCTCACCACTGGACAGATCTTCCAAACAAAAGTTGAATAAGGAAACAATAGAACTCAATAACACAATTAATAACCTAGACTTAATTGACATATATAGAATATACAACACAAAATCAAGCAGTTACACTTTTTTCTCAGCAGAACATGGATCTTTCTCAAAAATAGACCATATATTATGTCACAGGGCAACTCTTAGACAATATAAAGGATTTTATCTGATCATAATGGAATGAAACTAAAAATCAACGATAAAAGAAGAAAGGAAAAATCATTCATCACTTGGAGAATGAACAATAGGTTACTGAATGATCAATGGGTTATAGAAGACACCAAGGAGGATATTAAAAAATTCTTTGAGATAAATGAAAACACAGACACAATATATCGGAATCTATGGGACACATTGAAAGCAGTTCTAAGAGGAAAATTCATTGCTTGGAGTTCATTCCTTAAAAAAAGAAAAAACCAACAAATAAATGATCTCATACTTCATCTCAGGATCCTAGAAAAAGAAGAGCAAAACAACAGCAAAAGAAGTAGAAGGCAAGAAAAAATTAAAATCAGAGCTGAAATTAATGAAATCGAAACAAAAGAAACAATTGAAAAAATTAACAAAACTAGTAGTTGGTTTTTTGAAAATATAAATAAAATCAACAGACCCTTAGCCATGCTAACAAAGAGAAAAAGAGAGAACTCAAATTACTAGCATATAGGATGAAAAAGGCAATACAACAAGAGACAGTTCAGAAATACAGAAGATAAACAGAACTTATTTTGAATTATTATACTCCAATAAAATAGAATATAGTGAAGGCATTGATAAATTTGTTAATGATCTGCCCAGATTGAGTAAGGAGGATATAGACAACCTAAATAGACCAATATCAATTGAGGAAATAGAAGAAACCATCAAAAGTCTACCAACTAAGAAAAGCCCAGGACCAGATGGGTATAGAGCAGAGTTTTACAAAACCTTTAACGAGGAAAAAAAAAAAAACAATACTTTTCAAGCTATTTCAGGAAAAATGCAAAATTCCTCAAAAATATTCTGGTGAATCAGACACAAAAACATATCAAATAAAATGTGCACCATGATCAAGTAGGATTCATCCCTGGGATGCATGGCTGATACAATATAGGGAAATCAATAAATGTTATTCATCACATCAATAGACTTAAAAATAAGAACCATATCATCATCTCGATAGATGCAGAAAAAGAATTCGACAAGTTACAGCATTGCTTTACGTTTAAAACTCTAGAAAATCTAGGGATAACAGGAACATACCTCAATATTGTAAAAGCAGTCTATGCTAAGCCTCAGGCTAGCATCATTCTGAATGAAGAAAAATTGAAGGCATTCCCTCTAATTCTGGAGCAAGACAAGGATGCCCTCTCTCACCCCTTGTGTTCAACATTGTTCTCCAAAAACTGGCCAGAGCAATTAGACAGACTAAAGAAATTAAAGGCATAAAAATAGGAGAAGAAGAACTTAAATTATCGATATTTGCAAAAGACATGATTTTATACCTAGCAGACCCAAAAGGGTCTACAAAGAAACTATTAGAGCTAATAAATGAATTCAGAAAAGTGGCAGAATATTAAATCACCACGCATAAATCAAAGGCATTCCTGTATATCAGGGACAAATCCTCTGAAATGGAAATGAGGACAATCACTCCATTCACAATATCCTCAAAAAAATAAATAAATACTTGGGAATCAACCTAACAAAAGAGGCGAAAGACATATACAATGAAAACTACAGAACCCTAAAGAGAGAAACAGAAGAAGATTTTAGAAGATGAAAAAATATACCCTGTTCATGGATAAGCAGAACTAACATCATCAAAATGACGATATTACCAAACGTTCTCTATAGGTTTAATGCAATGCCAATCAAAATCCCAAGGGCATTTCTTGTAGAAATAGATAAAACAATTATAAAATTCATATGGAAAAATAAAAGACCCAGAATAGCAAAAACAATTCTAACCAGGAAGGGTGAATCAGGCAGGATACCGATACCAGACCTCAAACTATACTATAGATCAATATTAACAAAAAGAGCATGGTACTGTTACCAAAACAGGCGGGTGGACCAGTGGTACAGAATAGAGGACACAGAAACCAATCCATAAAACTATAGCTATATTATATTTGATAAAGGGGCTAAAAGCATGCAATGGAGGAAGGATAGCATCTTCAACAAATGGTGCTTGGAAAACTGGAATTCCATATGTAACAAAATAAAACTGAATACCCTCCTCTCGCCATGCACAAGAGTTAACTCAAAATGGATCAAGGAGTTTGATATCAAATCAGAGACACGGCATCTGGAAGAAGAAAACTTTTGCCACGATCTACATACTGTGGGGTTGGGCTCCAGATTTCTCAATAGGACACCCATAGCACAAGAGTTAATAACCAGAATCAACAAATGGGACTTACTCAAACTAAATAGATTTTTCTCAGCAAAAGAAACAATAAGACAGGTAAATAGGGAGCCTACATCCTTGGAACAAATCTTTACTCCTCACACTTCAGATAGAGCCCTAATATCCAGAGTATACAAAGAATTCAAAAAAATTAAACAGGAAGAAAATGAATAACCCAATCAACAAATGGGCCAATGACCTGAACAGACACTTCTCAGAAGAGGACATACAATCAATCAATAAGTACATGAAAAAATGCTCACCATCTCTAGCAGTCAGAGAAAAGCAAAACAAACCCACCCTAAGATACCATCTCACTGCAGTAAAATCAGCAGCCATTATGAAGTCAAAGACAACATGTGCTGGCGAGGATGTGGGGAAAAGGGTACGCCAGTACATTGCTGGTGGGACTGCAAATTGGTGTAGCCAATTTGGAAAGCAGTATGGAGATTACTTGGAAAGCTGGGAATGGAACCACCATTTGACCTATTCCCCTTCTCAGTCTATTCCCTAAAGACCTAAAAAGACCATGCTACAGGGATACTGATAAACCGATGTTCATAGCAGCACAATTCACAATAGCAAGACTGTGGAACAAACATAGATTCCTTTCAATAGATGAATGGATTAAAAATGTGGCATTTATATAGAATGGCTTGTGGCTCACAAGGTGCAGCCAGCAGACCCTTATATGTAAAGGCAAATTGTTATATGGAGTGGTTTCAGGTACATGTTCAGAATCAGGTTGCTATGGACACGGGGGCAAACTATGAGGGATAGAAGATTGGATGGTGCATTTTCCTGGAGACCCTGACCATACACACGTGACTGAACACCCTCCAGCACTGTGTCCCAGTTGAACTCTTTGTATTTCATGAAGCAAATACCAAACTCCCAGTTCAGCAGCAAGGAAAAGTGGAGGATGACCAAATGGCTTCACAGTTCACACGGGGAGACACTTAGGTCCCAGTGTCCACAGTTTACTTAGGAAGAGAGAATTCAGCACTGCGGTCTCATGTTCATTGGAAAATAAGAAACCATGTCCTCCAGGTCACATAGATGCAGACCCACCTTTGATGGTCTCACCACAAAGGAAGCTAAAGCTCCTTACAAGAAAAAATATTTCAAGTGCCCAACCTCAGAGGGACTTTCTCAAGAAGTCTTTAGGCCAGCAGAGCTCCATGTTTGTGGACGGTTTAACTTTTCCCTTACTTTTAGAAACTCCTTTACCACCTCCAATTTTTTGAACTACTGAGCATATACCATTCCACATATTAATTCACAGATTTTCAAACTCTTCTCCTCTAACTGTGTTTTACTAGGGTCGAAGGTAATGACAAGGCATTGTTCTGGATGAGAGTGGGAAGATTTTTGTGTAGCATATGTTTGCGTACACATTGGATTTATTTTCCTATTTTCCATTTGAAACACTGAATCCCTGACACTAACCCATACCCTACTAGACTTTGACGATTAATCCTAATATGGTGAAGAAAAATAACCCAAAGAGAATAGAAATACAAGTAGTTCAGAAGAGGCATGGTGTATACTAGGTCTTGCCTTTTGCATGATAAAGGGTAGGTGTTATAAAAATTGTCAATTTTTAATTGAAATAGTTCTACATGTGTTTTTAAAGGTAAAAATATGTGTCTTTCTGTCTCCTTTACTCTGTAGCCTATTCAGCACATGTATTTTAATACGCACATATAGAATCCTACCTGGTATCACACATAATTTCTTTTGAGGTGACTGACTTGGACGATAAAAATTGTGAGAAGAGATCATTCCTCCTAAACGCTGTTGGAACTGAAAATTAAACCTATGTCAGCTTCCTTGTAGAACAACATTATACTTGAATCCATGTTAAGCAAAATGAATATTTTTCGATCTGTGGATTATATATATTTCATGATGAAATTCGATTGGCATATATATTGCTACTTTCTAATGTCTGTGTGTGTGTGTGTGTGTGTGTGTGTGTATATACATGAACATGAATGAATTTAGGGAGTGTATATAATACACATATATTTCATATTTTAAAAAACCTGGAGAGTGTGTGTGTGATTTATAATCAACTTTTTAGAAGATTATTCTCAGAAATATTCATCCACCTGGAACACATATTTGTTTCCCATTACTGAAATCTGGGTTCAGTGAATGGTTCATACAAATCCTAACATTTCTCCATTAACTGACCCAGTTTAACATCAATGCAAGTAGATTCCTATGGGACATGATGTCTATTTTGAACTTTATTTCTATTCAACACTGGTACATTACTATTTCTTCACGTTTAGCCCATCATAGCATATGTATTTTATCCACAAATTCACAAATTTATAGGCATTTGGTTCACTTTCAATCCCTTCCTGCTTTAGAACACATGTATTCCTCCAGGTTTTTTGACTGGAATTTTTTGAGACTTCTTTCCAAACACATTATTTTCGATTTCCATAATCTTTTTGAAGCAGATATCACACACCCTTCATGATAAACCATAACCTAATATTACCTTTAGATGTATAACTGGTTGGAATGAATGATTGTATGTCGATATTAGATTTCCTGTATAATTTCAGATATCAAGTCAATGAATTATTTAAAGTGAAACCAGTTATATTATTTATTCACAGTATGGTCTATTCATGCATTATCTCTATATTCACAGACACAGCATACACCTGTTTGTATCCCCAATACTAATTTATATATCTTCTCAATATTGCTCCTGGAAATGGTGGAAGAAATACTCATGTCACCTGATCTACATATACATTTTATCACAGTAATATTCTGGACAAAAATGCAAATGTCACACTTATGATTTTACAAAGCCTAAATGGAAAGTGAAAATGGATTACTAAAAACATCCATGTCCAGGTTGCCTAATGCTCTCAAATGTCATTCTTTGGTGACTACATATTTGTTTCTTCCTAAGATTATATATTCAAACTCAATCCTGTTAAAAATGTCTAATCCTAACACTCACTTTGTACTTTGCCTAATTTCCTATTGTCTTCCTTGATATTTGCTTTCCTACATATTTTCCCTAGTTCATCATTGTGACTGACTCTTCACATGTGCTGACATTGACATTCACTCTCTAATCGAAACTCTGTTGCTAAAGAATTTTTTTTTTCCAAATTCTATACTCACACTTCTTCCGAAAACTACCGACTATCTTCTTAATCCTACCGACTATCCCTTTTGGAGTTGATGTTACCTTCTAAATTTAATCATCCAAGGTACAAAGTCTTATACCATTGTATATTGATTTATCCAAGAAATCTCTGCTGAAGTAATTCAATGCTAAGTATCCCAATCAAGGGCGCAATTCCCTTCTGCGCTTCAAATCTTACCTAGATTTCTGTTTTCATACATATATTTCACCTGTATGTTATTATAAATATAACAGATTCCCAATACCATTATTCATCCCTCAGAATGATTCCTAACCCAAATTGAACAAGTTATTAATCCTAACCATACACTGTTCCCTCAATCTAACTTTACAGAAGAGCGGGACAGAGTTGGTCTTACAATACAGGAATATAGGGGATCTTCCACCTGCTGAGAACCTCAAAGGTCTATGCAGATATGACCCCTGGAGAAGATGTAGGCAGATATGAAGGACCAAACAAGGCCTGTGTGGAAAGCTGTTCCCGGGTGCGTATGGTTGATAGACCATTCTAACTTGTGAAAGTGTCACAGGAAGTAGGGGTAACCACCAGCACTGTGTCCCCGTTGAACTCCTTGTATTTCGTGAAGCAAATACCAAACTCCCAGTGCAGCAGCAAGAAACACCACGAAAATGGAGCATGAACAAATGGCTTCACAGTCCACACGGGGAGACACTTAGCCCCCAGTGGCCACAGTTTATCTACAAAGAGAGAATTCAGTACTGCTGCCATATGTTCATTATAAAATAAGATACCATGTCCTCCAGGTCACATAGTGATGGTCTCACTACAAAAGAAGCTATAGCTCTGGACAACAATATATATCTCAAGTGCCCAACCTCAGAGCCAGTTTCAAAAGAAGTCTTTAGGCCAGCAGAGCTCCATGTTTTGGTTGTGTTTACAATGTCCCTTACTTTAGGAAACTCGTCCACCACATCCAAGGTTGTGAAATCCTGAGCATTTCCCATTCCAGATTGGATTTATTTTCCAATTTTCCATTCTACAGTTACTGAACTAGTTTTACATCAATGCAAGTAGATTCCTATGAAACATGATGTGTATTTTGAAGTTCATTTTTATTCAACACTGTTACATTACTATTTCTTCAGTTTATTCACATCATAGGATATATATTTCATCCACCAGTTAGGAAGTTTATAGGCATTTGTTTTACTTTCAATCACTTTCTGCTTCAGAACACATGTATTCCTCCAACTTTCTTGACTAGTCTTCTCATGAGACTTCTTTCCAAACACATTATTTTCTATTTCCGTAATCACTTTTGAAACAAAACTCACACACCCTTCATTATAAACCATAACTCTAAGATTACCATTAGATGCATAACTCTTTAGAATGAATGATTGTATATCAATATAAGATTTCCTATATATTTTCAGATATCAATTCAATCCATTATTTAAATTGAACCAGTTACATTTTTTCCCAGTATGATGTATTCATGCATTATTTCTATATTCATAGACACAGTGTACACCTCTTTGTACCACCAATACTAATTTATACATCTTCACAATATTGCTCGTGGAAATGGTGGAAGAAATATTCATTTCACCTGATCTACATATACATTTTATTTCAGTAATATTCTGGTCACCAAATGCAAAGGTCACACTTATGATTGTACCAAAGCCTAAATGGAAAGTGAGCATGGATTACAAATAACATCCATGTCAAGGTTGCCTAATGCTCTCAAATGTCAATCCTATTTTGGCTACATATTTGTTTCTTCCTAAGATTATATATTAAACCTGAACCCTGTTGAAAATGTCTAACTCTATGACTTTACAGTTTGCCTGATTTTGTAATGTCTCTATTGATATCTGCTTTCCTACATATTTCCCAAGTTCATCATTGTGATTAACTCTTCACATGTGCTGACAAATACATTCACTCTCTTACCAAAACCCTATTGCTAAAGAATGTTTGTTCCAAATAATATACTCACTCTTCTTCCTAAACCTACCGACTATCTTCCTAATCCTACCGACTATCCCTGTTTGACTGGATGTTCTCTTCTACATTCATTCATCCAAAGGTAGAAGATCCTATGTCATTGATTATAGATTTATCTTAGACATCTGTGCAGAACGTAATTTAATGTTAATTATACCAGTAAAGGTCCCAATGCCATTCTGGGCTTCGAATCTTACCTAGATTTCTGTTTTCATTAATTATATTTCACCTCTATATTCTTTTAAATATTTTAGGTTCCAAATACCATCATTCATCCAGCAGAATGATTCCTAACCCAAATCAAACATGTTGTTAATCGTAACCATTCACTGTTCCATCAATATAACTTTACAGAAGAGCAGAGATAGAGTTGGTCTTAAAATACAGGAATGTATGAGATCTTTCACCTGATGAAAACCTCAGAGTTTCATGCATAAATGATCCCTGGAGAAGATGTAGGCAGCTATATAGGACCTGAGAGAGCAAAAGTCATCTTCAATGGCAAACAACCTGGTCAGGATGAAGGGTTCTGTCTGAATCAGCCTCTCTCTTCTTAATGTAGAGAAAGTGGACCAAACCCGGCCTGTGTGGGTAGCTGTTCCAGGCCGCGTATGGTTGATAAAGCATTCTAACTTGTGAAAGTGTCACAGGAAGTAGGGACAGCCTTTATCTCATGGGACACTTGGATGGAAGTCTTAGGACAATGTGTTTGCAAAGGCAGTGACCTCATTCAGTTCCTGAGGGAAGTAACCTCACCTCACTTCCTTGGTGATTAAAATCTCTGAACTTGGGATTCATGAAGCCAGGCACCCATAGCCAGTCCCAGTCCCAGTCCCAATGGTCTCACTTGTTTGGATTTACCAAGGACAGAGACAGTCTTTCTTGGTAACTACTGATGTGAGGATGGCGAAATGCCAGGAAAGCTCTGAAGAGGGGCCTTTTCTGAGAAAGCAGGTAGTGGCTCACCTCTGGTTCCTGACACCTTCACAGAGTTAGCCAAGGAGACCAGATCTGACACAGGTCAGGCCATTTCAGGGGAACATAGTATGGTCCACCAGTCAGAGGACACTCTGGATATTCACAGACCTACTTGGGTTAAGGAGGTGCCTTTGTGGGTGTGGGTGTGAGTTTGTTGTTTTCGCTCATGTTCTGAGAATAGGTAGGAAAGGTGGTTTGTTTGGATTGGAGTGGACTGTTTCTAGTAAGTGGTTTGACAAGGCGAGTGCTTCTATGTCTGTGTTTCCCACTCTGTCCATGATTGTAGACATTAGAAAAGAGAATGCATCAAGGATTATTCCTGTCTAGTATAAAGCTTCCCAGCATTCTTCCTGTCCGATTTATGAATGGACTGTGGCTCGCCTTATGCATGGGCAACACCTATTAACTTCCTAAGTTCCTGTTTTCTTCCTGAATTCCAGCAAATCTCAAGAATAGGCCCATGGTTTTGTATCCAAGATATGTACCACCTCCAAGCTCTGTGACATGGTCATGTACTTGATAGCTGTAGGGAATGGGAACATCTTAGAAAACTCACACATCTGTGTGACCAATAAACTCTCAGTGGAGAAACCCTGCTTTGGTTCATTTGCATACTTATGGTTATGTTGCCCTGAATGTCAAGAAGGTCTTTGCCTCAGGCCACCGCTTTGTGAAGATTGAAGGAAACTGTTTTTAAATGAAAATAAATTGGCATAACATGTGGCTCTTTGCTTAATTGCTTCGGAAAGGGATGAGTCTGAATCACCCTCTTGGCCCTGTGTGAGGTTGTGGCTTAGATTCTCAGCACATGATAGATCTAAAGATAAATTCCATGTGTGCAATCAAAACCAAAATGGCAAAAAATCAGTCATTGTGGATGAGTTTCTTGCCTTCCTCTGTTAGGATCTTTACCTCCATCAAGTGAGAATAGGGATACTTTAGGTCAAATGAGTTCTTCAAAGCCCTGCAGAGGTGCTTGTGTTTTCTCAAGACTCCAAATCACATAAAGAATCTATACCTGAGAGTCAGCAGGCCAAAAATTGGAGAAGGAGAGCAGTATTAATGGCAGGCCTATTTGATCACTCCTGGTTCAAAGGAAGGGTGTCCATATCACCCTGACTTTAGGCAAATGAGGGGCAAGCGACATTATTTT
This sequence comes from Callospermophilus lateralis, assembly GCF_048772815.1. Lineage (NCBI taxonomy): Eukaryota > Metazoa > Chordata > Mammalia > Rodentia > Sciuridae > Callospermophilus > Callospermophilus lateralis. Next base: position 605,492 of record NW_027513126.1, read on the forward strand.
GGACACTCTCTTGGGATGCATCCCGTATGGTAACCTCCAGCCAGAGGTAATGATGAATGTCTATATTTAAGAAGATGAGGACCATGTGGTGTATTTTGGTTTTAATTGTGGTCATTCGTGTTGCGGTTTGAAGAGATGACTAGATCCACCTGGGCTTGATCTCTGGTGTCATTCCCTTAGAGACTGAGTTCTGGAACCCATATCAAAGAAGAATTGCCATAAATTGTGTTGGGATTTTAAGAGGCCACACATGAGAGTCACCCTTGGAAACTGAGATCTATGCCCACGTTGGCTTTCCACAGAGCACTGGGAATCTCAGACAGGATTTCACATGATTTTATTCTGAAAGACTTGGCAGCCATAATTGATAGTCAAAACACACATGGACCTCAATTGTAGACCTCAATGGGCCTGGCTTCATGTGACATATTGGCCACTCTTTGGGAAGCCTTGCCTGTGAGAGTTCTCCAGAGCTTTCATTGAAATGAGCTTCCTCAACATTGAATGATTCCTGAATGAATTGAAACAAACCGTGCCTCCAACTTCATCCTTGAAAATTGGCTAGATAAATACAATGAAATTTTTGAAATTCCAATGACCAGGTGGCACTGAAGAACCTTTGGATGTCCTGTTGCTGATCATGAGTCTACCAGACAGTGCCTTGATTAACTGGTTTTCATGAATATCGTGTAGAACAGAGATGCCAGTAATTTGGAGCCTGCAGAATAGTGTTCCTAGAGCAGAGGTGATTAAGTGTGTGATAAAACATCTGTGGTGGGGTCATGTGGATCTGCCATTGTCTTCCAAATGGCTTGTGACTGACATGGTGCAGCCAGCAGAACCTTGTATGTAAACACATCTGGTTATATGGAGAGGTTTTAGGGCAATGTTCAGAATCAGGTTGCTATGGTCACGGAGGCAACCTATGTGGTATACAAGCCCTGTTGGTGCATTCTCCTGCAGACCCTGACCCACCACATGTGACAGAACTCCCTCCAGCACTGTGGTCAAGTTTAACTCCTGGTATTTCATGAAGCAAATACAAAACTCCGAGTGCAGCAGGAAACATTATAAAAAGTGGAGGATGATGAAATGGCTTCACAGTCCACATGGGGAGACACTTAGCCCCCAGTGGCCATAGTTTACCTACAAAGAGAGAATTCAGCACTGCTGCTTCATGTTCAATGGAAATTTATACACCATGTCCTCCAGATCACAGAGATGCATAAACAGGTTTGATGGTCTCACTAGAAAGGAAGCTAAAGCTCCTGAAAACAACATATATTTCAACTGTCCATCTGAGAGGCAGTTTCTACAGACGTCTTTAGGCTGGCAAATCTTCATGTTTGTGGAGTTTTTACATAGTCCCTTACTCTTGGAAACTCCTCTACCATCTCCAAGGTTGTGAAATCCGGAGCAGTTTTCATTTCAGGTACGAATTCAAAGATTTTCTAACTCTTTTTCTCTAATTGTGTCTTACTTGGGGTGAAGGTAATGTCAAGTTATTATTCTGAATGAGAGTGGGAAAATTTTTGTGTAACACTAATTTGCATACACATTGATCCATTTTCCAATTTTCCATTTGAAATACTGAATCCCTGACAGTAACTCATATCCTACTATACTCTGACTACTAATCCTAATATGATGAAGAATAATACCAAAACAGAATGAAAATACAAGCAGTTCAGAGGTGGCATGGTGTAGTTGGACTTCCCTTTTGCATGATTAAGCGTAGGTGTTATAAATCTACTCAATTTTTAATTGAAATAGTTCTCCATGTGTTTTTAAAGTTCACAAATATGTGAATTTCTGTCTCCCTTTCTCTGTAGCCTACTCAGCACATGTATTTTTATATGCACATATAGAATCCTACCTGGTATCACACGCACATTTTTATGAGTTGGCTGAATTGGCAGATACAAATTGTGAGAAGAGATCAGTACTCCTAAATGCTTTGGGACCTGAAAACTCAAACTATATGTGAGCTTCCTAGTAGAACAATTTTATACATAAATCCATGTTCAGTATAATAAATATTTTTACATCTGTGGATGATGTATATTACATGATGAATTACGATTGGCATATATATTGATACTTTTTAATGTATATTTGTGTTTATTTAAAAAAAAAAATATATATATATATATATATATATATATATATATATATATATAAACACTCCAGATTTCTCAAAATATGAAATATGTGTGTCTTATACAAACTCCGTAAATTCATTCATGTTCATATATGTGGATTTATAATCAACTTTGCGCAAGATTATTCTCAGAAATATTCATCCACATGAAATACATATTTGTTTTGCAGTACTGAAAACTAACTTCAATCAATGGTGTTTACAAATCCTAATATTTCTACAGTAACTGACCCAGTTTAACATCAATGCAAGTAGATTCCTATGGGACATAATGTCCATATTGACGTTCATTTTAATCCAACACTGGTACATTACTATTTCTTCAGTTTTTGCACATCATATGATATATATTTCATCCACAAGATCACAAATTTATAGGAATTTGTTTCACTTTCAAACACTTTTTGGTTCAGAACACATGTATTCCTCCATGTTACTTGTCTGGTCTTTTCATGAGACTTCTTTCCAAATACATTATTTTCGATTTGCATAATCAATTTCGAAGCTAAACTCACACACTCTTCATGATAAACCATAACATTAATTTTAACATTAGATGTATTACTGGTTGGATTGAATAATTGTATATCAATATAAGATTTCCTCTATATGTTCAAAATTCAATTCAATCCATTATTTAAAGTTGGAACCACTTATGTTTTTTATTCACAGTATTGTCTATTAATGCTTTATCTCTATATTCATAGATACAGTGTACTCCTCTTTGTCCCCTCAATACTAATTTATACGTCTTCAAAATATTGCTCCCAGAAATGGTGGAAGAAATATTCATTTCACCTTATCTATATATAGATTTTATCACAGTAATATTCTGGACACAAAAAGCGAAGGTCCCACTCATTATTGTATCAAAGCATAAATGCCAAGGGAGCATGGTTTACTAAAAAGAACCATGTCCAGGTTGCCTAATGCTCTCAAATGTAAATCCAATTGGTGACTACATATTTGTTTCTTCTTAAGATTATATATTCAACCTCAACCATCTTGAAAATGTCTAATCCTATAACTCACTTCATACTTTGCCTGATTTTGTAATATCTTTATTGATACCTGCTTTCCTACATATTTTCCCCAGTTCATCATTGTGACTGACACTTCACATATGCTGACATTTACATTCACTCTCTACCCGAAACCCTGTTGCTGAAGAACTTTTGGTCCAAATCCTATACTCACTCTTCTTTCTAAACCTACTGACAATCTTCCTAATGCTACTGACTATAGTTTTTTGACTAGATGTTCTCTTCGACAATCAATCATCCAAGGTATAAGGTCCTATGCCATTGTATATCAATTTATCTGAGACACATGTGCAGAACATAATTCAAACCTAAGTTTCCCACTCAAGGGCCCAAATCCCTTCTGGCTTCAAATTTTACCTAGATTTCTGTTTTCATACTTATATTTCACCTATATGTTCTAGTAAATATCACAGGTTGCCAATACCATTATTCATTAGGCAGAAAGATTCATAACACACATCGAACATGTTATTAACCCTAAACATACATTTTTCCCTAAATCTAACTTTACAGAAAAGGAGGGACAGAGTTGGTCTTACAATACAGGAATATAGGGGATCTTCCACCTGCTGAGAACATCAAAGGTATATGCAGAAATGATCCCTGGAGAAGATGTAGGAAGCTATGAAGGACCTGTGAGAGCAAAAGACATCTTCCATGCCAAACAATCTGGTCAGGATAGAGGGCTGTGTCTGAATCAGCCTCTACCTTCTTAATGTAGAGAAGATGGACCAAACCAGGCCTGTGTGGAGAGCTGTTCCCAGGTACCTATGATTGGTATACCATTCTAACTGTGAAAGTGTGACAGGAAGTAGGGACAGCCTCTATCTCATGGGACCCTTAGAAGTAACTGTTAGGACAAAGTGGTTGCCAAGTCAGTGACCTCATTCAGTTCCTGAAAGAAGTGACCTCACCTCACTTCCTTGGTGATGGAACTCTCTGAACGTTTGATCCAGGAAGACAGGCACCAAGAGCCCGTCACAGTCCCAGTCCCAGTGGTCTCACTTGTTTCGATTAACCAAGGACAGAGTCAGTCTTTCTTAGTACCTACTGATGTGACGATGGCCAAATGACAGGAAAGCTCTGAAGAGGGGCTTTTCCTGGGAAAGCAGGTAGTGGCTCACCCATGGCACCTAACATCTTCAACGTGTTGGCCAAGGAGACCAGATCTGATACAGGACAGGCCATTTTGGGGGAACATAGTATGGCCCACCATTCCGAGGACACTCTGGATAGTCACAGACTTACTTGGGCAAAAGAGGTGCCTTTGAGTGTGTGTGTGGGGGGTTGTGGTTTTGTCTCATGTTCTGAGAATAGGTAGGAAAGGCTCTTTGTTTGGATTGGTGTGGACTGTTTCTAGTAAGTCGTTTGACAAGGCGAATGCTTCTATGTCTGTTTATCCCACTCTGTTCACGGTTGTAGACATTAGAAAAGAGAATGCATCAATGGATGTGTCCTGTCTAGTAGAAAGCTTCCAAGTATTCATCCTGCACAATTTATAAATGCACTGCAGCTTGTCTTATCGAAGGGCAACACGTGCTCTCTTACTAAGTTCCTGTTTTCTTCCTGAGTTCTGGAAACTCTCCAAAATAGCCTCATGGTTTTGTGTCCAAGATATGTACCAACTCCAAGCTCTTTGATATGGTGATGTACTGGATAGCTGAAGGGAATGGCGATCATCTCAGAAAACTCAGATATCAGTGGGACCAGGAAAGTCTCAGTGGAGAAACCCTTCTTTGGGCCTTTTGCTTACCTATTGTTCTGTTGCCCTGAATTTCAGGAAGATCTTTACCTCAGGACACCAATTTGTGAAGCCTGAAGAAAACAGTTTTAAATGGAAATGAATGGGCATCACCTGTGGTTCTTTGCTTAATTGCTTTGGAAATGGATGTTTCTGAAACAGCCTCTTGGCCCTGTGTGAGGCTGTGGTTAGATTCTCAGCACCTTATACATCCCACGTGTTCATCCAAAACCAAAATGGCCAAAAGAGCAGTCGTTGTGGATGAAGTCTCTCGCCTTCCTCTCTTAGTTCCTGACCTCTATCAAGTGAGAATAGGGTGCCTTTGGGTCAAATGCGTTCCTCAAATCCCTACAGAGGCTAGCCCATAGGTGATTCGGTTTTCTAATGATTCCAATTCACATGAAGAATCTAAACCCCACAGTCAGTAGTCCTCAAATTGGAGAAGCAGAGCAGTATTAAAGGCAGGCCTATTTGATCAGTCCTGGTTCACAGGAAGGTGTTCAGGCCACCCCAACTTTAATCAAATGAGGGACAAGGGAGCTTATTTTGGACACTGTCTTGGGCTGTGCCCCTCATGGAAACCTCCAGCCAGAGGTTAAACTGAGTGTCTATATGGAAGAAGATGCTGACCATGTGGAAGTGTTCTGGGTATAATTGTGGTTATTAGTGTGGTTGTTGGAAAATATGACTGGCTCCACCTGGGCTTGAACTCTGGTGTGATTTCTCTTAGAGACTGAGTTCTGGAACTGATCTCAGAGAAGTATTGCCATGAGTTTTGTTGGGATTTTGGGAGGCCATGCATGAGAGTCACCCTTGGAAACTGAGATCTGTGTCCAGGATGGCTTTCCACAGAGTACCGGGAATCTCAGCCAGGATATCACATGATTTTATTCTGAAAGAATTAGCAGCCATAGTTGAGAGTCAAAACACGCATGGATTATACATTGTAGACCTCAATGGGCCTGGCTTCATGTGACCTTTTGCAACTCTTTGGGAAGCCTTGCCTGTGAGAGTCCTTGAGAGCTTTCATTGAAATGGGCTTCCTCACCATTTAATGGTTACTTAATTAAATTAAACCCTCAGTGCCTCCAACTTCATCCTTGAAAAATGGGCTCGATAAATACCATGAAATTTTTGAAATTCCCATGACCAGGTGGCACTGGAAAACTATTGAAGAGCCTGTTGCTGATCATGAGTGTACCAGACAGTGGCTTGATTGACTGGGTTTCACAAAAATGGTGTAGAACAGAAATGACAGTAAGTTGGAGCCTGCTGAGTCGTGGGCCTACAGCAAAAGTGGGTACGTGTGAGATAAATGATCTGTGGTGGTTTCATGTGGATCGGCCATTGACTTTCAAATGGCTTGTGACTGACATGGTGCAGCCAGCAGACCCTTATATGTAAAGGCATATAGTTATATGGTTAGGTTTTTGGGCAATGTTCAGAATCAGGTTGATATGGTCAAGGGGGCAAGCTATGTTGGACATAAGCCTGGTTGGTGCATTCTCCTACAGACCCTTTCCACCACACATGACAGAACTCTCTCCAGCACTGTGTCCCAGTTGAACTCCTTGTATTTCATGAAGCAAATACCAAAACTCCCAGTGCAGCAGCAAGAAACACCACGAAAAGTAGAGTATGACCAAATGGCTTCACAGTCCACAAGAAGAGACACTGATGCCCCAGTTGCCACAGTTTACCTACAAAGTGAGAATTCAGCACTGCTGCCTCATTTTCATTGGAAAATAAGATACCATGTCCTCCAGGTCACATAGATGCTGACCCAGTTTTGATGCTCTCACTACATAGGAAGCTAAAGCTACTGACAACAACATAAATTTCAAGTGTCCAAACTCAGAGGCAGTTTCTCAAGAAGTCTTTTGGACTGCAGAGCTCCATGTTTGTGGAGTGTTTACCTTGTCTTTTACTTTTGGAAACTCCTCTACCACCTCCAAGGTGGTGAACTCCTGAGCATATTCCCTTCCGGGTATGTATTCACAGATTTTCTAACTCTTCTCCTCTAATTGTGCATTTCTTCGGGCGAGGGTAATATGAAGGGATTGTTCTTAATGTGAGTGGGAAGATTTTTGTGTAGCACATATTTGCAAACACATTGTGTTTACTTTCCTATTTTTTATTCGAAATACTGAAATTCTGACACTAACCCATACCCTACTAGACTCTGACTACTAATCCTTATATGATGGAGAATAGTAACCCAAAAAGAATACAAATACCAGCAGTTCAGAGAAGGCATGGTATGTAGTTGGACATCCCTTTTGCATTATATAGTGTAGGAGTTATAAATATAGTCAATGTTTATTGAAATAGTTCTCCATGTGTTTTAAAAATTAACAAATATGTGATTTCCTCTCTCCCTTTTTCTGTAGCCTATTAAGCACATGTATTTTTATTTGCACATTTAGAATCCTACCTGGAATCACATGTACATTCTTCTGAGGTGGCTGACATGGCAGATAAAAATGGTGAGAAGAGATCACTCCTCCTAAACGCTGTTGGAACTGAAAATTCAACCTATGGGTGAGCTTCCTAGTTGAACAACATTATACATAAATCCATTTTCAGTAAAATGTATTTTTTTGGATATGTGGATGTTATATATTTCATGATGAATTTTGATTGGCATATATATTGATACTTTTTAATGTCTCTCTGTGTGTGTGTGTTTGTGTGTGTGTGTGTGTGTGTGTGTGTATATATATATATATATATATATATATATATATATACTCTCCAGATTTTTCAAAATATGAAATATATGTGTCTTATTATACACTTCCTAAAATAATTCATTTTCATGTATGAGGATTTATAATCAACTTTTCACAAGATTATTCTCAGAAATATTCATCCACCTGAAATACATATTTGTTTCCTAATACTGAAAACTAACTTCAGTAAATGGTGCATACAAATCATAATATTTCGACATTGCAAGATGGCTGCAAATAGAGAGCATCACACCCAGTGTACCGCGCCACTGCGCAGGTGACTAACGACTTAGAACTAAAAAAACTATCTTGTTAGGAACTTACAGCAAAATGGGGGTGCACTGAAAACTAGAGGAAGGATTTCTAGCACTATGGTCTGGTAATTGAATCTCAAACACGAGCCAACTGTGCCACCCGAGATCCAGTCTGACTGATCCGCATGGCCCACCCAGTGGCTACAGAAAGCGCGCCACCACCGAGATGCGACCAATAAGCAGGGAGAAACGTTGATGCACATTCTGTAGAATCCTGCCGGTAGAGCCCACACTGAGCCCTTAGCTGAGTTCAGGATATCAGACGGGGAAGGAAGCGGTACAGTTATAATTCCCACAATGGAAACTCCTCCAAGGAAACCAACGGCCACCATCTTGGAGAGCTAAAGTAACCACAGCCACTCTCCTACAGATTGCAACAATAAAACAGGTTTGTGTTATCAGCTCATCTCCCATACTTCGGGGAATTTGCATAAAATCTCTCAGAGGCTTTCTGTGGGAGAGATTATCAGAGCGAGCCTGCAAAAAGATGGGGGAAAACTAGAGGCACCTGACTTTCATCTCCCCCTCCCATCAGTGGTGAAAAAAAACCTGTCTAGCCAGCGCTGGGGGAGGGGCAAGCAGAAAAAAAATCAAAACAATAGAGTGCCGGGGTTCCCAATAGCCAACTGTGCAACTAGAGATCCAGGGTGATTAAATCATGCGGTCAGGCCCACTGTTACAGATGGCGGGGCACCACCGAGAAGCGACCTGCAAGCAGGGAGAAATGTTGCTGCGGATTCTGTGGAATACTGCCGGCTGAGCTCCCACTGATCCCCGGGCTGAGTTTGGGAATTAAGACAGGGAAAAAAGTGGTACAGTTCTATCTCCCACAAAAGAAACTACACCAAGGAAACCAGCGTCCACCATCTTTGAGAGCTGAAGTAACCACCGCCCCTCTCCAATAGATTGCAACAATAAAACAGGTGTGTGTTACTCAGCTCATCTCTCATACAGTGGGGAATTCACATAAAATCTCTCCTAGGCTTTCCGGGGGAGGGATTATCAAAGAAAGCCTGCATAAAAATGCGAGAATAACTAGAGACACCTGACTTTCAACTCCCCCTTCCATCCATCAGTGGCAAAAACAAAACGTGTCTAGCCAGTGCTGGGGGAGGGGCAAGCGGAAAAAATCAAAACAATAGAGTGTCTGGGTTCCCAGTGGACACCCTCAACACCCAACAAACGGCAGGCCCAGAGTACAGTTTGAACTGCCGAGAGGCATCAATAAGGGGAAATCTGGTCTAGAAAAAGAAACCAGGACTAGCAGGAGAAACCAAAGGACTAGAGGCCAGGCCCTTGTGACTAGGTGGCTGGAGACCGCAGGCCCGCGGGAGACATTCCACCCACTGCCAGCGTGACTGGGCGGCTGAGGAATGCCCGCCCGCCGGCAACCGACCATGCGACTGGGAGGCTAGAGATTGCCAACCCACTGGCGACAGCCCACCTGCTGCCCGCATGACTGAGCGGCTGCAGACTGCCTGCCCGCTGGCGACCAACCACGCAATTGGGCGGCTAGAGACCGCCCACCCACCAGTGACCCGGAGCTTAATCAAACCAGAGACAGTCAAGTCCAACCCCCCTATTCGGACACCTCGGCACGGAGCCTGGGGCCCACCAAAGCAGAGAGGTGACATCACTGGAGCTCGGCCTTCGGAATTACTTCCAAGCGGAATCCACTTTAGCAGGCATAGAGGCAGCAAGTCCAAGCAATAAAAGTATATTTTGAAAATGAATTAAACAAAGAAATTCAAATGGCAAACAACGAGCTTTACCAGGAGATAGAGATCTTAAAAAGAAATATCAAACAGTAATTCTAGAAATGCAGGAAACTATAAACCAAATTAAAAACTCAAACGAGAATATTACAAATAGACTAGATCAAGTAGAAGTCAGAACATCAGATAATGAAGACAAAGTTTATCAACTTGAAAAGAATATAGTCAACACAGAAAAGATGCTTAAATCCGATGAGCAATCTATTTAAGAAATATGGGATGTCATTAAAAAAGAAACAAATTTGAGAGTCATCGGAATAGAAGAAGGCATAGAGATTCAAACCAAAGGAATGGACAACATATTAAATAAAATAATTCTAGAAAACTTCCGAGAGATGAACGATGGATTTGATTGCCAAATCCTGAAAGCCTACAGGACCCCAAACATTCAAAACCAAAATAGACCAACTCCAAGACATATAATGATGAAGATAGTCAACATACAGAACAAGGAGAGAATATTAAAAGCTATAAGAGAAAGGACGCAGATTACATTCAGGGGTAAACCAATTAGGTTAATAACTGATTTTTCATCACATACCTTGAAAGTCAGAAGATCCTGGAACAATGTATTTCAAATGCTGAAAAATAATGAATTCCAACCAAGAATACTGTATACAGCAAAATTAAGCTTCAGATTTGACAATGAAATTAAAGTCTTTCACAATAAACAAAAGCTAAAATAATTTTCATCAAGAAAACCAGCACTGCAAAGCATTTTGTGCAAAATACTACAAGAAGAGGATTTGAAAAATAGTGCCCAAAACTAACAGCGGGAAGTATCTCAGTAAAGGGGGAGGAAAGTAACCAAAAAAGTAAAAACTATCCAAACTAAAATATAATAAATAAATAAACATTAGTGGAAGTACAAATCATATTTCAATTGTAACCTTAAATGGTAATGGCCTAAACTCACCAATCAAGAGACATGTGCTAGAAACCTGGATCAAAAAAAAAAAAACAAATCCAATAATATTCTGCCTTCAGGAGACTCGTATGATAGGAAAAGACATACACAGGCTGAAGGTAAAAGGTTGAAAAAAATCACAACACTCACATGGCCCTCGGAAGCAAGAAGGATTTGCCATACTCATATGGAATAAAATCAACTTCAAACCTAAGTTAATCAAAAGGGATAAAGAATGACACTATATTCTGTTAAAAGGAATCATCCACCAACAAGAAAAAACAATTATCAATTTGTGTGCACCAAGCAATGGAGGTGCAACGTTCATTAAACAAACTCTCCTCAAGTTCAAGAGTCAAATAGAGTACAATACAATAATTATGGGTGACTTCAACACACCGCTCTCGCCATTAGACAGATCCTCTAGACAAAAACTGAATAAAGAAACTATAGAATTCAACAGCACAATCAATAACCTAGACTTAACTGACATATATAGAATATATCAACCATCATCAAGTGGATACATGTTCTTCTTAGCAGCACATGGATCCTACTCAAAGATACACTCTATATTATGCCATAGGGCAATTCTTAGTAAACATAAAGGCATGGAGATAATACCATGCACCATATCTGATCATAATGGAATGAAACTGGAAATCAATGATAAAAGAACGAAGAAAAAATTCTACATCACATGGAAAATGAACAACATGCTACTGAATGATCAATGGGTTACAGAAGACATAAAGAAGGAGATAAAAAAATTCTTTGAGACAAATGACAATACAGACACAACATACCAGGATCTATGGGACACAATGAAAGCAGTTTAAAGAGGGAAATTCATTTCTTGGAGTTCTTTCTTCAAAAAAAGAAAAAATCAAAAAATAAATGAACTCAAACTACACCTCAAAAACCTAGAAAAGGGACAGGAAAACAACAGCAAATGTAGTAGAAGACAAGAAAAGATTAAATCTAGAGCTGAAATCAACAAAATTGAAACAAAAAAAAAAACATTGAAAAAATTGATAAAATGAAAAGTTGGTTCTTTGAAAAAATAAATAAGATCGACAGGCCCGTAGCCATGCTAATGAAGAGAAGAAGAGAGAGAATGGAAATTACTAACATATGGGATGAAAAAGGCAATATCACAACACACACTACAGAAATACAGAAGATAATTAGAAAGTATTTTGAAACACTATATTCCAATAAAATAGAAGATTGTGAAGATATCGATAAATTTCTCAAGTCATACGATCTGCCCAGATTGAGTCAGGAAGACACACACAATTTGAACAGGCCAATAACAAAGGAAGAAATAGAAGAAGCAATCAAAAACTACCAACCAAAAAAAGCCCTGTACCGAATGGGTAAACAGCGGATTTCTACTAAACCTTCAAAGAAGAATTAATACCAATATTTTTCAAGCTATTTCAAGAAATAGAAAAAGAAGGAGCTCATCCAAATTCATTCTATGAGGCCAACATTACCCTGATCCCGAAACCAGACAAAGACACTTTAAAGAAAGAATACTACAGACCAATATCTCTAATGAACTTGGATGCAAAAATTCTCAATAAAATCCGGGTGAATCGAATACAAAAGCATATCAAAAAAATTGTGCACCATCATCAAGTAGGATTCATACCTGTGATGCAAGGATGGTTCAATATATGGAAATCAAAAAATGCCTTTCACCACATCAATAGACTTAAAGACAAAAACCATATGATCATCTCGATAGATGCAGAAAAAGCATTTGACAAAGTTCTGCATTGCTTTATGTTCAAAACACTATAAAAACTAGGGATAACAGGAACTTACCTCAACATTGTAAAAGCTATATATGCTAACCCTCAGGCTAGCGTCATCCTAAATGGAGAAAAACTGAAGGCATTTCCTCTAAAATCTGGAACAAGACAGGGATGCCCTCCATCACCACTTCTATTCAATTTAGTTCTTGAAATACTAGCCAGAGCAATTAAACAGACAAATGAAATTAAAGGCATAAAAATTGGAAAAGAAGAATTTAAAGTATCGCTATTTGCAGATGACATGATAATATATTTAACAGACACAAAAGGGTCTACAAAAAAATGGCTAGAGTTAATAAATAAATTCTGAAAAGTGGCAGGATATAAAATCAACACGCATAAATCAAAGGCATTCCTGTATAACAGCAACAAAACTTCTGAAATGGAAATGAGGAAAACCACTCTATTCACAATATCCTCAAATAAAATAAGATACTTGGGAATCAACCTAACAAAAGAGGTGAAAGATTGATATAATGAAAACTACAGAACTCTAAAGAGAGACATAGAAGAAGATCTCAGAAGATGGAAACATGTACCCTGTTCATGGATAGGCAGAACTAACATCATCAAAATGGCGATAATACCCAAAGTTCTCTACAGGTTTAAAGCAATGCCAATCAAAATCCCATTGGCATTTCTTGTAGAAATAGATAAATCAATCATGAAATTCATATGGAAAAACAAAAGACCAAGAATAGCAAAAGAAACTCTAAGCAGGAAGTGTGAATCTGGAGGTATAGCGATACTAGAGTTCAAACTGTACTACAAAGCAATAGTAACAAAAACAGCGTGGTACTGATACCGAAAAAGGCAGGTGGACCAATGGTACAGAATAGAGGACACAGAAACCAATCCACAAAATTACAACTTTCTTATATTTAATAAAGGGGCTAAAAGCATGCAATGGAGGAAGGATAGCATCTTCAACAAATGGTGCTGGGAAAATTGGAAATCCATATGCAACAAAATGAAACTGAATCCCTTTCTCTCGCCAAGCACAAAATTTAACTCAAAATGGATCAAGGAGCTAGATATAAAATCAGAGACACTGCGTTTCATAGAAGAAAAAGTTGGCTACGATCTACATACTGTGGGTTCGGGCTCCAAATTCCTTAATAGGACGCCCATAGCCCAAGAGTTATTAACAAGAATAAAAAAAAATGAGACTTACTTACACTAAAAAGTTTTTTTTTTTCTCTGCAAGAGAAACAATAAGAGAGGTAAATAGAGAGCCTACATCCTGGGAACAAATTTTTACCCCTCACACTTCAGATAGAGCCCTAATATCCATAATATACAAAGAATTCAGAAAATTAAACAATAAGATAACAAATAACCTAAACAACAAATGGGCCAAGGACCTGAAAAGACACTTCACAGAGGAGGACATACAATCAATCAACAAGTACATGAAAAAATGCTCACCATATCTAGCAGTCAGAGAAATGCAAATCAAACCCAACCTTAGATACCATCTCACTCCAGTATGATTGGCAGCCATTATGAAGTCAAACAACAATAAGTGTTGACGAGGATTTTGGGAAAAGGGGACACTTGTACACTGCTGGTGGGACTGCAAATTGGTGAGGCCAACATGGAAAGCAGTATGGAGATTCCTGGGAAAGCTAGGAATGGATCCACCACTTGAACCAGCTATTGCCCTTCTCGGACTATTCCCTGAGGATCTTAAAAGAGTGTACTATAGGGATACTGCCACATCAATGATCATAGTGGCACAATTCACAATAGCTAGACTGTGGAACCAACCTAGATGCAATTCAATAGATGAATGGATAAAAAAATGTTGCATCTATACACGATGGATGCAGCACTAAAAAATGACAAAATCATAGAATTTGCAGGGAAATGGATGGCATTAGAGCAGATTATGCTAAGAGAAGCTAGCCAATCCTTAAAAAAACAAATGCCAAATGTCTATTTTGATAAAAAGAGAGCAACTAAAATAGAAAAGGAAGGAAGAGCATGAGGAAAAGATTAATATTAAACAATGACGAGTGGGAGAAAGTGAGAGAGAAGGGAAAGCATATGGAAATGGTAGGAGACCCTCAATGTTACACAAAATTACATATAAGAGGTTGTGAGGGGAAAGTCGGGGACAAGAGTGAGAAGTGAAGAACAGCAGATGAGGAAGAGTGGGAAGATGGGAGGGGAGGGGAGGGGGGATAATAGAGGATAGTAAAGGTAGCAGAATACAACAGTCACTAATATGACATTATGTAAAAATGTGAATGTGTAACTGATGTGATTCTGCAATTCGTATTTGGGGAAAATTGGGAGTTCATAACCCATTTGAGTCAAATGTATGAAAGATGATATATCATGAGCTTTGTAATGTTTTGAACAACCAATAAAAATAAATAAACAAAGGTTTAAAATTGAGTGGGAAGAAATCAGCTAAAAAAGGTTTGAGATGCATTCATTTTGCTAAGCAGAAAGTTTGTTTTGTGTAGTTGTAAATATCACAAATTTATTTTACCAGAAAACTGGCTTTTGAAAATGCACATAAATTGAGATTAAAGGATAATCCACCTACCTTCATGAAAATTTCATATCATTTCCTATATTTTTCATATTTCATTTTTTTCGTGAATATTTTGTCATGGACCACGTCGAGTCATAGGCTATTCTTCCAAAATACTACCTCATCTGACAAGTTCGTACAATGTGTTGGATTGTTCTTTTCATCCTTTATTTAACAGTTTCTAGCTGATAATGTGTATTTTTCCTTATCTTTATTTGGACATACATACCCAACTATATCTTT
Source organism: Callospermophilus lateralis (assembly GCF_048772815.1). Lineage (NCBI taxonomy): Eukaryota > Metazoa > Chordata > Mammalia > Rodentia > Sciuridae > Callospermophilus > Callospermophilus lateralis. Next base: position 620,776 of record NW_027513126.1, read on the forward strand.
GCATTTTATGTTTTACTGGGGAAGAGACTCATCAAAAGCTCTTTATTATATGTATCAACAATCAAACATTTACAGCATGCAATTATTCTTACTTTGCATGAAAATATCTTTGTACCATCTTTCTTATAAAGATGTAGAATTATTAGTACTGTCCCTGCTGTAATAAGTAACTACTTACACGAAGAATTAAACAATTGACTTTATATCAATTATGAATTTAAAAATTAATAAAATAAGTATTTGGCAATAAATATGCAATTGATAGAAATTGAAATCACGAGAAAGCTATTTAAAATGTCAGTGCATATGGTCCTTAAATAATAGGTTGTTCAAAAAAAATTTCTCTAATTCATAAGAGTTAATATGCCATATTACATCTTAATGTGATATAAAACCTTAAATGATAAGTATTGATAAATAAGAATGATACCTGTTTACTTAAATATGTTTATTTGATTTTCACTGTAAGTTGTTAATTCTGGAAGACTTCAAAATTAAGAAAGACTTGATCTATATTATTTCTAACAGGCTAATCAATGTACTTTTAAATATATATGTATATATATAACATATGTAATACATATGCATGAATATAGATACATATGTATAATTAATGTATTGTAATATATCTTTCAGGTGATTATAATTTTTAAATTTTCTCAAAAAAGAATGACTATAAAAAACATTCTTAAATGTAAATTTTATAGCATATTACTGTTTGTAATGACATGCGAGAAAAATACATATGGAGGGAAAATGAAAAAGGAAGAGAGACAAGGGGAAAATTAGGAAGTGAGTAAAGAAGAGGGAGAGGAGTGTTTGATGATAAGATAAAAGTGGAGGGTCTGGGTGTGTGGCTCAGTGTTAACAGCACCACATATTAATAAATGAAATGAATGTCTATCAACAACTGAAAAAATAAAAAAATAATAAAAAGTAGAAATATTACCAAAATTCCAAGTTTTTATGAATGCTAAATAAAAAACAAATTGTTACATAGCCTTATGTAATTTCTAGACTCCTCAAAATAGTCATTTAATGTTAGATTATTAGTGGTATAACTAAAAATCCATTGGTCTTTCCTCGACATTCTGTGGCATGCTAGTGCTAAAATAAATTGTATTATAACACCAAAAAAATTCTTCTATTTCTACAGTAACTGACCCAGTTTAACATCAATGCAAGAAGATTCCTATGGGATATAATTTTATTTTGACGTTCATTTTTATTCAACCCTGGTATATTACTATTTCTCCAGTTTATGGACATCATAGGATGTATATTTCATCCACAATTCAGCAAATTTATACGCATTTGTTTTACTTTTGATCACTTCTTGCTTGAGAACACATGTATTCCTCCACGTTTCTGGACTGCTCTTTTCATGAGACTTTTTTCCAAACACATTGTTTTTGATTTCCATTATCATTTTTGAAGCAAAAATCACACACCCGTCATGATTAACCATAACCCTAATATTACCATTAGATGTAAAACTGGTGGGAATGAATGATTGTATATCAATATAAGATTTCTTGTATACTATCAGATATCAATTCAATCCATTATTTAAAGTGGAACCAGTTATATTATTTATTCACAGTATGGTCTATTCATGCATTATCTCTATATTGAAAGACACAGGGTACACCTCTGTGTACCCCAAATAATAATTTGTATATCTTCAAAATATTGCTCCCAGAAATGGTGGAAGATACACTCATGTCAACTAATCTACATATACATTTTATCACAGTAATATTCTGGACACAAAATGCAAAGGTCAAACTTATGATTGTACCAAAGCCTAAATGGAAAGTGAACATGGATTACTAAAAACATCCATGTCTTGAATGCCTAATGCTCTCAAATGTCAATCCTATTGGTGAGTACATATTTGTTTCTTCCCAAGATTATATATTCAACTTCAACCATGTTGAAAATGTCTAATACTATCACTCACTTTATATTTTGCCTGATTTCCTAATGTCTCTATTGATATCTCTTTTTTCTACATATTTTCCCCAGTTCATCATAGTGACTGATTGTTCACATGTGCTGACATTTAAATTCACTCTTTATCCGAAACCCTACTGCTAAAGAACTTTTGGTCCAAATACTATACTCACTCTATTTTCTAAACCTACTGACTATCTTCCTAATCCTACTGACTATCCCTTTTTGACTGGATGATCTCTTCGACAATCAATCATCCAAGGTACAAGGCCCTATGCCATTGTATATTGATTTATCTGAGACATCTGTGCAGAACATAATTCAAAGCTAAGTATCCCAATCAAGGGCCCAATGCCTTTCTGGTCTACAAATCTTACCTAGATTTCTGTTTTCATAATTATATTTCACCTGTATATTCTTATAAATATTGCAGGTTCCCAATACCATTATTCATCCAGCAGAATGATTCCTAACACAAATCGAACATGTTATTAATCTTAACTATAAACTGTTCCCTCAATCCAACTTTACAGAAGAGCAGGGACAGAGTTGGTCTTATAATACAGGGATGTAGGGGATCTTCCACATGTTGACAACCTCAAAGGTCCATGCAGATATGATCCCTGGAGAAGATGTAGGCAGCTATGAAAGACCTGAGCAAGCAAAAGTCATCTTCCATGGCAAACAACCCGGTCAGGTTAAAAGCATGTGTCTGAATCATCCTCTCTCTTTTTAATGTAGGGAAGATTGACCAAACTAGGCCTGTGTGGAGAGCTGTTCCCAGGTGCCTATGGTTTCTATATCATTCGAACTTGTGAAAGTGTCACAGGAAGTAGGGGAATCCTCCATATTATGAGACCCTAGGAAGCAAATGTTAGGACAAAGTGGTTGCAAAGGCAGTGACTTCATTCAGTTCCTAAAGGAAGTGACCTCACGTCACATCCTTGTTGATGGAACTCTCCGAATTTGGGTTCCAGGAAGCCAGGCATCCAGACCCAGTTCAAGCCCCAGTCACAGTGGTCTCACTTGTTTGGATTTACCAAGGACAGAGTCAGTCTTTTGTGGTACCTAGTGATGTGAGCATGGCCAAATGCCATGAAAGTTCTGAAGAGGGTCCCTTCCGGAGAAAGAAGGTAGAGGCGCACTGCTGGCTCCTGACAACTTCACAGAGTTGACCAAGGAGACCAGATCTGAGACAGGACAGGCCATTTCTGGGGAACATAGTATAGCCCTCCAGTGAGACGACACTCTGGATAGTTCCAGACCTACTTGGGGGAAGGAGGTGCCTTTGTGGGTGTTTGAGTGGGTTTGTGGTTTTTTTCTCATGTTCTGAGAATAGTTAGGAAAGGGGGTTTGTTTGGTTTGGAGTGGACTGTTTCTAGTTAGTCCTTTGACAAGGCGAGTGTTTCTATGTCTGTGTATCCCACTGTGTCCATGGTTGTAGACATTAGAAAAGAGAATGTCTCAATGGGTGTGTCCTGTCAAGGAGAAAACTTCTAAGAATTCATCCTGCCCAATTTATAAATGGACTGTGGCTTGCCTTATCAATGGGCAACACCTACTATTTTCTTACGTTCCTGTATTCTTCCTGAATTCTGGCCACTCTCCAGAATAGGCTCATGGTTTTGTGTACAAGATATGTACCACTTCCAAGCTCTGTGACATGGCCATGTACTGGATAGCTGAAGGAAATGGCAAGCATCTCAGAAAACTCTGATATCAGTGTGATCAGTAAAGTCTCAGTGGAGAAACCCTGCTTTGGGCCTTTTGATTACCTATTGTTATGTTGCCCTAAATATCAGGAACGTCTTTTCCTCAAGCTACTCCTTTGTGAAGCCTGAAGAAAACAGTTTTCACATGGAAATGAATTGGCATTACCTTTGTGTTTTACAATAAAACCTTCACAGATTTGGCTCTCATTAACTTAAAAATACATTATATTGTATCTCAGTGTAAAAAGTAACATGGAACTGTACATATCTTATTTATAACAAGTCCAATAATAGAACACAAATAATATACATACATTTCCAACATGTTTTTCTTTTAAGCCTAGAATTACCATACAACCTTAGAACACCAGCTTTATACAATGCTCTTTTGAAGCTTCTACCTTACAGACTTGTATACCTGGAAAATATGAACACATTAACACCACAATTACATTGATGTTTTTGTATTAACCAAGTTTAGCTTTTTAAAGAAATAACATGGCACAATTTTATAAAAACAGTACTTGTTTAACCAGCTGTTTAATTTTTAAAGATTACTTGCTCAAACTTACACATATAACGAACTTGCACAAACCTTTCTTTATTATTTACATAAACCATTTTAATTATTTAATCATATAGACTCTCTCATCCACAAACACATTTTCCCTTAATTATATCTATATCTAGAACCTTTTAGTTTCTCTTTTCCATCTGTACACCTCTTTCTGTTCACATTTTGAAACAATACTTGTAAATTTCTGAATTCATGCAGATTATTTTATAGACATCAACATTTTATTAGGGCCTTTTTGAACACCTAGAAAACTTATAGGCCTAATTTTAATGACATATTTAATTTTATCTGTTTACCCAATTTGAATTGAACCATTTGAACCACGTGAATATAAGATATTTGTATCCATTTTTAAATTTTTCATAAGCGCTCCTCATCTGTCAATTTTCATGTCACTGCATGATATATGGGCATACATACATATAGACATACCGACATACAACATGTAACACAAGTGTAACACATAACACAATAGTGAAGGCCTTGTAGCTTTTTCAGGTGAAATCTCCATTGCAATGTTTAAAAACTCCACAGTTGTGCAAAAATAGAACTGATCACAAAACATTAACCCGTCTGCAGAATCAAGATCATGAGCTCAAAAAAAAAAAAAAATACAGAATCTAAGAAAAAACAAGAGTCCCAAAAAAGATGACTGTCCAGTAATTAGTAAATACCATATAATGTACTTTTTGGTTGGGTCTAGTTTGAGTTCAGGTAAAAAGACACTTTTCCTCTTTTTTGTCTGTCTCCCACTGAGTGCTGCAGGCTTCCTTTATTTGCATATCATCCTAAGTCCTGGCTGAGGTCTGGAAAAAAGAAAGACTGGAATTCTGAGCAGAAACATCATGCCTAAAGCATTTTAGCTATAAGTCATAATTTCCAGGTTTGAATGTTGAAAATTATGATGCAAGTTTAAGATGTAATTCTCAAAATTTTATATTTTTACATTTTTCTACACTAGAAAATCTTGCTCACACAAAACTGAAAATATGATCATTTTTTGATAAAATAGAAGCCACCATCAGAAGAAGTTTCTATAGTTTCATTAAGCCACTTTCTTTGTTATAAAGTTTCTAAAGTAGTATTAAGTTACATTAAATTGGCTCAAAAATTTTTAAAAACAACCACAGACTACCATGTGTATTCGAAATTAAGCTTTAAAAATTTCCAAGACTATTGCTAATTAATGTCATTTCACTAAGCCAGACCAACGTTTTAATTTAGCACCTTTTTTAAAAAATCTTCCACACTGACGGGAACAGATACCATATCATAATTTATTATCTTTGGCCAAGATAATGCACTGGTATATCTAGTGAAATTTTCTCTGGCTACCTAATTCAAAATTAAAACTCTTTAATTTTTTCATCCTAACAATTTATGTTTTCTAGCATGAACTGTCTGAAATCAAACTAAACAATTGTTTAAACCCAACTTTTAACTGTAAGTTAGTGCAATGCTTTAGAAACACATTTAGAAACCAGATTGTTACAATAAAAAAAATCATTCTTAGATACACATTCAGCCAAGACAGGGTTTTGAGAAAAGTTTAAGGGAGATAACAAAGTTTTTAGACCCCAGGAAATTCCCTCTGCAGTGAGCGTGCTCAAGCCAACTACAGGAAGAAAAGAAAACACTGCTTCCCTAATCTTGCTTACCAAAGGGGAATAAAGTTTATCAAAGTTCTTTAAAACACAGCTAAGAGAGGTGTAAAAGGTGAGAACAGAAAATTTGGTGGTTCTATTGACTTTTGATCCCTCACAGGAGAAGCATTAGGTTAAAATTTAGCTAAAGTTACTTCCACACATCTAAGGCAGGTTGGAACTCAAGACTCTGCATCGGTCCAAACAATGCCATCACATTTAACAGATGCACAGACAAAAAGACACACAAAGACCATCATGCAGCTCCCGTTTGTTCACAACCCCAAGATCTACAATCTTGTGACTCAGGGAGAATGGAAGGAAGAGGGGGAGGAGCAGAAGGTTTGAGTTATAGGATTGTGGGCAAAGGGGTCAGAGTGGAGGCGGGGACAAGGAAAGGCTTCAGGGACAGAGGCATGGAATGGCTTTGTCCCATAATGAGTTACTCAAACAGAGACAAGGACAACACAAACGTGACACAAACACGGACACACAGTTAACGTTTAACACGAGTTCATAAGTAAAGATTAGAACCTAGTAACTGGCAAAACCTTATGGGTAAGACCACTAAGACAGACAGTGAATTCAATCTGAGAGAAAAAAGTAGCCGGCAAGACCTGACGGGTTGGCAGCAGAGTAGGCTAATGAGGGGACATCCGTCCCTCCCCAAATCCTCCAAGGTGTCCCTTGCAAGGAGGTGGCCTGTGGCTTCAGGACACGTCTGTCCACCACCACCAGGGGGAACTTACGCTCACTGCTGGTAGCCACTCTGTCAACCCAAACCGAAAACCAAAAATCCAAACCTGAACAAAAAGCTCTGAGCGATCGCAAGGAAAAAAGAAAAGAGGCACCTTACTTTCCCCCAGAGGGGTCCGTTGGGGTCTTCTTGTTCGGCCCTACGCGATTCCCGGCCAACGCACCAAATGTAACTGTCCGGCGAACACCGGAGGATGAGACCACCAAGAGACCACGCACGGCTCATGCAACAGCAAACGGGGTTTATTGAGGATCCAATTCAGCATGCTGGGGCTCCGGGCTCACTCAAGAATGGAGAGCAGCCCAAAGCCCTGAGCATAGGTTGAGCAGTGCTTAAGTACACTTTTTGGGGAGGGCGGGACTTTACATACATCATAGTCTCCTTTAACAAATCATCATACACCACGGGAAAATCAAACAACAATTCCTAAACATGATTAGTTCATTCATTGGCGGGAACAGGTCCGGCGGGGGGGATAGGTCAGTTCTAAAGTGGGGTACACATTCAAACTGATTGGTTTAGGCCCCGCGATCCCTACGTGCAAGGCCACACAGGGTCCTAGGCTATTAAACAACCAGTCAGTCAGGGGGAATATTTACTGGGCAGTCTGGGAATTGTCCTACAAGCTACAGGAATTTCAGGTTATGTGTGTAGCATAGGAACTTAACAATACCTGGTCCTTTACATTTTAACTCAGGCCGTGCAGCTTAGAAATTTTACAACACCCAGTCTTTTACACTTTAACTTTTACACTTTAACTTCAATTTCTTTTACCCTTACATTCCCACTACTTTTTCTGACTACTTTTAGTCATAAAAATAATGAATCACAATTATTGAAGGGTTTCACATTTCATGAGTTGTTTTGTGTTCTCTGGAATCGTTTTCTGCATGGCCTCCATTTTAGATTTTACTCGGTATTAGACCCCGATTTATCTAACTACACTAACTACCTAACTTTAAATCTGGCTTCATTCCCCCCTCTAATTTGGGAACTCCTTACTGCTGTAAGGAAGGGGGGCGAAGAGGATCTTTCTGGCTTCTTTAGGCTGAAAAGGGACGGTGTGGGGCAAGCAGTTTGGAGTCCCCCTTTAAAATCAGGTTTATCGAGTGGTCCATGATAAAAAGTGTGATTGAGAAGTAATAGGCTGAGTGATGGGTGGTCTATAAGAGAAACAAGAATTCATTAGTTTGCGAATCCGATTGATTCAGCAATAAATGCCATAGCACAGGAATATGCCAATGAGTATGATGGCAAAGACAAAGACTATCAATGTTTTTTTATCAGGAAGTACCAAGAACCAGGTGCTAAGATATTCTTTCCATGACAATGTTGCTAAGGACATGGCTTCTACTTGAGCATGTAAATCTTTAAGGATATTTGTCACCTTGCCATTAATGTCAGGAATGTAAACACAACAATTAACATTTAGGTTTACAGATGTCCTTTCCCTTAAGATATAGTCTAATAATTTAATGCCATTATGATCTTGTAAATTTTTTTTTACTAGTATGACCTGTGTCTAATAGAGAAACGTTTAATTCTGTTACTTAGGGCTGGATAACCATACTAGCAAACACCAAGCCTACCTGTGTAGGTTAGAAATATCTGTAGGCCTTAAACTAAAAACTACTCAGGCAGTTCCTTTTAATAGTTATCAGGCATTCCTGTCTGAGAATCTCTTTTGTAGCCTCCAGTTTACTTATTTATGGAAATTATATTTAACTATTATTATCATTTAAAAGACCCAGGAACAGCTGTGCTTTGGCTTTCACTGACTTTGCTAAGTGTTTAAGATGAAGCAAGTCACACTGACTTTTGTTTCTATCTATTGTTAAGAGTCAGCTGAGTTTCCCTGGGAGACCTCAGGGAACATACAGCAGTTTCTCAGTTCCACTAGTGTTATTTGCATTAGGATGGGTCCAGGCCTTGCCTGACCTTGTAGCTTCCCTCAGAAGCATCAGGGATGTCTCCCTTTTCTGATGACAATCCTCTTCATAGCAAATGCACTAATTGGCTTTCTGTCCTCCAATGGTCTCATTAATCTCCCTGTTCGGGAGGTTATGTGGCCTAGAGTTTCAAAGATCTTTGGAGAAGTCACCTATTCCCTGATTCAGACTGACTCAGAGGGCAAGAGCCAAATATCGGTTTTCTTGGTCCTTTTAATATAACTTTAATTTTAAAAACTTACACTTAAACTTCCAGCAAATAAGTTAACAGCCTTATGCTAAGAGCACTGGGCTTTAATGTCTATCTCTCTATCCTGTAGGTGATAACTCTTTAAGTTTACCCAGGTTGTGAGTTCTTAAAGCAGTACCTCTTTAAAACATTAACAGGCGATCCTTAGACCATCTATAAGCAAACTACAAACAAAATTAACAAGGGTAAAGACATATTTACTTTATATAAGAGCTACCTTGAATTCTGGCTAGGAGATACATTATAATCCCCTGTTTGAGATCCTATTTGGACACAACTTTAAATGTACTGAAATCTGGCCTACTTCTTTCATAGTCTCTTTCACAGGAGGTGGGACATAGAGCCTTATCTCAAGTAAGGCGGGGCTCTTCATAAATCTTAAATACTATAGTTCTGAAGCTGATCTTTGCTTTTTAGACATCATTTTACAAAGCCTATATAAATTGTTGATCAAGTTTACATGGATATTAACTAACACAACATAATAAAACATCTAAAACATGAATTAGAGAAAGGCTGAAAGTTTTAACATTTTGTAGAAAAGTAGCAAAGTGTTTTTGTGTTTTAAAATAAAACCTTCACACAGATTAGGCTCTCATTAACTTAAAAATACATTTAAATTGTATCTAAGTGTAAAAAGTAACATGTAACTGTACATATCTTTTTGATAACAAGTCCAATAAGACAACACAAATGATACAAATAAATCTCCAACATGTTTTTCTTTTAAGCCTAGAATTACCATACAACCTTAGAACACCAGCTTGATACAATGCTCTTTTGAAGCTTCTACCTTACAGACTTGTATACCTAGAAGATATAAACACATTATCACCACAATTACATTGATGTTTTTGTATTAACCAAGTTTAGCTTTTTAAAGAAATAACATGGCACAATTTTATAAAAACAGTACTTGTTTAACCAGCTGTTTAATTTTTTAAGATTACTTGCTCAAAACATACACATATAACCAACTTACACAAACCTTTTTATTATTTACTTAAAGCCTTTTAATTACTTAATCATATAGACTCTCTTATTGAGAAACACATTTTCCCTCTATTAAATCTATGTCTAGAACCTTTTAGTTTCTCTTTTCCATCTGTGCACCTCTTTCTGTTCACATTTTGAAACAATACTTGTAAATTTCTGAATTTAAGCAGATTATTTTATAGACATCAACATTATATTAGGCCCTTTTTTAGCACCTAGAAAACTTATAGGCCTAATTTTAATTAATTATTTTTTAATTAATTATTTTAATTTTTAATTAATTTTTAATTAATTATTTTAATTAATTATTTAATTAATTTAATTATTTTTAATTAATTATTTTAATTAATAATTATTTTTATCTGTTTACCCAATGTGAATTGAACCATTTAAATCACGTGAATCCAAGGTATTTATATCCATTTTTAAATATTTTATGAGCGCTCCTCATCTGTCAATTGTCATATCACTGCATGATATATGGACATACACACATACAGACATACCGACATACAACACGTAACACAAGTGTAACACATAACACAATAGTGAAGGCCTTGTAGCTTTTTCAGGTGAAATCTCCATTGCAATGTTTAAAAACTCCACAGTTGATCAAAAATAGAATTGATTAGAAAATATTAACCCATCTGCAGGATCAAGATCATGAGCTCAAAAAAAAAAAATACAGAATCTAAGAAAAAGCAAGAGTCCCAAAAAAGATGACTGGCCAGTAATTAGTAAATACCATATAATGTACTTTTTGTTTGGGTCTAGTTTGAGTTCAGGTAAAAAGACACTTTTACTCCTTCTTATCTGTCTCCTGCTGAGTGCTGCAGGCTTCTTTTATTTGCATATCAACTTAAGTCCTGGCTGAGGACTTGAAAACTGTAAAGCCTGGAGTTCTGAGCAGAAACCTCATGCCTAAGGCATTTTAGCTATAAGTCATAATTTCCAGGTTTGAATGTTGAAAATTATGATGCAAGTTTAAGATGTAATTCTCAAAATTTTATATCTTTAGATTTTTCTACACTAGAAAATCTTGCTCACACAAAACTGAAAATATGATCATTTTTTGATAATATTAAAGCCACCATCAGAAGAAGTTTCTCTAGGATCATTAAGCCACTTTCTTTGTTTTGAAGTTTCTAAAGTAGTAGTAAGTTACATTAAATTTCTTGAAAAAATTTTAAAAACAACCACAGACTACCAAGTGTATCCGAAATTAAGCTTTAAAAATTTCCAAGACTGTTGCTAATTAATGTCATTTCACTAAGCTAGACCAACGTTTTAATTTAGCACCTTTTTAAAAAAATCTTACACATTGAAGGGAACAGATATCATATCATAATTTATTATCTTTGCCCAAGTTAATGCACTGGTATATCTAGTGAAATTTTCTCAGGCTACATGGTTAAAAATTAAAACTATTTAATTATTTTTTTATCCTAAGTATTTAAGTTTCCTAGCATGAACTACCTGAAATCAAGCTAAACAATTGTTTAAACCCAACTTTATCTGTAAGATAGAGCAATGCTTTAGAAACCAATTTAGATACCAGATTGTTACAATAAAATTCATTTTTAGATACACATTCAGCCAAAATCATCCCCAAGAAACAATCTATAATATCAACATATTAATGCATTCATTGTCCCTTTTGTTAAGTAAACAGAGGTGGAGTAATCCTTAATGTCCAGGTAAGGAATAAGGGAGTTCCCCACAGCAAAATGGCTCTGGCAGCTGCTGGGAGTCCTTTAGCCTCACAATTTACTTACAGGATTTGTTCCTCTGGTGGTTTGACACCAGGCACCAGGCATATTCTATATCTCCCAACTTTTCAGTAGTCAGCTCCCAAAAAGTTCATACTCTGCTTGCAGTTGTTTTGAGTGCTAGGCTTCCCCAAGAGGGCAGAGTGAGGTTCATTGAAAGTCCTCTCTGGGGTGTCAAAATTTATCACTGAAGGTTTGATTCCCATCCCCAAAGCCAATAAATGATAATTTAATAATGAGGACAGGGTTTTGAGAAAAGTTTAAGTGAGATATCAAAGTTCTTAGACCCCAGGCATTTCCCTCTGCAGTGGGCATGCTCAAGCCAACTACGGGAAGAAAAGAAAACACTGCCTCCCTAATCTAGCTTAACAAAGGGGAGTAAAGTTTATCAAAGTTGTTTAAAACACAGCTAAGAGAGGTGTAAAAAGTGAGAACAGAAATGCTGGTGGTTCTATTTTGGACACTGTTTTGGGCTGTGCCCCTCATGGAAACCTTTAGCCAGATGTTATGATGAGTGTCTTTATGGAAGAAGATGAGTGCCATGTAGGAGTGTTTTGGTTTTAATTGTGGTCATTTGTGTGGCGGTTCGAAGAGATGACTGGGTCCACCTGGGCTTGAATTCTGCTGTGATTCCCCTTGGAGACTGAGTTCTTGAACTGACCTCAGAGAAGTATTGCCATGAATTGTGTTGGGATTATAGAAGGCCACGCATGAGATTTGTGCCTGAAAACTGAGATCTAGACCCAGGGTGGCTTTCCACAGAGCACTGGGAATCTCAGCCAGGATATTCCATGATTTTATTCTGAAAGACTTGGCAGCCACAGTTAAGACTCAATACACACATGGACCTCACATTGTAGACCTCAATGGCCCTGGCTTCATGTGACCTTTTGGCCACTCTTTGGGGAGCCTTGCCTGTGAGAGTTCTCCAGAGCTTTCATTGAACTCAGCTTCCTCACCATTTAATGGTTCCTGAATAAATTGAAACCCACAGTCACTCCAACTTCATCCATGAAAAATGGCTAGATAAATACCATGAAATTTTTGAAATTCCCATAACCAGGTGGCACTGGAGAACATTTGGAGGTCCTATAGCTGATCATGAGTGTACCAGACAGTGCCTTGATTGACTGGGTTTCATGAAAATGGTGTAGAACAGAGATGCCAGTAAGTTGGAGCCTCCTGAGTAGTGGGCCTAGAGCAGTGGACTATAGGTTTTTAAATAAATACCTGTGATGGGATCACGTGGATCTGTCATTGGCTTCCAAAAGACTTGTGACTGACATAGTGCAGGAAGCAGACGCTTATATGGAAAGGCATCTTGTTATATTGAGAGGTTTCAGAGCAATGTTCAGAATCCGGTGGCTATAGTCAAGGGGGAAAGCTATGTGAGATAGACCCGTGTTTCGAACATTCTCCTGATGACCCCGACCAACCACAAGTGACAGAACTCCCTCCAGCATTGTTTCCTTGTTGAACTCCTTGTATTTCATTAAGTCAATACCAAACTCCCAGTGCAGGAGTAAGAAACATCACGAAAATGGAGGATGACCAAATGGCTTCACAGACCACACGGGGACACTTAACTACCAGTGGCCACAGTTTACCCACAAAGAGAGAATTCAGAACTGCTGCCTCATGTTCACCAGAAAATAAAGAACCATTTCCTCCAGGTTACATTGATGCAGACACAGATTTGATGGTGTCACTACAAAGGTAACTAAATGTCCTGACAACTACATATATTTCATGTGCCCAACCTCAGAGGCAGTTTCTCAAGAAGTCTTTAGGCGAGCAGAGCTCCATGTTTTTGGAGTGTTTAACCTCTCCCTCACTTTTGGAAACTGTTCTACAACATCCAATGTTGTGAACTCCCGAGTTCACATATGTAATCACAGGTTTTCAAACTCCTCTCCACTAATTGTGTCTTACTTTGAGCGAAGTTAATGTCAAGGCAATGTTCTGGAGAGAGTGACAAGATTTTTGTGTAGCACATATTTGCATACACATTAGATTCATTTTCCTATTTTCCATTTGAAATACTGATCCCTGACACTAACACATACCCTACTAGACTCTGACTACTAATCCTAATATAATGGATAAAAAGAAATCTAATAAAATAGAAATACAGGACTTTCATAGGAGTCATGGTGTATACTTGCATTTGCCTTCTGCTTTATCAAGGGTATGTGTTATAAATCTTGTCAAATTTTCATTGTAATATTTCTCCATGAGATATATATATATATATATATATATATATATATATATATATATATACTCTCTAGATTTTTCAAAATATGAAATATATGTGTCTTATTAAACACTCCCTAAATTCATTCATGTTCATGTATGTGGATTTATAATCAACTTTCACAAGATTATTCTCAGAAATATTAAACCACCTGAAGTACATATTTGTTTCCTAGTACTGAAAACTGACTTCAGTGAATGGTGCTTACAAATCTTAATATTTCTACAGTAAATGACCCAGTTTAACATCAATGCAAGTAGATTCCTGTGGGACATGATGTGTATTTTAAAGGTCATTTTTATTCAACACTGGTACATTACTATTTGGTTTTGTCTGAATGAGACTCTTGGCCTTGTGTGTAGATGTGGATTAGATTCTCAATACCTGATGGATCTAAAAAAGATCCCATGTGTGCATCCAAAGCCAAAATTACAAAAAGATCAGTCATTTTGGATAAACTCTCGCCTGCCTTTGTAAGGTTCCTGACCTCCATCAAGTGAGAATAGGGATCCTTTGGGTCAATGAGTTCTTCAAACCACTGCAGAGGAGCTTGGGATTTCTCATGACTCCAAATCACATAAAGAATCTATACCTGAGAGTCAGTATGCCTCAAAGTGGAGAAGCAGAGCAGTATTAACAGCAGGCCTATATTATCACTTCTGATTCACAGGAAGGGTGTCCAGGCCACCATGACTTTAAAAAAATGAGGGGCAAGGGAGCTTATTTTGGACACTGTCTTGGGCTGTGCCCCTCAGGGAAACCACCAGCGAGTGGTAATGATGTGTGTCTATATGGACGAAGATGAGGGCCATGTGGGAGTGTTTTGGTTTTAATTGTGGTCATTTGTGTGGCGTTTGGAAGAGATAACTGGGTCCACTTGCGTTTGAACTCAGGTGTTATTCCCCATAGAGACTGAGTTTTGGAACTGATCTCAGAGAAGTATTGCCATGAATTGTGTTGGGATTTCAGGAGGTCACTCATGAGAGTTGCCTTTGGAAACTGAGATCTAGGCCAAGGGTGGCTTTCCACAGATCACTGGGAATCTCAGCCAGGATATCACATGATTTTATTCAGAAAGACTTGGCAGCCATAGTTGAGAGTCAAATCACACATGGACCTCACATTGTAGACCTCAATGGCGCTGGCTTCATGTGACTCTTTGGCCACTCTTTGTGATGTCTTGCCTGTGAGTGTTCTCCAGAGCTTTCATTGAAATCAGCTTCCTCACCATTAAATGGTTCCTGAATGAATTGAAATACACAGTGACTCCAACTTAAACCTTCTAAAATGGTTAGATAAACACCATGGAATTTTTAAATTTCCCATGACCAGGTGGCACTGGAGAACCTTTGGATGTTCTGTTGCTGATCAAGAGTGTACCATACAGTGCCTGAATTGACTGGATTTCATGAAAATGGTGTAAAACGAGATGCCAGTAAGTTGGAGCATGCTGAGTAGTGGGCCCAGAGCTGTGGTGTGAAGGTGTGTGAAAAAACATCTGTGGTGGAGCCATGTGGTTCTGCCATTGACTTCCAAATGGCTTGTGGCTGACATGGTGCAGCCATCAGACCCTTATAGGTAAAAACATCTTCTTATTTGGAGAGGTTTCAGGGCAATGTTCACAATCAGGTTGCTATGGTCAGAGGGGCAAGCTATTTGGGATAGAAGACTGGTTGGTGCATTCTCCTGCAGACCCTGACCCAACACACGTGACAGAACACTCTACAGCACTATATCCCAGTTGAACTCTTTGTATTTTGTGATGCAAATACCAAACTCCCAGTGGAGCAGCAAGAAACACCACAAAAAGTGGAGGATGACTAAATGGCTTCACAGTCCACTCGGGGAGACACTTAGTTTCCAGTGGCCACAATTTGCCTACAAAGAGAGAAATCACCACTGCTGCCTCATGTTCAATGGAAAATAATAAACGAAATCCTCGAGGTCACATAGATGCAGACCCAGCTTTGATGGTCTCACTATAAATGAAGCTAAAACTCCGCAAAACAACAAATATTTCAAGTGTCCAACCTCAGAGGCACTTTCTCAAGAAGTCTTTAGGCCACCAGAGTTCTATGTTTCTGGAGTGTTTACACAGTAACTTACTTTTGGAAACTCCTCTACCACCTCGAAGGTTGTGAACTCCTGAGCATTTACCATTCCAGATATGTATTCACAGATTTTCTAACTCTTCCCTTCTAATTGCGTCTTACATGGGGTGAAGGTAATGTTAAAGAATTGTGCTGGATGAGAGTGGGAAGAATTTTGTGTAGGACATATTTGCATACACATTGGATTCATTTTTCAATTTTTCATTTGAAATACTGAATCCCTGACACTAAACCATACCCTACTAGACTCTGACTACTAATCCTAATATGATGCAGAAAATTAACCCAAACAGAATAGAAATACAAGCAGTTCAGAGGAGGCATGGACTTGGACTTGCCTTTTTGCATTATATAGGGTAGGAGTTATAAATCTAGATAATTTTTTGTTGAAATAGTTCTCCATGTGATTTCAAATATAACAAGTATGTGAATTCCTGTCTCCCTTTCTCTGTAGCCTACTCAGCACATATATTTTTATATGCACATATGAAATCCTACCTGGTACTACACGTACATTCTTGTGAGGTGGCTGACTTGGCAGATACAAATTGTGAGATGAGATCACTTTTCCTAAACGCTGTTGGAACTGAAAATTCAACCTGTGCGTGAGCTTCCTAGTTGAATAACATTATACATAAATCCATGTTCAGTAAAATATATATTTTTGGATATGTGGATGATATGTATTTCATGGTGAATTTCTATTGGCATATATTGCTATTTTTAATGTCTCTGTGTGTGTGTGTTTGTGTGTGTGTATGTGTGTATATATATATATATATATATACACACATACACACACACACACTCTCCAGATTTTTCAAAATATGAAATATATGTGTCTTATATACACTTCCTATTTTCATTCATGTTCATGTATGTGGATTTATAATAAACTTTTCACAAGATTCTTCTCAGAAACATTCATCCACCTGAAATACATATTTGTTTCCTAGTACTGAAAACTAACTTCACTGAATGATGCATACAAATTCTAATATTTCCTACAGTAACTGACACAGTTTGTCATCAACGCAAGTAGATTCCAATGAGACATGATATGTATATTGATGTTCATTTTTATTCAACACTGGTACAGTACAATTTCTTCAGTTTATGCACATCATAGGATATATATTTCCTCCACAAGTTAGCAAATTTACAGGCATTTGTTTAACTTTCAATCACTTCCTTCTTCAGAACACATGTATTCCTCCATGTTTCTTGACTGGTCTTTTCATGAGACTTCTTTACAAACACATTATTTTCGATTTCCTTTATCCCTTTTGAAGCAAAATTGACACACAGTTCATGATAAACCATAACTGTAATATCACCATTAGGGGTATAACTGGTTGGAATGAATGATTTTTATATCAAGGAAGCTTTCTTATATATTTTCTGATATCAATCCATTATTTAAAGTGGAACCAGTTATATTATTTATTCACAGTATGGTCTATTCATGCATTATCTCTATATTCATAGACACAGGGTACACCTCTTAGTACCCCCAAAACTAATTTATTCGTCTTCTAAATATTGCTCCCAGAAATTGTGGAAGAAATACTCATGTCACCTGATCTACATATGCATGTTATCACAGTAATATTCTGGACACAAAATGCAAAAGTCACACTTATGGTTGTACCAATGCCTAAATGGAAACTGAACATGAATTACTAAAAACATCCAATTCCAGGTTGCCTATTGCTCTCAAATATCAATACTATTGTTGCCTACATATTTGTTTCTTCCTTAGATTATATACTCAACCTCAAAACTGTTGAAAATGTCTAATTTTTTCACTCACTTTATACTTTGCCTGATTTTCTAATGTCTCTATTGATATCTAATTTCCTACATATTTTACCCAGTTCAACATTGTGACTGACCCTTCACATGTGCTGACATTGACATTCACTCTCTAACTGAAACCCTATTGCTAATGAACTTTGGTCCAAATCTTATACTCACTCTTCTTCCGAAATATACTGACTATCTTCCTGATCCTATCGACTATCCCTTTTTGAGTGAATGTTCTCTACTACATTCAATCATCCAAGGTACAAGGTCCTATGCCATTGTATATCGATTTTTCTGAAACATGTATGCAGAACGTATTTCAAAGCTACGTAGCCCAATCAATTGCCCAATGCACTTCTGAGCTTCAAATCTTACCTAGATTTCTGTTTTCATAATTATATTTCACCTCTATATTGCTATAAATATTGCAGTTTCTCAATTCCATTATTCATCCTGCAGAATAATTCCTAACCGAAATCGAACCTGTTATTAACCCTAACCATACACTGTTGCCTCAATCTAACATTACAAAAGAGCAGGGACAGAGTTCATCTAAGAATACAGGAATTTAGGGTATTTTCCAACTGTTGAGAACCTCAAAGTTCGATGCAGAAATGATCCCTGGACAAGATATAGGCAGCTATGAAGTACCTGAGAGAGCCAAAGCCATTTTCCATGGAAACAACCTGGACATGATGAAGGAATGTGTATGCATCAGCCTCTCTTTTCTAAATGTAGAGAAGATGGACCTAACCAGTCCTGCGTGGAGAGCTGTTCCCAGGTGCCTATTTTGATAGACCATTCTAACTAGTCAAATTATCACAGGAAATAGGGGCAGCCTCCAACTCATGGGACCCTTGGAAGCAAATGTTAGGACAAAGTTGTTACCAAGGCAGTCATCTCATTCAGTTCCTGAAGGACGTGACCTACCTAACTTCCTTGGTGATGGAACTTTCTGAAATTGGGATGCAAGAAGCCAGTCACTGAAGGCAGTCCCAGTCCCAGTCCCAGTCCCAGTGGGCACAATTGTTTGGATTTCCCAAGTACAGAGAAAGACCTTCTTCGTACATACTGAGGTGAGGATTGCCAAATGCCAGGGAAGCTCTGAAGAGGGGCCTTTTCTGAGAGAGCAGGTAGTGGCTAACCACTGGCTCCTCACTGCTTCACAGAGTTGGCCAAGGAGACAAGATCTGAGATAGGACAGTCCATTTTGAGGGGAACATAGTATGACCCACCAATCAGAGGACACTCCGCATAGTCACAGACCTACTTTTGGGAAGGAGGTGCCTTTGTGGGTGTGGGTGTGAGTTTGTGGTTTTGTCTCATGTTCTAAGAATAGGTAAGAAAGGTGGTTGGTTTGGTTTGGAGTCGACTGTTTCTAGTAAGATTTTTGACAATGTGAGTGTTTCTATGTCTGTGTATCCACTGTGTCCGTGGTTTCAGAAATTAGAGAAGAGAATGCATCAATGGAGGTATCCTGTGTAGTAGAGAGCTTCCCAGCATTCATCCTTCCCGATTTATGAATGGACTGTGGCTTGACATATGGATGGAAAACACCTACTAACTTCCTAAGTTCCTGTTTTCTTCCTGAATTCTGGCCACTCTCCAGAATAGGCTCATGGTTTTGTGTCCAAGACTTGTACCACCTCCAAGCTCTGTGACATGGCCATGTTCTTAATAGCTGAAGGGAATGGGAACATCTCAGAAAACTCAGATATCAGTGTTACCAGTAAAGTCTCAGTGGAGAAACCCTGCTTTGTTCCATTTGCTTAATTATGGTTCTGTTGCTTTGAATGTCAGGAAGGTCTTTGCCTAAAGGCCACCCCTTTTTGAAGAATGAAGAAACAGTTTTCAAATGGAAATGAACGGGCATCACCTGTGGCTCTTTGCTTAATTGCTTTGGAAAGGGATGTGTCTTAATCATACACTAGGCCCCGTTAGAGGCTGTGGCTAAGATTCTCAGCTCCTGATAGATCTAAAGAAGATCCCATGTGTGCATTCAAAACCAAAATGGCAAAAAGATCATTCATTGTGGATGAAGTCTCTTGCCTTCCTCTGTTAGGTTCCTGACCTCCATCAAGTGAGAATAGGGATCCTTTGGGTCAAATGAGTTCTTCAAAGTCCTGCAGAAGTACTTGGGTTCTCTCATGATGCCAAATCACATAAAGAATCTATACCCGACAGTCAGTAGGCCTCAAATTAGAGAAGCAGAGCAGTATTAATGGCAGGCCTATTTGATCACTCCTTGTTCACAGGAAGGGTGTCCAGGTCACCCTGACTTTAGACAAATGAAAGGCAATGGTGCATATTTTGGACACTGTCTTGGGCTGTGCCCCTCATGGAAATCTCCAGCCAGAGTTTATGATGAATGTCTATATGGATGAAGATGAGGGCCATGTGGGAATATTTTGGTTTTAATTGTGGTCATTTGTGTCGTGGTTGGAAGAGATGACTGAGTCCACATGGGCTTGAACTATGGTATGAATCCCCTCAGAGACTGAGTTCTGGAACTGACCTCATAAAAGTATTGCAATGAATTGTGGTGGGTACGAGGCCACGCACGAGAGTCGCCCTTGAAACCTGAAATCTACCCCCAGAATGGCTTTCCACAGAGGACTGAGAATCTCAGCAAGGATATCACTTGATTTTTATTCTGAAAAACTTGGCAGCCATAATTAAGAGTCAAAACACACATGGAACTCACATGTAGACCTCAATGGGCCTGGCTTCATGTGACTTTTTGGGCACTCTTTGGGAAGCCTTGTCAGTGAGAGATCCTCAGAGCTTTCATTGAAATGAACTTCCTCACCATTTAATGGTTCCTGGATGAATGGAAACCCCAAAGTGCCTCCAACTTCATTCTTGAAAAATGGATAGATAAATACCATGAAATTTTTGAAATTCCCAATGACCCGGTGGCACTGGAGAACCATTCGATGTCATATTGCTGATCATGAGTGTACCAGAACAGTTCCTTGATTGACTGGGTTTCATGAAAATGGTGTAGAACAGAGATGCCAGTAAGTTGGAGCATGCTGAGTAGTCGGCCTAGAGTAGTGGTGTGCAGATGTGTGATAATACATCTGTGGTGTGGCCATGTGGATCTGCCATTGGCTTCCAAATGGCTTGTGACTGACTTGGTGCAGCCAGCAGACCATTATATGAAAAGGCATCTTGTTATATGGAGAGGTTTCAGGGCAATGTTCAGAATCAGGTTGCTATGGTCAAGGGAGAAAACAATGTGTGATAGAAACCTAGTGGGTGCATTCTCCTGCAGACCCTGACCCACAACACCTTACAGGACTCCCTCCAGCACTGTGTCCCAGTTGAACTCCTTGTATGTCATGAAGCAAATACAAAACACCCAGTGCAGCAGCAAGAAACACCACGAAAATTGGAGGATTACCAAATGGCTTCACAGTCCACACGGGGAGACACTTAGGGCCCATTGGCCACAGTATAGCTACAGAGAGAGATTTCAGCACTGCTGCCTCATGTTCATTGGAAAATATGAAACCATGTCCTCTAGGTCACATAGATACAGACACAGGTTTGATGGTCTCACTACAAATGAAGCTAAAGCTCCTGACAACAACATATATTTCAAGTGCCCAAACTCAGAGGCAGTTTCTCAAGAACTATTTAGGCCTGCAGATCTCCATGTTTGTGGAGTGTTTACACTGTCCCTTACTTTTGGAAACTCCTCTACCACCTCCAAGGTTGTGAACTCCTGAGCATTTTCCAATCCAGATATGTATTCACAGATTTTTTAACTCTTCTCCTCTAATTGTGTCTTACTAGGGGCGAAGGTAATGTAAAGGCATTGTTCTGAATGAGAGTGGGAATATTTTTTGTAGAACATATTTACATTCACATTGGAATCATTTTCCTATTTTCCATTTGAAATGCTGAATCCCTGACATTAACCCATACCCTACTAGACTCTGACTACTAATACTAATATAATGGAGAAAAATAACCTAAATAAAATAGATATACAAGCAGTTCAGAGGAGGCATGGTGTATAGTTGGACTTGCCTTTCACATAAAAAATGGTAGATGTTATAAATCAAGTCATTTTTTAATTGAAATAGTAATTCATGTGTTTTTAAAGTTAACAAATATGTGAATTCCTCTCTCCCATGCTATGTAGCCTATTCAGCAGATCTATTTTTATATGCACATATAGAATCCTAATTGGTATCACACGTACATTCTTGTGAGGTGTCTGATTTGGTAGATACAAATTGTGAGAAGTGATCACTCCTCCTAAACCCTGTGGGATCTGAAAATTCATCCTATTTGTGAGTTTCTAGTTGAACAATATTCTCCATAAATCCATGTTCAATAAAACGAATATTTTTCGATCTGTGGATGATGTATATTTTGTCGTGAATTTCGATTGGTATATATATATTTCTACTTTTAAATGTCTCTCTGTGTGTGTGTTTGTATATACACACTCTACATTTTTTAAAATATAAAATTTATGTGTCTTATTATACCCTCCCTAATTTCATTCATATTCATGTATGTGGATTTATAATCAACATTTCACTAGATTTTTCTCAGAAATATTCATCTACCTGAAATACATATTTGTTTCCTAGTACTGAAAACTAACTTCAGTGAATGGTGCATAGAAATCCTAATATTTCTACAATAATTGACCCAGTTTCTCATCAATGAAAGTACATTCCTATGGGACATGATGTGTATTTTGATGTTCACTCTTATTCACCACTGGTATGTAACTATTTCTTCAGTTTATGCACATTATAGGATATATGTTTCATCCAAAAGTTAGCAAAATTATAGGCATTTGTTTAACTTTCAATCATTTTCTGCTTCAGTAAACATGTATTCCTCTGTGTTTCTTGACTGGTCTTTTCATGAGACTTGTTTCCAAACACATTATTTTCGATTTCCATAATCACTTTTGAAGCAAAACTCACACACCCTTCATGATAAACCATAGCCCTAATATTACCATTAGATGTATAACTGGTTGGAATGAATGATTGTATATCAATATAAGATTTCTTATATATTTTCAGATATCAAATCAATCCATTATTTAAAGTGGAACCAGTTATATTATTTATTCACATTGTGGTCTATTCATGCATTATCTTTATATTCATAGACACAGTGTACACATCTTTGTAAACCCAATACTAATTTATACGTCTTCAAATTATTGCTACCAGAAATGGTGGAAGAAATACTCATGTCACCTGATCTACATATACATTTCATCAGAATAATATTCTGGACACAAAAAGAAAAGTTCATCCTTATGTTTGTACCAAAGCCTAAATGTAAAATGAATATGGTTTACTAAAAGCATCCATGTCCAGGTTGCCTAATGCTCTCAAAATCAATCCTATTTGTGACAATATATTTGTTTCTTCCTAAGATTATATATTCAAAGTCAAAACTGTTGAAAATATCTAATCCTATCACTCACTTTATACTTTTTCTGATTTCATAATGTCTCTATTGATATCTGCTTTCCTACATAATTTCCCCAGTTTATCAATGTGACTGACTCTTCACATGTGGTGACATTTACATTCACATTCTAATCGAAACCCTATTGCTAAGAAACTTTTTTCCAAATCCTATACTCACTCTTCTTCCTAAACCTACTGACTATCTTCCTGATCCTACCGATTATCTCTTTTTGACTCCATGTTCTCTTCTACATTCAATAATCCAAGGTACATGATCTTATGCCATTGTATATCGATCTATCTGAGACATCTGTGCAGAACATAATTCAATGCTAAGTATCACAATCAAGGGCCCAATCCCATTCTGGGCTCCAAATCTTACTTAGATTTCTGTTTTCATACATATAATTCACCTATATATACTTATAAATTTTGCAAGTTCCAATATCATTATTTATCCAGCAGAATGATTCCTAACACAAATCGAACATGATATTTACCCTATCCATACATTGTTCCCTCAATCTAACTTTACAGAAGAGCATGGACAGAGTTGGTTTTACAATACAGGATGTAGGCGATCTTCAACCTGGTGAGAACCTCAAAGATCCATTCAGAAATGATCCCCGGAGAAGATGTAGGCAGCTATGAAGGACCTGAGAGAGCAAAAGTCATCTTCCCTGGCAAACAACCTGGTCAGGATGAAGGGTTGTTTCTGAATCAGCCTCTCTCTTCTTAATGTAGAGAAGATGGACCAAACCAGGCTGGTGTGGAGAGCTGTTCCCGGGTGCCTGTGGTTGATATACCATTCTAACTTGTGAACGTGTCACAGGAAGTAGGGGCAGCCTCCATCTCATGGTTGCCTTGGAAACAACTGTTAGGACAAAGAGTGCTGGGAGCCATTAGCCAAGTAGGTATGACAATTTCCTTGCCAGCGTACCCCATGTTGCTTACTGGAAGGACTCCTGGAAATAGGACATTTTGCAGTGACATTGCATCTAAGGTGACCTTGCTCAAGGACCAGGACGGATCCGGGTTTAGGTTGTTCCCGGTTTAGGATAATCTGGGTTTAAGGCGTACTGGTTTAGGACTATCTGGGTTTAGGTTGGTTCTAGGTTTAAGGTTATTCCTGCTGGGAATACGCCATATCCTGCTGCCTGAGTTCCCCTTGAGTTCTCACAGGATTCAGATAGTATTTTTGGGAGACAGAAGCCCAGTGGGGGTGGATTTGGGCAGAGAATGTGGATTTCCCCAGAACGTGGTTTTAGACAGCTGGTGTGAGTTCAAAAATAAAGAGTTGCTGTTTGAATCCACAAGCTGTGTGGTGGCTCGTGATTTTGTGCCCAGCCAGACTGTGGCATTTGGTGGCCCGTATGGGAAACGTCTGAAACTTGGAGGTAAGTGAAATTGCTCACCCCTGAGGGAAGGCGAGAGAATGGGTGATCAATTCAAAAAACAATGTGTTCCTGTTTTGATTTATTTTGTTTTTGTTTCAAGCTGCCTATTCCTAGAAATTTCTCAGGCAAACTGGGAAAAATGGTTGGCTAAAGGTTTGAAGTTTGTCAGCCTTGAGGAAGAGAAAACGATTTTTTATTCCGTTTTTGTTTCATTCAGTTTTGGTTTTGTTTTATTTTATCTTATTTGGTTGCGTTATCATTATAGTAGATTATAAATTAGTAAAAAACAAACCGAAAAGATGTTAAGTAAATTGTTAGATGTTCAGACCATGGAGAAAGATATTTTAGATCAAGCAAAAGAGAAGGTCTCTCGAGCTAGTCAGATAGAGGAAGAAAATTTAAAGGAAAAGGGGTTGTTACAAAAAAGGCCACAACAGGAGGCTGTTACTAACTCCGTTTTATCACCAGAGGGCATAATTCAACCAACAGCCCCACCGATGGAGACAGCTGAGTGGCCCTCAAACCCCGTAGTTGATAAATGGGATCCTGAGACAGAACCTCAAAGATTAGCATGCCCTGTACTTGAACAGGTAGGAGGGTAGTGAATTTATCGTGCTTTAAGTTTTAAAACAGTGAAGCAGTTAAAGGAGGCTGTAACAACCTATGGTCCCCAAGCTCCCTTCACGGTAAGCATGGTCGAGTCCATTACTAACTTGGATATGACACCAGCAGATTGGGCTAGCATGTGTAAATCTGTACTAAATGGAGGATAATATTTGTTATGGAAAGTTGCCAATGAGGAATTTTGTGCGGAGACAGCAAGGCAAAATGCAGCAGCCGGTTACCCTCAAAGAAATCTAGATATGTTGTTAGGAAACGGACCTTATGAGGGTCAACAGCAGCAAATTGAATATGATCCTGCTATATATGCACAAATAGCTACAGATGCAGTTAGGGCATGGAAGACTTTAGAAGGACATGGAGATTTACAAGGTCAGCTATCTAAGGTAATACAGAGAGCTAATGAACCTTACGCTAACTTTGTAGATAGGCTAATTCAAATGGCTGCCAAAATTTTGGGGGATACAAAACAAGCAATGCCATTAATAAAACAACTGGCTTATGACCAAGCAAATTGTTGCTACAAAGAGGTTATTAGACCATGGAGACATGAAGATTTAAACACATATATTAAATTATGTAGAGATATTAGTGAACAAGGGCAAGTCTTGGCAGCTTCAGTACAACAGGTTTTAGATGCCAGGCCTAAAACATGCTACAATTGTGAACAAACAGAACATTTTTAAAGGAATTGCCTCATAGGAGGAGGGGTTAACTAAAGTAGGTACCAAAGAAGTAGAATACCTGGTATTTGCCCACGATGCCGTAGAGGGAGACATTGGGCTAATGAATGCCGTTCTCAAACCACCATTGAGGGTACTCCCTTATCAAAAAACGGATATCGTGGAGAAAGGCATCAGGCTCCATTGCCAAAAACTGTCATGGGGGCCCAATGCTCTGGGGCCCACAACCACAAATCTACGGGGCAGTGGAGAAACCCAGCAACACCATCAGGGTAGTGCCCAGGACACATTGTCTATTAAATCCCTCATCAGACAAACCCGAGGGAGCACAGGGTTGGACATCTGTTCCTCCGCTAGATCAGTACTAACTCCAGAGATGGGAGTTCAAACATTCCCATAGGAGTAAAAGGACCTCCTCCCCAAGGAATTGTAGGCTTATTATTGGGACGTAGATCATCTACATTAAAAAGACTTTTGATAAGTCCGGGGGTAATTGATTCCAATTATGTAGGTGAAATAAATATTATAGCTAGTTTTCTAAGAGGTATATCAGTAATTTCACCTGGAGATAGAATAGCACAGTTCTTATAATACCCAGCCTTCATAATAAATTTCCTAGTCGTAGTGTAGAAAGAGGTTCCAGGAGATTAGGCTCCACAGGTGTAGATTGGGCTATGTTGTCTTTAAATTTAGATGTTTGTCCAATGCTAAAACTAAATATTCAAGGACATGAGTTTAATGGGCTACTGGACACAGGTGCTGACCTTAGCATCATATCTCGTCAAGAATGGCCAAATATTGGCCATTACAACAAGCCACTCAAACGTTTCGAGGCCTAGGAGTGGCGTCTAATCCCCATTGAAGTTCTATGATATTAGATTGAAAGGATCCTTAAAGATGTGAAGGAATTATACAGCCATATGTATTAGATCATCTTCCTATAAATTTACGGGGACAAGATGACCTAGATCAATTAGGTTTGTCGTTAACAAATAACATCAATCCTAATTTGCCCACTACTAGGGCTAGACAAGGCTTTAGGAAAGAAAAAATATTAGGAAAACAAGGGCAAGGTATAGCAACACCAATACAAATAGATCAAGGAACAGACAGACATGGGTTGCATTTTCAGAAAGGACCACTGAGACAATCAAAATTAGTTGGAAATCAGAAAGACCAGTGTGGGTTCCTCTTTGGCCCCTGAATAAAAAAAAAGATACAAGTACCCCATGATCTGGTCAAACAACAGTTAGCGGAAGGACATGTACAACCCTCCATATCTCCCCATAATACTCCCATTTTTGTCATCAAAAAGAAATCTGGTAAATGGAGATTATTGCAAGATTTAAGAGCTATTAATAATGAAATGGTTATTATGGGACCCGCTCAATCAGGGATTCCTCAATTGCCTGCTTTGCCAAAAACCTGGCATGTTTTAGCTATAGATATTACAGATTGTTTTCTTTTCAATTCCAATTCATCCTGAGGATAGTCCACGTTTTGCATTTACTATCCCTGCATTAAATCATGAAGGTCCTGATCAGAGATATGAATGGAAAGTACTCCCTCAAGGGATGGGTAACAGTCCAACTATGTGTCAAATATATGTTAACAAAGTAATCCAGCCACTTAGAAATCAAAATCCTAAACTACAAATATTTCACTATATGGATGATGTATTATTGGCACATAAAGATAAAAACATATTGCTGGAATGTTATGCCACACTTACAAACTTATTAAAAAATTATAATCTAGAGATAGCAATAAATAAAGTACAATTAAATTTTCCAATTAATTATTTAGGAGTTCTATTATCCTCAACCATGGTCCGTCCACCAAAAATTTAAATACGAGTAGATCAACTGAAATCACTTAATGACTTTCAAAAGTTATTGGGAGACATGAATTGGATAAAGCCTTATCTAGGTATACCAACAGGAGAGTTGGGACGTTTATTTGATATTCTAAAGGTCCATTAGATCCAAATTCACCCAGCGTGTTAACTCATAAAGCAAGAAAGGCATTAAAAATTATTGAAACATATATGGAAAATATGCATTTGGATAGAATTGATATAAGTTTGCTTTGTTATTTATTGTACTACCAACAAAAACTATTCCTACAGGAGTATTTTGGCAAAAAGGTCCATTATTTTGGATACATTTATCTTATTCTCCTAACACTATTCTTACTAGGTATCCTGTGGCAGTAGGACAATTAACACTCAAAGAATAAAAGAAGCGAAGGGAGTGTTTGGAATTTCTCCCAATAAAATTATTACTCAATATACTATGGATCAAATTGATGAGTTAGCTAATGAGTTAAATACTTAGGCAATAATCATGTGTAAATCTAATGTTACATTTGATAATCATTTACCATCTAATCCTTTGTTGTCTTTTTGGTCTAAGCATCCTGTAGTTTTTCCTAAAATGACAAGAAAAATATATTCACTGATGGGTCCAATAATGGTACAGCAGCAGTAGTTACCCCAGATCAAACTTTTACGTTTTTAGTACCCAAACAATCAGCTCAAATGGTTGAGCTTGATGCAGATTTACAAGCTATTGTGATGTTTAAAGATTCTGTATTTAATTTTGTTTCTCATAGTCAGTATGTAGTTAATGCTATAGTATCTCTTAAACATGCTGGTAGGATTTCCCCTTCTTCTACTGTTTTCTCTTTGTTTTCCACTATACAAAGTCTAATCTGGGACAGAAAAGATCCATTCTTTATAGGACATATTAGGGCACATACAGGATTGCCTGGAGCCCTTAGTTTAGACAATGATTTAGCAGATAAAACTACACATGACATACATATTTTCTCTACATTTGAAGAAGCTACAAATTTTCAAAAAAGGTTTTATGTTAATGCTAATACTTTACAAAAGCGTTTTAAAATAACTAAGGAACAAGCCAGACATATAAAAAAACAATGTCAAAATTGTGTGACATTGTTACCACAAGTTAATCTTGGAGTCAATCCTAGAGAACTGATACCTAACCATATTTGGCAGATGGACGTCACAAACTTGCCAAATTTGAATAATTAAAATATTTACACTTTACAGTTGATACTTCTTCTGGCTTTTTGATGGGCTCCCTTCATGCTGGAAAAAAAAATAAAGATGTTATAGCTCATTGCTTACAAAATTTTGCCACTGTGGGCGTTTCTAAACAGTTAAAAACAGATAATGGTCCTGGCTATACCTCTACCTCTTTTAAACAATTTTGCTCATCATTTGGCATTACTCATATAACAGGAATCCCATACAATCCACAGGGACAAGACATAGTTGAGAGAGCTCATCAAACTATTAAAACGTACTTATTAAATCAAAAAAGAGGGAATTGGAAGGGGTATATATCCCCCAAAGATAAACTTAAAAAAACACTTTTTACTCTAAACATTTTAGATTTGGATTCATCAGGACTTAGTGCTGTGGAACGGCATATGTATCCAAAAAATGTACATAAGCCTAAAGTACTTTGAAAAGATATTCTAACAGGACAATGGAAAGGTCCTGACACAGTGATTGTCTGGAGTCGGGGGTCTGTTTGTGTTTTTCCACAGGAAGAACAGCAGCGGATTTGTATTCCACAAAGATTAACTAAAACAATTTCTAAAGATCAAAAAGAAAATGATTTGACTCAAATCCATAACAGCTGATATCCAGAACTCCAGCTTGGCCATTCTTACATCTGCTACAGTGATTAACCAGGATGCTTTTTTCAATAGCTATTTTATTATTGCATTTTTCCACATTGTAAGGTTCTATTTTTTATTTTTTGCGCTCATACAAGCCTAGGTTAATGTTTTTCTGATCAGTTTTATTTTTTGACTGTGAAGTTTTTAAACATTGCAATGGAGATTTCACCTAGGTAAAGCTACAAGGCCTTTATTATTTTCTTATGTGTTGTATGTTTGTTTGCACGCTTGTGTTTTTTGTTGTATATCTGTATGTGCGTATGTCCATATTTCTTATATGAGAAGCGCTCATGAAAAAATGTATCCGAATTATTATTTTTTTTATTCACGTGATTTAAATGGTTAAATTAAATTAGGTAAACAGCCGTTAAGGATTGTTTTTAAAGGTGGTTAACAGATCTGTTTGTTTACTAATTTAAATTAGGTAAAAAGCTGTTAAGGATTGTTTTTAAAGGAGGTTAACATATCTGTTTGTTTTCTTTCACCTTTCCTTTTCATTATATTTAATAATTCTGTTCAGGATAATGTCTCTTTAGCATCTTTGCCAGAATTCCCATCTCCATCCCAGTGCTGGTGAAGACTAAGATAAAACCAAACTACAGCTTCTATGATAGCTATCACAGTAAACTGTATAAACTGATGCATCAATGATTATAACTCAACAAGTAATGCTCAATCAAGGATTTGATTTACTTTGGGAGGAAATGGACATATTGATAGATTCCTCCACTTTGAACTGCTTGCAGAACTTGCCTGGACTATGTAACTATCGTTTGGTGCAATAAATTGTGGTAATGCTGGCATATCTTTGCTGATGGTGTCACCAGTGATGCAATTATAATTTCCTTGCCAGCACACTCCATGTTAATTGTGGTAGTGCTGGCATATCTTTGCTGATGGTGTCACCAGTGGTGCAATTTTTCCCAAGGAGCCGTCAAATGGCTTAGTGTCATGACATTTCTGTCGCCTCCCTTCTGATAGTGATGGTCTAAAATTTGGGGGCCAGTGGCTATGTGGTGGACTGGTAGTCAGTGACGGGTATGATCCAATTGCAGTGGTATCAACCTAAGACAGGAGGCTGACGCCTAAAGGTCAGTTTTCCGATGACGGGTAGGAACCATATGTTGAATTGGACAACCTACCAGGCACGGTCCTTAAGCCACATTAACCTCACTCCCCCACTGGCACCAAGGCCAAACTTGGTGGCCAACAGAGGTAAGACAAAGAACCTCACTCACCCACAGGTGCATAGACCTATCCACAAGTATGGCTGTATGCTGGACTGGTAGTCAGTGACGGGTATGATCCAATTGCAGTGGTATCAACCTAAGACAGGAGGCTGACGCGTAAAGGTCAGTTTTCCGATGATGGGTAAGAACCATATGTTGAATTGGACAACCTACCAGGCATGGTCCTTAAGCCACATTGCTTATTGATTAATTAATCAGAAGGGGGGAGATGCTGAGAGCCATTAGTCAAGTAGGTATGACAATTTCCTTGCCAGGGTACCCCATGTTGCTTAGTGGAAGATCTCCTGGAAATAGGACATTTTGCAGTCACATTGCGTCTAAGGTGACCTTGCACAAGGACCAGGGCGAATCCGGGTTTAGGGTGTTCCCGGTTTAGGATAATCCACGTTTAGTACTTTCTGGTTTAGGAATATCCGGGTTTAGGTTGGTTCCAGGTTTAAGGTTATTCATGCTGGGAAAAAGGCATATCCTGCTGCCTGAGTTCCCCTTGAGTTCTCACAGGATTCAGACAGTATTTTTTGGGAGACAGAAGCCAAGTAGGGGTAGATTTGGGCAGAGAACGTGGATTTCCACAGAACGTGATTGTAGACGACTGGTGTGAGTTCTGGAATAAAGAGTTGCTGTTTGAATCAACAAGCTGTGTGGTGGCTCGTGATTTTGTGCCCAACCAGACTGCGGCAAAAGAGGTTTCCAAGGCAGTGATCTGATTCAGGTCCTGAAGGAAGTGATGAACTCATCACTCACTTCTTTGGTGATGAAACTCTCTGAACATGGGATCCAGGAAGACAGGCACGCAGAGCCAGTCCAGTCCCATTCCCAGTGGTCTCACTTGTTTAGATTTACCAAGGACAGAGTCAGTCATTCTTGGTACCTACTGATGTGAGAATTGCCAAAAGCCAGGAAAGCTCTAAAGAGGGGCTTTTCCTGAGAAAGCAGGTAGAGGCTCACTGCTGGCTCTTGACAACTTCAAAGAGTTGGCCAAGGAGAAAAGATCTGAGACAGGAAAGGCCATTTTGTTGGAACATAGTATGGCCCACCAGTCAGAGAACACTCTGGATAGTCACAGACCTACTTGGGAGAAGGAGGTGTCTTTGTGGTTGTGGGTGTGGGTTTGTGGTTTTGTCTCATGTTCTGAGAAGAGGTAGAAATGGTGGTTTGTTTGGTTTTCAGGGAACTGTTTCTAGTAAGTCGTTTGACAAGGAGAGTGTTCTATGTCTGTGTATCCCACTGTGTCCCTGGTTGTAGACATTAGAAAAGAATATGCATCAATGGATGAGTCCTGTCTAGTAGACAGCTTCCCAGGATTCATACTGCCCAATTTATGAATGGACTGAGGCTTCACTTATCGATGGGCAACACCTGCTATCTTCTTAAGTTCCTGTTTTCTTCGGAGATTTTGGGCTGTCTCCAGAATAGGCTCATGGTTTTGTGTACAAGATACTCATCACCTCCAAGCTGTGTGACATGGCCATGACCTGGATAGCTGAAGGGAATGGCGAGCATCTCAGAAAACTCTGATATGAGTGTGACCAGGAAAGTATCAATGGAGAAACCCTGCATTGGGCCTTTTGCTTACCTATTGTTCTGTTGCCCTGAATGTCAGGAAGGTCTTTGCCTCAGGCCACCCCTTTGTGAAACCTGAAGAAAACAGTTTTCAAAATGGAAATGAATGGGCATCACCTGTGGCTCTTTGCTTAATTGCTTTAGTAAGGGATGTGTCTGAATCAGTCTCTAGGCCCTCTGTGAGAATGTGGCTTAGATTCTCAGCACCTGAGGGATCAAAAGAAAGATCTCTTGTGTATCCAAAATCAAAATGGCCAAAAAAGCAGTAATTGGGGATGAAGTCTCTCACCTTCCTCTAAGGATTCTGACACCCATCAAGAGAGAATCAGGATCTTTAGGGTCAAATGAGTTCTTCAAAGCCTTGCAGAGGCTAGCCCAGAGGTGCTTGAGTTTTCTCATGTCTCCAATTCACATAAAGAATCTAAACCCCAGAGTCCCTAGGCCTCAAATTGGAGAATCAGTGCAGTATTAACAGCAGGCCTATGTGATCACTCAAGGCTCGCAGGAAGGGTGTCCAGGCCACCCTGAATTTAGGCAAATGAGGGGCAAGGGAGATTTTTTAGGATACTGTTTTGGGCTGCGCACCTCATGGAAATCATCACCCAGTGTTATGATGTGTGTATATATGGAAGAAGATGAGGGCCATGTGGGGGTGTTTTGGCTTTAATTGCGGTCATTTGTGTGGCATTTGGAAGAGATGACTGGGTCCACCTTGGATTGAACTCAGGTGTGATTCCCCTTAGAGACTGAGTTCTGGAACTGACCTCAGAGAAGTATTGCCATGAATTGTGTTGGGATTTTAGTAGGCCATGCATGAGAGTCGCCCTTGGAAACTGAGATCTAAGCCCAGGCCGACTTTCCACAGAGCACTGGGAAACTCAGCCAGGATATCAAAGAATTTTAATCTGAGTGACTTGGCAGCCATTGTTAGAGAAAAAACACACATGGCTCTCACATTGTAGACCTCAAAGGGCCTGGCTTCATGTGCCCTTTTGGCCCCTTTTGGGAAGAATTCCCTGTGAGAGTTGTCCAGAGCTTTCTTTGAAATGATCTTCCTCAAATTATGGTTCCTGGATGAATGTGAAACCCACAGTGCCTCCAACTTCATTCTTGAAAAATGGCAAGAGAAAAACCATGAAATTTTTGAAATTCCCATGACCAGGTGGCACTGGAGAAACTTTGGATGTCCTGTTGCTGATCATGAGTGTACCAGACAGTGCCTTGTTTCAGTGGGTTTCTTGAAAATGGTGTAGAACAGAGATGCCGGTAAGTTGGAGCCTGCAGAGTAGTGGGCCTATAGCAGTGGTGTGCAGGTGTGTGATAAAACATCTGTGGTGGGGTCATGTGGATCTTACATTGACTTCAAAATGCTTGTGACTTACATGGTGCAGCCAGCAGACTTTTGTATGTAAAGCCATCTTGTTATATGGAGAGTTTTCAGGGCAATGTTCAGAATCAAGTTGCTATGGTCAAGGAGGCAAGCAATGTGGGATAGAAGCCTGGTTGGTGCATTCTCCTGCAGACCCTGACCCACCACACTTTACAGGAGTCCCTCCAGCACTGTGTCCCAGTTGAACTTCTTGTATGTTGGGAAGCAAATAGAAAACCCCTAGTGCAGCAACAAGAAACACCACAAAAAGTGGAGGATGACCAAATGACTTCACAGTCCACAAAGGGAGACACTTAGCCCCCAGTGGCCATAGTTTACCTACAAAGAGAGAATTCACCACTGCTGTGTCATGTTCATTGGAAAATAAGAAACCATGTTCACCAGGTCAAATAGATGCAAACCCATCTTTGATTGTCTCACTAAAACGGAAGCTAAAGCTCCTGACAACAACATATATTTCAAGTGCCCAAACTCAGAGGCAGTTACTCAAGAAGTCTTTTGGCCAGCAGAGCTCGATGTTTGTGGAGTGTTTACCCTGTCCCTTACTTTTGGAAACTCATCTACTACCTCCAAGCTTGTGAATTCCTGAACATTTTCCATTCCTGATATGTATTCACAGATTTCTAACTCTTCTCCTCTAATTGTGTCTTACTTGGGGTGAAGGTAATGTTAAGGCATTCTTCTGAATGAGAGTGAGAAGACTTTTGTGTAGCACATATTTGCGTACACATTGGATTCAGTTTCCTATTTTCCTTTCAAAATACTGAATTCCTGACGTGAACACATAACCTACTAGCCTCTGACTACTAATCCTGATATGATGGAGAAAAATAACCAAAACAGAATAGAAATATAAGAAGTTCAGAGGAGGCATGCTGTATAGTTGGACTTGACTTTTGCATTATAAACGGTAGGTGTTATAATTCTGGTCAATTTTTAATTGAAATAGTTCTCCATGTTTTTTTTCCTTTATTTTTTATTGTTGGTTCTTCAAAAAATTACATAGTTCTTGACATATCATATTTCACACTTTGATTCATTGGTTTATGAAGTTCCATTTTTCCCCGTATACAGTTTGCAGCATCCCATCGGTTACACATCCACTGTTTTACATATTGCTATACTAGTGTCTGTTGTATTCTGCTGCCTTTCCTATCCTCTACGATCTCCCATTCCCTCCCCTCCAATCTTCACTCTCTACCCCATCTACTGGAATACCTTTATTCGCCTTGTTTTTTTTCCCTTTCCCCTCACTTCCTCTTGTATTTAATTTTTTATAACTATGAGGGTCTCCTTCCATTTCCATGCAATTTCACTTCTCTTTCTTTTTCCCTCCCATCTCTCACCCCTTTATAATGTTAATCTTCTTCTCATGCTCCACTTCCCAACTCTGTTCTTACTTACTCTCCTTATATCAAAGAAAACATTTGGCATTTGTTTTTTAGGGTTTGGCTATCTTCACTTAGCATAATCTATTATAATGCCATCCATTTCTCTGCAAATTGTATGATTTTGTGATTTTCTAATGCAAAGTAATACTCCATTGTGTATAAATGCCACCTTTTTTTTTATCCATTCATCTTTTGAAGGGCATCGAGTTTGGTTCTACAGTCTTGCTATTGTGAATTGTGCTGCAATAAACATCAATTTATCAGTGTCCCTGTAGCAAGATCTTCTTAGGTCTTTAGGAAATAGACAGAGAAGGGGAATAGCTGGGTCAAATGGTGGTTCCATTCCCAGCTTTCCAGGAAATGTCCATACTGCTTTCCAAATTGGCTGCACCAATTTGCAGTCCCACCAGCAATGTACAGGTGTAGACTTTTACCCACATCCTTGCCAGAACTTGTTGTCATTTGACA
Organism: Callospermophilus lateralis; assembly: GCF_048772815.1. Classification (NCBI taxonomy): domain Eukaryota; kingdom Metazoa; phylum Chordata; class Mammalia; order Rodentia; family Sciuridae; genus Callospermophilus; species Callospermophilus lateralis. Next base: position 656,492 of record NW_027513126.1, read on the forward strand.
TCATAATGGCTGCCAATCTTACTGCAGTGAGATTGTATCTTAGGGTGGCTTTGTTTTGCATTTCTCTGACTCCTAGAGATTGTGAGCATTTTTTCATGTACTTATTGACTGATTGTATGTCCTCCGCTGAGAAGTGTCTGTTCAGGTCCTTGGCCCATTTGTTGATTGTGTTATTTGTTTTCATATTGTCTAATTTTTTTTAGTTCTTTGTATACTCTGGATATTAGGGCTCTATCTGAAGTGAGAGGAGTAAAGACTTGTTCCAAGGTTGTAGGCTCCCTATTTACCTCTCTATTGTTTCTTTTGCTGAGAAAAAACTTTTAACTTCCATTTGTTGATTCTAGTTATTAACTCTTGTGCAATGGGTGTAATATTGATAAATTTGGACCCCGAAACTACAGTATGTAGATCTTAGCCAACTTTTTCTTCTATCAGATGCCGTGTCTCTGATTTGATATCAAGCTCCTTGATGCATTTTGATATAACTTTTGTGCATGGCGAGAGAAAGGGATTAAGTTTAATTTTGTTGCATATGGATTTCCAGTTTTCCCAGCACCATTTGTTGAAGATGCTATCATTCCTCCATTGCATGCTTTTAGCCCCTTTATCAAATATAACATAGTTGTAGTTTTGTGGATTGGTTTCTGTGTCCTATATTCTGTACCATTTGTCCACCCGCCTGTTTTGGTACCAGTACCATGCTTTTTTAGTTACTATTGCTCTGTAGTATTGTTTCTAGTATGGAATGGCTATACCGCCAGATTCACACTTCCTGCTTAGCATTGTTTTTCCTATTCTGGGTCTTTTATTTTTCCATATGAATTTCATGATTCCTTTCTCTTTTTCTACATGAAATGCCATTGGGATTCTGATTGGCATTGCATTAAACCTCTAGAGAACTCTTGGTAATATCGCCATTTTGATGATGTTATTTCTGCCTATCCATTAACAGGGTATATTTTTCCATATTCTAAGATCTTCAATTTCTCTCTTTAGGTTTCTGTAGTTTTCATTGTATCAGTCTTTCACCTCTTTTGTTAGGTTGATTCCCAAGTATTTTATTCTTTCGGAGGATATTGTGTGTGGCTTGGTTGTCCTCATTTCCATTTAAGAGGATTTTCCGCTGATATATAGGAATGCCTTTGATTTATGCATGCTGATTTTATATCCTGCCACTTTGTTGAATTCATTTATTAGCTCTAATAGTTTCTTTGTAGAACCTTTTGTGTCTGCTAGGTATAGAATCATGTCATCTGAAAATAGTGATAATTTAAGTTCTACTTTTCCTATTTTTATGCCTTTAATTTCGTTCGTCTGTCTAATTGCTCTGGCCAGTGTTTCGAGAACTATGTTGAACAGAAATGGTGAGAGAGGGCATCCCTGTCTTGTTCCATATTTTAGAGGGAATGCCTTCAATTTTTCTCCATTCAGAATGATGCTAGCCTGAGTCTTAGCATTGATTGCTTTTACAATATTGAGGTATGTTCCTGTTATCCTTAGTTTTTCTAGAGTTTTGAACATAAAGGGATGCTGTACTTTGTCGAATGCTTTTTCTGCATCTATCGGGATGATCATATGGTTCTTATTTTTAAGTCTATTAATGTGGGGAGTAACATTTATTGATTTCTGTATATTGAACCAGCCTTGCATCCCAGGGATGAATCCTACTTGATCATGGTGCACATTTTTTTTTTTGAGCTGTCTATGTTCTTTTCAAGTTGAAATACTTTGTTTTCATTGTTTGATGTTTTATCTTCTAAGTGTTCTTCTCTGCTGGTAGTATTCTCAATTGAGTTTTCAAGTTGGTTTATTGCTTCCTGCATTTCTAGGATTTCTGTTTTTTTTTTTTTTAATTATTTTATAACCTCATCTCCCTGTATAGTTGATCTTCTGCTTCTTGTATTTGTTTATGTATTTCATTGTCGAAGTGATCTTTCATTGTCTGATTTTGCTCTCTAATGTCCTCCCTGAGACTCCAGATTATCTGAAGCATGTATATCCTGAATTCTTTATCTGACATTCCATCTGCTGCAGATATTACCTCTTCTAACGTTGACTTTAACTGCATTGCTTGTGGTCCTTTCTTACCATGTCTTTTCATGCTGTTCGCGTTTCTTTCTGCTTGGTGAAACTGTTATGTCTATGAATACAAAGAAAATGCATGAATACGCCTCCAACTTCATCCATGAAAAGTGGCTAGATAAAAACCATGAAATTTTTGAAATTCCCATGACCAGGTGGCAATGGAGAATCTTTTGATATCCTGTTGCTGATCATGAGTATACCAGACAGTGCTTTGATTGAGTGGGTTTTATACAAATGGTGTAGAACAGAGATGCCAGTAAGTTGAAGCCTGCAGAGTGGTGGGCCTTGAGCAGTGGTGTGAAGGTGTGTGATAAAAAATCTGTGGTTGGGCCATGTGGATCTGCTATTGTCTTCCAAATGCTTGTGAATGACATGGTGCAGCTAGCAGACCCTTATATGTAAATGTTTCTTATTATATGGAGAGGTTTCAGGAAAATGTTCAGAATCAGGTTGTTATAGTCAAGGGGGCAAGCTATGTGGAATAGAAGCCTGATTGGTACATTATCTTGCAGACCCTGACACACCACACGTGACAGAACTCCCTCTAGCACTGTGTCCCAGATGAACTCCTTGTATTTCGTGAAGCAAACACCAAAATCCCAGTGCAGCAGCAAGAAACACCACAAAAAGTGGAGGATGACCAAATGGCTTCAGAGTCCACACGGGGAGACACTTAGCCCCCAGACGAAATATTTTACCTACAAAGAGCAAATTCAGCACTGCTGCCTCATGTTCATTGGAAAATAAGAAATCCCTCCTCCAGGTCACATAGATGCAGACCCAGCTTTGATGGTGTCACTACTAAGGAAGCTGAAGCTACTGACAATAACATATATTTCAAGTGCCCAACCTCAGAGGCAGTTTCTTAAGAAGTCTTTAGGCCAGCAGAACTCCATGTTTGTGGAGTGTTTACCTTGTCCCTTACTTTTGGAAACTCTTCTACCACCTCCAAGTTTTTGAACTCCTGAGCATATTCCATTCCAGATTTGTATTCACAGAATTTCTATCTCTTCTCCTCTATTGTGTCTTACTTGGGTGGAAGGTAATGTCATGGCATTGTTCTGGATGAGAGTGGGAAGATTTTTGTGTAGCCCATATTTGCATACACATAGGATTCAATACCAATTTTCCATTCGGAATACTGAATCCCTGACACTAACCCATACCCTACTAGACTCTGACTATTAATTCTAATATGATTTAGAAAACTAACCAAACAGAATAGAAATACAAGCAGTTCAGAGGAGGCATGGTGTATAGTTGAACTTGCATTTTGCATTATATACGGTAGGAGTTATAAACTGAGTCAAATTTTTGGGGAAATAATTGTCCATGTGCTTTTAAAGTTAACAAATATGTGAATTCCTCTCTCCCTTTCTCTGTAGCCTATTCAGCACATGTATTTTTATATGCACATATAGAATCCTACCTGGTATCACACGTACATTCTTGTGAGGTGGCTGACTTGGCAGATACAAATTGTGAGAAGAGATCACTTCTCCTAATCCATGTTGAAACTGAAATTTCAACCAATGGGTGATCTTCCTAGTAGAACAACAGTATACATTAAGCCATTTTAAGTAAAATGAATATTTTTTGATTTGTGGATGATATATAATTCATGATGAATTTCGATTGGCAAATATATTGCTACTATTTAATGTGTGTGTGTGTGTGTGTGTGTGTGTGTGTATATTCTCCAGATTTTTCAAAATAAGAAATATATTTGTCTTATTTACACTCCCTAAATTCATTCATTTTCATATATGTGAATTTATAATCAACTTTTCACAGATTATTCTCAGAAATAGTCATTCACCTGAATTACATATTTGTTTCTTAGTACTGAAAACTAACTTCGGTGAATGGTGCATAAAAATCATAATATTTCTACAGTAACTTACCTAGTTTAACATCAACGCAAGTAGACACCTATGGGACATGATGTGTATTTTGACGTTCATTTTCATTCAAAACTGGCACATTAATATTTCTTCAGTTTATGCGCATCATAATATATATATTTCATCCACAAGTTGATAGATTTATAGCCATTTGTTTCACTTTCAATCACTTCCTGCTTCAGAACACATGTATTCCTCCAGGTTTCTTGACTTGTCTTTTCATGAGACTTCTTTCCAAACACATTATTTTCGATTTCCACAATCACTTTTGAAGCAAAACTCATACACTTTTCTTGATAAACCATAACCCTAATATTGCCATTAGATATATAACTGGATGGAATAAATGATTGTATATCAATATAAGATTTTGTGCATATTTTCAAATATCAATTCAATCCATTATTTAAAGTAGGAAAAAGTTCTATTATTTATTCACAGTATGGTCTATTCAGGCATTATCTCTATATGCATAGACACAGGGTACACCTATTTGTATCCCCAAACTACTTTACATGTTTTCAAAATATTGATCCCAGAAATGTTGGAAATAATACTTATGTCACCTGATCTACATATACATTTTATTACAGTAATGATTGGACACAAAAAGCAAACTTCACTCTTATGATTGTACCAATGCCTTAAAGAAAGTGAGCATGGATTATTAAAAACATCCATATCCAGGTTGCCTAATGCACTCAAATGTCAATCCTATTGGTGACTATATATTTCTTTCTTCTTAAGATTATATTTTAAACCTCAAGTCTGTTGAAAATCTAAACCTATTTCTCATTTTATACATTGCCAGATTTCCTGAAGTTTCTAGTGATATCTGCTTTCCTACATATTTTCCCCAGTTCATCATTGTGACTGACTCTTTATATGTGCTGACATTTACATTCACTGTCTACGTGTAACCTTATTGCTAAAGGACATTTGGTCCAAATCCTATATTCACTCTTCTTTCTATACCTACCGAATATCTTCCTTATCCTACCGACTATCCGTTTTTGACTGGATGTTCTCTTCGACATTCAATCATATCATTCTATATAGATTTATCTGAGACATCTGTGCAGAATATATTTCAAATCTAAGTATCCCAGTCAAGGCCCCAATGCCCTTCTGGGCTTCAAATCTTACCTAGATTTCTATTTTCATATTTATATTTCACCTATATATTCTTGTAAATATCGCAGGTTCCCAGTGCCATTATTCATTTCACAGAATGTTTCCTACCCCAAATTGAACTTGTTATTAACCCAAACCACACACTGTTCCCTCAATCTAACTTTACAGAAGAGCAGCAACAGAGTTGGTCTTACAATACTGGAATGTAGGGGATCTTCCACCTATTGAGATCCTCAAAGGTCCATGCAGAATGATCTTTTGAGGAGATGTAGGCAGATATGAAGGACCTGAGAGAGCAAAAGTCATCTTCCATGACAAACATCTTGTTCAGGATGAAGGGATGTGACTGAACCAGCATCTATGTTCTTAATGTAGAGAAAATTGACAAAACCAGGCCTGTTTGGAGAGTTCTTTTCGGGTGCCTTTGTTTGATATACCATTCTAAATTGTGAAAGTGTCAGAGGAATTAGATGCATCCTCCATGGCATGGGACACTTGAAAGCAACTGTTAGGACAATGTGGTTGCCAAGACAGTGACCTCATTCAGTTCCTGAATGAAGTGAACTACCTCACTTCCTTGGTGATGAAACTCTCTGAATTTGGAATCCAGGAAGCCAGGTACCAAGAGCCAGTCCCTGTCCCAGTTCCAATGGGCTCACTTGTTTGGTAATACCAAGGACAGAGTCAGACTTTCTTGCTACTACTGCTGTGAGGATGGCAAAATGCCAGGAGAGCTCTGAAGAGGGCCCTTTCCTGAGAAAGCAGGTAGTGGTTCACTGCTGTCTACTGAAAACTTCACAAGTTGGCCAAGGAGACCAGATCTGAGAAAGGACAGAATATTTTGGTGGAACATAATATGGCTCACCAGTCAGAGGACAGTCCGGATACTCACAGACCTGCTTTAGGGAAGGAGTTGCCTTTGTGTGTGTGGGTGTGAGTTTGTGGTTTTGTCTCATGTTCTGAGAATAGGTAGGAAAGGCAGATTGTTTGGTTTGGAGTGGAGTGCTTCTAGAATGTCATTTGACAAGGTGAGGGTTTCTATCTCTGTATCCCACTGTGTCCATCGTTGTCGACATTTGAAAAGAGAATGCATCAATGGATTGTCCTGTCTAGTAGAAAGCTTTCCAGCATTCATCCTGCCCAATTGATGAATGGACTGCGGCATGCCTTATGAATAGGCATCACTTATTAACTTCCTAAGCTCCAGTTTTTTTTTTTTTTTGAATTCTGGCCACTCTCCTGAATAGGCTCATGGTTTTGTGTCCAAGATATAAACCACCTCCAAGCTTTGTTACAGGGCCATGTACTGGATAGCTGAAGGCAATGGGAACAACTCAGAGAACTCAGATATCAGTGTGACCAGGAAAGTCTCAGTGGAGAAACCCTGCTTTGAGCCTTTTGCTTACCTACTGTTCTGTTGCCCTGAATGTCAGGAAGGTCTTTGCCTCAGGCCACCCTTTGTGAAGCCTGAAGAAAACAGTTTTCAAATGGAAATGAATGGGCATCATCTGTGGCACTGTGCTTAATTTCTTGGAAAGGTGTGTCTGAATCAGCCCCTTGGCCCTGTTTGAGGCTGTGGCTTAGATTCTCAGCACATGATGGATCTACAGAAATATCCCATGTGTGAATACAAAACCAAAATGGCCAAAAGAGAAGTCAATGTGAATGAAGTCTCTTGCCTTCCTCTGTACGACTGACTCCTATCAAGTGAGAATAGATATGCTTTGGATCAAATGAGTTCTTCAAAGCCCTGCAGAAGCTAGGAAATAGGTGCTTGGATTTTCTCATGACTCCAATTCACACAAAGAATCTATAACCGACAGTCAGTAAGAGTCAAAATGGAGAAGCAGAGGAGTATTTAGGGCAGGCCTATTTGATCACTCCTGGTTCACAGGAAGGGTGTCCAGGCCACGCTGAATTTAGGCAAAAAAAGGGCGAGGGTGCATATTTTGAATACAGTCTTGGGTTGTGCCCCTCATGGAAACCTGCAGCAAGAGGTTATGAAGAGTGTCTCTATGGCCGAAGATGAGGGTCATGTGAAAGTGTTTTGGTTTCAACTGTGGTCATTTGTGTGGTGGTTGGAATAGATGAATGGGTCCACCTGGTCTTGAACTCTGCTGTGATTCCCCTTAGAGACTGAGTTCTGGAACTGACCTCAGAGAAGTATTCCCATGAATTGTGTTGTGATTTTAGGAGGCCACGCATGAAAGTCACCCTTGGAAACTGAGATCTAGGCTCAGGGTGGATCTCCACAGATCACTGGGAATCTCAGCCAGGATATCACATGATTTAATTTAGAAAGACTTGGCAGTAATAGTTGAGAGGCAAAACACACATGGACCTTACACTGTAGACCTCAATGGTCCTGGCTTCATGTGACCTTTTGTCCACTCTTTGGGAAGAATTGCCTGTGAGAATTCTCCAGAGCTTTCATTGAAATGAGCTTCCTCACCATTTAATGGTCCCTAAATGAATTGAAACCCACAGTGCCTCCAATTTCATCCTTGAAAAATTGCTAGATAAATACCATGAAATTTTTGACATTCCCCTAACCAGGTGGCACTGAAGAACCTATTGATGTACAGTTGCTGATCATGAGTGTACCAGAGAGTGCCTTCATTGACTGGGTTTTATTAAAATGGTGTAGAACAGAAATGCCAGTAAGTTGGTGCCTACTGAATAGTGGGCCTAGAGTGGTGGTGTGCAGGTGTGTGATAAAACATCTCTGGTGGGGCCATGTGGATCTGCCAATGGCTTCCATATGGCTTGTGACTTACATGGTGCATCCAGCAGAACCTTATAAGTCTGAAACCTCTCCATAAAAAGGCATGTTTTTATATGGAGATTTCAGGGCAATGTTCAGAATCAGGTTGCTATGGTCAAGCAGGCAATCTATGTGGGATAGAATCATGGTTGGTGCATTCTCCTGAAGACGCTGACCCACCACACATGACAGAACTCCCTCCAGCACTGGGTGCCATTTGAACTCATTGTATTTCGTTAAGCAAATACCAAACTCCTAGTGCAGCAGCAAGAAACACCACGAAAAGTGGAGGATGACCAAATGGCTTCACAGTCCACACAGGGAGACACTTAGCCTTAAGTGGCCACAGTTTACCTACAAAGAGTGAATTCAGCACTGCTGCCTTATGTCCTTTGGAAAATAAGAAACCATGTCCTACAGGTCACATAAATGCAGATACAGTTTTGATGCTCTCACTAGAAAGTAAGCTAAAGCTCCTGACAAAAACATATATTTCAAGTGCCCAAACTCAGAGGCAGTTTCTCAAGAAGTCTTTAGGCTGGCAGAGCTCCATGTTTGTGGAGTGTTTACCTGTTAGACCAGGATGCAAGAAAAGACCACTGACTCCAATTAAAATATAATTAAAGAAATCTTATTATTTCTACTGGTTGGGCTGCATCTCCCACCCACAATGGCGGGAACAAGACAGCAACCCCACAGCCAAGCTTTATTGCCCAGAAAGTTACACAAAACTTCGGTTACAGATAACAGATCTCTGACAAGCATCACACTAATGGTAGTTCATATTTTCGTTTGCTGGCCCCTACATCAGAATTTATGTGGACCATTAGAGACTCAGAGAGGGTCGTTTTCTGGCCAGGGAAGGCTAATATTTATGAGGTGTCACTAAAGTTTCAGAGAGGACTGCTATGTGGTCAGAGAGTCAGGCATGGCTGAGTTCAAGGCACTGGCATGCATTCAAGCAGGTTCAGAATTTGCAGTAATTTATAGTTAAGCCAAAATTATCTTTTCATGGCTTTGTGGCAAGATGGCTCCCAATTTTAATAAAAGATCAGGATGGGTCTATCATTCCCCGTTTTCTAATGTGTCCCTTTCAAATCTTTGATAGGGTACGGGAAAAGCACTGAGGGAATTTTAATCCCTCAGGTAACAGTCTCCAAATTTTTAGAACTCACCCAAAACTGGATTCCTGATTTTACCTGACTTAATAACCTACTTATATTGATAGTCTATTTATTTTTTGGCTCCATTGTTGTAAGAAAACAGGCGGCAGACATTTTGGCATCTTCTGAGCTGAGAGAGGGTGACGTGAGGGGGCACGGCGTGAGGGACATGAGTTGTCTTTTAGAAGTCAGTTGAGGGACATGAGTTGCCTTTTAGAAGTCAGTTCGGTTTGAAGATTTGTTGGGGAAGAAAAGGTTGTAAAGTCATCTGGGTCAGGTTCTTCTATGAGAGAAACAAAAACCCTGAGTACTGAATAAATGTTGCAGCAGCTGGAAAATGTCACTGTATAGAAGTTCCCTCACCAGTCTTTAATATCCCCAGTTCTCAGGACTGTAAACTTAATATTTAACTTAGTGTTACAGTTGTCCCTAGCCATAAGTTACAGTTTAATAATTTAATGTCATCAGATCTTGCAAAATCTTTTTACTAGTATGACCTCTGTGTCTAATAGAGAAACATTTAATTCTGTTACTCAGGGCTGGATAATTGTACTAGCAAATACCAAGCCTACCTGTGTAGGTTACGAATATCTGTAGGCCTTAAACTGAAATCTTCTGCCCCTGGCAGCTCCTCTTGATAGTCTCTTTTTATACTTATCAGGCATTCCTGGCTGAGAATCCTTCTTTGTATTTTCCAGTCTTACTTATTTTGGGAGGCTAACATAAAGGGTATACCTTAAAATATTATTATTATGATGATGATGATGATTATTATTATTATTATTTAAAATGCCCAAGAATGGCTTTATTTTGCTTTCAACGGTCTTTGCTAAGTGTTTAAGATGAAGCAGTCAAACTGACTTTAGTTTCTATCTATTGTTAACAGTCAGCTGAGCTTTTATGGGAGTCAGTCCTGGGGAAACTTGAGAGAAGCTTCTCAGTTCTCCTAGTGCCATTTTTGCTAGGTGGGTCCAGGTCTTGCTTGACCATGTGCCTTCCCTCGGAAGCATCAGAGATGTCTCCCTTCTCTGATGACTCTCCTCTTCAAAACAAATGAACTGATTTAAATTCGGTTCTCCAGTGTTCTCATTAATCTCCCTAATCAGGAGGTTATGTGGCTCAGAGTTGCAAGCCTCTTTAGAGAAGCCCCTGTACCCTGGATTCAAACTGACTCAGAGGGCCAGAGCCAAATATTGGTTTTCTTGTCCCTTTTCATTTAACTTTAATTTTAAATCCTAATCTTAAACATCCAGCAAATAAATTTTAACAGCCTTTTATTAAGAGTACTGGGCTTTAATGTCAATAACTTTATAATTATTTATCTTTTTATTAATTGGGACCTGTATTATTCTCTTTGTCTTGTAGGTGATGACTTATTATATTGAATAAACCCATGTTGTGTTCTCAAAGCAACACATCTGTAAAACACTAACAGGAAATCTTTAAATCACTTATAAGAAAAATTTCAAAATAAAATTAACAAGAGTAAAAATACTTAGTTCCTTTAATAGCTACCCTGAATTTTTTGGCTGAGTTATACATAATATCCCCTGTTTCAGATCCTAGTAATCTTGACAGAAAAAAAAAACAACAACTTTTGAACATAACTTTAAATGAAATAAAATCTGAACTACTGCTTTCGTAGTTATTCTCACATGTAGTAAGATGGGACACAGAGCCTAATCTCAGGTAATGCAGGGTTCTTTATAAATCTTAAGTGTTTTAGTTCTAAAGATGATTTTTGTTTTTTTTAATACCATTTTACAAAGTTTACATAAATTGTTTGAGGTCACATGAACATTAGCTAACATTATATTATATCACATTTAAAACATGAATTAAAGAAAGGCTGAATGTTCTTAACATTTACATAGATTAGGCTCTCATTAACTTCAAAATATATTTAAATTGTTCCCAATGTAAAAAAAGTAACATAAAACTTTACATATCTTATTGATAACAGGTAAATTAATGCCCAATATATATATATATATATATATATATATATATATATATATATATATATATATATATATATATATATATTTACCATACAACTTCAAAACACCAGCTTGAAATAGTGCTCTTTGAAAGTTTCTACCTTACATACTCATATACCTGGAAGACATGAGCACATTAATAGCATCAAAATTACATTGATGTTTCTACATTAAGCCAGTTTTGGTTTTAAAAAAAAATGGCAGTACAGTGCTGTAAAATAACAGTTCTTATTTATTCAGTTATTTAATTTTTATGGTTGCTTGCTCTAGAAAAAATAAAAGTTAATAAACACAATGTTATGGGTAAACTTATCTTTTAAGAAATTTTTGTCTCTTTAACACATGACTGATTTTTACAATCTTATACAGACTTTAGTACAAACTTATAAAGACCTTAGTAAATCAATCAGATATCTAACAAATGTACTCATGAATGAGTAATCCCATATCATATTTACTTTACTTAATTATCAAAATATTAGATAAATGTATTGAACAGTGCAAACCATATTTTTTTGCTGAAGGAAAAGTCCTAGAACCAAGTCATATTAGACAATAAATAGACATTAATATTTTATTAAATTTTTGAACTCCTAGAAAAACTTTTATGCTTATATTTAAAGACACTTATTTTTATCTGTTTATCCAATTTCAATTGTCATTGGTAAATCCAAACAAGTGAGCCCACTGGGACTGGTACTGGGACTTGCTCTGGGTGCCTGGCTTCCTGGATCCCAAGTTCAGAGAGTTCCATCACCAAGGAAGTGATGTAGGTCACTTCCTTCAGGAACTGAATGAGGTCACTGCCTTGGCATCAACTTGGTCTTAACAGTTGCTTCCAAGTGTCCCATGAGATGGAGCCTGCACCAATTCCTGTGACACTTTCACAAGTTAGAATGGTATATCAACCACAGGCACCCAGTAACAGCTCACCACACAGGCCTGGTTTTGTCCATCTTCTCTACATTGAGAACATAGATGCTGGTTCAGTCACATCCCTTCATCCTGAACAAGATGTTTGCCATAGAAGATGACCTTTGCTCTCTCAGGTCCTTCATAGCTGCCTACATCTTCTCAAGGGATTATTCTGCATGGACCTTTGAGGTTCTCAACAGGTGGAAGATCCACTACATTCCAGTATTGTAAGACCAACTCTGTTGTTGCTCTTCTGTAAAGTTAGATTGAGGGAACAGTGCATGGTTTGGGTTAATAACATGTTCAATTTGGGGTATAAAACATTCTACGGAATGAATAATGGTACTTGGAACCTGTAATATTTACAAGAATATACAGGTGAAATATAAATATGAAAACAGAAATCTAGGTAAGATTTGAAGCCCAGAAGGGCATTGGGGCCTTGACTGGGATACTTAGATTTGAAATACATTCTGCACAGATGTCTCAGATGAATCTATATAGAATGGAATAGGACCTTGTACCTTGGATGATTGAATGTCAAAGAGAACGTCCAGTCAAAAAGGGATAGTTGGAAGAATTAGGAAGATAGTCTGAAGGTTTAGAAAAAAGAGTGATTATAGAATTTGGACCAAAAGTTCTTTAGCTATAGGTTTTTGGGCAGAGAGTGAATGTCAATGTCAGCACATGTAAAGGGTCAGTCACAATGATGAACTGGGGAAAATAGGTAGGAAAACAGATATCAATAGAGACATTAGGAAATCAGCAGGAGTATAATGTGAGTGATAGAATTAGACATTTTCAAAAGGCTTGAGGTTGAATAAATAATCTTAGGAAGAAACTAATATGTAGTCACCAATAGGATTTACATTTGAGAGCATTATACAAAGTGGACATGAATGTTTTAGGTATCCAAGCTCACTTTTCATTTTGGCTCTGGTACAACAATAAGTTTGAGCTTTGCTTTTTGTGTACAGAATATTACTGTGATAAAATGTATGTGTAGATCAGGTGACATGAGTATTTCTTCCACCATTTCTGGGAGCAATATTTTGAAGACGTATAAATTATTATTGGGGGTGCAAATAGGGGTACAATTTGTCTATTAATATAGAGAAAATACAGGAATATACCATACTGTGAATAAGTAATGTAACTGGTTCCAATTTTAAATAATGGATTGAACTGACATCTGAAAATCTACAGGAAATCTTATATTGAAATACAATCATTCATTACAACCAGTTATACATCTAATGGTAACATTAGGGTATAATTTATCATGAAGCGTGTGTGAGTTTTGCTTAAAAAGTGATTATGGAAATTAAAAAAAGTGTGTTTGGAAAGAAGTCTCATGAAAATCTCAGTCAAGAATCCTGGAAGAATGCATGTGTTTTCAAGCAGGAAGTGATTGAAAGTGAAACAAATGCCTGTAAATTTGTGAATTTGTGGATGAAATACATATATTATGAAGTGCAAAAACTGGAGAAATAGAATTTTACCAGTGTTGAATAAAAATGAACGTCAAAATAGTGATGGTTTCCCATAGGAATACACCTGAGTTGATGTTAAACTGGGTCAGTTACTGTAGAAATATTAGGATTTGTAACCACCATTCACTGTAGTGAGTTTTCTGTTCTAGAAAACAAATATGTATTTCAAGTGGATGAATATTTCTGAGAATAAACTTGTGAGAATTTGATTATTAATCCACATACATGAACATGAGTGAATATTGAGAGTGTATATAAGACACATGTAATTCATATTTTGAAAAATCTGGAGAGTGTATACACACACACACACACACACAGACACAAAACACACACACAGACATTAACTAGTAGCAATGTATATGAAAAACGAAATTCATCATGAAATATATACCATCCACAGATGGAAAAATTATTTATATTACTGAAAATGGATTTATGTATAATGTTCTACTTGGAAGCTCACCCATAGGTTGAATTTTCAGTTTCAACAGCATTTAGCAGGAGGGAACTCTTCTCACAATTTGTATCTGCCAAGTCAGGCACCTCACAAAAATGTACGTGTGATACCAGGTAGGATTCTATATGTGCATATTAAAATACTTGTGCTGAATTGGCTAGAGAGATAGGGAGTCAGAAATTCACATATTTGTTACCTTTAACAACACATGTAGAACTATTTCAATTAAAAATTGACTAGATTTATAACACCTACCCTTTATCTTGCAAAATGCAAGTCCAATATACACCATGCCTCCTCTGAACTGCTTGTATTTCAATTCTGTTTGGGTTATTTTTTTCCATCATATTAGCATTAGTAGTTAGAGTTATGTGCTACACAAAAATCTTCCTACACTAATCCAGAACAATGCCTTGACATTACCTTCACCCCAAGAAAGACACAATTAGAGGAAAAGAGGTAGAAAATCTGTGAATACATATCTGGATTGAAAAATGCATAGGAGTTCACAACATTGGAGGTGGTAGAGGAGTTTTCAATAGTAAGGGACACGGTTGATACACGCAACCTGATCTTTTATTAAAATTAGGAGCCATCTTGCCACAAATCCATGAAAAGCTAATTTTGGCTTTACTATAAATTACTGCAAATTCTGAACCTGCTTAGAATGCCTGCCCATTCCTTGAACTCACCCATGCCTGGCTCTCTGACCAGATAGCAGCCTTCTCTGAAACTTCAGTAACACCTCATAAATATTGGCCTTACCTGGCCATACAACGACCCTCTCTGAGGCTCTAATGGTCCTCATAATTTCTGATGCTGGAGCCAGCAAAAAAAAAAAAAAAAAGTGTAAACGACAATTAGTGTGATGCTTATCAAAATTTTGTTTTCTGTAACCCCCCTTTTGTGTAAATTTCTGGGCTATAAATCTGGGCTCTAGGAAAGGTGGGTTTGCTGTCTTGTTCTCGCCATTTTGAGAGGGAGAAACAGCCTGGACGTTTGAAATAATAAGCTTGCCTTAATTTGATTTTAATTGGAGTCAGTGGTCTTTTCTAGCATCCTGGTCTAACATTTTGTAGTTTCCCAGCGAGCTGACCCTGCCCCAACAAATCACAAGACCAGACTGCTGGAAATTCTGAAGCTGCCCTTCCCTCCAGGGCTCCAGCCTGGAGAGGCAAGTTCCAAGGCCTTGGAGTGAGTTTTTGGTCCATGGAGCACTGCAGTGAACCACCACACTAAAACTATTAGCAAGCACCTTTTGGAGATGGCCTTTATAGTTAAGTGGCGCCTTTATAACATCTGATATCTGGTTAAGGGAGATCTATTCTGATGACAGAGAGGTGGCCTGGGGAGGTTCACATATACTCCTGTCTGGGACAGTAAAGAGAATCGTTCTGTCCTCTGTTCTGTTCTGTAGGGAATTCCTCTGAAAGGGTAGAGACGTGCCAATGGGCACGCAGGAGATCTTATCCTGGAGCTTTAGCAAGACGTTGCATTGCTCCACTGTTTTTCTGTTTCGGCGCCAGGTTTCTGGGTTTTTTTTTGTGTGTGTGTTTTGTTCTGTGTTCTATATGTTTTTTGTTGTTCGTTTTTGTGCGTTTTGTTGATGTTTCCTATGGTAAAAATTTAAGGATATTGGACGTGGAAATGGGTAATAAGGCAAGTAAGCCTGACACCCCTTTTGACTGTGTTTTAAGGAACTACGATGAACACTACCCCCCTTTGTTAAGCAGGATGAGAGAAGCCCCTAGCTGGTTGTCTGGAGTACACCCACTGCAGAGGGCAATGCCTGCTGGGGATCTAAGAACTGAGTATCTCCCAGGTTAACAAGAGAAACTCTTTTAAAACCCCTTGTCCCTCCAGATCAGGAGAGTCACAAACTTTGGGGACAGTCCCCTGTGTTTCTCCTTTGTTAGCAACGCAATAAACTTCCCTTTTTCTTTTTCTCAAAACCCTGTAATCATTATTAAATTGGCATTAATTGGCTGACTACTGAAATGTTAGGAGATGGAGTGTGCTTGGCATGGAACCTAACCAGAGGAGCTAATCCTGTAAGTAAAAGGAGGGACTGATTTTTATCCTACAGAACTAGGTTAATGTTTTTCTTATCAGATCTATCTTTGACCAACTGTGGAGTTTTTGAAACATTGCAATGGAGATTTCACCTGTGAAAAGCTACAAGGCCTTTACTATTATTATGTGTGCACACTTTTGTTATGTGTTGTATGTCTATATATACATATGTCCATGTATCATATATATGATACACAAATTAACATATATACAGAGCACTCATTAAAAAAACGCTCATAAAAACAAATTTTAAAAAGTGGATCCAAAGATCTTTAATTCACTTGATTTAAATGGTTCAATTTAAATTGGATTAAAAGATAAAAATAAATGTCTTTAAATTTAAGCTTACAAGTTTTTCTAGGTGGTCAAATATCTAATAAAATATTAATGTCGACAAAAGTTCTAATATGCCTTCGTTCTAGGACTTTTTCTTCAACAAAAAAAGGTTTACACTGTTCAATACATTTGTCTAATATTTTGATAAATAATTAAAGTAAATTTCATATGGGATTACTCACTCATGAGCAATTTTGTTAGACATCTGATTGATTTACTAAGGTCTGTACAAGTTTGAACTAAAGTCTGTATAAAATTGTAAAAATCAGACATGTGTTAAAGAGACAAAAATTTCTTAAAACATAAGTTTACCCATAACATTGTGTTTATTAAGTTTTATTTTTTCTAGAGCAAGCAACCATAAAAATTAAACAACTGATTAAATAAGAACTGTTATTTTAGAGCACTGTACTGCCATTTATTTAAAAGCTAAACAGTTAATGTAGAAACATCAATGTAATTTTGATGCCATTAATGTGTTCATATCTTTCAGGTATACTAGTCTGTAATGTAGAAACTTTAAAAGAGCATTATATCAAGCTGGTGTTCTGAAGTTGTATGGTAAAAATATATATATGTGTGTATATATATATATATATATATATATATATATATATATATATATATATATATATATATATATTGGGCATTCATTTACCTGTTTTCAATAAGATATGAAAAGTTTTATATTACTTTTTACATTGGGGAACAATTTAAATGTATTTTTATGTTAATGAGAGCCTAATCTATGTAAAGGTTAAAATCTTTCAGCCTTTCTTAAATTCATGTTTTAAATGTGATATAATATAATGTTAGCTAATGTTCATGTGACCTCAAAAAATTTATGTAATCTTTGTAAAATGAAATTTAAAAAAACAAAGATTATCTTTAGAACTAAAACACTTAAGATTTATAAAAAGGCCTGCCTTACCTGAGATAAGGCTCTGTGTCCCATCTTACTACATGTGACAATGACTACGAAACCAGTAGGTCAGATTTTATTTCATTTAAAGTTATTTTTAAAAGACTTTTTTTCTGTCAAGATTACTAGGGGATATAATATATAACTCAGCTAAAAAATTCAGGGTAGCTATTACACAAACTAAGTATTTTTACTCTTGTTAAAAAATTTTATTTTGTAATTTCCTTATAAGTGATCTAAAGATTGCCTGTTAGTGTTTTACAGAAGTGTTGCTTTAAGAACACAACATGGGTTAATTTAAGATAATAAGTCATCACCTACAAGATAGACAGAATAATACAGATCCCAATTAATAAAAAGTTAAATAATTATAAATTTATAGACATTAAAGCCCAGTACTCTTAATATAAGGCTGTTAAAATTTATTTTCTGAATGATTAAGATTAGGATTTAAAATTAAAGTTACATGAAAAGGGCCAAGAAAAACAATATTTGGCTCTTGTCCTCTGAGTCAGTCTGAATCTAGGGAATAGGGGACTTCTCTAAGAGCTTTGCAACTCTGGGCCTCATAACCTCCAAATCAGGGAGATTAATGAGACCACTGGAGAACAGAAAGCCAATCAGTGCATTTGCTACAAAGTGGAGAGTCAACAGAGAAGGGAGACATCGCTGATGTTTTCGAGGGAAGCCAGATGTTCAAGCAAGACCTGGACCCACCAAGCGCAAATGGCACTAGCAGAACTGAAAAGCTGCTCTCAAGTTTCCCCAGGACTGACTCCCATGAAAGCTCAGCTGACTGTTAACAATAGATAGAAACAAAAGTCAGTTTGACTGCTTCATTTAAACACTTAGCAAAGACAGTTAAAACCAAAATACAGCCTTTCCTGGGCATTTTAAATAATAATAATAATAATAATAATAATAATTATTATTATTATTATTATTATTATTATTATTATTATATTTTAAGGTATACCCTTTATGTTAGCCTCCCAAAATAAGTAAGACTGGAGGCTACAAAGAAGGATTCTCAGACAGGAATGCCTGATAATTATAAAAAGAGACTATCAAGAGGAGCTGCAAAAGGCAGAAATTTTTAGTTTAAGGCCTACAGATATACCTAACCTACACAGGTAGGCTTGGTGTTTGCTAGTACGTTTATCCAGCCCTGAGTAACAGAATTGAAGGTTTCTCTATTAGACACAGAGGCCATACTAGTAAAAGGATTTTGCAAGATCAGATGTCATTAAATTATTAAACTGTATCTTATGGGGAGGAACAACTGTAACACTAAATGTTAAATATTAAGTTGACAGTCCTGATAACTGGGGATATTAAATCCTGCTGAGGGAACTTCTATACAGTGACATGTTCCAGGTGCTGCAACATTTTTTCAGTACTCATGGTTTTTGTTTCTCACCTAGAAGAACCCATTCACAGATGACTTTACAACCTGTTTTTCCCAACCACACTTCAAACTGAACTTATTTCTAAAAGGCGACTCATGTCCCTCAACTGACTTCTAAAAGGCAACTCATGCCCCTCACACTGTGTCCACTCACATCACCCTCTCCCAGCTCAGGAGAAGCCAAAATGAGTGATGCCTCTCATCTTACAACAATGGAGCCAAAAAATAAATAGACTATAAATACAAGTAATTAATTATGTCAGGTAAAATCAGGAATCCAGTTTTGGGTGAGTTCTAAAAATTTGGAGACTGTTACCTGAGAGATTAAAATTCCCTCATTGCTCTTCCCCTACTCTATCAAAGATTTGAAAGGGACACATTAAAAAAGGGAAAATGATAGATCCAACCTGATCACTTATTAAAATTGGGAACCATCTTGCCACAAAACCATGAAAAGATTATTTTGGCTTTACTATAAATTACTGCAAATTCTGAACCTGCTTGGAATACCTGCCCGTGCCTTGAACTCACCCATGCCTGGCTCTCTGACCAGATAACAGCCCTCTCTGAAACTTTATTGACACCTCATAAATCTTGGCCTTCCCTGGCCAGAAAATGACCCTCGCTGAGGCTCTAATGGTCCTCATAAATTCTGATGATGGGGCCAGCAAAAAAAATGTAAACTAGCATTAGTGTGATGCTTCTCCGACTTTTGTTATCTGTAAATCCACTTTTGTGTAACATTTGAGGGCTATAAAGCTTGGCTGTAGGATACGTGGGGTTGCTGTCTTGTTTCTGCCATTTTGAGAGGGAGAGGCAGCCTGGCCAGTGGAAATAATAAGCTTGCTTTAATTTGATTTTAATTGGAGTCAGTGGTCTTTTCTCGTGTCCTGGTCTAACAGGTAAACACTCCAAAAACATGGAGCTCTGCCAGCCTAAAACTTCTTGAGAAACTGCTCCTGACCTTGGGCACTTGAAATATATGTTGTTGTCAGGAGCTTTAGCTTCTTTGTAGTGAGACTATCAAAGCTGGGTCTGCATCTATGTGACCTGGAGGACATGGTTTCTTATTTTCCAATGAACATGAGGCAGCAATGCTGAATTCTTTCTTTGTAGGGAAACTGTGGCCACTGAAGGCTAAGTGTCTCCCCGTTTGGACTGTGAAGCCATTTGCTGATCTTCCACTTCTCATGTTGTTTCTTTCTGCTGCACTGATAGTTTAGTATTTGCTTCATGAAATATAAGGAGATCATCAGAGATTCAGTGCTGGAGGGATTTCTCGCATGTGTGGTGGTTCAGGGTCTCCAGGAGAATACACCAATCAGGCTTCTATCCCACATAGCTTGACCCCTTGACCATTGCAATCTGATTCTGAACATTGCCCTGGAACCTCTCGATATAACAAGATGCCTTATAAGGAGAGGTCAGACATATAAAGGATTACTGGCTGCACAATGTCAGCCACAAGCCATTTGGAAGTCAATGGCAGATCCATATGGCCCCACCAGAGATGTTTTATCACACACCTGCACACCAAAGCTCTGGGGCACTACTCAGCAGGTTCCAACATACAGTAATCTTTGTTCTACACCATTTTCATGAAACCCAGTCAATCAAGGCACTGTCTGGTACACTCATGATCAGCAACAGGATATCCAAAGGTTCTCCAGTGACATCTGGTAATAAGAATTTCAAAAATTTCATGGTATTTATCTAGCAATTTTTCAGGATGAAGTTGGAGAGACAGTGGGTTTCAATTCACTCAGGAAACATTAAATGGTGAGGAATCTCATTTCAATGAAAGCTCTGGAGATCTCTCACAGGCAAGGCTTCCCAAAAAGTGGCCAAAATGTCACATGTAGCCAGGCCCATTGAGGTATACAATGCAAGGTCCATGTATATTTTGACTCTCAACTATGGTTGTCAATTCTTTCAGAATAAAATCATGTGATATCCTAGCTGAGATTCCCAGTGTTCTGTGGAGAGCCACCCTGGGTCTAGATCTCAGTTTCCAAAGGCAACTCTCATGCGTGGCCTCCTAAATCCCAACACAATCCATTGCAATACTTCTCTGAGGTCAGTTCCAGAACTCAGTCTCTAAGGGGAATCACACCAGAGTTCAAGCCCTGGTGGACACAGTCATGTCTTCCAACTGCCACACAAATGACCACAATTAAAATCAAAACTCTCCCACATGGCCCTAATCTTCTTTCATATAGACGCTCATCAAATCTTCTGGCTGGAGGTTTCCATAAGAGGTGCAGTCCAAGACAGTGTTCAAAATATGCTCCCTTGACCTATTTTGCCTAAAGTCAGTGTGGTATGAACACACTTCCTGTGAACCAGGAGTGATCAAATAGGCCTTCCATTATTACTGCTCCACTTTTCCAATTTGAGGCCTACTGGCTGCCAGGTATAAATTCTTTATGTGAATTGGAGTCATGAGAAAACCCAAGCATCTATGGTCTAGCCTCTGCAGGCCATTGAAGATTTCATTTGTCCCAACGGATCCCTATTCTCACTTGATGAAGGTCAGGAACCTTACAGAAGATGGCGAGAGACTTCATCCACAATGACTGCTTCTTTGGCCATTTTGGTTTTGGTAGCACACATGGAATCTTTCTTTAGATCCATCAGGAGCTGAGAATCTAAGCCACAACCCCACACAGAATGAAGAGGCCGATTCAGACACATCCCTTTCCTAAGCAATTAAGCAAAGAGCCACAGGTGAAGCCCATTCATTTTCATTTGAAAACTCTTTTCTTTAGACTTCAAAAAGGGGTGGCCTGAGGCAAAGACCTTTATGACATTCAGGGCAAAGGACCAATAGGTTAGCAAATGGCACAAAGCAAGGTTTCTCCACTGAGACTTTACTGGTCACAAAGATAACTGAGTTCTCTGAGATCCTCCCATTCACTTCAGTAATCATGTACATTGCCATGTCTCAGAGCTTGGAGGTGATACATATCTTGGACACAAAACAATTATCCTATTCTGAAGAGTGCCCAGAATTCAGGAAGAAAACAGGAACATAGTAAGATAGTACGTGTTGCCCATCCATAAGGCAAGTAACAGTCCCTTCATAAATTGAGCAGGATGAATGCTAGGAAGCTTTTTACTAGACAGAAAACATCCATTGATGCATTCTCTATTCTAATGTCTACAACCACGGACACAGTGGAATACACAGACATAGAAACACTCGCCTTGTCAAACAACTTACTAGAAAAAGTCCACTCCAAACCAACCAAACCGCCTTTCCTACCTATTCTCAGAACATGAGAAAAAACCACTAACTCACTCCCACACCCACAAAGTCACCTCCTTCCCTCAAGTAGGTCTGTAACCATCCGGAGTGTCCTCTGACTGGTGGGTCATAATATGTTCCCCCCGAAATGGCCTATCCATTCTCAGATCTGGTGTCTTTGGCAAACTCTGTGAAGTTGTGAGGTGCCTGTGGTGAGCCACTACCTGATTTTTCAGGAAAGCGCCCTCTTCCAAGCTCTACTGGCTTTTGGCCATCTTCACATCAGTAGGTACCAAGAAAGACTGACTCTGCCTTTAGTAACAACAAACAAGTCAGCCCACTGGGACTGGGACTTGGATTGGCTCTGGGTGCCTGGCTTCCTGGATCTCAAGTTTAGGGATTTCCATCACCAAGGAAGTGAGGAAGGTCACTTCCTTCAGGAACTGAACGAGGTGCCTGCCTTGGCAACCACTGTTTCCTAACAGTTGCTTCCAAGTGTTTCATGAAATAGAGGCTGCCCCTACTTACTGTGACACTTTCACAAGTTAGAATGATATATCAATCATAGGCACCAAGGAACAGCTCTCCATAAAGGCCTGGTTTGGTCCATCTTCTCTACATTAAGAAGAGAGAGGCTGATTAAGACACATCCCTTCATCCTGATCAGGTTTTTTTGCCATGGAAGATGACTTTTCTCTCTCAGGTCCTTCATCGCTGCCTACATCTTCTTCAGGGATCATTTCTGCATGGACCTTTGAGGTTCTCAGCAGGTTGAAGATTCGCTACATTCCTGTATTTTAAGACCAACTCTGTCCATGCTCTTCTCTAAAGTTAGATTGAGGGAACACTGTGTGGTTAGGGTTAATAACAGGTTCGATTTGGGTTAGGAATCATTCTGCGGGATGAATAATGGTATTGGGAATCTGTGATATTTATAAGAATATAGACGTGAGATATAAGTATGAAAACAGAAATCTAGGTAAGATTTGAAGCCCAGAAGGACATTGGGACCATGATTGGGGTACTTAGCATAGAAATACTTTCTGCACAGATGTCTCAGATAAATCGATATACAATGGCGTAGGACGTTGTACCTTGGATGATTGAATCTCGAAGAGAACCTCCAGTCAAAAAGGGATAGTCATTCGGATTAGAAAGAGAGTCGGTAGGTTTAGAAAGAAGAGTAAATATAGGATTTGGAGCAAAGTTCTTTACCAATAGGGTTTCGGTTAGAGAGTGAATGTTAATGACAGTCCATGTGAAGAGTCAGTCTCAATGATGAACTGGGGAAAATATGTAGGAAAGCAGATATTAATAGAGACAATAGGAAATCAGGCAAAGTAATAAGTGAGTCATAGGATTAGGCATTTTTAACAGGGTTGAGGTTGAATATATAATCTTAGGAAGATAGAAATATGTAGTCACCAATTGAATTGACATTTGAGAGCATTAGGCAACCTGGACAAGAATGTTTTTAGTAATCCATGCTCACTTTCCATTCAGGCTTTGGTGAAATTAAATAAAATAGGTAGTTGTCACTTTCTGTATTTCTGTATGCTTAACAAAACACTGTTGAAATCTTGAAAACTTTTTGCTAATCTTGTTCCCAGAATGTGCTGTCCCCAACTGCCAAACTGCAGAATTACTCCCTCACCCCTTTACACGCAAACCGCCCACTCGCCCTGACACATCAATAAACTTCCCTCCCTGCCCTCTCCAAGGAAAGTATATAAGCTCTGCATGAACTGTTCTCAGGGCTCTCTGCTCTATTCAAGTGAGCTCTGAGCCCCAGAATTCTGGAACCTTTGCTGTTGCATGAGACAGTCTCTTGGTGGTCTCTTCCTCTGACACTCACCCGAACTTTACTTCTGAGGGCCTCAGCGAGATCCAGCAGCGGTGGATGAAAGACCCCCAATGGGCTCCTCTCAGAGTAAGTAAGGCGCTTCTTTCTGGTTTTAGGTTTCAGGTTAGGGATGGGCAAAATGGCTATCGGTGATGAGCGTGATCTCTCTCCGACGGTGCCTGACAGATGTTTCATAAAGCCACAGGCCACGTCCCTGGGGGACACCCCAGAGGACTCAGGAAATCGAGAAACAATAGTCTCCTCAACTCAGTGTATTTTGTTTTGCATTCAGTATTGCCAGCCCTTTAGGTTTTGCCGGCTACTCAGTCCTGGTCTCAGTATTGGATGTCCATTGCCTGACTTTATCGTCTTGTGTTTTCTGTGTCGTGTGTCATTGCTTTCACTGTGTATCTTTCCTATGGGACAGAGCACCTCAACGCCTCTGTTCCTGACCCTTGATCACTGAACCAAAGTCTGCGTAAGACTTTTTTTTTTTCTTTTTCAGTATAACGCCGGACCTGGCAAACTTTCTGTGCCTCAGCATGACCCACCTTTGGAGTCGGATGGCCCCCAGTAGGAACTTTCTACTTCCCACTAATTCGAAAAGTCAGAAATATTGTCTTTCAGCCGGGGCCACATAGCCATCCAGATCAACAGCCATATATCTTAACTTGGCAGGATCTCTGTAAATCTCCTCCTCCATGGGTGAAGCCTTTCCTTGTCCCTGCCCCCATTCCTACTGCTTCCACCACGATTCTATCTCTCAAACCCTCTGCTCCTCCTCCTAAACCCTCTGTTCTCCTGGAGTCTCAAGACTCTACTGGACTCTCCACCCCCTCCTTATGCCCTGCCCTCGTCCCCCAACCTCCAACACCCTCTAAGTGATTGCCCTGCTGCTGACTCAGACTCTCCGCCATTGGAGAAATCTAGGCCAGACCAGCGCCCTCCAGATGACTAACCCGCAACACACACAGGCCCTCCTTCACTGGAGGAAGCTGGCCCGGCCAAAAAAACTCAAAGAACTCACAGGCAGGGATTAAACTTTGAAGTGGATACAGGGGCAGTATACTCACCCCTTAAGGCCCCAATGGGTCATCTATCAAAAAAAAGGACTCTAGTTCAAGGGGCTAATGTGAGTAATTATGGGGCTTAGACAACTATGAGGACCATGGACATGGGGAAAGGAAAAATCCATCACTCCTTCCTAGTAATCCCAAAATTCCTGTCCCCATTGATGGGCAGAGATCTGTTCAACAAGCTCCAGGCCAGAATAATTTTTAACCCTGAAGGCCCCCAAGTGAAATTTCTAAATCCTTCAGTAAAAACTCCTATAGTCACGGCTTTAACTGTGTCAGTAGAAGATGAACATCAACTCGTCACACCCCCCAAGAGTGATCAAACAGGTAAGCTGCCCCAGAAATGGATAACAGATTACGTAGAAGCCTGGGAAAAAACTGCTGGATTAGGACTAGCCGTGAAACAACCTTCAATAACAGTGGAGTTAAAAACTTCAGCCCCCTCAATCAATCTCAAAAAATATCCTCTGAGCAAAAAAGCTAAAGATGGGATTAGGCCCCATATTCAGAAATATCTGGCCTTACGGGTCCTAAGGCCCTGTTATTTGAACTGGAACACTCCCCTGCTACCAGTAAAAAAAATCCAGGAACGGGGAACTATCACTCCATTCAAGACCTAAGAGAGATCCACAACAGAGTGCAGGACATTCACCCCACAGTACATAATCTGTACAATCTGCTAATCACTCTGAACCCTGAGCGGAAATGGAATACTGTTCTGGACTTAAAAGATGCTTTCTTTTTCTTGCCTCTGCATAAAGATAGTCAGTTGCTATTTGCTTTCGAGTGGCTAGACCCAGAACCTGGAACGTCTGGTCAACTAACTTGGACTAGACTCCCACAAGGCTTCAAAAATTCCCCCACACTCTTTGATGAATCCCTCCCCAGAGAGTCACCCTGCTTCAATATGTGGATGACCTGCTACTGGCAGCCAACACCAAGGAAAACTGTGAACTGGGACCCAAGCACTATTATCCGAGCTTGCTCAACTCGGGTATAGAGCTTCTTCTAAAATGACCCAAATTTGCCAGCAAGAAGTAATCTTCCCAGGCTATTCCCTTAGGGGCGGTAAACAATGGCTCACTGAGCCCAGAAAACAAACCGTTGAGCAGATATCACCCCCATCTTACAGCAGACAACTCAGAGAGTTTCTTGGGACTGCTGGCTTTTGCAGGTTATGGATACCTGGGTTTGCGTCCTTAGCTGCTCCTTTATACCCACTATTAAAGGGAGATGCCCAATTCCAATGGACCCCTGAGCACCAGCAAGATGGGATAAGGCCCCATATTTCCTGCTAGTGGGTAGACCCAGAAACCGGAAGTCTGGTCAACTAACTTGGATTAGACTCCCACAGGGGTTCAAAAACTCTCCCACTCTCTTTGATGAAGCCCTCCACAGATATCTCAACAACTTCAGAACTACACACCCCGAAGTCACCCAGCTTCAATACGTGGATGACCTGCTACTGGCAGCCAACACCAAGGAAAACTGTGAGTCTGAGACCAAAGCACTATTATATGAGCTTCCTCAACTCGGGTATAGAGCTTCTGCCCAAAAGACACAAATTTGCCAGCAAGAAGTAATCTTCCTGGGCTATTCCCTTAGGGGCAGTAAACGATGGCTCACTGAGCCCAGAAATCAAACGGTTGTGCAGATACCACCCCCATCTAGCAGCAGACAACACAAGAGAGTTTCTTGGGACTACTGGGTTTTGCAGGTTATGGATTCCTGTGTTTGCGTCTTTAACTTCTCCTTTATACCCGCTGTTAAAGGGAGATGCCCAATTCCAATGGACCCCGGAGAACCAGCAAGCTTTTGATAACATCTAATGACACTGGCACTGAACTTCTCAACTTGACTGAGCCAAGCCTGAAATTTCAGAAAGCCCTACACTACGTTAAAAATGTACATCAAGTTACACAACTTGGTTCAAAGAAACTGCAGCCATTCCTGAAAGATCAAGAACAGAGTTTTCCACTAACCGATTCACAGCGAAAGGAAATAACTGAACGGGTAACAAAAGCCTGTCCGGTCTGTCAATAGGTTAATGCTTATCCTTCCAAGCTTCCTGCAGGAAAGCACCTATGAGGAACCAGACCAGGACAATTCTGGGAAGTGGACTTTACTGAAATTAAGCCAGCAACTTATGGACTTAAATATCTCCTAGTCTTTGTAGATACATTTTCAGGATGTATTGAAGCCTTCCCCCACAAAAAAAATGCACAAATGGTGGTCAAGAAGATCCTGAAAGATATTTTTCCAAGACACGGCCTGCCTAAGGTAATAGTGTCTGATTATGGCCCAGCATTTATGGCCCAAGTAAGTCAGGCGTTAGCCAGGACCCTGGGGATAAATTGGAAGTTACATTGTGCTTATAGACCCCCAGCTCAGGACAGGTAAAAAAAAAATAAATAGAACCATTAAAGAGACCTTAAGAAAATTAAGCTTAGAGAGCAGCATAAAAGATTGGACTATGCTCCTGCCTTATGCACTGTTTCATGCAAGAAATACTCCCTCTCTTTCTTTGTGTAACCTCACCCACTATGAAATTCTCTATGGGGCCCCTCCTCCACTAAGGGACCTAACACCAACTCTAAGACCTAATGATCCCTTCAACACCCTCTTGTTTGACAGACTTAAAGCTCTTGAAAGAACTCAGCAATACCTCTCGAAACAGCTCTCCACTGCCTACCAACCTGGTGAAGAGGGGACTCCACATCGATATCAAATAAGAGACTTCCTCTACATAAGACAACATCAGGTGTCATCCCTGGAACCCCGCTGGTCAGGACCATACCAGGTGCTACTTATAAAACCTACAGTGGTAAAGGTAGACGGAATCACTTCCTGTATCCTAATTCTCATCTCAAGCCTGCGCCCTGTCCAGAATCTGGCTGGAAACTGGAAAAGACTGGTAACCGTTTCAAATTGCATATTCGCCATGTGGATAAGGCTATAGACTCTCCCCTTGGCCACCAGTAGTCCTAACCCTCATCAGCCTGTTCAGCAGCGATGGCTGATCAAAAATTCTACCTGACAAGAAGTATGGTCTATCTCGCATACAGCCCCCTTAGGGACCTGGTGGCCATCTCTCCACCCAGACATTTGTCAGCTGGCTATAGGTCTTTCCTATTGGGATATCCCTGATGAAGAGGATCCCACTAAAATTCCATTAAATCCCTTCCGTACCATAGGTAATGGAAACAAACATTATGGATATAGGGACACGTGAGCCATTTGCAGGTTGACTAGCCTAGATTACTATGTTTGCCCAGCGGACTATCAGAGGCACAAACAGCCAGAGCTGTGTGGGGTAAAAGCCAACTTCTTCTGTAAGTCACGGGGATGTGAGCATATAGGGGCTGCCTTGTGGAACCCAAAGTCCTCATCAAATGTACTACACAGCATTGGGCATATTACCAATTAGACAACCAAAACCGATGGCCCCCAAATAGGTCTCAAAATCCTCAAATTCTGCATGACCTTTTTAACTTCGGCCAGTGCTCAAAAGGGTGGAAGGAAATTCCCCTATGTGGAGGCCTTCTCCCTCCTTTGCTCACATTCTGAACTTCTCCAATAGATCCTCACCCACAGCTTCTTCTCCAGACTCTCTGCTGTCACTCCCACATCAGCAACCTGATTTCTCCCCTCCAATTACTAGAACAAATACTCAAACCTCCGCCGGTTCTCAGACGATTGCCCCCTTGCTGAGGTAGCAGATACAGAGGTACCCATCCACCCACTCACTCCTCTCTTCTCCTGTTAGTGCCCACACCGGGTCCCACCAGGTCCTCTTACCAGCTAACCCAAATCTGAAACCAGCTAAGGAGAGACCTCACACCCCTATACAAGATGTAATGAAAATGGCCTTTAAAGTTGCTTTGTCATAACTGAAAACAGGTTACTAAAATTAAAATTTTCTCAGAGGCTTTTTGGGATACTCACTCCCGTCTTCGCCTCTGCCCTACCTGTTCTAGTTCTCAACTTTTTGTTGCCTGGAAAATGCCAAACCCCTTTCACATTATTCTTTTACATCTCTCCTTCCTCATTCTCAGACCCAAGTAGCTGCTCTCAGACCGACCTTCCCAGTCTTCCCCCTCTGTGCCAGGCCCACACAAAAGTCTTAACTGGCCTTCTCCAGAAGTCTTGACCATGGATGACTTTAGGACTTTCAGACAAAGAGTCCCTATAAAAGAGTTCAATGTAGATAAACTTCCCTTTTTTGTGTTGCGCTGTTCTACTGGGCCACTGGCTCAAAAAATCAGCACTCCTAAGCTAGACACCCACTTACTAGTTTTTCACAAAACATGTGAACCAGGCCTCTGGCTTTGAGCTGGGCTTCACAGAGAGGGCTACATTTCTAAGATTAAGAAATTCCAACTGGGCTCCATGGTTACAGCTGGCAGGGAGAAAAAAAAAAGACAAGAAAAAAGCTCTCGCACTCCAGGTGTCCTTAAAATGTTAACTTGCCCAGAACAGAGGAAAAAAAAAAAAAAAAAAACCGAAACGAAAACTTTTTTTTTTTTTTGTGAACTTCTGCAGACAGTGAACTTCTGAGCCCCTTCCCTTACATGTTGGGTACAAAATTCTGGAACTACCTAAATTTGGGGTTCAGGTGATTAATTCATTACAACAGAAGCAATGCCATCTAAATCCAGTTGCAAACAATAGGTCTTTTTCCCTGTCTTCGATGCTATCTTAGATGCCTTGCCTTGTCCGTCCCTACAACAGTATAATTCTATATACTTAAACATTGTTTATGTTATCATAAAATGGTCAAAAGATGTGATTAATTATGTAATGTTGCAGATGTTTCCCAGAGTGCGCTATCATGACGCAGGTTCATTTAAATATCAAATTGGGGGGCATACAACCCAGTTCCGCTGGGAAACTGTATCCCTCACTTTAGCCATCCTATTAGGAAAAGGAATTGCTGCAGGGGTGGGCACAGGAACCACTGACCTAGTCCATGGAACAAAACAAATGACCCAATTAGAAGCAGCAATAGACCAAAACTTAATGATATTAAAAACCTCCATCACAGCTTTATAGGAATCTTTAACCTCTCTGAATTTGTTTTACAGAACAGGCGAGGGTTGGACCTCATCTTCATGAGAGAAGGGGGGCTTTGTGCTGCATTGAGGGAAGAATGTTGTTTTTATGCCGACCATACTGGAGTTGTAAAAAAATCTGAGTAAATTAAGAAGATGCTTTGAAGAGTGTCAACAAAAGAGAGAGGCACAAAAATGGTGGTTTGAGTCTTTCTTCACACAGTCCCCCTGGTTAACTATGCTTTTATCAGCCCTGGCCAGTCAATTAAGATTCCTAATATTATTGCTAATTGTAGGACCCTATATGCTCAACCGTGTAGTTTCCTTTCTACAAGCTCAAAGTGGATAAGTTAAACTTATGGTAATCAGACAACAATATACCTCACTACCAGACATAAAATGTGAGACCCCCCAATGATCACTTTTATGATTAAAAGTAACCAGAATAAGAAGTGTGGAATGAAAAGTTAATAAAATAGGTACTGGTCACTTCCTGTTTTTCTGTATGCTTAACAAAACACTGTTGAAATCTTGAGATCTGTTTGCTAATCTTATTCCCAGAATGTAATGTCCCCAACTGCCAAACTGTTGAATGTACTACCTCTCCCATTGGCACCCAAAACACTCACTCGACCTGAACCATCAATAAATTTCCCTCCCTGCCCACACCAAGTAAAGTACATAAGCTCTGCTTAAGCTGTTTTCAGGGCTCAATTCTCTATTCAAGTGAGCTCTGAGCCCCAGCATGCTGGACCCCCAATAAACCCTTTGCTGAGGGATGAGACGGTCTCTTCGTGGTCTCTTTCTCCGATGCTCGCCTGACCTTTACATTGGTACAATCATAAGTGTGAACTTTGCGTTGTGTGTCCAGAATATTACTGTAGTAAAATGTATATGTAGGTCAGGTGATGTGAGTATTTCTTTCACCATATCTGGGAGCAATATATTAAAGATGTATGAATTAGTATTGGGGGTAGAAAGAGGTATACCATGAGTCTATGAATATAGAGATAATGCATGAATAGACTATACTGTGAATAAATAATATAACTGGTTCCAACTTTAACTAATGGATGGAATTGATATCTGAAAACATACAGGAAATATTATATTGATATAATACATTTAATCCTACCCGTTATACATCTAATGGTAATATTAGGGTAATGGATTATCATGAAGACTGTGTGAGTTTTGCTTCAAAAGTGATTATGGAAATTGAAAATAATGTTTTGGAAAGAAGTCTCATGAAAAGACCAGTCAAGAAACCTGGAGGTATACATGTGTTCTGAAGCAGAAAGTGATTCAAAGTGAAACAAATGCCTATATATTTGCTAACTTGTGGATGAAATATATATATCCTATGATCTGCAAAAATTGAAGAAATAGTAATGTACCAGTGTTGAATAAAATGAACGATAAAATACACATAATGTCCCATAGGAATCTACTTGAATTGATGTTAAACTGGTTCAGTTACTGTAGAAATATTAGAATTTGTATGCACCATTCACTGAAGTTAGTTTTCAGTACTACGAAACAAATATGTATTTCAGGTGGATGAATATTTCTGAGAATAATCTTGTGAAAAATTGATTATAAATCCACATACATGAATATGAATGAATTTAGGGAGTGTATAATAAGACACATATATTTCATATTTTGAAAAAAATGGAGAGTATACACACACACACACACACACACACACACACACACACACACTGAGACATTAAAAATAGCAATATATATGCCAATTGAAATTCACAATGTAATATACATAACCCACAGTTACAAAAATATTCATTTTACTGAACATCAATTTATGTATAATGTTGTTCAACTAGGAAGCTCACCCATAGGTTGAATTTTCAGTTCCAACAGCGTTTACGAGGAGTGATCTGTTGTCACAATTTGTATCTGCCAATTCTGCCACCTCACAAGAATGGAAGTGTGTTACCAGTTAGGATTCTATATGTGCATATAAAAATACATGTCCTGAATAGTCCTCAGAGTAAGGGAGACAGGAATTCACATATTTCTTAAATTTAAAAACACATGGAGAACTATTTCAAAAAAATTGACAAGATTTTTAACTTCTAACCTATATAATGCAAAAGGCAAGTTTAACTATACACCATGCCTCCTCTGAACTGCTTGTATTTCTATTCTGTTTGGGTTATTTTCTCCAACATATTAGGATTAGTAGTCAGAGTCTAGTAGGTTATGTGTTAGTGTCAGAGATTCAGTATTTCAAATGGAAAATTGGAAAATGTATCCAATGTGTATGCAAATATGTGCTACACAAAAATCTTCCCAGTCTCATCCAGAACAATGCCTTAACATTACCTTCACCCCAAGTAAGACACAATTAGAGGAGAAGAGTTTGAAAATTTGTGAATACATACCTGGAATGGAATATGATCAGGAATTTACAACCATGGAGGTGCTAGAAAAGTTTCCAAAAGTAAGGGAAAGGGTTAATACTCCACAAACATGGAGCTCTGCTGGCCTAAAGACTTCTTGAGAAACTGCCTCTGAGTCTAGGCACTTGAAATATATGTTGTTGTCAGGAGCTTTTGCTTCTTTTCTAGTGAGACGATCAAAGTTGTGTCAGCATCTATGTGTCCTGTAGGACATAGATTGTAATATTCCAATGAACATGAGGGAACAGTGCTGAAATCACTCTTCGTAGGTATACTGTGGCCACTGTGGGCTAAGTGTCTCCCCGTGTGGACTGTATAGTCATTAGTTCCTCCTCCACTCTTCATTGTGTTTCTTGCTGCTGCACTCGGAGTTTGGTATTTGCTTCACGAAATACATGGAGTTCAACTGGGACACAGTACTGGTGGGAGTTCTGTCACGTATGGTGGGTCACGGTCTGCAGGAGAATGCAGCAACCAGATTTCTATCCCACTTAGTTAGCCCCCTTTAACATAGCAAGCTGATTCTGAACATTGCCTTGAAACCACTCTGCTGGGAGCCACAGCCAATTAATATGATGCATGGCATTTTTGATTGAAAGGTGATGCCAGCTAGCCATTGAGATGATATGATTATGTTAAAAATTACATTCATATGGATACCGGACTCCTGCTGTTTACCCCTGCCTGCTGCGGGACTCCTGGAGAGTTCCCATTGGTTGGGAAAGTGCAGTAGGAGGGAATTCCGGGGGAGGAGCTTGCGCTGGGGTTCCAGGAAGGGACCGGCCGAACGCCGCGTGGGTGGATCGGGAATCTCCCCGGGCACGAACGTGGTATTGGCGGTTATTTCAAATAAAGTTTGTTCCTGTTTGAGCGGCTCGTGATCTTGTGCCCAGCCAGACTGCAGCAACTGGTGGCCCTGTACGGGGAGCACCTGAAGCTTGGAGGTGAGTAAAATTGCTCGCCCCTGAGGGAAGGCGACAGAATTGGTGACCATTTCAAAAAACAATGTGTTCTTCTTTTGATTTATTTTGTTTTTGTTTCAAGCTGCCTATCCCTAGAATTTTCTCAGCAAACTGGGAAAAATGGTTGGCTCAAGGCTTGAAGTTGTTTGGCCCTGAGAAAGAGAAAATTGATACAACTATTCCTTGCTCCGTTTTTGTTTCATTCTGTTTCGGTTTTGTTTTATGCTACCTTATTGGGTTGCGTTACCTTTATAGTAGATTAGAAATTAGTAAAAAACAAACCGAAAACTGTTAAGTAAATTGTTAGAGGTCCAAACTGTGGTAGAAAACATGTCAGGTCAAGCAAAAGAGAAGGTCTCTCCAGCTAGTCAGACAGAGGAAAATTTGAAGAAAGAAAGCTTAGAGGAAAAACGACCATCAAGTGGGGAGTTACAACAGGAGGCTGCTACTAACTCCGTTCTATCACCAGAGGGCGTAATTCAACCAACAGCTCCACCTACAGCTGAGCGGCCCTCAACTCCCGTAGTTGATGCACAAAATCCTGAGGCAGGATCCCAAAGATTAGCATGCCCTGTACTTGAGCAGGCAGGAGGGCAACGAATTCACCGTGCTTTAGATTTCAAAACAGTAAAGCAATTAAAGGAGGCTGTAACAACCTATGGCCCGCAAGCACACTTCACCATAAGTATGGTCGAATCTATTACCAACTTAGACATGACACCAGCAGATTGGGCTAACATGTGTCGATCTGTGCTAAATGGAGGACAATATTTGTTATGGAAGGTTGCCAATGAGGAATTCTGCACGGAGACAGCTAGGCAAAATGCAGCAGCCGGTTACCCTCAAAGAAATCTGGAGATGTTTTTAGGAAAGGGACCTTATGAGGGTCAATGGCAACAAATTGAATTTGATCCTGGTGTATACGCACAAATTGCTGCAGATGCGGTTAGGGCATGGAAAACTTTACAGGGGCATGGAGATTTACAAGGACAGTTATCTAAGGTAATACAAGGAACTAACAAACCTTACGCTGAATTTGTAGATAGGCTTATTCAGACAGCTTCTAGAATATTTGGAGATGTAGAACAGGCAATGCCATTTATAAAACAACTGGCTTATGACCAAGCAAATCGTTGCTGCAGAGAGGTCATTAGACCATGGAAACATGAAGATTTAAACACATATATTAAATTATGTAGAGACATTAATGAACAAGGACAAGTCTTAGCAGCAGTACAATAGGCTTTAGATGCCAGGCCAAAAACATGCTACGATTGTGATCAAACAGGACATTTTAAAAGGAATTGCCCCATAGGAGGAGGGTTTAACAAAGCTAGGTATCAAAGGAATAGAATACCAGGTATTTGCCCATGATGCCGTAGAGGGAGACATTGGGCTAATGAATGCCGTTCTCAAACCACCATAGAGGGCACTCCGTTATCAAAAAAGGGACAAGGACCAAGTGTTTACCCACGATATCGTGGAGAAAGGCATCAGGCTCCATTGCCAAAAAACGGACTGGAGGGCCCAATGCTCCGGGGCCCAAAACCACAAATATACGGGGCAATGGAGGAACCCAGCAGCACCATCAAGGTAGTGCCCAGAACACATTATCCATTAAATCCCTCATCAGACAAACTAGTGGGAGCGCAGGGTTGGACATCTGCACCTCTGCAAGAGCAGTACTAACTCCAGAGATGGGAATTCAAATCATTCCCACAGGAGTAAAAGGACCTCTTCCCCAAGGAACGGTAGGCTTATTATTGGGACACAGTTCTTCTACACTAAAAGGACTTATGATAAGTCCCGGGGTAATTGATCCCGATTATGAAGTTGAAATAAAAATTATAGCTAGTTCTCCAAGAGGTATATCAGTAATTTCACCAGGGTATAGAATAGCACAGTTACTAATAGTACCCAGCTTACATGATAAATTTTCCAGTCGTACTGTAGAAAGAGGTACCAGGGGATTGGGCTCCACAGGTGTAGATTGGGCTATTCTGTTTTAAATTTAGATTCTCGCCCCATGCTAAAACTAAATATTCAAGGACACGACTTTAATGGGCTACTGGACACAGGTGCAGACCTTAGCATCATATCTAGTCAGGAATGGCCAAAACATTGGCCATTACAACAAGCCACTCAAACGCTTCGAGGCCTAGGAGTGGCTACTAATCCCCATAGAAGTGCAATGGTATTAGATTGGAAGGATCCTGAAGGATCTGAGGGAACTATACTTCCATATGTATTGGATCATCTTCCTATAAATTTATGGGGAGGAGATGTCCTAGATCAATTAGGTTTGACGTTAACAAATAACATCAATCCTAATGCGCCCACTACTAGGGCTAGACAAAGTTTTAGAAAAGAAAAAAGATTAGGAAAACAAGGACAAGGTATAGCAGCACCAATTCAAATAGATCAAGGAACAGACAGACATGGGTTGGATTTTCAGAAAGGGCCACTGAGACAATAAAAATTACTTGGAAATCAGAAAGACCAGTGTGGGTTCCTCAGTGGCCCCTGACTAAAGAAAAGATACAAGTAGCCCATGATCTGGTCAAACAACAATTAGCGAAAGGACATATACAACCTTCCATATCTCCCCATAATACTCCCATTTTTGTCATTAAAAAAAAATCTGCTAAATGGAGATTATTACAAGATTTAAGAGCCATTAATAATGAGATGGTTATTATGGGACCTGCTCAATCAGGGATTCCCCAATTGTCTGCTTTACCAAAAACCTGTTATGTTTTAGCTATAGATATTAAAGATTTTTTTTTCAATTCCAATTCATCCTGAGGATAGTCCACATTTTGCATTTACTATCCCTGCACTAAATCATGAAGGTCCTGATGAGAAATATGAATGGAAAGTACTCCCTCAGGGGTTGTCTAATAGTCCAACTATGTGTCAAATTTATGTTAACAAAGCAATCCAACCACTTAGAAATCAAAATCCTGAACTACAAATATTTCACTATATGGATGATATGTTTTTGGCACATAAAGATAAAAACACTCTGATAGAATGTTATGCCACACTTACAAATTTATTAAAAGGTTATAATCTAGAGATAGCAATAGATAAAGTACAATTAAATCTTCGAATTAATTATCTAGGAGTTCTGTTATCCTCAACCATGGTCCGTCCACCAAAAATTCAAATACGAGTAGATCAACTCAAATCAATTAATGACTTTCAAAAGTTATTGGGAGATATAAATTGGATAAGGCCTTATCTAGGCATACCAACAGGAGAGCTAGGACATTTATTTGATATCCTAAAAGGTCCATCAGATCCAAATTCACCCCGCATGTTAACGCCTGAAGCAAGAAAGGCATTAAAAATCATTGAAACATATATGGAAAATATGCACTTGAATAGAATTGATATAAGTTTGCCTTTATTATTTATTGTACTACCAACAAAAAATATTCCTACAGGAGTATTTTGGCAAGAAGGTCCATTATTGTGGATACATTTATCTAATTCTTCTAATACTATTCTTACTAGATATCCTGAGGCTGTAGGACAATTAATACTCAAAGGAATAAAAGCAGCAAAGGGAGTGTTTGGGATTTCTCCCAATAAAATTATTACACCATATACTATGGATCAAATTGATGAGTTAGCTAATGAGTTAAATACTTGGGCAATAATCATGTGTAAATCTAATGTTTCATTTGGTAATCACTTGCCATCTAATCCTTTGTTGTCTTTTTGGTCTAAGCATCCTATAGTTTTTCCAAAAATTACAAGAAAGACCCCTATCATGAATGCTCCAAATATATTCACTGATGGGTCAAATAATGGTACAGCAGCAGTAGTTACCCCTGATCAAACTTTTACATTTTTAGTCCCAAACAATCAGCTCAAAAGGTAGAGCTTAATGCAGTATTACAAGATTTTATGATGTTTAAAGATTCTGTATTTAATTTATTTTCTGATAGTCAGTATGTAGTTAATGCTATAGTATCCCTTGAAGATGCTGGTAGGATTTCCCCTTCTTCTACTGTTTTCTCTTTGTTTTCCACTATACAAAGTCTAATCTGGGACAGAAAAGATCCATTCTTTATAGGACATATCAGGGCACATACAGGATTGCCTGGAGCCCTTAGTTTGGGCAAGAAATTAGCAGGTAAATCTACACATGACATACATATTTTCTCCACAATAGAAGAAGCTATAAATTTTCATAAAAGGTTCCATGTCAATGCTAATACTTTACAAAAGCGTTTTAAAATAACTAAAGAACAAGCCAGACATATAATAAAACAATGTCAAAATTGTGTGACATTTTTACCACAAGTTAATCTTGGAGTCAATCCTAGAGGACTGATACCTAACCATATTTGGCAGATGGACGTCACACACTTGCCAGAATTTGGAAAATTAAAATATTTGCATTTTGCAGTTGATACTTATTCCGGATTTTTGATGGGCTCCCTTCATTCTGGAGAAAAAACTAAAGATGTGATAGCTCATTTCTTACAAAATTTTGCCACTGTGGGCATTCCAAAACAGTTAAAAACAGATAACGGTCCTGGTTATGCTTCTACCTCTTTTAAACAATTTTGCTCATCATTTGGCATTACTCACATAACAGGAATTCCATACAATCCACAGGGACAAGGCATAGTTGAAAGAGCTCATCAAACTATTAAAATGTACTTATTAAAACAAAAGGAGGAAATTGGAAAGGGGTATATATCCCCCAAAGATAAACTTAAAATAACCCTTTTTACTCTAAACTTTTTAAATTTGGATTCATCAGGGCTTAGTGCTGCGGAAAGACATTTGAATCCAAAAAATGTACATAAGCCTAAAATACTTTGGAAGGATATTCTAACAGGACAATGGAAAGGTCCTGATCCAGTGATTGTCTGGAGTCGGGGCTCTGTTTGTGTTTTTCCACAGGGAGAACAGCAGCCGATTTGGATTCCAGAGAGGTTAACTTAAACAGTTTCTACAAACCAAAAAGAAGATGATTTGACTGAAATCCATAACAGCTGATATCCAGAACTCCAGCTTGGCTATTCTTACATCTGCGATAGTGATTAACCGGGATGCTTTTTTCAATATCTATTTTATTATTGCTTTTTCCCACATCATAAAGTTCTATTTTATTTTTGAGCTCATACAGACCTAGGTTAATGTTTTTCTGATCAGTTTTATTTTTTGACTGTGTAGTTTTTAACATTGCAATGGAGATTTCACCTAGGTGAAGCTACAAGGCCTTTACTATTGTCTTACTCCAGTATGGTGATCATAAAAACAACATTCTTCTCTCAGTGCAGCACATAGGCCCCCCTCCTTCATGAGGAGGAGGTCTAATCCTCGCCTGTTCTGTAAAACAACTTCAGAGAGAGAGGTTAAGGATTCCTGCAAAGCTGTGATGAATGTCTCTAACATCTTCAAGTCTTGATCTATTGCTGTTTCTAATTCGGCCATTTGTTGTGACCCACGGATCATAGCAGCTGTTCTCATACCCACTCCTGCAGCAGCTCCTATCCCTAATAGAATGGCTAGAGTAAGGGACACTGGCTCCCTGCGAAATCGGGTTGTTTGTCGCCCTAGTAGACCTTCAAATGATTCTGCATCATCATAGAGCACCCTGGGGAGTATCTGCACCATTATACAATAATTTACAGAGCTGTGCATTACCTGGGCTGAAATGCATGTAGTTCTGACTGTGTGGAGTTCAGTACCATAAAGGTTCCTTTAATTAGTTCCCAGGGGGAGGAGTCAGCTGTACTCTGGACTGGGGAAGTAGGCAAAGATGAAAACCGGGAAGTATGAGATGGTAGAGAGGTTCTGGTAGATCTAGGCATGGGAGGTTTAGTAGGCTTAACTCCTGGCTTGAGAGGATTGGGTCCTATTGCTGTGGAATTTTCTTCCTTTTTAAGCCGGATGTTGAACCAGAGACCAAAGTCATTATCAGGGCCATAAATATAGAATCGCATTCCCCAAGCATTTCCCATAGGCCATGTTGTTCTGAGGTAGCCCCTTCCTTTGGAAGTGAAAGTTATATTGAGGGGGTAACATAGACTATTCTTTCCACAGCGACTTTTTGACACCACTTGGCTAGCGGCACATTTCTTGGAATCAATCCAGGTGTCATTTGGTCCTACCTGAATCATACTGTCTGGGAAGTTTGGGTCCCACCATGCAGCTCCCGTTTGTTCACAACCCCAAGATCTACAATAAAATCACTGGGTCCTCCACAGGTTTGGGCCTGTTTGCGACTTTGGAAATCAGCTGGGCACACATAATATTCAAGACTGGCTAGTTTACACCTGAGCTGCGGGAGATGACATCCATAATTTATGAGGTAAGGTGGTCTATGTTGCCCTGGTTTGGGTTTGAGTGGGATCTGTGTGGGGTCCTCTATGTCAGGGAGATCCCAGTCATAGAGGCCTATGACAAGCTGACAAATGTCAGGGTGGAGAGATGGCCACCGAGTTCATAAGGGGGCTGTATGTGAAATTGACCACACTACTTGCCCAGTAGGATTTATAACTTGCCATTGTTGCTGAACAGGCTGATGGGGATTAGGACTGCTGGTGGTCAGGGGGAGAATCCATAGACTTACTCACACGATGGACACGCAACTTGAGATGGTTACCAGTCTGTTCCAGTTTCCAGCCAGAGTCTGGACAGGGCGCAGGCATGAGATGGGTGGCATTGATCCAGGAAGCGATCCCATCAACTTTCACTACTGTGGGTGTTAAAAGCAGCACATGGTATGGTCCTTTCAAGCGGGGTTCCAGGGATGACACCTGATGCCGTCTCACGTAGATAAAGTCTCCCACTTGATATCATGTGCGGTTCCCTCGTCTCCAGGCTGATAAGCAGAGGCCAACTCTTTCCACAGGTATCGCTGGGTGCTGGGATTGTTCAAGGGCTTTAAGTCTGTCAAGCAAAGAGTTGTGAAAAGAATCATTAAGTCTCAGAGTTGGCGTTAGGTCCCTTACTGGAGGAGGGGCAACATAGAGAATTTCATAAGGGGTGAGGTTACACAAAGAGGCGGAGGGGGTATTTCTTGCACAAAACAGTGCATAAGGCAGGAGAATAGTCCAATTTTTTATGCCGGTTTCCAAGCTTAATTTCGTTAAGGTCTCTTTGGTGGTTCTATTCATTCTTTCTACCTGTCCTGAGCTCTGGAGTCAATAAGCACAATGTAACTTCCAATTAATCCCCAGGTTCCTGAAGAATCCCTGACTTACCTGGGCCATGAATGCTGGTCTGTTATTGGACCCTATTACTTTAGGCAGGCTGAACCTTGGAAAATGTCTTCTAGGAATTTTTTGACCACCATCTGAGCCATTTCTTTCTTCATGGGGAAGGCTTCGACCCATCCTGAAAAAGTATTTGAAAAAGACTAGGAGATATTTAAGTCCATACCTTGCTGGCTTAATTTCAGTAAAGTCCACTTCCCAGAATTGTCCTGGTCTGGTTCCTCGTAAGTGCTTCCCTGCAGGAAGCTTGGATGGGTAAGTATTAACTAATTGGCAGACGTGACAAGCTCTAGTCACCTGCTCAGCTATTTCTTTCCTCTGTGAGTCAGTCAATACTAAGTCCTTTTTTCGGTCCTTTAAGAGTGCCTATAACTTCTTTGAGCCTAAGTGGGTGAGCTAGTGTACGACTTTGACATAAAGGTGGGCTTTTTGAAATTGTAACCTTGGCTCTGTAGGGCCCCAGAGTTCTGTATCTGTCTCCTCAGATGATAAGTTGCCTGAATGTTCCGGTGCAGCAAAATCTCTTGATTGTTGTTCCCCCCGGTGTGGAAAAAGTTAACAGAGTCACTCCATTTAGGGCTGGCAATTAACCTTCCTCCTCTGACCTTCTGTTTCCAACCACCACGGGGTCGTTTCCTTTCTGGTGCCCTGGACAGTGCACTATTGCTAGTTCCTTAGGGCCCTACACGGCTGAGAGAAGGTGGAGGATCTCATATTTGTTCTTTAATTCTTTCTCAGTGAAGGTTAATAGCCTCCTTTGCTGGTAAATAGTTCCGTGCACATTTGCAGTGGCAAATTCATAGCGGCTATCAGTGTATTACTAGTTCCAATGCTTTCGTAAGGGCAATTAGTTCTGGTTTTTGGACTGATGTCCCTTCTGGGAGACCAGAGGACCAGATGACATTAGTTTTGCTGACTACTGCTACTCCACCCGCCACTTACGATCTTGGAGGAAGCTGCTGCCGTTCATAAACCATACGACTTCAGGGCGAGGCAGAGGCTGATCCTTCAAGTCTCGTTGAATACTGGTTTCTTCTGCCAGTATGTGTTGACACTCATGAGCAATGGGTCCTGATGATTCTTCTGGCAGCAGTGTAGCCAGGTCGAGTGGAGCAGGGGGTCCCAGCGTTATTCTGTCTTTGTCTATCAAGAGGCTCTGGTAGTGGGTAATTCTGGAGTTTGATAGCCAGCTCGCTGGAGGCTGACAGATGATGCTCTCCAGGGCATGGGGGGCTATAAATGTTAGCTTCTGTCCCAACGTTCATTTATGAGCATCTTTTATTAGAAGGGCTGCCGCTGGTATAGCTCTTAAGCAATGGCACCACCCGCTAGCCACTGGGTCCAGTTTATTTGATAAGAATGCTACCGGCCTTTTCCAAGGTCCCAAAGTCTGAGTGAGCACAACCTGGGCTATTCCTTTCTTTTCCTCGATGTAGAGAGTGAAGGGTTTTTCTACATCTGGGAGTGCTAAGGCCAGAGCAGATAGCAGCACCTTTTTTTGACATTATCAGAAGCTTGTTGGTGCTCAGGGGTCCATTGGAAGTGGGAATCCCCCTTTATCATCGGGTATAAAGGGGCAGCCAGAGACGCGATCCCAGGAATCCATAACCTGAAACAGCCGGAAGTCCCAAGAAACTCTCTGAGTTCTCTCTTATTAGATGGGGGTGGTATATACACAAAGTTTCGTTTTCTGGGCTCAGTGAGCCATCATTTGCCACCCCTAAGAGAATAACCCACGAAGATTACTTCTTGCTGACAAATTTGGACCATTTTGGCAGAAGCCCTATATTCAAGCCGAGCAAGCTTGGATAATAATGCTTGGGTCCCAGACTCATAGTTCTCCTTGGTGTTGGCTGCCAGTAGCAGATCATCCACATATTGGAGTAGAGTGACTTCGGGGTGTGCAGTTCTGAAGTCATTGAGGTCCCTGTGGAGTGCTTCATCAAAGAGAGTGGGTGAGTTTTTTAACCCCTGTGGGAGTCTAGTCCAGGTTAGTTGGCCAGATGTTCCTGTTTCTGGGTCT
This sequence comes from Callospermophilus lateralis, assembly GCF_048772815.1. Classification (NCBI taxonomy): domain Eukaryota; kingdom Metazoa; phylum Chordata; class Mammalia; order Rodentia; family Sciuridae; genus Callospermophilus; species Callospermophilus lateralis. Next base: position 699,021 of record NW_027513126.1, read on the forward strand.
ATCCACTCAAAGGCAAACAGAAACTGACTGTAATAATGTAGGGGCAAGCAGAAGAAACCATCTTTAAAGTCCAGCACAGTGTACCATTCCCGCTCCAGATTCAGAGTGTTAAGCAAATTATAAAAATTGGGTACCGTGGGGTGAATGTCCTGCACTCTGTTGTTGATCTCTATTAGGGTTTGAACAGGACGATAGTTCCCAGTTCCTGGCTTTCTTACTGAGAGCAGGGGGGTATTCTAGGCCGATTGACAGAGACTTAGGACCCCAAGAGCCAGATATTTCTGAATTTGGGGCCTTATTCCATCCTTAGCTTCTTTGCTTAGAGGATATTGTTTAACACTGATTGGAGAGGCAGAGGCTTTTAATTCTACTACTATTGGAGATTGTTTTACGTCTAGACCTAACCCAGCAGTTTTTGCCCAGGCATTAGGATAATCTTTTATCCATTTCTGGGGTAGTTTGCCTGTTTGATCAGTCCTAGGGTGCGCGAAGAGTTGATGTTCATCTTCTAAGGACATAGTCAAAGCCGTGACAATGGGAGTTTTTACTGAAGGCTTTAGAAACTCCACTTGGGGACCATCAGGGTTAAAGGTTATTCTAGCCCTGAGTTTGGTAAGCAGATCCCTGCCCATCAATGGGGCTGGGCATTCTGGGATTACTAGTAAAGAGTGGTGGACATTTCCATTTCCTAGGCCCATAGTCCTCCTAGTTGTCCAAGCCCGATATTTACTGAGATTAGCCCCATGAACAAGGGACCATTTATTTGATAGGGGTCCCAGTGGAGTCTTAAAGGCTGAGTATACTGCTCCTGTATCCACTTCAAAGTTCACTGGGGTCCCCTCTACTTCAAATGTTACCCTGAGCTCGGGGAGGGGATCCGAGCCCCGACATTCCTAGTCCTCTTCTAGAGTCAGCATGGTAAGCTGGCATCTCTGCTTCTTTTTGGGGCACTCTTTGGCCCAGTATCCTTTTTCTTTATAGTAGGCCCATTGATCTGAGCCCAGGGGCAGCCTTTGGCCTGAGCCCAGGTATCCCTTTCTGTCTCCCTGCTTTTTAACTTCTGGCTTATTTGCTGCTGTGACCAGAACCTTAGGCAATGCTTTACTCTGCCATGTGCTCCTTTCATCCTCCTTTTGTTTTCTTTCCTTCTTTCTCCTCTGTTCCCTCTCCTCCTCAGTTTCTCTCTTATAATATACTTTCTCAGCTTCTCTGACTAAGTCTCTTAAGGTCATATCGTGTAATCCATCTAGACATTGTAACTTTCTCTTAATATCTAGGGCAGCCTTCGCAATAAAGGCCATTGGAACAGATGCCTTTTGGTCTTCTGCCTGAGGATCAAAAACAGTATATTTCCTATATGCTTCCATAATTCTCTCCAGAAACATACGGGAGACTCTTTAGGCCCTTGGATAATCTCTCTTAACTTGGCCAAATTAGTTGGCCCTCTGGTGGCCAATCGGAGACACGCTATTAGAGTCCGGTGATAAGTGGACAGATGCTACCTACCTTCAAAGTTGTTGGGGTCCCAGTTGGGTCGGTTCATGGGTCCATAGGGACGGAGAGGGAGCATCACAGGGGCTTCCGAGTTTTCTATTATCCGTCGCTGGCAGGCGGGTTCCTTTAGGTGGCCCAGCTTCCTCCAGGGGAGGAGGGTCTGTTGCTGCTGCAGGGAAGTCACCTGGAGGGCTTGAGCTAGGCCCAATTGCCTCTAGCAGCGAAGAGACTGAGTCAGCGGCGGGAGGATCATCAGGAACGTGTTGGGGCTTGGGGAGCGAGGGTAGAGGATAAGGAGGGGGAGGAGTGTCCAGTCTTGTGACTCTGGGAGAATGGAGGGAAGAGGGGGAGGGGTGGAAGGTTTTAATGATAGGATGTGGGGGAAGGGGTATATGGCTGTTAATCTGGGTGGCCATGTGGCCCCGACTGAAAGAGAATATCTCTGAATTTTCAGATTACAGGGAAGTAGAAGGATCCTTCTTGGGGCCACCCGACTCTGAGGATGGGCGATTCTGAAACACAGAAAGTCTGCCTGGTCAGGCGTTTTACTGAAAAAGATAGATTCTGGGCCCTTGAGCGAACATCAGTCCAATGATGAGGGGTCAGGGACAGAGTCGTGGAAGTGCTTTGTCCCGTAATGAGAGTTACACAAACAGGGACAGTGAAGACACAAACGCGACAGAGACAAAGACAAAGAGTAAACATTTAACATGAGTCCAAGACAGAGATTAAAACTGAGTAACTGGGAAAACCTGATGGGTTAGACAATAAAGATAGACAGTAAACTCAACAGAGTTCGGGACAATGAACAAAACTGAGTAGCCGGCAAAACCTGATGGGCTGGCAAAGTGAATCCTAAATCTAAATATGAGAACATGAATGAATTTAGGGAGTGTATTGAAGACACATATATTTTATATTTTGAGAATTCTGGAGAGTGTGTGTATATATATATACATACATACACACACACAAAACACACACACAGACATTAAAAAGTAGCAATACATATGCTAATCGAAATTCATCATGAAATATATATTATCCACATATGCAAAAGTATTTATTTTACTGAACATGGATTCATATACAATGTGTTTCTACTAGGAAGCTTATCCATAGGTTGAATTTTCAGTTTCAACAGCAGTTAAGAGGAGTGATCTTTTCTCACAATTTGTATCTACCAAGTCAGACAACACACAAAAATTAACCTGTGATACCAGGTAGGATTCTATATGTGAATATCAATATACATGTGCTGAATAGTCTATAGAGAAAGTCAGACAGTAATTCACATATTTGTTAATTTTAAAAACACATGGAGAATTATATTAACCAAAAATTGACTAGATTTAAAACAAATACCCTTTATCATGCAAAAGGCATGTCCAAATATACACCATGCCTCCACTGAACTGCTTGTATTCCTATTCTGTTTGGGTTATTTTTCTCTACATCATCTTAGGATTAGTAGTCAGAGTCTAGTAGGGTATGGGTTAGTGTCATGGTTTCAGTATTTTGATTGGAAAATAGGAAAATGAATCCAATGTGTATGCAAATATGTGCCACACAAAAATGTTCCCACTCTCATCCAGAACAATGCCTTGACATTACCTTCGCCCCAAGTAAGACACAATTATAGGAGAAGAGTTAGAAAATCTGTGAATGCATATCTGCAATGGAACATGGTCAGGAGTTCACAAACATGGAGGTGGTAGAGGAGTTTCCAAAAGTATGAGT